>NW_028126501.1:0-600000 GCF_965194825.1 Balaenoptera physalus
GAGCTCAGGGGCACTGCAATTCACAAACCTGCAGACTTATAAATGATGACTCTCGTCCACAAATATATTGAGGGAAGGCAACGAAGAGGATTGGAAAGCAAGGCAGAATTGCAGGAAACAGATTTCAGGAGGGAGATTCGAATCGCCTTTAAAGCACAGGAAAAGCGGCAAAACCTCGACAATGATGCCCTTGGCCAAAAAGGGCGTATGCGTTTTTTCCTGAATATATTCAGGAAAAAACGCATACGCCCTTTTTGGCCAACCAAGCAACCTGGAAAGGCAAATCAGCGCTACAAAGAAGTCTCGCTTCCCATCGGTCAAAAGGGCCATGCTGAATAAAGTGTCAAAACCAGAAATGCAAAACAGGCCATGGAGAAACGGGAGCCTGGCTACGCTGATGGGCGGGATGTAAATTGCCAACAGCCACTCTGGAGAAGTGCACGGTGTGTCCTGAAACATCGAAAAAAATCAGCTTAGGGAGCATAGGGCACTTCCACTCATGGGCGTATAAATTGGGAAAACTAAAAATCAGCAAGACACAGGCACCCCAAAGTTTAGGGCTGCTCTGTTGACAAGAACCTCCACTTCGTTACACCTTAAATATCCCAGGAAAGAGAAAAATGGATAAAGAAGTTGTGGTCCTTATGTACAATGGAATATCACTCAGCCATGAAATCAACGTCATAAGGCTAGTAGCAGCAAGATGAGTGGATTTAGGTAGGACGATTCTAAGTGAAATAAGTCACACAGAAAAAGATACTTATCATAAGATATCACTTATAGAGGGAATATAAAAACCGCTACCCTTGAACTGAATTACAAATCAGAGCAGGGTCACACGTTTAGAAAACACACTATGGCTGCTTAACGGGAAAGGTGAGGTGGGGTGATGCATAAAACAAGGGTTTCAAATTAGCTCAGATACCGTTCCATAAACCCAATAGGTAACAGACAAGACCTACTCCTTGCTCAGTGAATTGGACTCAACACCCCCTATTCACCGCCCAAGAATATATCTGACTAGTAAGAATCTTAAAACCTATGCATTGATATCTCTCTGTAAGTGAGTCCAGTGGGTGTAAAGCGGCAAAAACACAGCAGTGAAAAGCAGGTAAACCCCATTATAAAAATCAATTACTTTTAAAAACCCGTGAAACAAAGACAGTGAAAGAGAGAGAAATTCTTACAAAATTCGTTCAGGGGCTGTGATGCCACCTGGATTGACCATATCTAGACCCACAGTTGATTGAGACATTAGGGTGGACACTCTTGGGGCTGAGAGGTTTGGTGAGGTTGGGTGAGCAAACGCAGACCCTTTAAAGTAATACTGCGTGGTACCCATCCCATGGGTCCCAAATCTCCAGGTTCAAGGGCATCTTCCTACATCGAAAGCATGCATGAGAAACCCAGAAGATGGTACACCGTGTGATCCGGAAAGGTTTTCAAAACGCACCTCATTTCTCATCTCCTTGTGCTCGGGTTTGCCATTCCAGCCGCTTTACTAGCAATCTCCCTCCTTGGAGAATCAGCACCTTTAACCTCCTGTTCCGTACAGGTTGCAATTTGTCCTGAGGATGAACGGGAAGAGGGGGAACCAATGAGAGACTAGCTCTAGGTGTTGGGACAGGCACAGGTCACTCTATTTTCCCATCAGGAAGAAGAATTAACCACAGGCTCAGCCTGCCGCCCGGGACCAGAATAGGGCCTGAAGCAATCCTGCGCTTTTGCGGCCAGCTCCCAAGAAAGCGAGTTGAAAAATGGAGCTCAGGGGCACTGCAATTCACAAACCTGCAGACTTATAAATGATGACTCTCGTCCACAAATATATTGAGGGAAGGCAACGAAGAGGATTGGAAAGCAAGGCAGAATTGCAGGAAACAGATTTCAGGAGGGAGATTCGAATCGCCTTTAAAGCACAGGAAAAGCGGCAAAACCTCGACAATGATGCCCTTGGCCAAAAAGGGCGTATGCGTTTTTTTCCTGAATATATTCAGGAAAAAACGCATACGCCCTTTTTGGCCAACCAAGCAACCTGGAAAGGCAAATCAGCGCTACAAAGAAGTCTCGCTTCCCATCGGTCAAAAGGGCCATGCTGAATAAAGTGTCAAAACCAGAAATGCAAAACAGGCCATGGAGAAACGGGAGCCTGGCTACGCTGATGGGCGGGATGTAAATTGCCAACAGCCACTCTGGAGAAGTGCACGGTGTGTCCTGAAACATCGAAAAAAATCAGCTTAGGGAGCATAGGGCACTTCCACTCATGGGCGTATAAATTGGGAAAACTAAAAATCAGCAAGACACAGGCACCCCAAAGTTTAGGGCTGCTCTGTTGACAAGAACCTCCACTTCGTTACACCTTAAATATCCCAGGAAAGAGAAAAATGGATAAAGAAGTTGTGGTCCTTATGTACAATGGAATATCACTCAGCCATGAAATCAACGTCATAAGGCTAGTAGCAGCAAGATGAGTGGATTTAGGTAGGACGATTCTAAGTGAAATAAGTCACACAGAAAAAGATACTTATCATAAGATATCACTTATAGAGGGAATATAAAAACCGCTACCCTTGAACTGAATTACAAATCAGAGCAGGGTCACACGTTTAGAAAACACACTATGGCTGCTTAACGGGAAAGGTGAGGTGGGGTGATGCATAAAACAAGGGTTTCAAATTAGCTCAGATACCGTTCCATAAACCCAATAGGTAACAGACAAGACCTACTCCTTGCTCAGTGAATTGGACTCAACACCCCCTATTCACCGCCCAAGAATATATCTGACTAGTAAGAATCTTAAAACCTATGCATTGATATCTCTCTGTAAGTGAGTCCAGTGGGTGTAAAGCGGCAAAAACACAGCAGTGAAAAGCAGGTAAACCCCATTATAAAAATCAATTACTTTTAAAAACCCGTGAAACAAAGACAGTGAAAGAGAGAGAAATTCTTACAAAATTCGTTCAGGGGCTGTGATGCCACCTGGATTGACCATATCTAGACCCACAGTTGATTGAGACATTAGGGTGGACACTCTTGGGGCTGAGAGGTTTGGTGAGGTTGGGTGAGCAAACGCAGACCCTTTAAAGTAATACTGCGTGGTACCCATCCCATGGGTCCCAAATCTCCAGGTTCAAGGGCATCTTCCTACATCGAAAGCATGCATGAGAAACCCAGAAGATGGTACACCGTGTGATCCGGAAAGGTTTTCAAAACGCACCTCATTTCTCATCTCCTTGTGCTCGGGTTTGCCATTCCAGCCGCTTTACTAGCAATCTCCCTCCTTGGAGAATCAGCACCTTTAACCTCCTGTTCCGTACAGGTTGCAATTTGTCCTGAGGATGAACGGGAAGAGGGGGAACCAATGAGAGACTAGCTCTAGGTGTTGGGACAGGCACAGGTCACTCTATTTTCCCATCAGGAAGAAGAATTAACCACAGGCTCAGCCTGCCGCCCGGGACCAGAATAGGGCCTGAAGCAATCCTGCGCTTTTGCGGCCAGCTCCCAAGAAAGCGAGTTGAAAAATGGAGCTCAGGGGCACTGCAATTCACAAACCTGCAGACTTATAAATGATGACTCTCGTCCACAAATATATTGAGGGAAGGCAACGAAGAGGATTGGAAAGCAAGGCAGAATTGCAGGAAACAGATTTCAGGAGGGAGATTCGAATCGCCTTTAAAGCACAGGAAAAGCGGCAAAACCTCGACAATGATGCCCTTGGCCAAAAAGGGCGTATGCGTTTTTTCCTGAATATATTCAGGAAAAAACGCATACGCCCTTTTTGGCCAACCAAGCAACCTGGAAAGGCAAATCAGCGCTACAAAGAAGTCTCGCTTCCCATCGGTCAAAAGGGCCATGCTGAATAAAGTGTCAAAACCAGAAATGCAAAACAGGCCATGGAGAAACGGGAGCCTGGCTACGCTGATGGGCGGGATGTAAATTGCCAACAGCCACTCTGGAGAAGTGCACGGTGTGTCCTGAAACATCGAAAAAAATCAGCTTAGGGAGCATAGGGCACTTCCACTCATGGGCGTATAAATTGGGAAAACTAAAAATCAGCAAGACACAGGCACCCCAAAGTTTAGGGCTGCTCTGTTGACAAGAACCTCCACTTCGTTACACCTTAAATATCCCAGGAAAGAGAAAAATGGATAAAGAAGTTGTGGTCCTTATGTACAATGGAATATCACTCAGCCATGAAATCAACGTCATAAGGCTAGTAGCAGCAAGATGAGTGGATTTAGGTAGGACGATTCTAAGTGAAATAAGTCACACAGAAAAAGATACTTATCATAAGATATCACTTATAGAGGGAATATAAAAACCGCTACCCTTGAACTGAATTACAAATCAGAGCAGGGTCACACGTTTAGAAAACACACTATGGCTGCTTAACGGGAAAGGTGAGGTGGGGTGATGCATAAAACAAGGGTTTCAAATTAGCTCAGATACCGTTCCATAAACCCAATAGGTAACAGACAAGACCTACTCCTTGCTCAGTGAATTGGACTCAACACCCCCTATTCACCGCCCAAGAATATATCTGACTAGTAAGAATCTTAAAACCTATGCATTGATATCTCTCTGTAAGTGAGTCCAGTGGGTGTAAAGCGGCAAAAACACAGCAGTGAAAAGCAGGTAAACCCCATTATAAAAATCAATTACTTTTAAAAACCCGTGAAACAAAGACAGTGAAAGAGAGAGAAATTCTTACAAAATTCGTTCAGGGGCTGTGATGCCACCTGGATTGACCATATCTAGACCCACAGTTGATTGAGACATTAGGGTGGACACTCTTGGGGCTGAGAGGTTTGGTGAGGTTGGGTGAGCAAACGCAGACCCTTTAAAGTAATACTGCGTGGTACCCATCCCATGGGTCCCAAATCTCCAGGTTCAAGGGCATCTTCCTACATCGAAAGCATGCATGAGAAACCCAGAAGATGGTACACCGTGTGATCCGGAAAGGTTTTCAAAACGCACCTCATTTCTCATCTCCTTGTGCTCGGGTTTGCCATTCCAGCCGCTTTACTAGCAATCTCCCTCCTTGGAGAATCAGCACCTTTAACCTCCTGTTCCGTACAGGTTGCAATTTGTCCTGAGGATGAACGGGAAGAGGGGGAACCAATGAGAGACTAGCTCTAGGTGTTGGGACAGGCACAGGTCACTCTATTTTCCCATCAGGAAGAAGAATTAACCACAGGCTCAGCCTGCCGCCCGGGACCAGAATAGGGCCTGAAGCAATCCTGCGCTTTTGCGGCCAGCTCCCAAGAAAGCGAGTTGAAAAATGGAGCTCAGGGGCACTGCAATTCACAAACCTGCAGACTTATAAATGATGACTCTCGTCCACAAATATATTGAGGGAAGGCAACGAAGAGGATTGGAAAGCAAGGCAGAATTGCAGGAAACAGATTTCAGGAGGGAGATTCGAATCGCCTTTAAAGCACAGGAAAAGCGGCAAAACCTCGACAATGATGCCCTTGGCCAAAAAGGGCGTATGCGTTTTTTCCTGAATATATTCAGGAAAAAACGCATACGCCCTTTTTGGCCAACCAAGCAACCTGGAAAGGCAAATCAGCGCTACAAAGAAGTCTCGCTTCCCATCGGTCAAAAGGGCCATGCTGAATAAAGTGTCAAAACCAGAAATGCAAAACAGGCCATGGAGAAACGGGAGCCTGGCTACGCTGATGGGCGGGATGTAAATTGCCAACAGCCACTCTGGAGAAGTGCACGGTGTGTCCTGAAACATCGAAAAAAATCAGCTTAGGGAGCATAGGGCACTTCCACTCATGGGCGTATAAATTGGGAAAACTAAAAATCAGCAAGACACAGGCACCCCAAAGTTTAGGGCTGCTCTGTTGACAAGAACCTCCACTTCGTTACACCTTAAATATCCCAGGAAAGAGAAAAATGGATAAAGAAGTTGTGGTCCTTATGTACAATGGAATATCACTCAGCCATGAAATCAACGTCATAAGGCTAGTAGCAGCAAGATGAGTGGATTTAGGTAGGACGATTCTAAGTGAAATAAGTCACACAGAAAAAGATACTTATCATAAGATATCACTTATAGAGGGAATATAAAAACCGCTACCCTTGAACTGAATTACAAATCAGAGCAGGGTCACACGTTTAGAAAACACACTATGGCTGCTTAACGGGAAAGGTGAGGTGGGGTGATGCATAAAACAAGGGTTTCAAATTAGCTCAGATACCGTTCCATAAACCCAATAGGTAACAGACAAGACCTACTCCTTGCTCAGTGAATTGGACTCAACACCCCCTATTCACCGCCCAAGAATATATCTGACTAGTAAGAATCTTAAAACCTATGCATTGATATCTCTCTGTAAGTGAGTCCAGTGGGTGTAAAGCGGCAAAAACACAGCAGTGAAAAGCAGGTAAACCCCATTATAAAAATCAATTACTTTTAAAAACCCGTGAAACAAAGACAGTGAAAGAGAGAGAAATTCTTACAAAATTCGTTCAGGGGCTGTGATGCCACCTGGATTGACCATATCTAGACCCACAGTTGATTGAGACATTAGGGTGGACACTCTTGGGGCTGAGAGGTTTGGTGAGGTTGGGTGAGCAAACGCAGACCCTTTAAAGTAATACTGCGTGGTACCCATCCCATGGGTCCCAAATCTCCAGGTTCAAGGGCATCTTCCTACATCGAAAGCATGCATGAGAAACCCAGAAGATGGTACACCGTGTGATCCGGAAAGGTTTTCAAAACGCACCTCATTTCTCATCTCCTTGTGCTCGGGTTTGCCATTCCAGCCGCTTTACTAGCAATCTCCCTCCTTGGAGAATCAGCACCTTTAACCTCCTGTTCCGTACAGGTTGCAATTTGTCCTGAGGATGAACGGGAAGAGGGGGAACCAATGAGAGACTAGCTCTAGGTGTTGGGACAGGCACAGGTCACTCTATTTTCCCATCAGGAAGAAGAATTAACCACAGGCTCAGCCTGCCGCCCGGGACCAGAATAGGGCCTGAAGCAATCCTGCGCTTTTGCGGCCAGCTCCCAAGAAAGCGAGTTGAAAAATGGAGCTCAGGGGCACTGCAATTCACAAACCTGCAGACTTATAAATGATGACTCTCGTCCACAAATATATTGAGGGAAGGCAACGAAGAGGATTGGAAAGCAAGGCAGAATTGCAGGAAACAGATTTCAGGAGGGAGATTCGAATCGCCTTTAAAGCACAGGAAAAGCGGCAAAACCTCGACAATGATGCCCTTGGCCAAAAAGGGCGTATGCGTTTTTTCCTGAATATATTCAGGAAAAAACGCATACGCCCTTTTTGGCCAACCAAGCAACATGGAAAGGCAAATCAGCGCTACAAAGAAGTCTCGCTTCCCATCGGTCAAAAGGGCCATGCTGAATAAAGTGTCAAAACCAGAAATGCAAAACAGGCCATGGAGAAACGGGAGCCTGGCTACGCTGATGGGCGGGATGTAAATTGCCAACAGCCACTCTGGAGAAGTGCACGGTGTGTCCTGAAACATCGAAAAAAATCAGCTTAGGGAGCATAGGTCACTTCCACTCATGGGCGTATAAATTGGGAAAACTAAAAATCAGCAAGACACAGGCACCCCAAAGTTTAGGGCTGCTCTGTTGACAAGAACCTCCACTTCGTTACACCTTAAATATCCCAGGAAAGAGAAAAATGGATAAAGAAGTTGTGGTCCTTATGTACAATGGAATATCACTCAGCCATGAAATCAACGTCATAAGGCTAGTAGCAGCAAGATGAGTGGATTTAGGTAGGACGATTCTAAGTGAAATAAGTCACACAGAAAAAGATACTTATCATAAGATATCACTTATAGAGGGAATATAAAAACCGCTACCCTTGAACTGAATTACAAATCAGAGCAGGGTCACACGTTTAGAAAACACACTATGGCTGCTTAACGGGAAAGGTGAGGTGGGGTGATGCATAAAACAAGGGTTTCAAATTAGCTCTGATACCGTTCCATAAACCCAATAGGTAACAGACAAGACCTACTCCTTGCTCAGTGAATTGGACTCAACACCCCCTATTCACCGCCCAAGAATATATCTGACTAGTAAGAATCTTAAAACCTATGCATTGATATCTCTCTGTAAGTGAGTCCAGTGGGTGTAAAGCGGCAAAAACACAGCAGTGAAAAGCAGGTAAACCCCATTATAAAAATCAATTACTTTTAAAAACCCGTGAAACAAAGACAGTGAAAGAGAGAGAAATTCTTACAAAATTCGTTCAGGGGCTGTGATGCCACCTGGATTGACCATATCTAGACCCACAGTTGATTGAGACATTAGGGTGGACACTCTTGGGGCTGAGAGGTTTGGTGAGGTTGGGTGAGCAAACGCAGACCCTTTAAAGTAATACTGCGTGGTACCCATCCCATGGGTCCCAAATCTCCAGGTTCAAGGGCATCTTCCTACATCGAAAGCATGCATGAGAAACCCAGAAGATGGTACACCGTGTGATCCGGAAAGGTTTTCAAAACGCACCTCATTTCTCATCTCCTTGTGCTCGGGTTTGCCATTCCAGCCGCTTTACTAGCAATCTCCCTCCTTGGAGAATCAGCACCTTTAACCTCCTGTTCCGTACAGGTTGCAATTTGTCCTGAGGATGAACGGGAAGAGGGGGAACCAATGAGAGACTAGCTCTAGGTGTTGGGACAGGCACAGGTCACTCTATTTTCCCATCAGGAAGAAGAATTAACCAGAGGCTCAGCCTGCCGCCCGGGACCAGAATAGGGCCTGAAGCAATCCTGCGCTTTTGCGGACAGCTCCCAAGAAAGCGAGTTGAAAAATGGAGCTCAGGGGCACTGCAATTCACAAACCTGCAGACTTATAAATGATGACTCTCGTCCACAAATATATTGAGGGAAGGCAACGAAGAGGATTGGAAAGCAAGACAGAATTGCAGGAAACAGATTTCAGGAGGGAGATTCGAATCGCCTTTAAAGCACATGAAAAGCGGCAAAACCTCGACAATGACGCCCTTGGCCAAAAAGGGCGTATGCGTTTTTTCCTGAATATATTCAGGAAAAAACGCATACGCCCTTTTTGGCCAACCAAGCAACCTGGAAAGGCAAATCAGCGCTACAAAGAAGTCTCGCTTCCCATCGGTCAAAAGGGCCATGCTGAATAAAGTGTCAAAACCAGAAATGCAAAACAGGCCATGGAGAAACGGGAGCCTGGCTACGCTGATGGGCGGGATGTAAATTGCCAACAGCCACTCTGGAGAAGTGCACGGTGTGTCCTGAAACATCGAAAAAAATCAGCTTAGGGAGCATAGGTCACTTCCACTCATGGGCGTATAAATTGGGAAAACTAAAAATCAGCAAGACACAGGCACCCCAAAGTTTAGGGCTGCTCTGTTGACAAGAACCTCCACTTCGTTACACCTTAAATATCCCAGGAAAGAGAAAAATGGATAAAGAAGTTGTGGTCCTTATGTACAATGGAATATCACTCAGCCATGAAATCAACGTCATAAGGCTAGTAGCAGCAAGATGAGTGGATTTAGGTAGGACGATTCTAAGTGAAATAAGTCACACAGAAAAAGATACTTATCATAAGATATCACTTATAGAGGGAATATAAAAACCGCTACCCTTGAACTGAATTACAAATCAGAGCAGGGTAACACGTTTAGAAAACACACTATGGCTGCTTAACGGGAAAGGTGAGGTGGGGTGATGCATAAAACAAGGGTTTCAAATTAGCTCAGATACCGTTCCATAAACCCAATAGGTAACAGACAAGACCTACTCCTTGCTCAGTGAATTGGACTCAACACCCCCTATTCACCGCCCAAGAATATATCTGACTAGTAAGAATCTTAAAACCTATGCATTGATATCTCTCTGTAAGTGAGTCCAGTGGGTGTAAAGCGGCAAAAACACAGCAGTGAAAAGCAGGTAAACCCCATTATAAAAATCAATTACTTTTAAAAACCCGTGAAACAAAGACAGTGAAAGAGAGAGAAATTCTTACAAAATTCGTTCAGGGGCTGTGATGCCACCTGGATTGACCATATCTAGACCCACAGTTGATTGAGACATTAGGGTGGACACTCTTGGGGCTGAGAGGTTTGGTGAGGTTGGGTGAGCAAACGCAGACCCTTTAAAGTAATACTGCGTGGTACCCATCCCATGGGTCCCAAATCTCCAGGTTCAAGGGCATCTTCCTACATCGAAAGCATGCATGAGAAACCCAGAAGATGGTACACCGTGTGATCCGGAAAGGTTTTCAAAACGCACCTCATTTCTCATCTCCTTGTGCTCGGGTTTGCCATTCCAGCCGCTTTACTAGCAATCTCCCTCCTTGGAGAATCAGCACCTTTAACCTCCTGTTCCGTACAGGTTGCAATTTGTCCTGAGGATGAACGGGAAGAGGGGGAACCAATGAGAGACTAGCTCTAGGTGTTGGGACAGGCACAGGTCACTCTATTTTCCCATCAGGAAGAAGAATTAACCACAGGCTCAGCCTGCCGCCCGGGACCAGAATAGGGCCTGAAGCAATCCTGCGCTTTTGCGGCCAGCTCCCAAGAAAGCGAGTTGAAAAATGGAGCTCAGGGGCACTGCAATTCACAAACCTGCAGACTTATAAATGATGACTCTCGTCCACAAATATATTGAGGGAAGGCAACGAAGAGGATTGGAAAGCAAGGCAGAATTGCAGGAAACAGATTTCAGGAGGGAGATTCGAATCGCCTTTAAAGCACAGGAAAAGCGGCAAAACCTCGACAATGATGCCCTTGGCCAAAAAGGGCGTATGCGTTTTTTCCTGAATATATTCAGGAAAAAACGCATACGCCCTTTTTGGCCAACCAAGCAACCTGGAAAGGCAAATCAGCGCTACAAAGAAGTCTCGCTTCCCATCGGTCAAAAGGGCCATGCTGAATAAAGTGTCAAAACCAGAAATGCAAAACAGGCCATGGAGAAACGGGAGCCTGGCTACGCTGATGGGCGGGATGTAAATTGCCAACAGCCACTCTGGAGAAGTGCACGGTGTGTCCTGAAACATCGAAAAAAATCAGCTTAGGGAGCATAGGGCACTTCCACTCATGGGCGTATAAATTGGGAAAACTAAAAATCAGCAAGACACAGGCACCCCAAAGTTTAGGGCTGCTCTGTTGACAAGAACCTCCACTTCGTTACACCTTAAATATCCCAGGAAAGAGAAAAATGGATAAAGAAGTTGTGGTCCTTATGTACAATGGAATATCACTCAGCCATGAAATCAACGTCATAAGGCTAGTAGCAGCAAGATGAGTGGATTTAGGTAGGACGATTCTAAGTGAAATAAGTCACACAGAAAAAGATACTTATCATAAGATATCACTTATAGAGGGAATATAAAAACCGCTACCCTTGAACTGAATTACAAATCAGAGCAGGGTCACACGTTTAGAAAACACACTATGGCTGCTTAACGGGAAAGGTGAGGTGGGGTGATGCATAAAACAAGGGTTTCAAATTAGCTCAGATACCGTTCCATAAACCCAATAGGTAACAGACAAGACCTACTCCTTGCTCAGTGAATTGGACTCAACACCCCCTATTCACCGCCCAAGAATATATCTGACTAGTAAGAATCTTAAAACCTATGCATTGATATCTCTCTGTAAGTGAGTCCAGTGGGTGTAAAGCGGCAAAAACACAGCAGTGAAAAGCAGGTAAACCCCATTATAAAAATCAATTACTTTTAAAAACCCGTGAAACAAAGACAGTGAAAGAGAGAGAAATTCTTACAAAATTCGTTCAGGGGCTGTGATGCCACCTGGATTGACCATATCTAGACCCACAGTTGATTGAGACATTAGGGTGGACACTCTTGGGGCTGAGAGGTTTGGTGAGGTTGGGTGAGCAAACGCAGACCCTTTAAAGTAATACTGCGTGGTACCCATCCCATGGGTCCCAAATCTCCAGGTTCAAGGGCATCTTCCTACATCGAAAGCATGCATGAGAAACCCAGAAGATGGTACACCGTGTGATCCGGAAAGGTTTTCAAAACGCACCTCATTTCTCATCTCCTTGTGCTCGGGTTTGCCATTCCAGCCGCTTTACTAGCAATCTCCCTCCTTGGAGAATCAGCACCTTTAACCTCCTGTTCCGTACAGGTTGCAATTTGTCCTGAGGATGAACGGGAAGAGGGGGAACCAATGAGAGACTAGCTCTAGGTGTTGGGACAGGCACAGGTCACTCTATTTTCCCATCAGGAAGAAGAATTAACCACAGGCTCAGCCTGCCGCCCGGGACCAGAATAGGGCCTGAAGCAATCCTGCGCTTTTGCGGCCAGCTCCCAAGAAAGCGAGTTGAAAAATGGAGCTCAGGGGCACTGCAATTCACAAACCTGCAGACTTATAAATGATGACTCTCGTCCACAAATATATTGAGGGAAGGCAACGAAGAGGATTGGAAAGCAAGGCAGAATTGCAGGAAACAGATTTCAGGAGGGAGATTCGAATCGCCTTTAAAGCACAGGAAAAGCGGCAAAACCTCGACAATGATGCCCTTGGCCAAAAAGGGCGTATGCGTTTTTTCCTGAATATATTCAGGAAAAAACGCATACGCCCTTTTTGGCCAACCAAGCAACATGGAAAGGCAAATCAGCGCTACAAAGAAGTCTCGCTTCCCATCGGTCAAAAGGGCCATGCTGAATAAAGTGTCAAAACCAGAAATGCAAAACAGGCCATGGAGAAACGGGAGCCTGGCTACGCTGATGGGCGGGATGTAAATTGCCAACAGCCACTCTGGAGAAGTGCACGGTGTGTCCTGAAACATCGAAAAAAATCAGCTTAGGGAGCATAGGTCACTTCCACTCATGGGCGTATAAATTGGGAAAACTAAAAATCAGCAAGACACAGGCACCCCAAAGTTTAGGGCTGCTCTGTTGACAAGAACCTCCACTTCGTTACACCTTAAATATCCCAGGAAAGAGAAAAATGGATAAAGAAGTTGTGGTCCTTATGTACAATGGAATATCACTCAGCCATGAAATCAACGTCATAAGGCTAGTAGCAGCAAGATGAGTGGATTTAGGTAGGACGATTCTAAGTGAAATAAGTCACACAGAAAAAGATACTTATCATAAGATATCACTTATAGAGGGAATATAAAAACCGCTACCCTTGAACTGAATTACAAATCAGAGCAGGGTCACACGTTTAGAAAACACACTATGGCTGCTTAACGGGAAAGGTGAGGTGGGGTGATGCATAAAACAAGGGTTTCAAATTAGCTCTGATACCGTTCCATAAACCCAATAGGTAACAGACAAGACCTACTCCTTGCTCAGTGAATTGGACTCAACACCCCCTATTCACCGCCCAAGAATATATCTGACTAGTAAGAATCTTAAAACCTATGCATTGATATCTCTCTGTAAGTGAGTCCAGTGGGTGTAAAGCGGCAAAAACACAGCAGTGAAAAGCAGGTAAACCCCATTATAAAAATCAATTACTTTTAAAAACCCGTGAAACAAAGACAGTGAAAGAGAGAGAAATTCTTACAAAATTCGTTCAGGGGCTGTGATGCCACCTGGATTGACCATATCTAGACCCACAGTTGATTGAGACATTAGGGTGGACACTCTTGGGGCTGAGAGGTTTGGTGAGGTTGGGTGAGCAAACGCAGACCCTTTAAAGTAATACTGCGTGGTACCCATCCCATGGGTCCCAAATCTCCAGGTTCAAGGGCATCTTCCTACATCGAAAGCATGCATGAGAAACCCAGAAGATGGTACACCGTGTGATCCGGAAAGGTTTTCAAAACGCACCTCATTTCTCATCTCCTTGTGCTCGGGTTTGCCATTCCAGCCGCTTTACTAGCAATCTCCCTCCTTGGAGAATCAGCACCTTTAACCTCCTGTTCCGTACAGGTTGCAATTTGTCCTGAGGATGAACGGGAAGAGGGGGAACCAATGAGAGACTAGCTCTAGGTGTTGGGACAGGCACAGGTCACTCTATTTTCCCATCAGGAAGAAGAATTAACCAGAGGCTCAGCCTGCCGCCCGGGACCAGAATAGGGCCTGAAGCAATCCTGCGCTTTTGCGGCCAGCTCCCAAGAAAGCGAGTTGAAAAATGGAGCTCAGGGGCACTGCAATTCACAAACCTGCAGACTTATAAATGATGACTCTCGTCCACAAATATATTGAGGGAAGGCAACGAAGAGGATTGGAAAGCAAGACAGAATTGCAGGAAACAGATTTCAGGAGGGAGATTCGAATCGCCTTTAAAGCACATGAAAAGCGGCAAAACCTCGACAATGACGCCCTTGGCCAAAAAGGGCGTATGCGTTTTTTCCTGAATATATTCAGGAAAAAACGCATACGCCCTTTTTGGCCAACCAAGCAACCTGGAAAGGCAAATCAGCGCTACAAAGAAGTCTCGCTTCCCATCGGTCAAAAGGGCCATGCTGAATAAAGTGTCAAAACCAGAAATGCAAAACAGGCCATGGAGAAACGGGAGCCTGGCTACGCTGATGGGCGGGATGTAAATTGCCAACAGCCACTCTGGAGAAGTGCACGGTGTGTCCTGAAACATCGAAAAAAATCAGCTTAGGGAGCATAGGTCACTTCCACTCATGGGCGTATAAATTGGGAAAACTAAAAATCAGCAAGACACAGGCACCCCAAAGTTTAGGGCTGCTCTGTTGACAAGAACCTCCACTTCGTTACACCTTAAATATCCCAGGAAAGAGAAAAATGGATAAAGAAGTTGTATTCCTTATGTACAATGGAATATCACTCAGCCATGAAATCAACGTCATAAGGCTAGTAGCAGCAAGATGAGTGGATTTAGGTAGGACGATTCTAAGTGAAATAAGTCACACAGAAAAAGATACTTATCATAAGATATCACTTATAGAGGGAATATAAAAACCGCTACCCTTGAACTGAATTACAAATCAGAGCAGGGTAACACGTTTAGAAAACACACTATGGCTGCTTAACGGGAAAGGTGAGGTGGGGTGATGCATAAAACAAGGGTTTCAAATTAGCTCAGATACCGTTCCATAAACCCAATAGGTAACAGACAAGACCTACTCCTTGCTCAGTGAATTGGACTCAACACCCCCTATTCACCGCCCAAGAATATATCTGACTAGTAAGAATCTTAAAACCTATGCATTGATATCTCTCTGTAAGTGAGTCCAGTGGGTGTAAAGCGGCAAAAACACAGCAGTGAAAAGCAGGTAAACCCCATTATAAAAATCAATTACTTTTAAAAACCCGTGAAACAAAGACAGTGAAAGAGAGAGAAATTCTTACAAAATTCGTTCAGGGGCTGTGATGCCACCTGGATTGACCATATCTAGACCCACAGTTGATTGAGACATTAGGGTGGACACTCTTGGGGCTGAGAGTTTTGGTGAGGTTGGGTGAGCAAACGCAGACCCTTTAAAGTAATACTGCGTGGTACCCATCCCATGGGTCCCAAATCTCCAGGTTCAAGGGCATCTTCCTACATCGAAAGCATGCATGAGAAACCCAGAAGATGGTACACCGTGTGATCCGGAAAGGTTTTCAAAACGCACCTCATTTCTCATCTCCTTGTGCTCGGGTTTGCCATTCCAGCCGCTTTACTAGCAATCTCCCTCCTTGGAGAATCAGCACCTTTAACCTCCTGTTCCGTACAGGTTGCAATTTGTCCTGAGGATGAACGGGAAGAGGGGGAACCAAGGAGAGACTAGCTCTAGGTGTTGGGACAGGCACAGGTCACTCCATTTTCCCATCAGGAAGAAGAATTAACCAGAGGCTCAGCCTGCCGCCCGGGACCAGAATAGGGCCTGAAGCAATCCTGCGCTTTTGCGGCCAGCTCCCAAGAAAGCGAGTTGAAAAATGGAGCTCAGGGGCACTGCAATTCACAAACCTGCAGACTTAGAAATGATGACTCTCGTCCACAAATATATTGAGGGAAGGCAACGAAGAGGATTGGAAAGCAAGGCAGAATTGCAGGAAACAGATTTCAGGAGGGAGATTCGAATCGCCTTTAAAGCACAGGAAAAGCGGCAAAACCTCGACAATGATGCCCTTGGCCAAAAAGGGCGTATGCGTTTTTTCCTGAATATATTCAGGAAAAAACGCATACGCCCTTTTTGGCCAACCAAGCAACCTGGAAAGGCAAATCAGCGCTACAAAGAAGTCTCGCTTCCCATCGGTCAAAAGGGCCATGCTGAATAAAGTGTCAAAACCAGAAATGCAAAACAGGCCATGGAGAAACGGGAGCCTGGCTACGCTGATGGGCGGGATGTAAATTGCCAACAGCCACTCTGGAGAAGTGCACGGTGTGTCCTGAAACTTCGAAAAAAATCAGCTTAGGGAGCATAGGGCACATCCACTCATGGGCGTATAAATTGGGAAAACTAAAAATCAGCAAGACACAGGCACCCCAAAGTTTAGGGCTGCTCTGTTGACAAGAACCTCCACTTCGTTACACCTTAAATATCCCAGGAAAGAGAAAAATGGATAAAGAAGTTGTGGTCCTTATGTACAATGGAATATCACTCAGCCATGAAATCAACGTCATAAGGCTAGTAGCAGCAAGATGAGTGGATTTAGGTAGGACGATTCTAAGTGAAATAAGTCACACAGAAAAAGATACTTATCATAAGATATCACTTATAGAGGGAATATAAAAACCGCTACCCTTGAACTGAATTACAAATCAGAGCAGGGTAACACGTTTAGAAAACACACTATGGCTGCTTAACGGGAAAGGTGAGGTGGGGTGATGCATAAAACAAGGGTTTCAAATTAGCTCAGATACCGTTCCATAAACCCAATAGGTAATAGACAAGACCTACTCCTTGCTCAGTGAATTGGACTCAACACCCCCTATTCACCGCCCAAGAATATATCTGACTAGTAAGAATCTTAAAACCTATGCATTGATATCTCTCTGTAAGTGAGTCAAGTGGGTGTAAAGCGGCAAAAACACAGCAGTGAAAAGCAGGTAAACCCCATTATAAAAATCAATTACTTTTTAAAACCCGTGAAACAAAGACAGTGAAAGAGAGAGAAATTCTTACAAAATTCGTTCAGGGGCTGTGATGCCACCTGGATTGACCATATCTAGACCCACAGCTGATTGAGACATAAGGGTGGACACTCTTGGGGCTGAGAGGTTTGGTGAGGTTGGGTGAGCAAACGCAGACCCTTTAAAGTAATACTGCGTGGTACCCATCCCATGGGTCCCAAATCTCCAGGTTCAAGGGCATCTTCCTACATCGAAAGCATGCATGAGAAACCCAGAAGATGGTACACCGTGCGATCCGGAAAGGTTTTCAAAACGCACCTCATTTCTCATCTCCTTGTGCTCGGGTTTGCCATTCCAGCCGCTTTACTAGCAATCTCCCTCCTTGGAGAATCAGCACCTTTAACCTCCTGTTCCGTACAGGTTGCAATTTGTCCTGAGGATGAACGGGAAGAGGGGGAACCAATGAGAGACTAGCTCTAGGTGTTGGGACAGGCACAGGTCACTCTATTTTCCCATCAGGAAGAAGAATTAACCACAGGCTCAGCCTGCCGCCCGGGACCAGAATAGGGCCTGAAGCAATCCTGCGCTTTTGCGGCCAGCTCCCAAGAAAGCGAGTTGAAAAATGGAGCTCAGGGGCACTGCAATTCACAAACCTACAGACTTATAAATCATGACTCTCGTACACAAATATATTGAGGGAAGGCAACGAAGAGGATTGGAAAGCAAGACAGAATTGCAGGAAACAGATTTCAGGAGGGAGATTCGAATCGCCTTTAAAGCACAGGAAAAGCGGCAAAACCTCGACAATGACGCCCTTGGCCAAAAAGGGCGTATGCGTTTTTTCCTGAATATATTCAGGAAAAAACGCATACGCCCTTTTTGGCCAACCAAGCAACCTGGAAAGGCAAATCAGCGCTACAAAGAAGTCTCGCTTCCCATCGGTCAAAAGGGCCATGCTGAATAAAGTGTCAAAACCAGAAATGCAAAACAGGCCATGGAGAAACGGGAGCCTGGCTACGCTGATGGGCGGGATGTAAATTGCCAACAGCCACTCTGGAGAAGTGCACGGTGTGTCCTGAAACATCGAAAAAAATCAGCTTAGGGAGCATAGGGTACATCCACTCATGGGCGTATAAATTGGGAAAACTAAAAATCAGCAAGACACAGGCACCCCAAAGTTTAGGGCTGCTCTGTTGACAAGAACCTCCACTTCGTTACACCTTAAATATCCCAGGAAAGAGAAAAATGGATAAAGAAGTTGTGGTCCTTATGTACAATGGAATATCACTCAGCCATGAAATCAACGTCATAAGGCTAGTAGCAGCAAGATGAGTGGATTTAGGTAGGACGATTCTAAGTGAAATAAGTCACACAGAAAAAGATACTTATCATAAGATATCACTTATAGAGGGAATATAAAAACCGCTACCCTTGAACTGAATTACAAATCAGAGCAGGGTAACACGTTTAGAAAACACACTATGGCTGCTTAACGGGAAAGGTGAGGTGGGGTGATGCATAAAACAAGGGTTTCAAATTAGCTCAGATACCGTTCCATAAACCCAATAGGTAATAGACAAGACCTACTCCTTGCTCAGTGAATTGGACTCAACACCCCCTATTCACCGCCCAAGAATATATCTGACTAGTAAGAATCTTAAAACCTATGCATTGATATCTCTCTGTAAGTGAGTCCAGTGGGTGTAAAGCGGCAAAAACACAGCAGTGAAAAGCAGGTAAACCCCATTATAAAAATCAATTACTTTTAAAAACCCGTGAAACAAAGACAGTGAAAGAGAGAGAAATTCTTACAAAATTCGTTCAGGGGCTGTGATGCCACCTGGATTGACCATATCTAGACCCACAGTTGATTGAGACATAAGGGTGGACACTCTTGGGGCTGAGAGGTTTGGTGAGGTTGGGTGAGCAAACGCAGACCCTTTAAAGTAATACTGCGTGGTACCCATCCCATGGGTCCCAAATCTCCAGGTTCAAGGGCATCTTCCTACATCGAAAGCATGCATGAGAAACCCAGAAGATGGTACACCGTGTGATCCGGAAAGGTTTTCAAAACGCACCTCATTTCTCATCTCCTTGTGCTCGGGTTTGACATTCCAGCCGCTTTACTAGCAATCTCCCTCCTTGGAGAATCAGCACCTTTAACCTCCTGTTCCGTACAGGTTGCAATTTGTCCTGAGGATGAACAGGAAGAGGGGGAACCAATGAGAGACTAGCTCTAGGTGTTGGGACAGGCACAGGTCACTCTATTTTCCCATCAGGAAGAAGAATTAACCACAGGCTCAGCCTGCCGCCCGGGACCAGAATAGGGCCTGAAGCAATCCTGCGCTTTTGCGGCCAGCTCCCAAGAAAGCGAGTTGAAAAATGGAGCTCAGGGGCACTGCAATTCACAAACCTGCAGACTTATAAATGATGACTCTCGTCCACAAATATATTGAGGGAAGGCAACGAAGAGGATTGGAAAGCAAGGCAGAATTGCAGGAAACAGATTTCAGGAGGGAGATTCGAATCGCCTTTAAAGCACAGGAAAAGCGGCAAAACCTCGACAATGATGCCCTTGGCCAAAAAGGGCGTATGCGTTTTTTCCTGAATATATTCAGGAAAAAACGCATACGCCCTTTTTGGCCAACCAAGCAACCTGGAAAGGCAAATCAGCGCTACAAAGAAGTCGCGCTTCCCATCGGTCAAAAGGGCCATGCTGAAAAAGTGTCAAAACCAGAAATGCAAAACAGGCCATGGAGAAACGGGAGCCTGGCTACGCTGAAGGGCGGGATGTAAATTGCCAACAGCCACTCTGGAGAAGTGCACGGTGTGTCCTGAAACATCGAAAAAAATCAGCTTAGGGAGCATAGGGCACTTCCACTCATGGGCGTATAAATTGGGAAAACTAAAAATCAGCAAGACACAGGCACCCCAAAGTTTAGGGCTGCTCTGTTGACAAGAACCTCCACTTCGTTACACCTTAAATATCCCAGGAAAGAGAAAAATTGATAAAGAAGTTGTGGTCCTTATGTACAATGGAATATCACTCAGCCATGAAATCAACGTCATAAGGCTAGTAGCAGCAAGATGAGTGGATTTAGGTAGGACGATTCTAAGTGAAATAAGTCACACAGAAAAAGATACTTATCATAAGATATCACTTATAGAGGGAATATAAAAACCGCTACCCTTGAACTGAATTACAAATCAGAGCTGGGTAACACGTTTAGAAAACACACTATGGCTGCTTAACGGGAAAGGTGAGGTGGGGTGATGCATAAAACAAGGGTTTCAAATTAGCTCAGATACCGTTCCATAAACCCAATAGGTAATAGACAAGACCTACTCCTTGCTCAGTGAATTGGACTCAACACCCCCTATTCACCGCCCAAGAATATATCTGACTAGTAAGAATCTTAAAACCTATGCATTGATATCTCTCTGTAAGTGAGTCCAGTGGGTATAAAGCGGCAAAAACACAGCAGTGAAAAGCAGGTAAACCCCATTATAAAAATCAATTACTTTTAAAAACCCGTGAAACAAAGACAGTGAAAGAGAGAGAAATTCTTACAAAATTCGTTCAGGGGCTGTGATGCCACCTGGATTGACCATATCTAGACCCACAGTTGATTGAGACATAAGGGTGGACACTCTTGGGGCTGAGAGGTTTGGTGAGGTTGGGTGAGCAAACGCAGACCCTTTAAAGTAATACTGCGTGGTACCCATCCCATGGGTCCCAAATCTTCAGGTTCAAGGGCATCTTCCTACATCGAAAGCATGCATGAGAAACCCAGAAGATGGTACACTGTGTGATCCGGAAAGGTTTTCAAAACGCACCTCATTTCTCATCTCCTTGTGCTCGGGTTTGCCATTCCAGCCACTTTACTAGCAATCTCCCTCCTTGGAGAATCAGCACCTTTAACCTCCTGTTTGGTACAGGTTGCAATTTGTCCTGAGGATGAACGGGAAGAGGGGGAACCAATGAGAGATTAGCTCTAGGTGTTGGGACAGGCACAGGTCACTCTATTTTACCATCAGGAAGAAGAATTAACCACAGGCTCAGCGTGCCGCCCGGGACCAGAATAGGGCCTGAAGCAATCCTGCGCTTTTGCGGCCAGCTCCCAAGAAAGCGAGTTGAAAAATGGAGCTCAGGGGCACTGCAATTCACAAACCTGCAGACTTATAAATCATGACTCTCGTACACAAATATATTGAGGGAAGGCAACGAAGAGGATTGGAAAGCAAGGCAGAATTGCAGGAAACAGATTTCAGGAGGGAGATTCGAATCGCCTTTAAAGCACAGGAAAAGCGGCAAAACCTCGACAATGATGCCCTTGGCCAAAAAGGGCGTATGCGTTTTTTCCTGAATATATTCAGGAAAAAACGCATACGGCCTTTTTGGCCAACCAAGCAACCTGGAAAGGCAAATCAGCGCTACAAAGAAGTCGCGCTTCCCATCGGTCAAAAGGGCCATGCTGAAAAAGTGTCAAAACCAGAAATGCAAAACAGGCCATGGAGAAACGGGAGCCTGGCTACGCTGAAGGGCGGGATGTAAATTGCCAACAGCCACTCTGGAGAAGTGCACGGTGTGTCCTGAAACATCGAAAAAAATCAGCTTAGGGAGCATAGGGCACTTCCACTCATGGGCGTATAAATTGGGAAAACTAAAAATCAGCAAGACACAGGCACCCCAAAGTTTAGGGCTGCTCTGTTGACAAGAACCTCCACTTCGTTACACCTTAAATATCCCAGGAAAGAGAAAAATTGATAAAGAAGTTGTGGTCCTTATGTACAATGGAATATCACTCAGCCATGAAATCAACGTCATAAGGCTAGTAGCAGCAAGATGAGTGGATTTAGGTAGGACGATTCTAAGTGAAATAAGTCACACAGAAAAAGATACTTATCATAAGATATCACTTATAGAGGGAATATAAAAACCGCTACCCTTGAACTGAATTACAAATCAGAGCTGGGTAACACGTTTAGAAAACACACTATGGCTGCTTAACGGGAAAGGTGAGGTGGGGTGATGCATAAAACAAGGGTTTCAAATTAGCTCAGATACCGTTCCATAAACCCAATAGGTAATAGACAAGACCTACTCCTTGCTCAGTGAATTGGACTCAACACCCCCTATTCACCGCCCAAGAATATATCTGACTAGTAAGAATCTTAAAACCTATGCATTGATATCTCTCTGTAAGTGAGTCCAGTGGGTATAAAGCGGCAAAAACACAGCAGTGAAAAGCAGGTAAACCCCATTATAAAAATCAATTACTTTTAAAAACCCGTGAAACAAAGACAGTGAAAGAGAGAGAAATTCTTACAAAATTCGTTCAGGGGCTGTGATGCCACCTGGATTGACCATATCTAGACCCACAGTTGATTGAGACATAAGGGTGGACACTCTTGGGGCTGAGAGGTTTGGTGAGGTTGGGTGAGCAAACGCAGACCCTTTAAAGTAATACTGCGTGGTACCCATCCCATGGGTCCCAAATCTTCAGGTTCAAGGGCATCTTCCTACATCGAAAGCATGCATGAGAAACCCAGAAGATGGTACACCGTGCGATCCGGAAAGGTTTTCAAAACGCACCTCATTTCTCATCTCCTTGTGCTCGGGTTTGCCATTCCAGCCGCTTTACTAGCAATCTCCCTCCTTGGAGAATCAGCACCTTTAACCTCCTGTTCCGTACAGGTTGCAATTTGTCCTGAGGATGAACGGGAAGAGGGGGAACCAATGAGAGACTAGCTCTAGCTGTTGGGACAGGCACAGGTCACTCTATTTTCCCATCAGGAAGAAGAATTAACCACAGGCTCAGCCTGCCGCCCGGGACCAGAATAGGGCCTGAAGCAATCCTGCGCTTTTGCGGCCAGCTCCCAAGAAAGCGAGTTGAAAAATGGAGCTCAGGGGCACTGCAATTCACAAACCTGCAGACTTATAAATCATGACTCTCGTACACAAATATATTGAGGGAAGGCAACGAAGAGGATTGGAAAGCAAGACAGAATTGCAGGAAACAGATTTCAGGAGGGAGATTCGAATCGCCTTTAAAGCACAGGAAAAGCGGCAAAACCTCGACAATGACGCCCTTGGCCAAAAAGGGCGTATGCGTTTTTTCCTGAATATATTCAGGAAAAAACGCATACGCCCTTTTTGGCCAACCAAGCAACCTGGAAAGGCAAATCAGCGCTACAAAGAAGTCTCGCTTCCCATCGGTCAAAAGGGCCATGCTGAATAAAGTGTCAAAACCAGAAATGCAAAACAGGCCATGGAGAAACGGGAGCCTGGCTACGCTGATGGGCGGGATGTAAATTGCCAACAGCCACTCTGGAGAAGTGCACGGTGTGTCCTGAAACATCGAAAAAAATCAGCTTAGGGAGCATAGGGTACATCCACTCATGGGCGTATAAATTGGGAAAACTAAAAATCAGCAAGACACAGGCACCCCAAAGTTTAGGGCTGCTCTGTTGACAAGAACCTCCACTTCGTTACACCTTAAATATCCCAGGAAAGAGAAAAATGGATAAAGAAGTTGTGGTCCTTATGTACAATGGAATATCACTCAGCCATGAAATCAACGTCATAAGGCTAGTAGCAGCAAGATGAGTGGATTTAGGTAGGACGATTCTAAGTGAAATAAGTCACACAGAAAAAGATACTTATCATAAGATATCACTTATAGAGGGAATATAAAAACCGCTACCCTTGAACTGAATTACAAATCAGAGCAGGGTAACACGTTTAGAAAACACACTATGGCTGCTTAACGGGAAAGGTGAGGTGGGGTGATGCATAAAACAAGGGTTTCAAATTAGCTCAGATACCGTTCCATAAACCCAATAGGTAATAGACAAGACCTACTCCTTGCTCAGTGAATTGAACTCAACACCCCCTATTCACCGCCCAAGAATATATCTGACTAGTAAGAATCTTAAAACCTATGCATTGATATCTCTCTGTAAGTGAGTCCAGTGGGTGTAAAGCGGCAAAAACACAGCAGTGAAAAGCAGGTAAACCCCATTATAAAAATCAATTACTTTTAAAAACCCGTGAAACAAAGACAGTGAAAGAGAGAGAAATTCTTACAAAATTCGTTCAGGGGCTGTGATGCCACCTGGATTGACCATATCTAGACCCACAGCTGATTGAGACATAAGGGTGGAAACTCTTGGGGCTGAGAGGTTTGGTGAGGTTGGGTGAGCAAATGCAGACCCTTTAAAGTAATACTGCATGGTACCCATCCCATGGGTCCCAAATCTCCAGGTTCAAGGGCATCTTCCTACATCGAAAGCATGCATGAGAAACCCAGAAGATGGTACACCGTGTGATCCGGAAAGGTTTTCAAAACGCACCTCATTTCTCATCTCCTTGTGCTCGGGTTTGCCATTCCAGCCACTTTACTAACAATCTCCCTCCTTGGAGAATCAGCACCTTTAACGTCCTGTTCCGTACAGGTTGCAATTTGTCCTGAGGATGAACGGGAAGAGGGGGAACCAATGAGAGACTAGCTCTAGGTGTTGGGACAGGCACAGGTCACTCTATTTTCCCATCAGGAAGAAGAATTAACCACAGGCTCAGCCTGCCGCCCGGGACCAGAATAGGGCCTGAAGCAATCCTGCGCTTTTGCGGCCAGCTCCCAAGAAAGCGAGTTGAAAAATGGAGCTCAGGGGCACTGCAATTCACAAACCTGCAGACTTATAAATGATGACTCTCGTCCACAAATATATTGAGGGAAGGCAACGAAGAGGATTGGAAAGCAAGGCAGAATTGCAGGAAACAGATTTCAGGAGGGAGATTCGAATCGCCTTTAAAGCACAGGAAAAGCGGCAAAACCTCGACAATGATGCCCTTGGCCAAAAAGGGCGTATGCGTTTTTTCCTGAATATATTCAGGAAAAAACGCATACGCCCTTTTTGGCCAACCAAGCAACCTGGAAAGGCAAATCAGCGCTACAAAGAAGTCTCGCTTCCCATCGGTCAAAAGGGCCATGCTGAATAAAGTGTCAAAACCAGAAATGCAAAACAGGCCATGGAGAAACGGGAGCCTGGCTACGCTGATGGGCGGGATGTAAATTGCCAACAGCCACTCTGGAGAAGTGCACGGTGTGTCCTGAAACATCGAAAAAAATCAGCTTAGGGAGCATAGGTCACTTCCACTCATGGGCGTATAAATTGGGAAAACTAAAAATCAGCAAGACACAGGCACCCCAAAGTTTAGGGCTGCTCTGTTGACAAGAACCTCCACTTCGTTACACCTTAAATATCCCAGGAAAGAGAAAAATGGATAAAGAAGTTGTGGTCCTTATGTACAATGGAATATCACTCAGCCATGAAATCAACGTCATAAGGCTAGTAGCAGCAAGATGAGTGGATTTAGGTAGGACGATTCTAAGTGAAATAAGTCACACAGAAAAAGATACTTATCATAAGATATCACTTATAGAGGGAATATAAAAACCGCTACCCTTGAACTGAATTACAAATCAGAGCAGGGTCACACGTTTAGAAAACACACTATGGCTGCTTAACGGGAAAGGTGAGGTGGGGTGATGCATAACACAAGGGTTTCAAATTAGCTCTGATACCGTTCCATAAACCCAATAGGTAACAGACAAGACCTACTCCTTGCTCAGTGAATTGGACTCAACACCCCCTATTCACCGCCCAAGAATATATCTGACTAGTAAGAATCTTAAAACCTATGCATTGATATCTCTCTGTAAGTGAGTCCAGTGGGTGTAAAGCGGCAAAAACACAGCAGTGAAAAGCAGGTAAACCCCATTATAAAAATCAATTACTTTTAAAAACCCGTGAAACAAAGACAGTGAAAGAGAGAGAAATTCTTACAAAATTCGTTCAGGGGCTGTGATGCCACCTGGATTGACCATATCTAGACCCACAGTTGATTGAGACATTAGGGTGGACACTCTTGGGGCTGAGAGGTTTGGTGAGGTTGGGTGAGCAAACGCAGACCCTTTAAAGTAATACTGCGTGGTACCCATCCCATGGGTCCCAAATCTCCAGGTTCAAGGGCATCTTCCTACATCGAAAGCATGCATGAGAAACCCAGAAGATGGTACACCGTGTGATCCGGAAAGGTTTTCAAAACGCACCTCATTTCTCATCTCCTTGTGCTCGGGTTTGCCATTCCAGCCGCTTTACTAGCAATCTCCCTCCTTGGAGAATCAGCACCTTTAACCTCCTGTTCCGTACAGGTTGCAATTTGTCCTGAGGATGAACGGGAAGAGGGGGAACCAATGAGAGACTAGCTCTAGGTGTTGGGACAGGCACAGGTCACTCTATTTTCCCATCAGGAAGAAGAATTAACCAGAGGCTCAGCCTGCCGCCCGGGACCAGAATAGGGCCTGAAGCAATCCTGCGCTTTTGCGGACAGCTCCCAAGAAAGCGAGTTGAAAAATGGAGCTCAGGGGCACTGCAATTCACAAACCTGCAGA
Source organism: Balaenoptera physalus (assembly GCF_965194825.1). NCBI lineage: Eukaryota > Metazoa > Chordata > Mammalia > Artiodactyla > Balaenopteridae > Balaenoptera > Balaenoptera physalus. The sequence goes on from NW_028126501.1 coordinate 26,435, forward strand.
CTTATAAATGATGACTCTCGTCCACAAATATATTGAGGGAAGGCAACGAAGAGGATTGGAAAGCAAGACAGAATTGCAGGAAACAGATTTCAGGAGGGAGATTCGAATCGCCTTTAAAGCACATGAAAAGCGGCAAAACCTCGACAATGACGCCCTTGGCCAAAAAGGGCGTATGCGTTTTTTCCTGAATATATTCAGGAAAAAACGCATACGCCCTTTTTGGCCAACCAAGCAACCTGGAAAGGCAAATCAGCGCTACAAAGAAGTCTCGCTTCCCATCGGTCAAAAGGGCCATGCTGAATAAAGTGTCAAAACCAGAAATGCAAAACAGGCCATGGAGAAACGGGAGCCTGGCTACGCTGATGGGCGGGATGTAAATTGCCAACAGCCACTCTGGAGAAGTGCACGGTGTGTCCTGAAACATCGAAAAAAATCAGCTTAGGGAGCATAGGTCACTTCCACTCATGGGCGTATAAATTGGGAAAACTAAAAATCAGCAAGACACAGGCACCCCAAAGTTTAGGGCTGCTCTGTTGACAAGAACCTCCACTTCGTTACACCTTAAATATCCCAGGAAAGAGAAAAATGGATAAAGAAGTTGTGGTCCTTATGTACAATGGAATATCACTCAGCCATGAAATCAACGTCATAAGGCTAGTAGCAGCAAGATGAGTGGATTTAGGTAGGACGATTCTAAGTGAAATAAGTCACACAGAAAAAGATACTTATCATAAGATATCACTTATAGAGGGAATATAAAAACCGCTACCCTTGAACTGAATTACAAATCAGAGCAGGGTAACACGTTTAGAAAACACACTATGGCTGCTTAACGGGAAAGGTGAGGTGGGGTGATGCATAAAACAAGGGTTTCAAATTAGCTCAGATACCGTTCCATAAACCCAATAGGTAACAGACAAGACCTACTCCTTGCTCAGTGAATTGGACTCAACACCCCCTATTCACCGCCCAAGAATATATCTGACTAGTAAGAATCTTAAAACCTATGCATTGATATCTCTCTGTAAGTGAGTCCAGTGGGTGTAAAGCGGCAAAAACACAGCAGTGAAAAGCAGGTAAACCCCATTATAAAAATCAATTACTTTTAAAAACCCGTGAAACAAAGACAGTGAAAGAGAGAGAAATTCTTACAAAATTCGTTCAGGGGCTGTGATGCCACCTGGATTGACCATATCTAGACCCACAGTTGATTGAGACATTAGGGTGGACACTCTTGGGGCTGAGAGGTTTGGTGAGGTTGGGTGAGCAAACGCAGACCCTTTAAAGTAATACTGCGTGGTACCCATCCCATGGGTCCCAAATCTCCAGGTTCAAGGGCATCTTCCTACATCGAAAGCATGCATGAGAAACCCAGAAGATGGTACACCGTGTGATCCGGAAAGGTTTTCAAAACGCACCTCATTTCTCATCTCCTTGTGCTCGGGTTTGCCATTCCAGCCGCTTTACTAGCAATCTCCCTCCTTGGAGAATCAGCACCTTTAACCTCCTGTTCCGTACAGGTTGCAATTTGTCCTGAGGATGAACGGGAAGAGGGGGAACCAATGAGAGACTAGCTCTAGGTGTTGGGACAGGCACAGGTCACTCTATTTTCCCATCAGGAAGAAGAATTAACCACAGGCTCAGCCTGCCGCCCGGGACCAGAATAGGGCCTGAAGCAATCCTGCGCTTTTGCGGCCAGCTCCCAAGAAAGCGAGTTGAAAAATGGAGCTCAGGGGCACTGCAATTCACAAACCTGCAGACTTATAAATGATGACTCTCGTCCACAAATATATTGAGGGAAGGCAACGAAGAGGATTGGAAAGCAAGACAGAATTGCAGGAAACAGATTTCAGGAGGGAGATTCGAATCGCCTTTAAAGCACAGGAAAAGCGGCAAAACCTCGACAATGATGCCCTTGGCCAAAAAGGGCGTATGCGTTTTTTCCTGAATATATTCAGGAAAAAACGCATACGCCCTTTTTGGCCAACCAAGCAACCTGGAAAGGCAAATCAGCGCTACAAAGAAGTCTCGCTTCCCATCGGTCAAAAGGGCCATGCTGAATAAAGTGTCAAAACCAGAAATGCAAAACAGGCCATGGAGAAACGGGAGCCTGGCTACGCTGATGGGCGGGATGTAAATTGCCAACAGCCACTCTGGAGAAGTGCACGGTGTGTCCTGAAACATCGAAAAAAATCAGCTTAGGGAGCATAGGTCACTTCCACTCATGGGCGTATAAATTGGGAAAACTAAAAATCAGCAAGACACAGGCACCCCAAAGTTTAGGGCTGCTCTGTTGACAAGAACCTCCACTTCGTTACACCTTAAATATCCCAGGAAAGAGAAAAATGGATAAAGAAGTTGTGGTCCTTATGTACAATGGAATATCACTCAGCCATGAAATCAACGTCATAAGGCTAGTAGCAGCAAGATGAGTGGATTTAGGTAGGACGATTCTAAGTGAAATAAGTCACACAGAAAAAGATACTTATCATAAGATATCACTTATAGAGGGAATATAAAAACCGCTACCCTTGAACTGAATTACAAATCAGAGCAGGGTCACACGTTTAGAAAACACACTATGGCTGCTTAACGGGAAAGGTGAGGTGGGGTGATGCATAAAACAAGGGTTTCAAATTAGCTCAGATACCGTTCCATAAACCCAATAGGTAACAGACAAGACCTACTCCTTGCTCAGTGAATTGGACTCAACACCCCCTATTCACCGCCCAAGAATATATCTGACTAGTAAGAATCTTAAAACCTATGCATTGATATCTCTCTGTAAGTGAGTCCAGTGGGTGTAAAGCGGCAAAAACACAGCAGTGAAAAGCAGGTAAACCCCATTATAAAAATCAATTACTTTTAAAAACCCGTGAAACAAAGACAGTGAAAGAGAGAGAAATTCTTACAAAATTCGTTCAGGGGCTGTGATGCCACCTGGATTGACCATATCTAGACCCACAGTTGATTGAGACATTAGGGTGGACACTCTTGGGGCTGAGAGGTTTGGTGAGGTTGGGTGAGCAAACGCAGACCCTTTAAAGTAATACTGCGTGGTACCCATCCCATGGGTCCCAAATCTCCAGGTTCAAGGGCATCTTCCTACATCGAAAGCATGCATGAGAAACCCAGAAGATGGTACACCGTGTGATCCGGAAAGGTTTTCAAAACGCACCTCATTTCTCATCTCCTTGTGCTCGGGTTTGCCATTCCAGCCGCTTTACTAGCAATCTCCCTCCTTGGAGAATCAGCACCTTTAACCTCCTGTTCCGTACAGGTTGCAATTTGTCCTGAGGATGAACGGGAAGAGGGGGAACCAATGAGAGACTAGCTCTAGGTGTTGGGACAGGCACAGGTCACTCTATTTTCCCATCAGGAAGAAGAATTAACCAGAGGCTCAGCCTGCCGCCCGGGACCAGAATAGGGCCTGAAGCAATCCTGCGCTTTTGCGGACAGCTCCCAAGAAAGCGAGTTGAAAAATGGAGCTCAGGGGCACTGCAATTCACAAACCTGCAGACTTATAAATGATGACTCTCGTCCACAAATATATTGAGGGAAGGCAACGAAGAGGATTGGAAAGCAAGACAGAATTGCAGGAAACAGATTTCAGGAGGGAGATTCGAATCGCCTTTAAAGCACATGAAAAGCGGCAAAACCTCGACAATGACGCCCTTGGCCAAAAAGGGCGTATGCGTTTTTTCCTGAATATATTCAGGAAAAAACGCATACGCCCTTTTTGGCCAACCAAGCAACCTGGAAAGGCAAATCAGCGCTACAAAGAAGTCTCGCTTCCCATCGGTCAAAAGGGCCATGCTGAATAAAGTGTCAAAACCAGAAATGCAAAACAGGCCATGGAGAAACGGGAGCCTGGCTACGCTGATGGGCGGGATGTAAATTGCCAACAGCCACTCTGGAGAAGTGCACGGTGTGTCCTGAAACATCGAAAAAAATCAGCTTAGGGAGCATAGGGCACTTCCACTCATGGGCGTATAAATTGGGAAAACTAAAAATCAGCAAGACACAGGCACCCCAAAGTTTAGGGCTGCTCTGTTGACAAGAACCTCCACTTCGTTACACCTTAAATATCCCAGGAAAGAGAAAAATGGATAAAGAAGTTGTGGTCCTTATGTACAATGGAATATCACTCAGCCATGAAATCAACGTCATAAGGCTAGTAGCAGCAAGATGAGTGGATTTAGGTAGGACGATTCTAAGTGAAATAAGTCACACAGAAAAAGATACTTATCATAAGATATCACTTATAGAGGGAATATAAAAACCGCTACCCTTGAACTGAATTACAAATCAGAGCAGGGTAACACGTTTAGAAAACACACTATGGCTGCTTAACGGGAAAGGTGAGGTGGGGTGATGCATAAAACAAGGGTTTCAAATTAGCTCAGATACCGTTCCATAAACCCAATAGGTAACAGACAAGACCTACTCCTTGCTCAGTGAATTGGACTCAACACCCCCTATTCACCGCCCAAGAATATATCTGACTAGTAAGAATCTTAAAACCTATGCATTGATATCTCTCTGTAAGTGAGTCCAGTGGGTGTAAAGCGGCAAAAACACAGCAGTGAAAAGCAGGTAAACCCCATTATAAAAATCAATTACTTTTAAAAACCCGTGAAACAAAGACAGTGAAAGAGAGAGAAATTCTTACAAAATTCGTTCAGGGGCTGTGATGCCACCTGGATTGACCATATCTAGACCCACAGTTGATTGAGACATTAGGGTGGACACTCTTGGGGCTGAGAGGTTTGGTGAGGTTGGGTGAGCAAACGCAGACCCTTTAAAGTAATACTGCGTGGTACCCATCCCATGGGTCCCAAATCTCCAGGTTCAAGGGCATCTTCCTACATCGAAAGCATGCATGAGAAACCCAGAAGATGGTACACCGTGTGATCCGGAAAGGTTTTCAAAACGCACCTCATTTCTCATCTCCTTGTGCTCGGGTTTGCCATTCCAGCCGCTTTACTAGCAATCTCCCTCCTTGGAGAATCAGCACCTTTAACCTCCTGTTCCGTACAGGTTGCAATTTGTCCTGAGGATGAACGGGAAGAGGGGGAACCAATGAGAGACTAGCTCTAGGTGTTGGGACAGGCACAGGTCACTCTATTTTCCCATCAGGAAGAAGAATTAACCACAGGCTCAGCCTGCCGCCCGGGACCAGAATAGGGCCTGAAGCAATCCTGCGCTTTTGCGGCCAGCTCCCAAGAAAGCGAGTTGAAAAATGGAGCTCAGGGGCACTGCAATTCACAAACCTGCAGACTTATAAATGATGACTCTCGTCCACAAATATATTGAGGGAAGGCAACGAAGAGGATTGGAAAGCAAGGCAGAATTGCAGGAAACAGATTTCAGGAGGGAGATTCGAATCGCCTTTAAAGCACAGGAAAAGCGGCAAAACCTCGACAATGATGCCCTTGGCCAAAAAGGGCGTATGCGTTTTTTCCTGAATATATTCAGGAAAAAACGCATACGCCCTTTTTGGCCAACCAAGCAACCTGGAAAGGCAAATCAGCGCTACAAAGAAGTCTCGCTTCCCATCGGTCAAAAGGGCCATGCTGAATAAAGTGTCAAAACCAGAAATGCAAAACAGGCCATGGAGAAACGGGAGCCTGGCTACGCTGATGGGCGGGATGTAAATTGCCAACAGCCACTCTGGAGAAGTGCACGGTGTGTCCTGAAACATCGAAAAAAATCAGCTTAGGGAGCATAGGGCACTTCCACTCATGGGCGTATAAATTGGGAAAACTAAAAATCAGCAAGACACAGGCACCCCAAAGTTTAGGGCTGCTCTGTTGACAAGAACCTCCACTTCGTTACACCTTAAATATCCCAGGAAAGAGAAAAATGGATAAAGAAGTTGTGGTCCTTATGTACAATGGAATATCACTCAGCCATGAAATCAACGTCATAAGGCTAGTAGCAGCAAGATGAGTGGATTTAGGTAGGACGATTCTAAGTGAAATAAGTCACACAGAAAAAGATACTTATCATAAGATATCACTTATAGAGGGAATATAAAAACCGCTACCCTTGAACTGAATTACAAATCAGAGCAGGGTCACACGTTTAGAAAACACACTATGGCTGCTTAACGGGAAAGGTGAGGTGGGGTGATGCATAAAACAAGGGTTTCAAATTAGCTCAGATACCGTTCCATAAACCCAATAGGTAACAGACAAGACCTACTCCTTGCTCAGTGAATTGGACTCAACACCCCCTATTCACCGCCCAAGAATATATCTGACTAGTAAGAATCTTAAAACCTATGCATTGATATCTCTCTGTAAGTGAGTCCAGTGGGTGTAAAGCGGCAAAAACACAGCAGTGAAAAGCAGGTAAACCCCATTATAAAAATCAATTACTTTTAAAAACCCGTGAAACAAAGACAGTGAAAGAGAGAGAAATTCTTACAAAATTCGTTCAGGGGCTGTGATGCCACCTGGATTGACCATATCTAGACCCACAGTTGATTGAGACATTAGGGTGGACACTCTTGGGGCTGAGAGGTTTGGTGAGGTTGGGTGAGCAAACGCAGACCCTTTAAAGTAATACTGCGTGGTACCCATCCCATGGGTCCCAAATCTCCAGGTTCAAGGGCATCTTCCTACATCGAAAGCATGCATGAGAAACCCAGAAGATGGTACACCGTGTGATCCGGAAAGGTTTTCAAAACGCACCTCATTTCTCATCTCCTTGTGCTCGGGTTTGCCATTCCAGCCGCTTTACTAGCAATCTCCCTCCTTGGAGAATCAGCACCTTTAACCTCCTGTTCCGTACAGGTTGCAATTTGTCCTGAGGATGAACGGGAAGAGGGGGAACCAATGAGAGACTAGCTCTAGGTGTTGGGACAGGCACAGGTCACTCTATTTTCCCATCAGGAAGAAGAATTAACCACAGGCTCAGCCTGCCGCCCGGGACCAGAATAGGGCCTGAAGCAATCCTGCGCTTTTGCGGCCAGCTCCCAAGAAAGCGAGTTGAAAAATGGAGCTCAGGGGCACTGCAATTCACAAACCTGCAGACTTATAAATGATGACTCTCGTCCACAAATATATTGAGGGAAGGCAACGAAGAGGATTGGAAAGCAAGGCAGAATTGCAGGAAACAGATTTCAGGAGGGAGATTCGAATCGCCTTTAAAGCACAGGAAAAGCGGCAAAACCTCGACAATGATGCCCTTGGCCAAAAAGGGCGTATGCGTTTTTTCCTGAATATATTCAGGAAAAAACGCATACGCCCTTTTTGGCCAACCAAGCAACATGGAAAGGCAAATCAGCGCTACAAAGAAGTCTCGCTTCCCATCGGTCAAAAGGGCCATGCTGAATAAAGTGTCAAAACCAGAAATGCAAAACAGGCCATGGAGAAACGGGAGCCTGGCTACGCTGATGGGCGGGATGTAAATTGCCAACAGCCACTCTGGAGAAGTGCACGGTGTGTCCTGAAACATCGAAAAAAATCAGCTTAGGGAGCATAGGTCACTTCCACTCATGGGCGTATAAATTGGGAAAACTAAAAATCAGCAAGACACAGGCACCCCAAAGTTTAGGGCTGCTCTGTTGACAAGAACCTCCACTTCGTTACACCTTAAATATCCCAGGAAAGAGAAAAATGGATAAAGAAGTTGTGGTCCTTATGTACAATGGAATATCACTCAGCCATGAAATCAACGTCATAAGGCTAGTAGCAGCAAGATGAGTGGATTTAGGTAGGACGATTCTAAGTGAAATAAGTCACACAGAAAAAGATACTTATCATAAGATATCACTTATAGAGGGAATATAAAAACCGCTACCCTTGAACTGAATTACAAATCAGAGCAGGGTCACACGTTTAGAAAACACACTATGGCTGCTTAACGGGAAAGGTGAGGTGGGGTGATGCATAAAACAAGGGTTTCAAATTAGCTCTGATACCGTTCCATAAACCCAATAGGTAACAGACAAGACCTACTCCTTGCTCAGTGAATTGGACTCAACACCCCCTATTCACCGCCCAAGAATATATCTGACTAGTAAGAATCTTAAAACCTATGCATTGATATCTCTCTGTAAGTGAGTCCAGTGGGTGTAAAGCGGCAAAAACACAGCAGTGAAAAGCAGGTAAACCCCATTATAAAAATCAATTACTTTTAAAAACCCGTGAAACAAAGACAGTGAAAGAGAGAGAAATTCTTACAAAATTCGTTCAGGGGCTGTGATGCCACCTGGATTGACCATATCTAGACCCACAGTTGATTGAGACATTAGGGTGGACACTCTTGGGGCTGAGAGGTTTGGTGAGGTTGGGTGAGCAAACGCAGACCCTTTAAAGTAATACTGCGTGGTACCCATCCCATGGGTCCCAAATCTCCAGGTTCAAGGGCATCTTCCTACATCGAAAGCATGCATGAGAAACCCAGAAGATGGTACACCGTGTGATCCGGAAAGGTTTTCAAAACGCACCTCATTTCTCATCTCCTTGTGCTCGGGTTTGCCATTCCAGCCGCTTTACTAGCAATCTCCCTCCTTGGAGAATCAGCACCTTTAACCTCCTGTTCCGTACAGGTTGCAATTTGTCCTGAGGATGAACGGGAAGAGGGGGAACCAATGAGAGACTAGCTCTAGGTGTTGGGACAGGCACAGGTCACTCTATTTTCCCATCAGGAAGAAGAATTAACCAGAGGCTCAGCCTGCCGCCCGGGACCAGAATAGGGCCTGAAGCAATCCTGCGCTTTTGCGGCCAGCTCCCAAGAAAGCGAGTTGAAAAATGGAGCTCAGGGGCACTGCAATTCACAAACCTGCAGACTTATAAATGATGACTCTCGTCCACAAATATATTGAGGGAAGGCAACGAAGAGGATTGGAAAGCAAGACAGAATTGCAGGAAACAGATTTCAGGAGGGAGATTCGAATCGCCTTTAAAGCACATGAAAAGCGGCAAAACCTCGACAATGACGCCCTTGGCCAAAAAGGGCGTATGCGTTTTTTCCTGAATATATTCAGGAAAAAACGCATACGCCCTTTTTGGCCAACCAAGCAACCTGGAAAGGCAAATCAGCGCTACAAAGAAGTCTCGCTTCCCATCGGTCAAAAGGGCCATGCTGAATAAAGTGTCAAAACCAGAAATGCAAAACAGGCCATGGAGAAACGGGAGCCTGGCTACGCTGATGGGCGGGATGTAAATTGCCAACAGCCACTCTGGAGAAGTGCACGGTGTGTCCTGAAACATCGAAAAAAATCAGCTTAGGGAGCATAGGTCACTTCCACTCATGGGCGTATAAATTGGGAAAACTAAAAATCAGCAAGACACAGGCACCCCAAAGTTTAGGGCTGCTCTGTTGACAAGAACCTCCACTTCGTTACACCTTAAATATCCCAGGAAAGAGAAAAATGGATAAAGAAGTTGTGGTCCTTATGTACAATGGAATATCACTCAGCCATGAAATCAACGTCATAAGGCTAGTAGCAGCAAGATGAGTGGATTTAGGTAGGACGATTCTAAGTGAAATAAGTCACACAGAAAAAGATACTTATCATAAGATATCACTTATAGAGGGAATATAAAAACCGCTACCCTTGAACTGAATTACAAATCAGAGCAGGGTAACACGTTTAGAAAACACACTATGGCTGCTTAACGGGAAAGGTGAGGTGGGGTGATGCATAAAACAAGGGTTTCAAATTAGCTCAGATACCGTTCCATAAACCCAATAGGTAACAGACAAGACCTACTCCTTGCTCAGTGAATTGGACTCAACACCCCCTATTCACCGCCCAAGAATATATCTGACTAGTAAGAATCTTAAAACCTATGCATTGATATCTCTCTGTAAGTGAGTCCAGTGGGTGTAAAGCGGCAAAAACACAGCAGTGAAAAGCAGGTAAACCCCATTATAAAAATCAATTACTTTTAAAAACCCGTGAAACAAAGACAGTGAAAGAGAGAGAAATTCTTACAAAATTCGTTCAGGGGCTGTGATGCCACCTGGATTGACCATATCTAGACCCACAGTTGATTGAGACATTAGGGTGGACACTCTTGGGGCTGAGAGGTTTGGTGAGGTTGGGTGAGCAAACGCAGACCCTTTAAAGTAATACTGCGTGGTACCCATCCCATGGGTCCCAAATCTCCAGGTTCAAGGGCATCTTCCTACATCGAAAGCATGCATGAGAAACCCAGAAGATGGTACACCGTGTGATCCGGAAAGGTTTTCAAAACGCACCTCATTTCTCATCTCCTTGTGCTCGGGTTTGCCATTCCAGCCGCTTTACTAGCAATCTCCCTCCTTGGAGAATCAGCACCTTTAACCTCCTGTTCCGTACAGGTTGCAATTTGTCCTGAGGATGAACGGGAAGAGGGGGAACCAAGGAGAGACTAGCTCTAGGTGTTGGGACAGGCACAGGTCACTCCATTTTCCCATCAGGAAGAAGAATTAACCAGAGGCTCAGCCTGCCGCCCGGGACCAGAATAGGGCCTGAAGCAATCCTGCGCTTTTGCGGCCAGCTCCCAAGAAAGCGAGTTGAAAAATGGAGCTCAGGGGCACTGCAATTCACAAACCTGCAGACTTAGAAATGATGACTCTCGTCCACAAATATATTGAGGGAAGGCAACGAAGAGGATTGGAAAGCAAGGCAGAATTGCAGGAAACAGATTTCAGGAGGGAGATTCGAATCGCCTTTAAAGCACAGGAAAAGCGGCAAAACCTCGACAATGATGCCCTTGGCCAAAAAGGGCGTATGCGTTTTTTCCTGAATATATTCAGGAAAAAACGCATACGCCCTTTTTGGCCAACCAAGCAACCTGGAAAGGCAAATCAGCGCTACAAAGAAGTCTCGCTTCCCATCGGTCAAAAGGGCCATGCTGAATAAAGTGTCAAAACCAGAAATGCAAAACAGGCCATGGAGAAACGGGAGCCTGGCTACGCTGATGGGCGGGATGTAAATTGCCAACAGCCACTCTGGAGAAGTGCACGGTGTGTCCTGAAACTTCGAAAAAAATCAGCTTAGGGAGCATAGGGCACATCCACTCATGGGCGTATAAATTGGGAAAACTAAAAATCAGCAAGACACAGGCACCCCAAAGTTTAGGGCTGCTCTGTTGACAAGAACCTCCACTTCGTTACACCTTAAATATCCCAGGAAAGAGAAAAATGGATAAAGAAGTTGTGGTCCTTATGTACAATGGAATATCACTCAGCCATGAAATCAACGTCATAAGGCTAGTAGCAGCAAGATGAGTGGATTTAGGTAGGACGATTCTAAGTGAAATAAGTCACACAGAAAAAGATACTTATCATAAGATATCACTTATAGAGGGAATATAAAAACCGCTACCCTTGAACTGAATTACAAATCAGAGCAGGGTAACACGTTTAGAAAACACACTATGGCTGCTTAACGGGAAAGGTGAGGTGGGGTGATGCATAAAACAAGGGTTTCAAATTAGCTCAGATACCGTTCCATAAACCCAATAGGTAATAGACAAGACCTACTCCTTGCTCAGTGAATTGGACTCAACACCCCCTATTCACCGCCCAAGAATATATCTGACTAGTAAGAATCTTAAAACCTATGCATTGATATCTCTCTGTAAGTGAGTCAAGTGGGTGTAAAGCGGCAAAAACACAGCAGTGAAAAGCAGGTAAACCCCATTATAAAAATCAATTACTTTTTAAAACCCGTGAAACAAAGACAGTGAAAGAGAGAGAAATTCTTACAAAATTCGTTCAGGGGCTGTGATGCCACCTGGATTGACCATATCTAGACCCACAGCTGATTGAGACATAAGGGTGGACACTCTTGGGGCTGAGAGGTTTGGTGAGGTTGGGTGAGCAAACGCAGACCCTTTAAAGTAATACTGCGTGGTACCCATCCCATGGGTCCCAAATCTCCAGGTTCAAGGGCATCTTCCTACATCGAAAGCATGCATGAGAAACCCAGAAGATGGTACACCGTGTGATCCGGAAAGGTTTTCAAAACGCACCTCATTTCTCATCTCCTTGTGCTCGGGTTTGACATTCCAGCCGCTTTACTAGCAATCTCCCTCCTTGGAGAATCAGCACCTTTAACCTCCTGTTCCGTACAGGTTGCAATTTGTCCTGAGGATGAACAGGAAGAGGGGGAACCAATGAGAGACTAGCTCTAGGTGTTGGGACAGGCACAGGTCACTCTATTTTCCCATCAGGAAGAAGAATTAACCACAGGCTCAGCCTGCCGCCCGGGACCAGAATAGGGCCTGAAGCAATCCTGAGCTTTTGCGGCCAGCTCCCAAGAAAGCGAGTTGAAAAATGGAGCTCAGGGGCACTGCAATTCACAAACCTGCAGACTTATAAATGATGACTCTCGTCCACAAATATATTGAGGGAAGGCAACGAAGAGGATTGGAAAGCAAGGCAGAATTGCAGGAAACAGATTTCAGGAGGGAGATTCGAATCGCCTTTAAAGCACAGGAAAAGCGGCAAAACCTCGACAATGATGCCCTTGGCCAAAAAGGGCGTATGCGTTTTTTCCTGAATATATTCAGGAAAAAACGCATACGCCCTTTTTGGCCAACCAAGCAACCTGGAAAGGCAAATCAGCGCTACAAAGAAGTCGCGCTTCCCATCGGTCAAAAGGGCCATGCTGAAAAAGTGTCAAAACCAGAAATGCAAAACAGGCCATGGAGAAACGGGAGCCTGGCTACGCTGAAGGGCGGGATGTAAATTGCCAACAGCCACTCTGGAGAAGTGCACGGTGTGTCCTGAAACATCGAAAAAAATCAGCTTAGGGAGCATAGGGCACTTCCACTCATGGGCGTATAAATTGGGAAAACTAAAAATCAGCAAGACACAGGCACCCCAAAGTTTAGGGCTGCTCTGTTGACAAGAACCTCCACTTCGTTACACCTTAAATATCCCAGGAAAGAGAAAAATTGATAAAGAAGTTGTGGTCCTTATGTACAATGGAATATCACTCAGCCATGAAATCAACGTCATAAGGCTAGTAGCAGCAAGATGAGTGGATTTAGGTAGGACGATTCTAAGTGAAATAAGTCACACAGAAAAAGATACTTATCATAAGATATCACTTATAGAGGGAATATAAAAACCGCTACCCTTGAACTGAATTACAAATCAGAGCTGGGTAACACGTTTAGAAAACACACTATGGCTGCTTAACGGGAAAGGTGAGGTGGGGTGATGCATAAAACAAGGGTTTCAAATTAGCTCAGATACCGTTCCATAAACCCAATAGGTAATAGACAAGACCTACTCCTTGCTCAGTGAATTGGACTCAACACCCCCTATTCACCGCCCAAGAATATATCTGACTAGTAAGAATCTTAAAACCTATGCATTGATATCTCTCTGTAAGTGAGTCCAGTGGGTATAAAGCGGCAAAAACACAGCAGTGAAAAGCAGGTAAACCCCATTATAAAAATCAATTACTTTTAAAAACCCGTGAAACAAAGACAGTGAAAGAGAGAGAAATTCTTACAAAATTCGTTCAGGGGCTGTGATGCCACCTGGATTGACCATATCTAGACCCACAGTTGATTGAGACATAAGGGTGGACACTCTTGGGGCTGAGAGGTTTGGTGAGGTTGGGTGAGCAAACGCAGACCCTTTAAAGTAATACTGCGTGGTACCCATCCCATGGGTCCCAAATCTTCAGGTTCAAGGGCATCTTCCTACATCGAAAGCATGCATGAGAAACCCAGAAGATGGTACACTGTGTGATCCGGAAAGGTTTTCAAAACGCACCTCATTTCTCATCTCCTTGTGCTCGGGTTTGCCATTCCAGCCACTTTACTAGCAATCTCCCTCCTTGGAGAATCAGCACCTTTAACCTCCTGTTTGGTACAGGTTGCAATTTGTCCTGAGGATGAACGGGAAGAGGGGGAACCAATGAGAGATTAGCTCTAGGTGTTGGGACAGGCACAGGTCACTCTATTTTCCCATCAGGAAGAAGAATTAACCACAGGCTCAGCGTGCCGCCCGGGACCAGAATAGGGCCTGAAGCAATCCTGCGCTTTTGCGGCCAGCTCCCAAGAAAGCGAGTTGAAAAATGGAGCTCAGGGGCACTGCAATTCACAAACCTGCAGACTTATAAATCATGACTCTCGTACACAAATATATTGAGGGAAGGCAACGAAGAGGATTGGAAAGCAAGGCAGAATTGCAGGAAACAGATTTCAGGAGGGAGATTCGAATCGCCTTTAAAGCACAGGAAAAGCGGCAAAACCTCGACAATGATGCCCTTGGCCAAAAAGGGCGTATGCGTTTTTTCCTGAATATATTCAGGAAAAAACGCATACGCCCTTTTTGGCCAACCAAGCAACCTGGAAAGGCAAATCAGCGCTACAAAGAAGTCGCGCTTCCCATCGGTCAAAAGGGCCATGCTGAAAAAGTGTCAAAACCAGAAATGCAAAACAGGCCATGGAGAAACGGGAGCCTGGCTACGCTGAAGGGCGGGATGTAAATTGCCAACAGCCACTCTGGAGAAGTGCACGGTGTGTCCTGAAACATCGAAAAAAATCAGCTTAGGGAGCATAGGGCACTTCCACTCATGGGCGTATAAATTGGGAAAACTAAAAATCAGCAAGACACAGGCACCCCAAAGTTTAGGGCTGCTCTGTTGACAAGAACCTCCACTTCGTTACACCTTAAATATCCCAGGAAAGAGAAAAATTGATAAAGAAGTTGTGGTCCTTATGTACAATGGAATATCACTCAGCCATGAAATCAACGTCATAAGGCTAGTAGCAGCAAGATGAGTGGATTTAGGTAGGACGATTCTAAGTGAAATAAGTCACACAGAAAAAGATACTTATCATAAGATATCACTTATAGAGGGAATATAAAAACCGCTACCCTTGAACTGAATTACAAATCAGAGCTGGGTAACACGTTTAGAAAACACACTATGGCTGCTTAACGGGAAAGGTGAGGTGGGGTGATGCATAAAACAAGGGTTTCAAATTAGCTCAGATACCGTTCCATAAACCCAATAGGTAATAGACAAGACCTACTCCTTGCTCAGTGAATTGGACTCAACACCCCCTATTCACCGCCCAAGAATATATCTGACTAGTAAGAATCTTAAAACCTATGCATTGATATCTCTCTGTAAGTGAGTCCAGTGGGTATAAAGCGGCAAAAACACAGCAGTGAAAAGCAGGTAAACCCCATTATAAAAATCAATTACTTTTAAAAACCCGTGAAACAAAGACAGTGAAAGAGAGAGAAATTCTTACAAAATTCGTTCAGGGGCTGTGATGCCACCTGGATTGACCATATCTAGACCCACAGTTGATTGAGACATAAGGGTGGACACTCTTGGGGCTGAGAGGTTTGGTGAGGTTGGGTGAGCAAACGCAGACCCTTTAAAGTAATACTGCGTGGTACCCATCCCATGGGTCCCAAATCTTCAGGTTCAAGGGCATCTTCCTACATCGAAAGCATGCATGAGAAACCCAGAAGATGGTACACTGTGTGATCCGGAAAGGTTTTCAAAACGCACCTCATTTCTCATCTCCTTGTGCTCGGGTTTGCCATTCCAGCCACTTTACTAGCAATCTCCCTCCTTGGAGAATCAGCACCTTTAACCTCCTGTTTGGTACAGGTTGCAATTTGTCCTGAGGATGAACGGGAAGAGGGGGAACCAATGAGAGATTAGCTCTAGGTGTTGGGACAGGCACAGGTCACTCTATTTTCCCATCAGGAAGAAGAATTAACCACAGGCTCAGCGTGCCGCCCGGGACCAGAATAGGGCCTGAAGCAATCCTGCGCTTTTGCGGCCAGCTCCCAAGAAAGCGAGTTGAAAAATGGAGCTCAGGGGCACTGCAATTCACAAACCTGCAGACTTATAAATCATGACTCTCGTACACAAATATATTGAGGGAAGGCAACGAAGAGGATTGGAAAGCAAGGCAGAATTGCAGGAAACAGATTTCAGGAGGGAGATTCGAATCGCCTTTAAAGCACAGGAAAAGCGGCAAAACCTCGACAATGATGCCCTTGGCCAAAAAGGGCGTATGCGTTTTTTCCTGAATATATTCAGGAAAAAACGCATACGCCCTTTTTGGCCAACCAAGCAACCTGGAAAGGCAAATCAGCGCTACAAAGAAGTCGCGCTTCCCATCGGTCAAAAGGGCCATGCTGAAAAAGTGTCAAAACCAGAAATGCAAAACAGGCCATGGAGAAACGGGAGCCTGGCTACGCTGAAGGGCGGGATGTAAATTGCCAACAGCCACTCTGGAGAAGTGCACGGTGTGTCCTGAAACATCGAAAAAAATCAGCTTAGGGAGCATAGGGCACTTCCACTCATGGGCGTATAAATTGGGAAAACTAAAAATCAGCAAGACACAGGCACCCCAAAGTTTAGGGCTGCTCTGTTGACAAGAACCTCCACTTCGTTACACCTTAAATATCCCAGGAAAGAGAAAAATGGATAAAGAAGTTGTGGTCCTTATGTACAATGGAATATCACTCAGCCATGAAATCAACGTCATAAGGCTAGTAGCAGCAAGATGAGTGGATTTAGGTAGGACGATTCTAAGTGAAATAAGTCACACAGAAAAAGATACTTATCATAAGATATCACTTATAGAGGGAATATAAAAACCGCTACCCTTGAACTGAATTACAAATCAGAGCTGGGTAACACGTTTAGAAAACACACTATGGCTGCTTAACGGGAAAGGTGAGGTGGGGTGATGCATAAAACAAGGGTTTCAAATTAGCTCAGATACCGTTCCATAAACCCAATAGGTAATAGACAAGACCTACTCCTTGCTCAGTGAATTGGACTCAACACCCCCTATTCACCGCCCAAGAATATATCTGACTAGTAAGAATCTTAAAACCTATGCATTGATATCTCTCTGTAAGTGAGTCCAGTGGGTATAAAGCGGCAAAAACACAGCAGTGAAAAGCAGGTAAACCCCATTATAAAAATCAATTACTTTTAAAAACCCGTGAAACAAAGACAGTGAAAGAGAGAGAAATTCTTACAAAATTCGTTCAGGGGCTGTGATGCCCCCTGGATTGACCATATCTAGACCCACAGTTGATTGAGACATAAGGGTGGACACTCTTGGGGCTGAGAGGTTTGGTGAGGTTGGGTGAGCAAACGCAGACCCTTTAAAGTAATACTGCGTGGTACCCATCCCATGGGTCCCAAATCTTCAGGTTCAAGGGCATCTTCCTACATCGAAAGCATGCATGAGAAACCCAGAAGATGGTACACTGTGTGATCCGGAAAGGTTTTCAAAACGCACCTCATTTCTCATCTCCTTGTGCTCGGGTTTGCCATTCCAGCCACTTTACTAGCAATCTCCCTCCTTGGAGAATCAGCACCTTTAACCTCCTGTTTGGTACAGGTTGCAATTTGTCCTGAGGATGAACGGGAAGAGGGGGAACCAATGAGAGATTAGCTCTAGGTGTTGGGACAGGCACAGGTCACTCTATTTTCCCATCAGGAAGAAGAATTAACCACAGGCTCAGCGTGCCGCCCGGGACCAGAATAGGGCCTGAAGCAATCCTGCGCTTTTGCGGCCAGCTCCCAAGAAAGCGAGTTGAAAAATGGAGCTCAGGGGCACTGCAATTCACAAACCTGCAGACTTATAAATCATGACTCTCGTACACAAATATATTGAGGGAAGGCAACGAAGAGGATTGGAAAGCAAGGCAGAATTGCAGGAAACAGATTTCAGGAGGGAGATTCGAATCGCCTTTAAAGCACAGGAAAAGCGGCAAAACCTCGACAATGATGCCCTTGGCCAAAAAGGGCGTATGCGTTTTTTCCTGAATATATTCAGGAAAAAACGCATACGCCCTTTTTGGCCAACCAAGCAACCTGGAAAGGCAAATCAGCGCTACAAAGAAGTCGCGCTTCCCATCGGTCAAAAGGGCCATGCTGAAAAAGTGTCAAAACCAGAAATGCAAAACAGGCCATGGAGAAACGGGAGCCTGGCTACGCTGAAGGGCGGGATGTAAATTGCCAACAGCCACTCTGGAGAAGTGCACGGTGTGTCCTGAAACATCGAAAAAAATCAGCTTAGGGAGCATAGGGCACTTCCACTCATGGGCGTATAAATTGGGAAAACTAAAAATCAGCAAGACACAGGCACCCCAAAGTTTAGGGCTGCTCTGTTGACAAGAACCTCCACTTCGTTACACCTTAAATATCCCAGGAAAGAGAAAAATTGATAAAGAAGTTGTGGTCCTTATGTACAATGGAATATCACTCAGCCATGAAATCAACGTCATAAGGCTAGTAGCAGCAAGATGAGTGGATTTAGGTAGGACGATTCTAAGTGAAATAAGTCACACAGAAAAAGATACTTATCATAAGATATCACTTATAGAGGGAATATAAAAACCGCTACCCTTGAACTGAATTACAAATCAGAGCTGGGTAACACGTTTAGAAAACACACTATGGCTGCTTAACGGGAAAGGTGAGGTGGGGTGATGCATAAAACAAGGGTTTCAAATTAGCTCAGATACCGTTCCATAAACCCAATAGGTAATAGACAAGACCTACTCCTTGCTCAGTGAATTGGACTCAACACCCCCTATTCACCGCCCAAGAATATATCTGACTAGTAAGAATCTTAAAACCTATGCATTGATATCTCTCTGTAAGTGAGTCCAGTGGGTATAAAGCGGCAAAAACACAGCAGTGAAAAGCAGGTAAACCCCATTATAAAAATCAATTACTTTTAAAAACCCGTGAAACAAAGACAGTGAAAGAGAGAGAAATTCTTACAAAATTCGTTCAGGGGCTGTGATGCCCCCTGGATTGACCATATCTAGACCCACAGTTGATTGAGACATAAGGGTGGACACTCTTGGGGCTGAGAGGTTTGGTGAGGTTGGGTGAGCAAACGCAGACCCTTTAAAGTAATACTGCGTGGTACCCATCCCATGGGTCCCAAATCTTCAGGTTCAAGGGCATCTTCCTACATCGAAAGCATGCATGAGAAACCCAGAAGATGGTACACCGTGCGATCCGGAAAGGTTTTCAAAACGCACCTCATTTCTCATCTCCTTGTGCTCGGGTTTGCCATTCCAGCCGCTTTACTAGCAATCTCCCTCCTTGGAGAATCAGCACCTTTAACCTCCTGTTCCGTACAGGTTGCAATTTGTCCTGAGGATGAACGGGAAGAGGGGGAACCAATGAGAGACTAGCTCTAGCTGTTGGGACAGGCACAGGTCACTCTATTTTCCCATCAGGAAGAAGAATTAACCACAGGCTCAGCCTGCCGCCCGGGACCAGAATAGGGCCTGAAGCAATCCTGCGCTTTTGCGGCCAGCTCCCAAGAAAGCGAGTTGAAAAATGGAGCTCAGGGGCACTGCAATTCACAAACCTGCAGACTTATAAATCATGACTCTCGTCCACAAATATATTGAGGGAAGGCAACGAAGAGGATTTGAAAGCAAGGCAGAATTGCAGGAAACAGATTTCAGGAGGGAGATTCGAATCGCCTTTAAAGCACAGGAAAAGCGGCAAAACCTCGACAATGATGCCCTTGGCCAAAAAGGGCGTATGCGTTTTTTCCTGAATATATTCAGGAAAAAACGCATACGCCCTTTTTGGCCAACCAAGCAACCTGGAAAGGCAAATCAGCGCTACAAAGAAGTCGCGCTTCCCATCGGTCAAAAGGGCCATGCTGAAAAAGTGTCAAAACCAGAAATGCAAAACAGGCCATGGAGAAACGGGAGCCTGGCTACGCTGAAGGGCGGGATGTAAATTGCCAACAGCCACTCTGGAGAAGTGCACGGTGTGTCCTGAAACATCGAAAAAAATCAGCTTAGGGAGCATAGGGCACTTCCACTCATGGGCGTATAAATTGGGAAAACTAAAAATCAGCAAGACACAGGCACCCCAAAGTTTAGGGCTGCTCTGTTGACAAGAACCTCCACTTCGTTACACCTTAAATATCCCAGGAAAGAGAAAAATGGATAAAGAAGTTGTGGTCCTTATGTACAATGGAATATCACTCAGCCATGAAATCAACGTCATAAGGCTAGTAGCAGCAAGATGAGTGGATTTAGGTAGGACGATTCTAAGTGAAATAAGTCACACAGAAAAAGATACTTATCATAAGATATCACTTATAGAGGGAATATAAAAACCGCTACCCTTGAACTGAATTACAAATCAGAGCTGGGTAACACGTTTAGAAAACACACTATGGCTGCTTAACGGGAAAGGTGAGGTGGGGTGATGCATAAAACAAGGGTTTCAAATTAGCTCAGATACCGTTCCATAAACCCAATAGGTAATAGACAAGACCTACTCCTTGCTCAGTGAATTGGACTCAACACCCCCTATTCACCGCCCAAGAATATATCTGACTAGTAAGAATCTTAAAACCTATGCATTGATATCTCTCTGTAAGTGAGTCCAGTGGGTATAAAGCGGCAAAAACACAGCAGTGAAAAGCAGGTAAACCCCATTATAAAAATCAATTACTTTTAAAAACCCGTGAAACAAAGACAGTGAAAGAGAGAGAAATTCTTACAAAATTCGTTCAGGGGCTGTGATGCCACCTGGATTGACCATATCTAGACCCACAGTTGATTGAGACATAAGGGTGGACACTCTTGGGGCTGAGAGGTTTGGTGAGGTTGGGTGAGCAAACGCAGACCCTTTAAAGTAATACTGCGTGGTACCCATCCCATGGGTCCCAAATATCCAGGTTCAAGGGCATCTTCCTACATCGAAAGCATGCATGAGAAACCCAGAAGATGGTACACCGTGCGATCCGGAAAGGTTTTCAAAACGCACCTCATTTCTCATCTCCTTGTGCTCGGGTTTGCCATTCCAGCCGCTTTACTAGCAATCTCCCTCCTTGGAGAATCAGCACCTTTAACCTCCTGTTCCGTACAGGTTGCAATTTGTCCTGAGGATGAACGGGAAGAGGGGGAACCAATGAGAGACTAGCTCTAGCTGTTGGGACAGGCACAGGTCACTCTATTTTCCCATCAGGAAGAAGAATTAACCACAGGCTCAGCCTGCCGCCCGGGACCAGAATAGGGCCTGAAGCAATCCTGCGCTTTTGCGGCCAGCTCCCAAGAAAGCGAGTTGAAAAATGGAGCTCAGGGGCACTGCAATTCACAAACCTGCAGACTTATAAATCATGACTCTCGTACACAAATATATTGAGGGAAGGCAACGAAGAGGATTGGAAAGCAAGACAGAATTGCAGGAAACAGATTTCAGGAGGGAGATTCGAATCGCCTTTAAAGCACAGGAAAAGCGGCAAAACCTCGACAATGATGCCCTTGGCCAAAAAGGGCGTATGCGTTTTTTCCTGAATATATTCAGGAAAAAACGCATACGTCCTTTTTGGCCAACCAGGCAACCTGGAAAGGCAAATCAGCGCTACAAAGAAGTCTCGCTTCCCATCGGTCAAAAGGGCCATGCTGAAAAAGTGTCAAAACCAGAAATGCAAAACAGGCCATGGAGAAACGGGAGCCTGGCTACGCTGATGGGCGGGATGTAAATTGCCAACAGCCACTCTGGAGAAGTGCACGGTGTGTCCTGAAACATCGAAAAAAATCAGCTTAGGGAGCATAGGGCACTTCCACTCATGGGCGTATAAATTGGGAAAACTAAAAATCAGCAAGACACAGGCACCCCAAAGTTTAGGGCTGCTCTGTTGACAAGAACCTCCACTTCGTTACACCTTAAATATCCCAGGAAAGAGAAAAATGGATAAAGAAGTTGTGGTCCTTATGTACAATGGAATATCACTCAGCCATGAAATCAACGTCATAAGGCTAGTAGCAGCAAGATGAGTGGATTTAGGTAGGACGATTCTAAGTGAAATAAGTCACACAGAAAAAGATACTTATCATAAGATATCACTTATAGAGGGAATATAAAAACCGCTACCCTTGAACTGAATTACAAATCAGAGCAGGGTAACACGTTTAGAAAACACACTATGGCTGCTTAACGGGAAAGGTGAGGTGGGGTGATGCATAAAACAAGGGTTTCAAATTAGCTCAGATACCGTTCCATAAACCCAATAGGTAATAGACAAGACCTACTCCTTGCTCAGTGAATTGGACTCAACACCCCCTATTCACCGCCCAAGAATATATCTGACTAGTAAGAATCTTAAAACCTATGCATTGATATCTCTCTGTAAGTGAGTCAAGTGGGTGTAAAGCGGCAAAAACACAGCAGTGAAAAGCAGGTAAACCCCATTATAAAAATCAATTACTTTTAAAAACCCGTGAAACAAAGACAGTGAAAGAGAGAGAAATTCTTACAAAATTCGTTCAGGGGCTGTGATGCCACCTGGATTAACCATATCTAGACCCACAGCTGATTGAGACATAAGGGTGGACACTCTTGGGGCTGAGAGGTTTGGTGAGGTTGGGTGAGCAAACGCAGACCCTTTAAAGTAATACTGCATGGTACCCATCCCATGGGTCCCAAATCTCCAGGTTCAAGGGCATCTTCCTACATCGAAAGCATGCATGAGAAACCCAGAAGATGGTACACCGTGTGATCCGGAAAGGTTTTCAAAACGCACCTCATTTCTCATCTCCTTGTGCTCGGGTTTGACATTCCAGCCGCTTTACTAGTAATCTCCCTCCTTGGAGAATCAGCACCTTTAACCTCCTGTTCCGTACAGGTTGCAATTTGTCCTGAGGATGAACGGGAAGAGGGGGAACCAATGAGAGACTAGCTCTAGGTGTTGGGACAGGCACAGGTCACTCTATTTTCCCATCAGGAAGAAGAATTAACCACAGGCTCAGCCTGCCGCCCGGGACCAAAATAGGGCCTGAAGCAATCCTGCGCTTTTGCGGCCAGCTCCCAAGAAAGCGAGTTGAAAAATGGAGCTCAGGGGCACTGCAATTCACAAACCTGCAGACTTATAAATGATGACTCTCGTCCACAAATATATTGAGGGAAGGCAACGAAGAGGATTGGAAAGCAAGGCAGAATTGCAGGAAACAGATTTCAGGAGGGAGATTCGAATCGCATTTAAAGCACAGGAAAAGCGGCAAAACCTCGACAATGATGCCCTTGGCCAAAAAGGGCGTATGCGTTTTTTCCTGAATATATTCAGGAAAAAACGCATACGCCCTTTTTGGCCAACCAAGCAACCTGGAAAGGCAAATCAGCGCTACAAAGAAGTCGCGCTTCCCATCGGTCAAAAGGGCCATGCTGAAAAAGTGTCAAAACCAGAAATGCAAAACAGGCCATGGAGAAACGGGAGCCTGGCTACGCTGAAGGGCGGGATGTAAATTGCCAACAGCCACTCTGGAGAAGTGCACGGTGTGTCCTGAAACATCGAAAAAAATCAGCTTAGGGAGCATAGGGCACTTCCACTCATGGGCGTATAAATTGGGAAAACTAAAAATCAGCAAGACACAGGCACCCCAAAGTTTAGGGCTGCTCTGTTGACAAGAACCTCCACTTCGTTACACCTTAAATATCCCAGGAAAGAGAAAAATGGATAAAGAAGTTGTGGTCCTTATGTACAATGGAATATCACTCAGCCATGAAATCAACGTCATAAGGCTAGTAGCAGCAAGATGAGTGGATTTAGGTAGGACGATTCTAAGTGAAATAAGTCACACAGAAAAAGATACTTATCATAAGATATCACTTATAGAGGGAATATAAAAACCGCTACCCTTGAACTGAATTACAAATCAGAGCAGGGTAACACGTTTAGAAAACACACTATGGCTGCTTAACGGGAAAGGTGAGGTGGGGTGATGCATAAAACAAGGGTTTCAAATTAGCTCAGATACCGTTCCATAAACCCAATAGGTAATAGACAAGACCTACTCCTTGCTCAGTGAATTGGACTCAACACCCCCTATTCACCGCCCAAGAATATATCTGACTAGTAAGAATCTTAAAACCTATGCATTGATATCTCTCTGTAAGTGAGTCAAGTGGGTGTAAAGCGGCAAAAACACAGCAGTGAAAAGCAGGTAAACCCCATTATAAAAATCAATTACTTTTAAAAACCCGTGAAACAAAGACAGTTAAAGAGAGAGAAATTCTTACAAAATTCGTTCAGGGGCTGTGATGCCACCTGGATTGACCATATCTAGACCCACAGCTGATTGAGACATAAGGGTGGAAACTCTTGGGGCTGAGAGGTTTGGTGAGGTTGGGTGAGCAAATGCAGACCCTTTAAAGTAATACTGCATGGTACCCATCCCATGGGTCCCAAATCTCCAGGTTCAAGGGCATCTTCCTACATCGAAAGCATGCATGAGAAACCCAGAAGATGGTACACTGTGTGATCCGGAAAGGTTTTCAAAACGCACCTCATTTCTCATCTCCTTGTGCTCGGGTTTGCCATTCCAGCCACATTACTAGCAATCTCCCTCCTTGGAGAATCAGCACCTTTAACCTCCTGTTTGGTACAGGTTGCAATTTGTCCTGAGGATGAACGGGAAGAGGGGGAACCAATGAGAGATTAGCTCTAGGTGTTGGGACAGGCACAGGTCACTCTATTTTCCCATCAGGAAGAAGAATTAACCACAGGCTCAGCCTGCCGCCCGGGACCAGAATAGGGCCTGAAGCAATCCTGCGCTTTGGCGGCCAGCTCCCAAGAAAGCGAGTTGAAAAATGGAGCTCAGGGGCACTGCAATTCACAAACCTGCAGACTTATAAATGATGACTCTCGTCCACAAATATATTGAGGGAAGGCAACGAAGAGGATTGGAAAGCAAGGCAGAATTGCAGGAAACAGATTTCAGGAGGGAGATTCGAATCGCCTTTAAAGCACAGGAAAAGCGGCAAAACCTCGACAATGATGCCCTTGGCCAAAAAGGGCGTATGCGTTTTTTCCTGAATATATTCAGGAAAAAACGCATACGCCCTTTTTGGCCAACCAAGCAACCTGGAAAGGCAAATCAGCGCTACAAAGAAGTCGCGCTTCCCATCGGTCAAAAGGGCCATGCTGAAAAAGTGTCAAAACCAGAAATGCAAAACTGGCCATGGAGAAACGGGAGCCTGGCTACGCTGAAGGGCGGGATGTAAATTGCCAACAGCCACTCTGGAGAAGTGCACGGTGTGTCCTGAAACATCGAAAAAAATCAGCTTAGGGAGCATAGGGCACTTCCACTCATGGGCGTATAAATTGGGAAAACTAAAAATCAGCAAGACACAGGCACCCCAAAGTTTAGGGCTGCTCTGTTGACAAGAACCTCCACTTCGTTACACCTTAAATATCCCAGGAAAGAGAAAAATTGATAAAGAAGTTGTGGTCCTTATGTACAATGGAATATCACTCAGCCATGAAATCAACGTCATAAGGCTAGTAGCAGCAAGATGAGTGGATTTAGGTAGGACGATTCTAAGTGAAATAAGTCACACAGAAAAAGATACTTATCATAAGATATCACTTATAGAGGGAATATAAAAACCGCTACCCTTGAACTGAATTACAAATCAGAGCTGGGTAACACGTTTAGAAAACACACTATGGCTGCTTAACGGGAAAGGTGAGGTGGGGTGATGCATAAAACAAGGGTTTCAAATTAGCTCAGATACCGTTCCATAAACCCAATAGGTAATAGACAAGACCTACTCCTTGCTCAGTGAATTGGACTCAACACCCCCTATTCACCGCCCAAGAATATATCTGACTAGTAAGAATCTTAAAACCTATGCATTGATATCTCTCTGTAAGTGAGTCAAGTGGGTGTAAAGCGGCAAAAACACAGCAGTGAAAAGCAGGTAAACCCCATTATAAAAATCAATTACTTTTAAAAACCCGTGAAACAAAGACAGTTAAAGAGAGAGAAATTCTTACAAAATTCGTTCAGGGGCTGTGATGCCACCTGGATTAACCATATCTAGACCCACAGCTGATTGAGACATAAGGGTGGACACTCTTGGGGCTGAGAGGTTTGGTGAGGTTGGGTGAGCAAACGCAGACCCTTTAAAGTAATACTGCGTGGTACCCATCCCATGGGTCCCAAATCTCCAGGTTCAAGGGCATCTTCCTACATCGAAAGCATGCATGAGAAACCCAGAAGATGGTATACCGTGTGATCCGGAAAGGTTTTCAAAACGCACCTCATTTCTCATCTCCTTGTGCTCGGGTTTGACATTCCAGCCGCTTTACTAGTAATCTCCCTCCTTGGAGAATCAGCACCTTTAACCTCCTGTTCCGTACAGGTTGCAATTTGTCCTGAGGATGAACGGGAAGAGGGGGAACCAATGAGAGACTAGCTCTAGGTGTTGGGACAGGCACAGGTCACTCTATTTTCCCATCAGGAAGAAGAATTAACCACAGGCTCAGCCTGCCGCCCGGGACCAAAATAGGGCCTGAAGCAATCCTGCGCTTTTGCGGCCAGCTCCCAAGAAAGCGAGTTGAAAAATGGAGCTCAGGGGCACTGCAATTCACAAACCTGCAGACTTATAAATGATGACTCTCGTCCACAAATATATTGAGGGAAGGCAACGAAGAGGATTGGAAAGCAAGGCAGAATTGCAGGAAACAGATTTCAGGAGGGAGATTCGAATCGCCTTTAAAGCACAGGAAAAGCGGCAAAACCTCGACAATGATGCCCTTGGCCAAAAAGGGCGTATGCGTTTTTTCCTGAATATATTCAGGAAAAAACGCATACGCCCTTTTTGGCCAACCAAGCAACCTGGAAAGGCAAATCAGCGCTACAAAGAAGTCGCGCTTCCCATCGGTCAAAAGGGCCATGCTGAAAAAGTGTCAAAACCAGAAATGCAAAAGAGGCCATGGAGAAACGGGAGCCTGGCTACGCTGAAGGGCGGGATGTAAATTGCCAACAGCCACTCTGGAGAAGTGCACGGTGTGTCCTGAAACATCGAAAAAAATCAGCTTAGGGAGCATAGGGCACTTCCACTCATGGGCGTATAAATTGGGAAAACTAAAAATCAGCAAGACACAGGCACCCCAAAGTTTAGGGCTGCTCTGTTGACAAGAACCTCCACTTCGTTACACCTTAAATATCCCAGGAAAGAGAAAAATGGATAAAGAAGTTGTGGTCCTTATGTACAATGGAATATCACTCAGCCATGAAATCAACGTCATAAGGCTAGTAGCAGCAAGATGAGTGGATTTAGGTAGGACGATTCTAAGTGAAATAAGTCACACAGAAAAAGATACTTATCATAAGATATCACTTATAGAGGGAATATAAAAACCGCTACCCTTGAACTGAATTACAAATCAGAGCAGGGTAACACGTTTAGAAAACACACTATGGCTGCTTAACGGGAAAGGTGAGGTGGGGTGATGCATAAAACAAGGGTTTCAAATTAGCTCAGATACCGTTCCATAAACCCAATAGGTAATAGACAAGACCTACTCCTTGCTCAGTGAATTGGACTCAACACCCCCTATTCACCGCCCAAGAATATATCTGACTAGTAAGAATCTTAAAACCTATGCATTGATATCTCTCTGTAAGTGAGTCCAGTGGGTGTAAAGCGGCAAAAACACAGCAGTGAAAAGCAGGTAAACCCCATTATAAAAATCAATTACTTTTAAAAACCCGTGAAACAAAGACAGTGAAAGAGAGAGAAATTCTTACAAAATTCGTTCAGGGGCTGTGATGCCACCTGGATTGACCATATCTAGACCCACAGTTGATTGAGACATAAGGGTGGACACTCTTGGGGCTGAGAGGTTTGGTGAGGTTGGGTGAGCAAACGCAGACCCTTTAAAGTAATACTGCGTGGTACCCATCCCATGGGTCCCAAATCTCCAGGTTCAAGGGCATCTTCCTACATCGAAAGCATGCATGAGAAACCCAGAAGATGGTACACCGTGTGATCCGGAAAGGTTTTCAAAACGCACCTCATTTCTCATCTCCTTGTGCTCGGGTTTGCCATTCCAGCCGCTTTACTAGCAATCTCCCTCCTTGGAGAATCAGCACCTTTAACCTCCTGTTCCGTACAGGTTGCAATTTGTCCTGAGGATGAACGGGAAGAGGGGGAACCAATGAGAGACTAGCTCTAGGTGTTGGGACAGGCACAGGTCACTCTATTTTCCCATCAGGAAGAAGAATTAACCACAGGCTCAGCCTGCCGCCCGGGACCAGAATAGGGCCTGAAGCAATCCTGCGCTTTTGCGGCCAGCTCCCAAGAAAGCGAGTTGAAAAATGGAGCTCAGGGGCACTGCAATTCACAAACCTGCAGACTTATAAATGATGACTCTCGTCCACAAATATATTGAGGGAAGGCAACGAAGAGGATTGGAAAGCAAGGCAGAATTGCAGGAAACAGATTTCAGGAGGGAGATTCGAATCGCCTTTAAAGCACAGGAAAAGCGGCAAAACCTCGACAATGATGCCCTTGGCCAAAAAGGGCGTATGCGTTTTTTCCTGAATATATTCAGGAAAAAACGCATACGCCCTTTTTGGCCAACCAAGCAACCTGGAAAGGCAAATCAGCGCTACAAAGAAGTCTCGCTTCCCATCGGTCAAAAGGGCCATGCTGAAAAAGTGTCAAAACCAGAAATGCAAAACAGGCCATGGAGAAACGGGAGCCTGGCTACGCTGATGGGCGGGATGTAAATTGCCAACAGCCACTCTGGAGAAGTGCACGGTGTGTCCTGAAACATCGAAAAAAATCAGCTTAGGGAGCATAGGTCACTTCCACTCATGGGCGTATAAATTGGGAAAACTAAAAATCAGCAAGACACAGGCACCCCAAAGTTTAGGGCTGCTCTGTTGACAAGAACCTCCACTTCGTTACACCTTAAATATCCCAGGAAAGAGAAAAATGGATAAAGAAGTTGTGGTCCTTATGTACAATGGAATATCACTCAGCCATGAAATCAACGTCATAAGGCTAGTAGCAGCAAGATGAGTGGATTTAGGTAGGACGATTCTAAGTGAAATAAGTCACACAGAAAAAGATACTTATCATAAGATATCACTTATAGAGGGAATATAAAAACCGCTACCCTTGAACTGAATTACAAATCAGAGCAGGGTAACACGTTTAGAAAACACACTATGGCTGCTTAACGGGAAAGGTGAGGTGGGGTGATGCATAAAACAAGGGTTTCAAATTAGCTCAGATACCGTTCCATAAACCCAATAGGTAATAGACAAGACCTACTCCTTGCTCAGTGAATTGGACTCAACACCCCCTATTCACCGCCCAAGAATATATCTGACTAGTAAGAATCTTAAAACCTATGCATTGATATCTCTCTGTAAGTGAGTCAAGTGGGTGTAAAGCGGCAAAAACACAGCAGTGAAAAGCAGGTAAACCCCATTATAAAAATCAATTACTTTTAAAAACCCGTGAAACAAAGACAGTTAAAGAGAGAGAAATTCTTACAAAATTCGTTCAGGGGCTGTGATGCCACCTGGATTGACCATATCTAGACCCACAGCTGATTGAGACATAAGGGTGGAAACTCTTGGGGCTGAGAGGTTTGGTGAGGTTGGGTGAGCAAACGCAGACCCTTTAAAGTAATACTGCATGGTACCCATCCCATGGGTCCCAAATCTCCAGGTTCAAGGGCATCTTCCTACATCGAAAGCATGCATGAGAAACCCAGAAGATGGTACACTGTGTGATCCGGAAAGGTTTTCAAAACGCACCTCATTTCTCATCTCCTTGTGCTCGGGTTTGCCATTCCAGCCACTTTACTAGCAATCTCCCTCCTTGGAGAATCAGCACCTTTAACCTCCTGTTTGGTACAGGTTGCAATTTGTCCTGAGGATGAACGGGAAGAGGGGGAACCAATGAGAGATTAGCTCTAGGTGTTGGGACAGGCACAGGTCACTCTATTTTCCCATCAGGAAGAAGAATTAACCACAGGCTCAGCCTGCCGCCCGGGACCAGAATAGGGCCTGAAGCAATCCTGCGCTTTTGCGGCCAGCTCCCAAGAAAGCGAGTTGAAAAATGGAGCTCAGGGGCACTGCAATTCACAAACCTGCAGACTTATAAATGATGACTCTCGTCCACAAATATATTGAGGGAAGGCAACGAAGAGGATTGGAAAGCAAGGCAGAATTGCAGGAAACAGATTTCAGGAGGGAGATTCGAATCGCCTTTAAAGCACAGGAAAAGCGGCAAAACCTCGACAATGATGCCCTTGGCCAAAAAGGGCGTATGCGTTTTTTCCTGAATATATTCAGGAAAAAACGCATACGCCCTTTTTGGCCAACCAAGCAACCTGGAAAGGCAAATCAGCGCTACAAAGAAGTCGCGCTTCCCATCGGTCAAAAGGGCCATGCTGAAAAAGTGTCAAAACCAGAAATGCAAAACAGGCCATGGAGAAACGGGAGCCTGGCTACGATGATGGGCGGGATGTAAATTGCCAACAGCCACTCTGGAGAAGTGCACGGTGTGTCCTGAAACATCGAAAAAACTCAGCTTAGGGAGCATAGGGCACTTCCACTCATGGGCGTATAAATTGGGAAAACTAAAAATCAGCAAGACACAGGCACCCCAAAGTTTAGGGCTGCTCTGTTGACAAGAACCTCCACTTCGTTACACCTTAAATATCCCAGGAAAGAGAAAAATGGATAAAGAAGTTGTGGTCCTTATGTACAATGGAATATCACTCAGCCATGAAATCAACGTCATAAGGCTAGTAGCAGCAAGATGAGTGGAATTAGGTAGGACGATTCTAAGTGAAATAAGTCACACAGAAAAAGATACTTATCATAAGATATCACTTATAGAGGGAATATAAAAACCGCTACCCTTGAACTGAATTACAAATCAGAGCTGGGTAACACGTTTAGAAAACACACTATGGCTGCTTAACGGGAAAGGTGAGGTGGGGTGATGCATAAAACAAGGGTTTCAAATTAGCTCAGATACCGTTCCATAAACCCAATAGGTAATAGACAAGACCTACTCCTTGCTCAGTGAATTGGACTCAACACCCCCTATTCACCGCCCAAGAATATATCTGACTAGTAAGAATCTTAAAACCTATGCATTGATATCTCTCTGTAAGTGAGTCAAGTGGGTGTAAAGCGGCAAAAACACAGCAGTGAAAAGCAGGTAAACCCCATTATAAAAATCAATTACTTTTAAAAACCCGTGAAACAAAGACAGTTAAAGAGAGAGAAATTCTTACAAAATTCGTTCAGGGGCTGTGATGCCACCTGGATTAACCATATCTAGACCCACAGCTGATTGAGACATAAGGGTGGACACTCTTGGGGCTGAGAGGTTTGGTGAGGTTGGGTGAGCAAACGCAGACCCTTTAAAGTAATACTGCATGGTACCCATCCCATGGGTCCCAAATCTCCAGGTTCAAGGGCATCTTCCTACATCGAAAGCATGCATGAGAAACCCAGAAGATGGTACACCGTGTGATCCGGAAAGGTTTTCAAAACGCACCTCATTTCTCATCTCCTTGTGCTCGGGTTTGACATTCCAGCCGCTTTACTAGTAATCTCCCTCCTTGGAGAATCAGCACCTTTAACCTCCTGTTCCGTACAGGTTGCAATTTGTCCTGAGGATGAACGGGAAGAGGGGGAACCAATGAGAGACTAGCTCTAGGTGTTGGGACAGGCACAGGTCACTCTATTTTCCCATCAGGAAGAAGAATTAACCACAGGCTCAGCCTGCCGCCCGGGACCAGAATAGGGCCTGAAGCAATCCTGCGCTTTTGCGGCCAGCTCCCAAGAAAGCGAGTTGAAAAATGGAGCTCAGGGGCACTGCAATTCACAAACCTGCAGACTTATAAATGATGACTCTCGTCCACAAATATATTGAGGGAAGGCAACGAAGAGGATTGGAAAGCAAGGCAGAATTGCAGGAAACAGATTTCAGGAGGGAGATTCGAATCGCCTTTAAAGCACAGGAAAAGCGGCAAAACCTCGACAATGATGCCCTTGGCCAAAAAGGGCGTATGCGTTTTTTCCTGAATATATTCAGGAAAAAACTCATACGCCCTTTTTGGCCAACCAAGCAACCTGGAAAGGCAAATCAGCGCTACAAAGAAGTCTCGCTTCCCATCGGTCAAAAGGGCCATGCTGAATAAAGTGTCCAAACCAGAAATGCAAAACAGGCCATGGAGAAACGGGAGCCTGGCTACGCTGATGGGCGGGATGTAAATTGCCAACAGCCACTCTGGAGAAGTGCACGGTGTGTCCTGAAACATCGAAAAAAATCAGCTTAGGGAGCATAGGGCACTTCCACTCATGGGCGTATAAATTGGGAAAACTAAAAATCAGCAAGACACAGGCACCCCAAAGTTTAGGGCTGCTCTGTTGACAAGAACCTCCACTTCGTTACACCTTAAATATCCCAGGAAAGAGAAAAATGGATAAAGAAGTTGTGGTCCTTATGTACAATGGAATATCACTCAGCCATGAAATCAACGTCATAAGGCTAGTAGCAGCAAGATGAGTGGATTTAGGTAGGACGATTCTAAGTGAAGTAAGTCACACAGAAAAAGATACTTATCATAAGATATCACTTATAGAGGGAATATAAAAACCGCTACCCTTGAACTGAATTACAAATCAGAGCAGGGTAACACGTTTAGAAAACACACTATGGCTGCTTAACGGGAAAGGTGAGGTGGGGTGATGCATAAAACAAGGGTTTCAAATTAGCTCAGATACCGTTCCACAAACCCAATAGGTAATAGACAAGACCTACTCCTTGCTCAGTGAATTGGACTCAACACCCCCTATTCACCGCCCAAGAATATATCTGACTAGTAAGAATCTTAAAACCTATGCATTGATATCTCTCTGTAAGTGAGTCCAGTGGGTGTAAAGCGGCAAAAACACAGCAGTGAAAAGCAGGTAAACCCCATTATAAAAATCAATTACTTTTAAAAACCCGTGAAACAAAGACAGTGAAAGAGAGAGAAATTCTTACAAAATTCGTTCAGGGGCTGTGATGCCACCTGGATTGACCATATCTAGACCCACAGTTGATTGAGACATAAGGGTGGACACTCTTGGGGCTGAGAGGTTTGGTGAGGTTGGGTGAGCAAACGCAGACCCTTTAAAGTAATACTGCGTGGTACCCATCCCATGGGTCCCAAATATCCAGGTTCAAGGGCATCTTCCTACATCGAAAGCATGCATGAGAAACCCAGAAGATGGTACACCGTGTGATCCGGAAAGGTTTTCAAAACGCACCTCATTTCTCATCTCCTTGTGCTCGGGTTTGACATTCCAGCCGCTTTACTAGTAATCTCCCTCCTTGGAGAATCAGCACCTTTAACCTCCTGTTCCGTACAGGTTGCAATTTGTCCTGAGGATGAACGGGAAGAGGGGGAACCAATGAGAGACTAGCTCTAGGTGTTGGGACAGGCACAGGTCACTCTATTTTCCCATCAGGAAGAAGAATTAACCACAGGCTCAGCCTGCCGCCCGGGACCAGAATAGGGCCTGAAGCAATCCTGCGCTTTTGCGGCCAGCTCCCAAGAAAGCGAGTTGAAAAATGGAGCTCAGGGGCACTGCAATTCACAAACCTGCAGACTTATAAATGATGACTCTCGTCCACAAATATATTGAGGGAAGGCAACGAAGAGGATTGGAAAGCAAGGCAGAATTGCAGGAAACAGATTTCAGGAGGGAGATTCGAATCGCCTTTAAAGCACAGGAAAAGCGGCAAAACCTCGACAATGATGCCCTTGGCCAAAAAGGGCGTATGCGTTTTTTCCTGAATATATTCAGGAAAAAACGCATACGCCCTTTTTGGCCAACCAAGCAACCTGGAAAGGCAAATCAGCGCTACAAAGAAGTCTCGCTTCCCATCGGTCAAAAGGGCCATGCTGAATAAAGTGTCAAAACCAGAAATGCAAAACAGGCCATGGAGAAACGGGAGCCTGGCTACGCTGATGGGCGGGATGTAAATTGCCAACAGCCACTCTGGAGAAGTGCACGGTGTGTCCTGAAACATCGAAAAAAATCAGCTTAGGGAGCATAGGGTACATCCACTCATGGGCGTATAAATTGGGAAAACTAAAAATCAGCAAGACACAGGCACCCCAAAGTTTAGGGCTGCTCTGTTGACAAGAACCTCCACTTCGTTACACCTTAAATATCCCAGGAAAGAGAAAAATGGATAAAGAAGTTGTGGTCCTTATGTACAATGGAATATCACTCAGCCATGAAATCAACGTCATAAGGCTAGTAGCAGCAAGATGAGTGGATTTAGGTAGGACGATTCTAAGTGAAATAAGTCACACAGAAAAAGATACTTATCATAAGATATCACTTATAGAGGGAATATAAAAACCGCTACCCTTGAACTGAATTACAAATCAGAGCTGGGTAACACGTTTAGAAAACACACTATGGCTGCTTAACGGGAAAGGTGAGGTGGGGTGATGCATAAAACAAGGGTTTCAAATTAGCTCAGATACCGTTCCATAAACCCAATAGGTAATAGACAAGACCTACTCCTTGCTCAGTGAATTGGACTCAACACCCCCTATTCACCGCCCAAGAATATATCTGACTAGTAAGAATCTTAAAACCTATGCATTGATATCTCTCTGTAAGTGAGTCAAGTGGGTGTAAAGCGGCAAAAACACAGCAGTGAAAAGCAGGTAAACCCCATTATAAAAATCAATTACTTTTAAAAACCCGTGAAACAAAGACAGTGAAAGAGAGAGAAATTCTTACAAAATTCGTTCAGGGGCTGTGATGCCACCTGGATTGACCATATCTAGACCCACAGCTGATTGAGACATAAGGGTGGAAACTCTTGGGGCTGAGAGGTTTGGTGAGGTTGGGTGAGCAAACGCAGACCCTTTAAAGTAATACTGCATGGTACCCATCCCATGGGTCCCAAATATCCAGGTTCAAGGGCATCTTCCTACATCGAAAGCATGCATGAGAAACCCAGAAGATGGTACACCGTGTGATCCGGAAAGGTTTTCAAAACGCACCTCATTTCTCATCTCCTTGTGCTCGGGTTTGCCATTCCAGCCGCTTTACTAGTAATCTCCCTCCTTGGAGAATCAGCACCTTTAACCTCCTGTTCCGTACAGGTTGCAATTTGTCCTGAGGATGAACGGGAAGAGGGGGAACCAATGAGAGACTAGCTCTAGGTGTTGGGACAGGCACAGGTCACTCTATTTTCCCATCAGGAAGAAGAATTAACCACAGGCTCAGCCTGCCGCCCGGGACCAGAATAGGGCCTGAAGCAATCCTGCGCTTTTGCGGCCAGCTCCCAAGAAAGCGAGTTGAAAAATGGAGCTCAGGGGCACTGCAATTCACAAACCTGCAGACTTATAAATGATGACTCTCGTCCACAAATATATTGAGGGAAGGCAACGAAGAGGATTGGAAAGCAAGGCAGAATTGCAGGAAACAGATTTCAGGAGGGAGATTCGAATCGCCTTTAAAGCACAGGAAAAGCGGCAAAACCTCGACAATGATGCCCTTGGCCAAAAAGGGCGTATGCGTTTTTTCCTGAATATATTCAGGAAAAAACGCATACGCCCTTTTTGGCCAACCAAGCAACCTGGAAAGGCAAATCAGCGCTACAAAGAAGTCTCGCTTCCCATCGGTCAAAAGGGCCATGCTGAATAAAGTGTCAAAACCAGAAATGCAAAACAGGCCATGGAGAAACGGGAGAATGGCTACGCTGATGGGCGGGATGTAAATTGCCAACAGCCACTCTGGAGAAGTGCACGGTGTGTCCTGAAACATCGAAAAAAATCAGCTTAGGGAGCATAGGGCACTTCCACTCATAGGCGTATAAATTGGGAAAACTAAAAATCAGCAAGACACAGGCACCCCAAAGTTTAGGGCTGCTCTGTTGACAAGAACCTCCACTTCGTTACACCTTAAATATCCCAGGAAAGAGAAAAATGGATAAAGAAGTTGTGGTCCTTATGTACAATGGAATATCACTCAGCCATGAAATCAACGTCATAAGGCTAGTAGCAGCAAGATGAGTGGATTTAGGTAGGACGATTCTAAGTGAAATAAGTCACACAGAAAAAGATACTTATCATAAGATATCACTTATAGAGGGAATATAAAAACCGCTACCCTTGAACTGAATTACAAATCAGAGCAGGGTAACACGTTTAGAAAACACACTATGGCTGCTTAACGGGAAAGGTGAGGTGGGGTGATGCATAAAACAAGGGTTTCAAATTAGCTCAGATACCGTTCCACAAACCCAATAGGTAATAGACAAGACCTACTCCTTGCTCAGTGAATTGGACTCAACACCCCCTATTCACCGCCCAAGAATATATCTGACTAGTAAGAATCTTAAAACCTATGCATTGATATCTCTCTGTAAGTGAGTCAAGTGGGTGTAAAGCGGCAAAAACACAGCAGTGAAAAGCAGGTAAACCCCATTATAAAAATCAATTACTTTTAAAAACCCGTGAAACAAAGACAGTGAAAGAGAGAGAAATTCTTACAAAATTCGTTCAGGGGCTGTGATGCCACCTGGATTGACCATATCTAGACCCACAGCTGATTGAGACATAAGGGTGGAAACTCTTGGGGCTGAGAGGTTTGGTGAGGTTGGGTGAGCAAACGCAGACCCTTTAAAGTAATACTGCGTGGTACCCATCCCATGGGTCCCAAATCTCCAGGTTCAAGGGCATCTTCCTACATCGAAAGCATGCATGAGAAACCCAGAAGATGGTACACCGTGTGATCCGGAAAGGTTTTCAAAACGCACCTCATTTCTCATCTCCTTGTGCTCGGGTTTGCCATTCCAGCCGCTTTACTAACAATCTCCGTCCTTGGAGAATCAGCACCTTTAACCTCCTGTTCCGTACAGGTTGCAATTTGTCCTGAGGATGAACGGGAAGAGGGGGAACCAATGAGAGACTAGCTCTAGGTGTTAGGACAGGCACAGGTCAGTCTATTTTCCCATCAGGAAGAAGAATTAACCACAGGCTCAGCCTGCCGCCCGGGACCAGAATAGGGCCTCAAGCAATCCTGCGCTTTTGCGGCCAGCTCCCAAGAAAGCGAGTTGAAAAATGGAGCTCAGGGACACTGCAATTCACAAACCTGCAGACTTATAAATGATGACTCTCGTCCACAAATATATTGAGGGAAGGCAACGAAGAGGATTGGAAAGCAAGGCAGAATTGCAGGAAACAGATTTCAGGAGGGAGATTCGAATCGCCTTTAAAGCACAGGAAAAGTGGCAAAACCTCGACAATGATGCCCTTGGCCAAAAAGGGCGTATGCGTTTTTTCCTGAATATATTCAGGAAAAAATGCATACGCCCTTTTTGGC
This sequence comes from Balaenoptera physalus, assembly GCF_965194825.1. Lineage (NCBI taxonomy): Eukaryota > Metazoa > Chordata > Mammalia > Artiodactyla > Balaenopteridae > Balaenoptera > Balaenoptera physalus. The sequence continues at coordinate 63,608 of NW_028126501.1, forward strand.
GAACCAAGCAACCTGGAAAGGCAAATCAGCGCTACAAAGAAGTCTCGCTTCCCATCGGTCAAAAGGGCCATGCTGAATAAAGTGTCAAAACCAGAAACGCAAAACAGGCCATGGAGAAACCGGAGCCTGGCTACGCTGATGGGCGGGATGTAAATTGCCAACAGCCACTCTAGAGAAGTGCACGGTGTGTCCTGAAACATCGAAAAAACTCAGCTTAGGGAGCATAGGGCACTTCCACTCATGGGCGTATAAATTGGGAAAACTAAAAATCAGCAAGACACAGGCACCCCAAAGTTTAGGGCTGCTCTGTTGACAAGAACCTCCACTTCGTTACACCTTAAATATCCCAGGAAAGAGAAAAATGGATAAAGAAGTTGTGGTCCTTATGTACAATGGAATATCACTCAGCCATGAAATCAACGTCATAAGGCTAGTAGCAGCAAGATGAGTGGATTTAGGTAGGACGATTCTAAGTGAAATAAGTCACACAGAAAAAGATACTTATCATAAGATATCACTTATAGAGAGAATATAAAAACCGCTACCCTTGAACTGAATTACAAATCAGAGCTGGGTAACACGTTTAGAAAACACACTATGGCTGCTTAACGGGAAAGGTGAGGTGGGGTGATGCATAAAACAAGGGTTTCAAATTAGCTCAGATACCGTTCCATAAACCCAATAGGTAATAGACAAGACCTACTCCTTGCTCAGTGAATTGGACTCAACACCCCCTATTCACCGCCCAAGAATATATCTGACTAGTAAGAATCTTGAAACCTATGCATTGATATCTCTCTGTAAGTGAGTCAAGTGGGTGTAAAGCGGCAAAATCACAGCAGTGAAAAGCAGGTAAACCCCATTATAAAAATCAATTACTTTTAAAAACCCGTGAAACAAAGACAGTGAAAGAGAGAGAAATTCTTACAAAATTCGTTCAGGGGCTGTGATGCCACCTGGATTGACCATATCTAGACCCACAGTTGATTGAGACATAAGGGTGGACACTCTTGAGGCTGAGAGGTTTGGTGAGGTTGGGTGAGCAAACGCAGACCCTTTAAAGTAATACTGCGTGGTACCCATCCCATGGGTCCCAAATCTCCAGGTTCAAGGGCATCTTCCTACATCGAAAGCATGCATGAGAAACCCAGAAGATGGTACACCGTGTGATCCGGAAAGGTTTTCAAAACGCACCTCATTTCTCATCTCCTTGTGCTCGGGTTTGCCATTCCAGCCGCTTTACTAGCAATCTCCCTCCTTGGAGAATCAGCACCTTTAACCTCCTGTTCCGTACAGGTTGCAATTTGTCCTGAGGATGAACGGGAAGAGGGGGAACCAATGAGAGACTAGCTCTAGGTGTTGGGACAGGCACAGGTCACTCTATTTTCCCATCAGGAAGAAGAATTAACCACAGGCTCAGCCTGCCGCCCGGGACCAGAATAGGGCCTGAAGCAATCCTGCGCTTTTGCGGCCAGCTCCCAAGAAAGAGAGTTGAAAAATGGAGCTCAGGGGCACTGCAATTCACAAACCTGCAGACTTATAAATGATGACTCTCGTCCACAAATATATTGAGGGAAGGCAACGAAGAGGATTGGAAAGCAAGGCAGAATTGCAGGAAACAGATTTCAGGAGGGAGATTCGAATCGCCTTTAAAGCACAGGAAAAGCAGCAAAACCTCGACAATGATGCCCTTGGCCAAAAAGGGCGTATGCGTTTTTTCCTGAATATATTCAGGAAAAAACGCATACGCCCTTTTTGGCCAACCAGGCAACCTGGAAAGGCAAATCAGCGCTACAAAGAAGTCTCGCTTCCCATCGGTCAAAAGGGCCATGCTGAATAAAGTGTCAAAACCAGAAATGCAAAACAGGCCATGGAGAAACGGGAGCCTGGCTACGCTGATGGGCGGGATGTAAATTGCCAACAGCCACTCTGGAGAAGTGCACGGTGTGTCCTGAAACATCGAAAAAAATCAGCTTAGGGAGCATAGGGCACTTCCACTCATGGGCGTATAAATTGGGAAAACTAAAAATCAGCAAGACACAGGCACCCCAAAGTTTAGGGCTGCTCTGTTGACAAGAACCTCCACTTCGTTACACCTTAAATATCCCAGGAAAGAGAAAAATGGATAAAGAAGTTGTGGTCCTTATGTACAATGGAATATCACTCAGCCATGAAATCAACGTCATAAGGCTAGTAGCAGCAAGATGAGTGGATTTAGGTAGGACGATTCTAAGTGAAATAAGTCACACAGAAAAAGATACTTATCATAAGATATCACTTATAGAGGGAATATAAAAACCGCTACCCTTGAACTGAATTACAAATCAGAGCAGGGTAACACGTTTAGAAAACACAGTATGGCTGCTTAACGGGAAAGGTGAGGTGGGGTGATGCATAAAACAAGGGTTTCAAATTAGCTCAGATACCGTTCCATAAACCCAATAGGTAATAGACAAGACCTACTCCTTGCTCAGTGAATTGGACTCAACAACCCCTATTCACCGCCCAAGAATATATCTGACTAGTAAGAATCTTAAAACCTATGCATTGATATCTCTCTGTAAGTGAGTCAAGTGGGTGTAAAGCAGCAAAAACACAGCAGTGAAAAGCAGGTAAACCCCATTATAAAAATCAATTACTTTTAAAAACCCGTGAAACAAAGACAGTTAAAGAGAGAGAAATTCTTACAAAATTCGTTCAGGAGCTGTGATGCCACCTGGATTGACCATATCTAGACCCACAGCTGATTGAGACATAAGGGTGGAAACTCTTGGGGCTGAGAGGTTTGGTGAGGTTGGGTGAGCAAACGCAGACCCTTTAAAGTAATACTGCATGGTACCCATCCCATGGGTCCCAAATATCCAGGTTCAAGGGCATCTTCCTACATCGAAAGCATGCATGAGAAACCCAGAAGATGGTACACCGTGTGATCCGGAAAGGTTTTCAAAACGCACCTCATTTCTCATCTCCTTGTGCTCGGGTTTGCCATTCCAGCCGCTTTACTAGTAATCTCCCTCCTTGGAGAATCAGCACCTTTAACCTCCTGTTCCGTACAGGTTGCAATTTGTCCTGAGGATGAACGGGAAGAGGGGGAACCAATGAGAGACTAGCTCTAGGTGTTGGGACAGGCACAGGTCACTCTATTTTCCCATCAGGAAGAAGAATTAACCACAGGCTCAGCCTGCCGCCCGGGACCAGAATAGGGCCTGAAGCAATCCTGCGCTTTTGCGGCCAGCTCCCAAGAAAGCGAGTTGAAAAATGGAGCTCAGGGGCACTGCAATTCACAAACCTGCAGACTTATAAATGATGACTCTCGTCCACAAATATATTGAGGGAAGGCAACGAAGAGGATTGGAAAGCAAGGCAGAATTGCAGGAAACAGATTTCAGGAGGGAGATTCGAATCGCCTTTAAAGCACAGGAAAAGCGGCAAAACCTCGACAATGATGCCCTTGGCCAAAAAGGGCGTATGCGTTTTTTCCTGAATATATTCAGGAAAAAACGCATACGCCCTTTTTGGCCAACCAAGCAACCTGGAAAGGCAAATCAGCGCTACAAAGAAGTCTCGCTTCCCATCGGTCAAAAGGGCCATGCTGAATAAAGTGTCAAAACCAGAAATGCAAAACAGGCCATGGAGAAACGGGAGAATGGCTACGCTGATGGGCGGGATGTAAATTGCCAACAGCCACTCTGGAGAAGTGCACGGTGTGTCCTGAAACATCGAAAAAAATCAGCTTAGGGAGCATAGGGCACTTCCACTCATAGGCGTATAAATTGGGAAAACTAAAAATCAGCAAGACACAGGCACCCCAAAGTTTAGGGCTGCTCTGTTGACAAGAACCTCCACTTCGTTACACCTTAAATATCCCAGGAAAGAGAAAAATGGATAAAGAAGTTGTGGTCCTTATGTACAATGGAATATCACTCAGCCATGAAATCAACGTCATAAGGCTAGTAGCAGCAAGATGAGTGGATTTAGGTAGGACGATTCTAAGTGAAATAAGTCACACAGAAAAAGATACTTATCATAAGATATCACTTATAGAGGGAATATAAAAACCGCTACCCTTGAACTGAATTACAAATCAGAGCAGGGTAACACGTTTAGAAAACACACTATGGCTGCTTAACGGGAAAGGTGAGGTGGGGTGATGCATAAAACAAGGGTTTCAAATTAGCTCAGATACCGTTCCACAAACCCAATAGGTAATAGACAAGACCTACTCCTTGCTCAGTGAATTGGACTCAACACCCCCTATTCACCGCCCAAGAATATATCTGACTAGTAAGAATCTTAAAACCTATGCATTGATATCTCTCTGTAAGTGAGTCAAGTGGGTGTAAAGCGGCAAAAACACAGCAGTGAAAAGCAGGTAAACCCCATTATAAAAATCAATTACTTTTAAAAACCCGTGAAACAAAGACAGTGAAAGAGAGAGAAATTCTTACAAAATTCGTTCAGGGGCTGTGATGCCACCTGGATTGACCATATCTAGACCCACAGCTGATTGAGACATAAGGGTGGAAACTCTTGGGGCTGAGAGGTTTGGTGAGGTTGGGTGAGCAAACGCAGACCCTTTAAAGTAATACTGCGTGGTACCCATCCCATGGGTCCCAAATCTCCAGGTTCAAGGGCATCTTCCTACATCGAAAGCATGCATGAGAAACCCAGAAGATGGTACACCGTGTGATCCGGAAAGGTTTTCAAAACGCACCTCATTTCTCATCTCCTTGTGCTCGGGTTTGCCATTCCAGCCGCTTTACTAGCAATCTCCGTCCTTGGAGAATCAGCACCTTTAACCTCCTGTTCCGTACAGGTTGCAATTTGTCCTGAGGATGAACGGGAAGAGGGGGAACCAATGAGAGACTAGCTCTAGGTGTTAGGACAGGCACAGGTCAGTCTATTTTCCCATCAGGAAGAAGAATTAACCACAGGCTCAGCCTGCCGCCCGGGACCAGAATAGGGCCTCAAGCAATCCTGCGCTTTTGCGGCCAGCTCCCAAGAAAGCGAGTTGAAAAATGGAGCTCAGGGACACTGCAATTCACAAACCTGCAGACTTATAAATGATGACTCTCGTCCACAAATATATTGAGGGAAGGCAACGAAGAGGATTGGAAAGCAAGGCAGAATTGCAGGAAACAGATTTCAGGAGGGAGATTCGAATCGCCTTTAAAGCACAGGAAAAGTGGCAAAACCTCGACAATGATGCCCTTGGCCAAAAAGGGCGTATGCGTTTTTTCCTGAATATATTCAGGAAAAAATGCATACGCCCTTTTTGGCGAACCAAGCAACCTGGAAAGGCAAATCAGCGCTACAAAGAAGTCTCGCTTCCCATCGGTCAAAAGGGCCATGCTGAATAAAGTGTCAAAACCAGAAACGCAAAACAGGCCATGGAGAAACCGGAGCCTGGCTACGCTGATGGGCGGGATGTAAATTGCCAACAGCCACTCTAGAGAAGTGCACGGTGTGTCCTGAAACATCGAAAAAACTCAGCTTAGGGAGCATAGGGCACTTCCACTCATGGGCGTATAAATTGGGAAAACTAAAAATCAGCAAGACACAGGCACCCCAAAGTTTAGGGCTGCTCTGTTGACAAGAACCTCCACTTCGTTACACCTTAAATATCCCAGGAAAGAGAAAAATGGATAAAGAAGTTGTGGTCCTTATGTACAATGGAATATCACTCAGCCATGAAATCAACGTCATAAGGCTAGTAGCAGCAAGATGAGTGGATTTAGGTAGGACGATTCTAAGTGAAATAAGTCACACAGAAAAAGATACTTATCATAAGATATCACTTATAGAGAGAATATAAAAACCGCTACCCTTGAACTGAATTACAAATCAGAGCTGGGTAACACGTTTAGAAAACACACTATGGCTGCTTAACGGGAAAGGTGAGGTGGGGTGATGCATAAAACAAGGGTTTCAAATTAGCTCAGATACCGTTCCATAAACCCAATAGGTAATAGACAAGACCTACTCCTTGCTCAGTGAATTGGACTCAACACCCCCTATTCACCGCCCAAGAATATATCTGACTAGTAAGAATCTTGAAACCTATGCATTGATATCTCTCTGTAAGTGAGTCAAGTGGGTGTAAAGCGGCAAAATCACAGCAGTGAAAAGCAGGTAAACCCCATTATAAAAATCAATTACTTTTAAAAACCCGTGAAACAAAGACAGTGAAAGAGAGAGAAATTCTTACAAAATTCGTTCAGGGGCTGAGATGCCACCTGGATTGACCATATCTAGACCCACAGTTGATTGAGACATAAGGGTGGACACTCTTGAGGCTGAGAGGTTTGGTGAGGTTGGGTGAGCAAACGCAGACCCTTTAAAGTAATACTGCGTGGTACCCATCCCATGGGTCCCAAATCTCCAGGTTCAAGGGCATCTTCCTACATCGAAAGCATGCATGAGAAACCCAGAAGATGGTACACCGTGTGATCCGGAAAGGTTTTCAAAACGCACCTCATTTCTCATCTCCTTGTGCTCGGGTTTGCCATTCCAGCCGCTTTACTAGCAATCTCCCTCCTTGGAGAATCAGCACCTTTAACCTCCTGTTCCGTACAGGTTGCAATTTGTCCTGAGGATGAACGGGAAGAGGGGGAACCAATGAGAGACTAGCTCTAGGTGTTGGGACAGGCACAGGTCACTCTATTTTCCCATCAGGAAGAAGAATTAACCACAGGCTCAGCCTGCCGCCCGGGACCAGAATAGGGCCTGAAGCAATCCTGCGCTTTTGCGGCCAGCTCCCAAGAAAGAGAGTTGAAAAATGGAGCTCAGGGGCACTGCAATTCACAAACCTGCAGACTTATAAATGATGACTCTCGTCCACAAATATATTGAGGGAAGGCAACGAAGAGGATTGGAAAGCAAGGCAGAATTGCAGGAAACAGATTTCAGGAGGGAGATTCGAATCGCCTTTAAAGCACAGGAAAAGCAGCAAAACCTCGACAATGATGCCCTTGGCCAAAAAGGGCGTATGCGTTTTTTCCTGAATATATTCAGGAAAAAACGCATACGCCCTTTTTGGCCAACCAGGCAACCTGGAAAGGCAAATCAGCGCTACAAAGAAGTCTCGCTTCCCATCGGTCAAAAGGGCCATGCTGAATAAAGTGTCAAAACCAGAAATGCAAAACAGGCCATGGAGAAACGGGAGCCTGGCTACGCTGATGGGCGGGATGTAAATTGCCAACAGCCACTCTGGAGAAGTGCACGGTGTGTCCTGAAACATCGAAAAAAATCAGCTTAGGGAGCATAGGGCACTTCCACTCATGGGCGTATAAATTGGGAAAACTAAAAATCAGCAAGACACAGGCACCCCAAAGTTTAGGGCTGCTCTGTTGACAAGAACCTCCACTTCGTTACACCTTAAATATCCCAGGAAAGAGAAAAATGGATAAAGAAGTTGTGGTCCTTATGTACAATGGAATATCACTCAGCCATGAAATCAACGTCATAAGGCTAGTAGCAGCAAGATGAGTGGATTTAGGTAGGACGATTCTAAGTGAAATAAGTCACACAGAAAAAGATACTTATCATAAGATATCACTTATAGAGGGAATATAAAAACCGCTACCCTTGAACTGAATTACAAATCAGAGCAGGGTAACACGTTTAGAAAACACAGTATGGCTGCTTAACGGGAAAGGTGAGGTGGGGTGATGCATAAAACAAGGGTTTCAAATTAGCTCAGATACCGTTCCATAAACCCAATAGGTAATAGACAAGACCTACTCCTTGCTCAGTGAATTGGACTCAACACCCCCTATTCACCGCCCAAGAATATATCTGACTAGTAAGAATCTTAAAACCTATGCATTGATATCTCTCTGTAAGTGAGTCAAGTGGGTGTAAAGCAGCAAAAACACAGCAGTGAAAAGCAGGTAAACCCCATTATAAAAATCAATTACTTTTAAAAACCCGTGAAACAAAGACAGTTAAAGAGAGAGAAATTCTTACAAAATTCGTTCAGGAGCTGTGATGCCACCTGGATTGACCATATCTAGACCCACAGCTGATTGAGACATAAGGGTGGAAACTCTTGGGGCTGAGAGGTTTGGTGAGGTTGGGTGAGCAAACGCAGACCCTTTAAAGTAATACTGCGTGGTACCCATCCCATGGGTCCCAAATCTCCAGGTTCAAGGGCATCTTCCTACATCGAAAGCATGCATGAGAAACCCAGAAGATGGTACACCGTGTGATCCGGAAAGGTTTTCAAAACGCACCTCATTTCTCATCTCCTTGTGCTCGGGTTTGCCATTCCAGCCGCTTTACTAGCAATCTCCCTCCTTGGAGAATCAGCACCTTTAACCTCCTGTTCCGTACAGGTTGCAATTTGTCCTGAGGATGAACGGGAAGAGGGGGAACCAATGAGAGACTAGCTCTAGGTGTTGGGACAGGCACAGGTCACTCTATTTTCCCATCAGGAAGAAGAATTAACCACAGGCTCAGCCTGCCGCCCGGGACCAGAATAGGGCCTGAAGCAATCCTGCGCTTTTGCGGCCAGCTCCCAAGAAAGAGAGTTGAAAAATGGAGCTCAGGGGCACTGCAATTCACAAACCTGCAGACTTATAAATGATGACTCTCGTCCACAAATATATTGAGGGAAGGCAACGAAGAAGATTGGAAAGCAAGGCAGAATTGCAGGAAACAGATTTCAGGAGGGAGATTCGAATCGCCTTTAAAGCACAGGAAAAGCAGCAAAACCTCGACAATGATGCCCTTGGCCAAAAAGGGCGTATGCGTTTTTTCCTGAATATATTCAGGAAAAAACGCATACGCCCTTTTTGGCCAACCAAGCAACCTGGAAAGGCAAATCAGCGCTACAAAGAAGTCTCGCTTCCCATCGGTCAAAAGGGCCATGCTGAATAAAGTGTCAAAACCAGAAATGCAAAACAGGCCATGGAGAAACGGGAGCCTGGCTACGCTGATGGGCGGGATGTAAATTGCCAACAGCCACTCTGGAGAAGTGCACGGTGTGTCCTGAAACATCGAAAAAAATCAGCTTAGGGAGCATAGGGCACTTCCACTCATGGGCGTATAAATTGGGAAAACTAAAAATCAGCAAGACACAGGCACCCCAAAGTTTAGGGCTGCTCTGTTGACAAGAACCTCCACTTCGTTACACCTTAAATATCCCAGGAAAGAGAAAACTGGATAAAGAAGTTGTGGTCCTTATGTACAATGGAATATCACTCAGCCATGAAATCAACGTCATAAGGCTAGTAGCAGCAAGATGAGTGGATTTAGGTAGGACGATTCTAAGTGAAATAAGTCACACAGAAAAAGATACTTATCATAAGATATCACTTATAGAGGGAATATAAAAACCGCTACCCTTGAACTGAATTACAAATCAGAGCAGGGTAACACGTTTAGAAAACACAGTATGGCTGCTTAACGGGAAAGGTGAGGTGGGGTGATGCATAAAACAAGGGTTTCAAATTAGCTCAGATACCGTTCCATAAACCCAATAGGTAATAGACAAGACCTACTCCTTGCTCAGTGAATTGGACTCAACACCCCCTATTCACCGCCCAAGAATATATCTGACTAGTAAGAATCTTAAAACCTATGCATTGATATCTCTCTGTAAGTGAGTCAAGTGGGTGTAAAGCAGCAAAAACACAGCAGTGAAAAGCAGGTAAACCCCATTATAAAAATCAATTACTTTTAAAAACCCGTGAAACAAAGACAGTTAAAGAGAGAGAAATTCTTACAAAATTCGTTCAGGAGCTGTGATGCCACCTGGATTGACCATATCTAGACCCACAGCTGATTGAGACATAAGGGTGGAAACTCTTGGGGCTGAGAGGTTTGGTGAGGTTGGGTGAGCAAACGCAGACCCTTTAAAGTAATACTGCGTGGTACCCATCCCATGGGTCCCAAATCTCCAGGTTCAAGGGCATCTTCCTACATCGAAAGCATGCATGAGAAACCCAGAAGATGGTACACCGTGTGATCCGGAAAGGTTTTCAAAACGCACCTCATTTCTCATCTCCTTGTGCTCGGGTTTGCCATTCCAGCCGCTTTACTAGCAATCTCCCTCCTTGGAGAATCAGCACCTTTAACCTCCTGTTCCGTACAGGTTGCAATTTGTCCTGAGGATGAACGGGAAGAGGGGGAACCAATGAGAGACTAGCTCTAGGTGTTGGGACAGGCACAGGTCACTCTATTTTCCCATCAGGAAGAAGAATTAACCACAGGCTCAGCCTGCCGCCCGGGACCAGAATAGGGCCTGAAGCAATCCTGCGCTTTTGCGGCCAGCTCCCAAGAAAGAGAGTTGAAAAATGGAGCTCAGGGGCACTGCAATTCACAAACCTGCAGACTTATAAATGATGACTCTCGTCCACAAATATATTGAGGGAAGGCAACGAAGAGGATTGGAAAGCAAGGCAGAATTGCAGGAAACAGATTTCAGGAGGGAGATTCGAATCGCCTTTAAAGCACAGGAAAAGCGGCAAAACCTCGACAATGATGCCCTTGGCCAAAAAGGGCGTATGCGTTTTTTCCTGAATATATTCAGGAAAAAACGCATACGCCCTTTTTGGCCAACCAAGCAACCTGGAAAGGCAAATCAGCGCTACAAAGAAGTCTCGCTTCCCATCGGTCAAAAGGGCCATGCTGAATAAAGTGTCAAAACCAGAAATGCAAAACAGGCCATGGAGAAACGGGAGCCTGGCTACGCTGATGGGCGGGATGTAAATTGCCAACAGCCACTCTGGAGAAGTGCACGGTGTGTCCTGAAACATCGAAAAAAATCAGCTTAGGGAGCATAGGGCACTTCCACTCATGGGCGTATAAATTGGGAAAACTAAAAATCAGCAAGACACAGGCACCCCAAAGTTTAGGGCTGCTCTGTTGACAAGAACCTCCACTTCGTTACACCTTAAATATCCCAGGAAAGAGAAAAATGGATAAAGAAGTTGTGGTCCTTATGTACAATGGAATATCACTCAGCCATGAAATCAACGTCATAAGGCTAGTAGCAGCAAGATGAGTGGATTTAGGTAGGACGATTCTAAGTGAAATAAGTCACACAGAAAAAGATACTTATCATAAGATATCACTTATAGAGGGAATATAAAAACCGCTACCCTTGAACTGAATTACAAATCAGAGCAGGGTAACACGTTTAGAAAACACAGTATGGCTGCTTAACGGGAAAGGTGAGGTGGGGTGATGCATAAAACAAGGGTTTCAAATTAGCTCAGATACCGTTCCATAAACCCAATAGGTAATAGACAAGACCTACTCCTTGCTCAGTGAATTGGACTCAACACCCCCTATTCACCGCCCAAGAATATATCTGACTAGTAAGAATCTTAAAACCTATGCATTGATATCTCTCTGTAAGTGAGTCAAGTGGGTGTAAAGCAGCAAAAACACAGCAGTGAAAAGCAGGTAAACCCCATTATAAAAATCAATTACTTTTAAAAACCCGTGAAACAAAGACAGTTAAAGAGAGAGAAATTCTTACAAAATTCGTTCAGGAGCTGTGATGCCACCTGGATTGACCATATCTAGACCCACAGCTGATTGAGACATAAGGGTGGAAACTCTTGGGGCTGAGAGGTTTGGTGAGGTTGGGTGAGCAAACGCAGACCCTTTAAAGTAATACTGCATGGTACCCATCCCATGGGTCCCAAATCTCCAGGTTCAAGGGCATCTTCCTACATCGAAAGCATGCATGAGAAACCCAGAAGATGGTACACCGTGTGATCTGGAAAGGTTTTCAAAACGCACCTCATTTCTCATCTCCTTGTGCTCGGGTTTGCCATTCCAGCCACTTTACTAGCAATCTCCCTCCTTGGAGAATCAGCACCTTTAACCTCCTGTTCCGTACAGGTTGCAATTTGTCCTGAGGATGAACGGGAAGAGGGGGAACCAATGAGAGACTAGCTCTAGGTGTTGGGACAAGCACAGGTCACTCTATTTTCCCATCAGGAAGAAGAATTAACCACAGGCTCAGCCTGCCGCCCGGGACCAGAATAGGGCCTCAAGCAATCCTGCGCTTTTGCGGCCAGCTCCCAAGAAAGCGAGTTGAAAAATGGAGCTCAGGGGCACTGCAATTCACAAACCTGCAGACTTATAAATGATGACTCTCGTCCACAAATATATTGAGGGAAGGCAACGAAGAGGATTGGAAAGCAAGGCAGAATTGCAGGAAACAGATTTCAGGAGGGAGATTCGAATCGCCTTTAAAGCACAGGAAAAGCAGCAAAACCTCGACAATGATGCCCTTGGCCAAAAAGGGCGTATGCGTTTTTTCCTGAATATATTCAGGAAAAAACGCATACGCCCTTTTTGGCCAACCAGGCAACCTGGAAAGGCAAATCAGCGCTACAAAGAAGTCTCGCTTCCGATCGGTCAAAAGGGCCATGCTGAATAAAGTGTCAAAACCAGAAATGCAAGACAGACCATGGAGAAACGGGAGCCTGGCTACGCTGATGGGCGGGATGTAAATTGCCAACAGCCACTCTAGAGAAGTGCACGGTGTGTCCTGAAACATCGAAAAAACTCAGCTTAGGGAGCATAGGGCACTTCCACTCATGGGCGTATAAATTGGGAAAACTAAAAATCAGCAAGACACAGGCACCCCAAAGTTTAGGGCTGCTCTGTTGACAAGAACCTCCACTTCGTTACACCTTAAATATCCCAGGAAAGAGAAAAATGGATAAAGAAGTTGTGGTCCTTATGTACAATGGAATATCACTCAGCCATGAAATCAACGTCATAAGGCTAGTAGCAGCAAGATGAGTGGATTTAGGTAGGACGATTCTAAGTGAAATAAGTCACACAGAAAAAGATACTTATCATAAGATATCACTTATAGAGGGAATATAAAAACCGCTACCCTTGAACTGAATTACAAATCAGAGCTGGGTAACACGTTTAGAAAACACACTATGGCTGCTTAACGGGAAAGGTGAGGTGGGGTGATGCATAAAACAAGGGTTTCAAATTAGCTCAGATACCGTTCCATAAACCCAATAGGTAATAGACAAGACCTACTCCTTGCTCAGTGAATTGGACTCAACACCCCCTATTCACCGCCCAAGAATATATCTGACTAGTAAGAATCTTAAAACCTATGCATTGATATCTCTCTGTAAGTGAGTCCAGTGGGTGTAAAGCGGCAAAAACACAGCAGTGAAAAGCAGGTAAACCCCATTATAAAAATCAATTACTTTTAAAAACCCGTGAAACAAAGACAGTGAAAGAGAGAGAAATTCTTACAAAATTCGTTCAGGGGCTGTGATGCCACCTGGATTGACCATATCTAGACCCACAGTTGATTGAGACATAAGGGTGGACACTCTTGGGGCTGATAGGTTTGGTGAGGTTGGGTGAGCAAACGCAGACCCTTTAAAGTAATACTGCGTGGTACCCATCCCATGGGTCCCAAACCTCCAGGTTCAAGGGCATCTTCCTACATCGAAAGCATGCATGAGAAACCCAGAAGATGGTATACCGTGTGATCCGGAAAGGTTTTCAAAACGCACCTCATTTCTCATCTCCTTGTGCTCGGGTTTGCCATTCCAGCCGCTTTACTAGCAATCTCCCTCCTTGGAGAATCAGCACCTTTAACCTCCTGTTCCGTACAGGTTGCAATTTGTCCTGAGGATGAACGGGAAGAGGGGGAACCAATGAGAGACTAGCTCTAGGTGTTGGGACAGGCACAGGTCACTCTATTTTCCCATCAGGAAGAAGAATTAACCACAGGCTCAGCCTGCCGCCCGGGACCAGAATAGGGCCTGAAGCAATCCTGCGCTTTTGCGGCCAGCTCCCAAGAAAGCGAGTTGAAAAATGGAGCTCAGGGGCACTGCAATTCACAAACCTGCAGACTTATAAATGATGACTCTCGTCCACAAATATATTGAGGGAAGGCAACGAAGAGGATTGGAAAGCAAGGCAGAATTGCAGGAAACAGATTTCAGGAGGGAGATTCGAATCGCCTTTAAAGCACAGGAAAAGCGGCAAAACCTCGACAATGATGCCCTTGGCCAAAAAGGGCGTATGCGTTTTTTCCTGAATATATTCAGGAAAAAACGCATACGCCCTTTTTGGCCAACCAAGCAACCTGGAAAGGCAAATCAGCGCTACAAAGAAGTCTCGCTTCCCATCGGTCAAAAGGGCCATGCTGAATAAAGTGTCAAAACCAGAAATGCAAAACAGGCCATGGAGAAACGGGAGCCTGGCTACGATGATGGGCGGTATGTAAATTGCCAACAGCCACACTGGAGAAGTGCACGGTGTGTCCTGAAACATCGAAAAAACTCAGCTTAGGGAGCATAGGGCACTTCCACTCATGGGCGTATAAATTGGGAAAACTAAAAATCAGCAAGACACAGGCACCCCAAAGTTTAGGGCTGCTCTGTTGACAAGAACCTCCACTTCGTTACACCTTAAATATCCCAGGAAAGAGAAAAATGGATAAAGAAGTTGTGGTCCTTATGTACAATGGAATATCACTCAGCCATGAAATCAACGTCATAAGGCTAGTAGCAGCAAGATGAGTGGAATTAGGTAGGACGATTCTAAGTGAAATAAGTCACACAGAAAAAGATACTTATCATAAGATATCACTTATAGAGGGAATATAAAAACCGCTACCCTTGAACTGAATTACAAATCAGAGCTGGGTAACACGTTTAGAAAACACAATATGGCTGCTTAACGGGAAAGGTGAGGTGGGGTGATGCATAAAACAAGGGTTTCAAATTAGCTCAGATACCGTTCCATAAACCCAATAGGTAATAGACAAGACCTACTCCTTGCTCAGTGAATTGGACTCAACACCCCCTATTCACCGCCCAAGAATATATCTGACTAGTAAGAATCTTAAAACCTATGCATTGATATCTCTCTGTAAGTGAGTCCAGTGGGTGTAAAGCGGCAAAAACACAGCAGTGAAAAGCAGGTAAACCCCTTTATAAAAATCAATTACTTTTAAAAACCCGTGAAACAAAGACAGTGAAAGAGAGAGAAATTCTTACAAAATTCGTTCAGGGGTTGTGATGCCACCTGGATTGACCATATCTAGACCCACAGCTGACTGAGACACAAGGGTGGACACTCTTGGGGCTGAGAGGTTTGGTGAGGTTGGGTGAGCAAACGCAGACCCTTTAAAGTAATACTGCATGGTACCCATCCCATGGGTCCCAAATCTCCAGGTTCAAGGGCATCTTCCTACATCGAAAGCATGCATGAGAAACCCAGAAGATGGTACACCGTGTGATCCGGAAAGGTTTTCAAAACGCACCTCATTTCTCATCTCCTTGTGCTCGCGTTTGCCATTCCAGCCGCTTTACTAGCAATCTCCCTCCTTGGAGAATCAGCACCTTTAACCTCCTGTTCCGTACAGGTTGCAATTTGTCCTGAGGATGAACGGGAAGAGGGGGAACCAATGAGAGACTAGCTCTAGGTGTTGGGACAGGCACAGGTCACTCTATTTTCCCATCAGGAAGAAGAATTAACCACAGGCTCAGCCTGCCGCCCGGGACCAGAATAGGGCCTGAAGCAATCCTGCGCTTTTGCGGCCAGCTCCCAAGAAAGCGAGTTGAAAAATGGAGCTCAGGGGCACTGCAATTCACAAACCTGCAGACTTATAAATGATGACTCTCGTCCACAAATATATTGAGGGAAGGCAACGAAGAGGATTGGAAAGCAAGGCAGAATTGCAGGAAACAGATTTCAGGAGGGAGATTCGAATCGCCTTTAAAGCACAGGAAAAGCGGCAAAACCTCGACAATGATGCCCTTGGCCAAAAAGGGCGTATGCGTTTTTTCCTGAATATATTCAGGTAAAAACGCATACGCCCTTTTTGGCCAACCAGGCAACTTGGAAAGGCAAATCAGCGCTGCAAAGAAGTCTCGCTTCCCATCGGTCAAAAGGGCCATGCTGAATAAAGTGTCAAAACCAGAAATGCAAGACAGGCCATGGAGAAACGGGAGCCTGGCTACGCTGATGGGCGGGATGTAAATTGCCAACAGCCACTCTGGAGAAGTGCACGGTGTGTCCTGAAACATCTAAAAAACTCAGCTTAGGGAGCATACGGCACTTCCACTCATGGGCGTATAAGTTGGGAAAACTAAAAATCAGCAAGACACAGGCACCCCAAAGTTTAGGGCTGCTCTGTTGACAAGAACCTCCACTTCGTTACACCTTAAATATCCCAGGAAAGAGAAAACTGGATAAAGAAGTTGTGGTCCTTATGTACAATGGAATATCACTCAGCCATGAAATCAACGTCATAAGGCTAGTAGCAGCAAGATGAGTGGATTTAGGTAGGACGATTCTAAGTGAAATAAGTCACACAGAAAAAGATACTTATCATAAGATATCACTTATAGAGGGAATATAAAAACCGCTACCCTTGAACTGAATTACAAATCAGAGCAGGGTAACACGTTTAGAAAACACAGTATGGCTGCTTAACGGGAAAGGTGAGGTGGGGTGATGCATAAAACAAGGGTTTCAAATTAGCTCAGATACCGTTCCATAAACCCAATAGGTAATAGACAAGACCTACTCCTTGCTCAGTGAATTGGACTCAACACCCCCTATTCACCGCCCAAGAATATATCTGACTAGTAAGAATCTTAAAACCTATGCATTGATATCTCTCTGTAAGTGAGTCAAGTGGGTGTAAAGCGGCAAAAACACAGCAGTGAAAAGCAGGTAAACCCCATTATAAAAATCAATTACTTTTAAAAACCCGTGAAACAAAGACAGTTAAAGAGAGAGAAATTCTTACAAAATTCGTTCAGCAGCTGTGATGCCTCCTGGATTGACCATATCTAGACCCACAGCTGATTGAGACATAAGGGTGGACACTCTTGGGGCTGAGAGGTTTGGTGAGGTTGGGTGAGCAAACGCAGACCCTTTAAAGTAATACTGTGTGGTACCCATCCCATGGGTCCCAAATCTCCAGGTTCAAGGGCATCTTCCTACATCGAAAGCATGCATGAGAAACCCAGAAGATGGTACACCGTGTGATCCGGAAAGGTTTTCAAAACGCACCTCATTTCTCATCTCCTTGTGCTCGGGTTTGCCATTCCAGCCGCTTTACTAGCAATCTCCCTCCTTGGAGAATCAGCACCTTTAACCTCCTGTTCCGTACAGGTTGCAATTTGTCCTGAGGATGAACGGGAAGAGGGGGAACCAATGAGAGACTAGCTCTACGTGTTGGGACAGGCACAGGTCACTCTATTTTCCCATCAGGAAGAAGAATTAACCACAGGCTCAGCCTGCCGCCCGGGACCAGAATAGGGCCTCAAGCAATCCTGCGCTTTTGCGGCCAGCTGCCAAGAAAGAGAGTTGAAAAATGGAGCTCAGGGGCACTGCAATTCACAAACCTGCAGACTTATAAATGATGACTCTCGTCCACAAATATATTGAGGGAAGGCAACGAAGAGGATTGGAAAGCAAGGCAGAATTGCAGGAAACAGATTTCAGGAGGGAGATTCGAATCGCCTTTAAAGCACAGGAAAAGCGGCAAAACCTCGACAATGATGCCCTTGGCCAAAAAGGGCGTATGCGTTTTTTCCTGAATATATTCAGGTAAAAACGCATACGCCCTTTTTGGCCAACCAGGCAACTTGGAAAGGCAAATCAGCGCTACAAAGAAGTCTCGCTTCCCATCGGTCAAAAGGGCCATGCTGAATAAAGTGTCAAAACCAGAAATGCAAGACAGGCCATGGAGAAACGGGAGCCTGGCTACGCTGATGGGCGGGATGTAAATTGCCAACAGCCACTCTGGAGAAGTGCACGGTGTGTCCTGAAACATCTAAAAAACTCAGCTTAGGGAGCATAGGGCACTTCCACTCATGGGCGTATAAGTTGGGAAAACTAAAAATCAGCAAGACACAGGCACCCCAAAGTTTAGGGCTGCTCTGTTGACAAGAACCTCCACTTCGTTACACCTTAAATATCCCAGGAAAGAGAAAAATGGATAAAGAAGTTGTGGTCCTTATGTACAATGGAATATCACTCAGCCATGAAATCAACGTCATAAGGCTAGTAGCAGCAAGATGAGTGGATTTAGGTAGGACGATTCTAAGTGAAATAAGTCACACAGAAAAAGATACTTATCATAAGATATCACTTATAGAGGGAATATAAAAACCGCTACCCTTGAACTGAATTACAAATCAGAGCAGGGTAACACGTTTAGAAAACACAGTATGGCTGCTTAACGGGAAAGGTGAGGTGGGGTGATGCATAAAACAAGGGTTTCAAATTAGCTCAGATACCGTTCCATAAACCCAATAGGTAATAGACAAGACCTACTCCTTGCTCAGTGAATTGGACTCAACACCCCCTATTCACCGCCCAAGAATATATCTGACTAGTAAGAATCTTAAAACCTATGCATTGATATCTCTCTGTAAGTGAGTCAAGTGGGTGTAAAGCGGCAAAAACACAGCAGTGAAAAGCAGGTAAACCCCATTATAAAAATCAATTACTTTTAAAAACCCGTGAAACAAAGACAGTTAAAGAGAGAGAAATTCTTACAAAATTCGTTCAGGAGCTGTGATGCCACCTGGATTGACCATATCTAGACCCACAGCTGATTGAGACATAAGGGTGGAAACTCTTGGGGCTGAGAGGTTTGGTGAGGTTGGGTGAGCAAACGCAGACCCTTTAAAGTAATACTGCATGGTACCCATCCCATGGGTCCCAAATCTCCAGGTTCAAGGGCATCTTCCTACATCGAAAGCATGCATGAGAAACCCAGAAGATGGTACACCGTGTGATCCGGAAAGGTTTTCAAAACGCACCTCATTTCTCATCTCCTTGTGCTCGGGTTTGCCATTCCAGCCACTTTACTAACAATCTCCCTCCTTGGAGAATCAGCACCTTTAACCTCCTGTTCCGTACAGGTTGCAATTTGTCCTGAGGATGAACGGGAAGAGGGGGAACCAATGAGAGACTAGCTCTAGGTGTTGGGACAGGCACAGGTCACTCTATTTTCCCATCAGGAAGAAGAATTAACCACAGGCTCAGCCTGCCGCCCGGGACCAGAATAGGGCCTGAAGCAATCCTGCGCTTTTGCGGCCAGCTCCCAAGAAAGCGAGTTGAAAAATGGAGCTCAGGGGCACTGCAATTCACAAACCTGCAGACTTATAAATGATGACTCTCGTCCACAAATATATTGAGGGAAGGCAACGAAGAGGATTGGAAAGCAAGGCAGAATTGCAGGAAACAGATTTCAGGAGGGAGATTCGAATCGCCTTTAAAGCACAGGAAAAGCGGCAAAACCTCGACAATGATGCCCTTGGCCAAAAAGGGCGTATGCGTTTTTTCCTGAATATATTCAGGTAAAAACGCATACGCCCTTTTTGGCCAACCAGGCAACTTGGAAAGGCAAATCAGCGCTACAAAGAAGTCTCGCTTCCCATCGGTCAAAAGGGCCATGCTGAATAAAGTGTCAAAACCAGAAATGCAAGACAGGCCATGGAGAAACGGGAGCCTGGCTACGCTGATGGGCGGGATGTAAATTGCCAACAGCCACTCTGGAGAAGTGCACGGTGTGTCCTGAAACATCTAAAAAACTCAGCTTAGGGAGCATAGGGCACTTCCACTCATGGGCGTATAAGTTGGGAAAACTAAAAATCAGCAAGACACAGGCACCCCAAAGTTTAGGGCTGCTCTGTTGACAAGAACCTCCACTTCGTTACACCTTAAATATCCCAGGAAAGAGAAAAATGGATAAAGAAGTTGTGGTCCTTATGTACAATGGAATATCACTCAGCCATGAAATCAACGTCATAAGGCTAGTAGCAGCAAGATGAGTGGATTTAGGTAGGACGATTCTAAGTGAAATAAGTCACACAGAAAAAGATACTTATCATAAGATATCACTTATAGAGGGAATATAAAAACCGCTACCCTTGAACTGAATTACAAATCAGAGCAGGGTAACACGTTTAGAAAACACAGTATGGCTGCTTAACGGGAAAGGTGAGGTGGGGTGATGCATAAAACAAGGGTTTCAAATTAGCTCAGATACCGTTCCATAAACCCAATAGGTAATAGACAAGACCTACTCCTTGCTCAGTGAATTGGACTCAACACCCCCTATTCACCGCCCAAGAATATATCTGACTAGTAAGAATCTTAAAACCTATGCATTATTATCTCTCTGTAAGTGAGTCCAGTGGGTGTAAAGCGGCAAAAACACAGCAGTGAAAAGCAGGTAAACCCCATTATAAAAATCAATTACTTTTAAAAACCCGTGAAACAAAGACAGTGAAAGAGAGAGAAATTCTTACAAAATTCGTTCAGGGGCTGTGATGCCACCTGGATTGACCATATCTAGACCCACAGTTGATTGAGACATAAGGGTGGACACTCTTGGGGCTGAGAGGTTTGGTGAGGTTGGGTGAGCAAACGCACACCCTTTAAAGTAATACTGCGTGGTACCCATCCCATGGGTCCCAAATCTCCAGGTTCAAGGGCATCTTCCTACATCGAAAGCATGCATGAGAAACCCAGAAGATGGTACACCGTGTGATCCGGAAAGGTTTTCAAAACGCACCTCATTTCTCATCTCCTTGTGCTCGGGTTTGCCATTCCAGCCGCTTTACTAGCAATCTCCCTCCTTGGAGAATCAGCACCTTTAACCTCCTGTTCCGTACAGGTTGCAATTTGTCCTGAGGATGAACGGGAAGAGGGGGAACCAATGAGAGACTAGCTCTAGTTGTTGGGACAAGCACAGGTCACTCTATTTTCCCATCAGGAAGAAGAATTAACCACAGGCTCAGCCTGCCGCCCGGGACCAGAATAGGGCCTCAAGCAATCCTGCGCTTTTGCGGCCAGCTCCCAAGAAAGAGAGTTGAAAAATGGAGCTCAGGGGCACTGCAATTCACAAACCTGCAGACTTATAAATGATGACTCTCGTCCACAAATATATTGAGGGAAGGCAACGAAGAGGATTGGAAAGCAAGGCAGAATTGCAGGAAACAGATTTCAGGAGGGAGATTCGAATCGCCTTTAAAGCACAGGAAAAGCAGCAAAACCTCGACAATGATGCCCTTGGCCAAAAAGGGCGTATGCGTTTTTTCCTGAATATATTCAGGAAAAAACGCATACGCCCTTTTTGGCCAACCAGGCAACCTGGAAAGGCAAATCAGCGCTACAAAGAAGTCTCGCTTCCGATCGGTCAAAAGGGCCATGCTGAATAAAGTGTCAAAACCAGAAATGCAAGACAGACCATGGAGAAACGGGAGCCTGGCTACGCTGATGGGCGGGATGTAAATTGCCAACAGCCACTCTAGAGAAGTGCACGGTGTGTCCTGAAACATCGAAAAAACTCAGCTTAGGGAGCATAGGGCACTTCCACTCATGGGCGTATAAATTGGGAAAACTAAAAATCAGCAAGACACAGGCACCCCAAAGTTTAGGGCTGCTCTGTTGACAAGAACCTCCACTTCGTTACACCTTAAATATCCCAGGAAAGAGAAAAATGGATAAAGAAGTTGTGGTCCTTATGTACAATGGAATATCACTCAGCCATGAAATCAACGTCATAAGGCTAGTAGCAGCAAGATGAGTGGATTTAGGTAGGACGATTCTAAGTGAAATAAGTCACACAGAAAAAGATACTTATCATAAGATATCACTTATAGAGGGAATATAAAAACCGCTACCCTTGAACTGAATTACAAATCAGAGCTGGGTAACACGTTTAGAAAACACACTATGGCTGCTTAACGGGAAAGGTGAGGTGGGGTGATGCATAAAACAAGGGTTTCAAATTAGCTCAGATACCGTTCCATAAACCCAATAGGTAATAGACAAGACCTACTCCTTGCTCAGTGAATTGGACTCAACACCCCCTATTCACCGCCCAAGAATATATCTGACTAGTAAGAATCTTAAAACCTATGCATTGATATCTCTCTGTAAGTGAGTCCAGTGGGTGTAAAGCGGCAAAAACACAGCAGTGAAAAGCAGGTAAACCCCATTATAAAAATCAATTACTTTTAAAAACCCGTGAAACAAAGACAGTGAAAGAGAGAGAAATTCTTACAAAATTCGTTCAGGGGCTGTGATGCCACCTGGATTGACCATATCTAGACCCACAGTTGATTGAGACATAAGGGTGGACACTCTTGGGGCTGATAGGTTTGGTGAGGTTGGGTGAGCAAACGCAGACCCTTTAAAGTAATACTGCGTGGTACCCATCCCATGGGTCCCAAACCTCCAGGTTCAAGGGCATCTTCCTACATCGAAAGCATGCATGAGAAACCCAGAAGATGGTATACCGTGTGATCCGGAAAGGTTTTCAAAACGCACCTCATTTCTCATCTCCTTGTGCTCGGGTTTGCCATTCCAGCCGCTTTACTAGCAATCTCCCTCCTTGGAGAATCAGCACCTTTAACCTCCTGTTCCGTACAGGTTGCAATTTGTCCTGAGGATGAACGGGAAGAGGGGGAACCAATGAGAGACTAGCTCTAGGTGTTGGGACAGGCACAGGTCACTCTATTTTCCCATCAGGAAGAAGAATTAACCACAGGCTCAGCCTGCCGCCCGGGACCAGAATAGGGCCTGAAGCAATCCTGCGCTTTTGCGGCCAGCTCCCAAGAAAGCGAGTTGAAAAATGGAGCTCAGGGGCACTGCAATTCACAAACCTGCAGACTTATAAATGATGACTCTCGTCCACAAATATATTGAGGGAAGGCAACGAAGAGGATTGGAAAGCAAGGCAGAATTGCAGGAAACAGATTTCAGGAGGGAGATTCGAATCGCCTTTAAAGCACAGGAAAAGCGGCAAAACCTCGACAATGATGCCCTTGGCCAAAAAGGGCGTATGCGTTTTTTCCTGAATATATTCAGGAAAAAACGCATACGCCCTTTTTGGCCAACCAAGCAACCTGGAAAGGCAAATCAGCGCTACAAAGAAGTCTCGCTTCCCATCGGTCAAAAGGGCCATGCTGAATAAAGTGTCAAAACCAGAAATGCAAAACAGGCCATGGAGAAACGGGAGCCTGGCTACGATGATGGGCGGTATGTAAATTGCCAACAGCCACACTGGAGAAGTGCACGGTGTGTCCTGAAACATCGAAAAAAATCAGCTTAGGGAGCATAGGGCACTTCCACTCATGGGCGTATAAATTGGGAAAACTAAAAATCAGCAAGACACAGGCACCCCAAAGTTTAGGGCTGCTCTGTTGACAAGAACCTCCACTTCGTTACACCTTAAATATCCCAGGAAAGAGAAAAATGGATAAAGAAGTTGTGGTCCTTATGTACAATGGAATATCACTCAGCCATGAAATCAACGTCATAAGGCTAGTAGCAGCAAGATGAGTGGAATTAGGTAGGACGATTCTAAGTGAAATAAGTCACACAGAAAAAGATACTTATCATAAGATATCACTTATAGAGGGAATATAAAAACCGCTACCCTTGAACTGAATTACAAATCAGAGCTGGGTAACACGTTTAGAAAACACAATATGGCTGCTTAACGGGAAAGGTGAGGTGGGGTGATGCATAAAACAAGGGTTTCAAATTAGCTGAGATACCGTTCCATAAACCCAATAGGTAATAGACAAGACCTACTCCTTGCTCAGTGAATTGGACTCAACACCCCCTATTCACCGCCCAAGAATATATCTGACTAGTAAGAATCTTAAAACCTATGCATTGATATCTCTCTGTAAGTGAGTCCAGTGGGTGTAAAGCGGCAAAAACACAGCAGTGAAAAGCAGGTAAACCCCTTTATAAAAATCATTTACTTTTAAAAACCCGTGAAACAAAGACAGTGAAAGAGAGAGAAATTCTTACAAAATTCGTTCAGGGGTTGTGATGCCACCTGGATTGACCATATCTAGACCCACAGCTGACTGAGACACAAGGGTGGACACTCTTGGGGCTGAGAGGTTTGGTGAGGTTGGGTGAGCAAACGCAGACCCTTTAAAGTAATACTGCATGGTACCCATCCCATGGGTCCCAAATCTCCAGGTTCAAGGGCATCTTCCTACATCGAAAGCATGCATGAGAAACCCAGAAGATGGTACACCGTGTGATCCGGAAAGGTTTTCAAAACGCACCTCATTTCTCATCTCCTTGTGCTCGCGTTTGCCATTCCAGCCGCTTTACTAGCAATCTCCCTCCTTGGAGAATCAGCACCTTTAACCTCCTGTTCCGTACAGGTTGCAATTTGTCCTGAGGATGAACGGGAAGAGGGGGAACCAATGAGAGACTAGCTCTAGGTGTTGGGACAGGCACAGGTCACTCTATTTTCCCATCAGGAAGAAGAATTAACCACAGGCTCAGCCTGCCGCCCGGGACCAGAATAGGGCCTGAAGCAATCCTGCGCTTTTGCGGCCAGCTCCCAAGAAAGCGAGTTGAAAAATGGAGCTCAGGGGCACTGCAATTCACAAACCTGCAGACTTATAAATGATGACTCTCGTCCACAAATATATTGAGGGAAGGCAACGAAGAGGATTGGAAAGCAAGGCAGAATTGCAGGAAACAGATTTCAGGAGGGAGATTCGAATCGCCTTTAAAGCACAGGAAAAGCGGCAAAACCTCGACAATGATGCCCTTGGCCAAAAAGGGCGTATGCGTTTTTTCCTGAATATATTCAGGTAAAAACGCATACGCCCTTTTTGGCCAACCAGGCAACTTGGAAAGGCAAATCAGCGCTGCAAAGAAGTCTCGCTTCCCATCGGTCAAAAGGGCCATGCTGAATAAAGTGTCAAAACCAGAAATGCAAGACAGGCCATGGAGAAACGGGAGCCTGGCTACGCTGATGGGCGGGATGTAAATTGCCAACAGCCACTCTGGAGAAGTGCACGGTGTGTCCTGAAACATCTAAAAAACTCAGCTTAGGGAGCATACGGCACTTCCACTCATGGGCGTATAAGTTGGGAAAACTAAAAATCAGCAAGACACAGGCACCCCAAAGTTTAGGGCTGCTCTGTTGACAAGAACCTCCACTTCGTTACACCTTAAATATTCCAGGAAAGAGAAAACTGGATAAAGAAGTTGTGGTCCTTATGTACAATGGAATATCACTCAGCCATGAAATCAACGTCATAAGGCTAGTAGCAGCAAGATGAGTGGATTTAGGTAGGACGATTCTAAGTGAAATAAGTCACACAGAAAAAGATACTTATCATAAGATATCACTTATAGAGGGAATATAAAAACCGCTACCCTTGAACTGAATTACAAATCAGAGCAGGGTAACACGTTTAGAAAACACAGTATGGCTGCTTAACGGGAAAGGTGAGGTGGGGTGATGCATAAAACAAGGGTTTCAAATTAGCTCAGATACCGTTCCATAAACCCAATAGGTAATAGACAAGACCTACTCCTTGCTCAGTGAATTGGACTCAACACCCCCTATTCACCGCCCAAGAATATATCTGACTAGTAAGAATCTTAAAACCTATGCATTGATATCTCTCTGTAAGTGAGTCAAGTGGGTGTAAAGCGGCAAAAACACAGCAGTGAAAAGCAGGTAAACCCCATTATAAAAATCAATTACTTTTAAAAACCCGTGAAACAAAGACAGTTAAAGAGAGAGAAATTCTTACAAAATTCGTTCAGGAGCTGTGATGCCACCTGGATTGACCATATCTAGACCCACAGCTGATTGAGACATAAGGGTGGAAACTCTTGGGGCTGAGAGGTTTGGTGAGGTTGGGTGAGCAAACGCAGACCCTTTAAAGTAATACTGCATGGTACCCATCCCATGGGTCCCAAATCTCCAGGTTCAAGGGCATCTTCCTACATCGAAAGCATGCATGAGAAACCCAGAAGATGGTACACCGTGTGATCCGGAAAGGTTTTCAAAACGCACCTCATTTCTCATCTCCTTGTGCTCGGGTTTGCCATTCCAGCCACTTTACTAACAATCTCCCTCCTTGGAGAATCAGCACCTTTAACCTCCTGTTCCGTACAGGTTGCAATTTGTCCTGAGGATGAACGGGAAGAGGGGGAACCAATGAGAGACTAGCTCTAGGTGTTGGGACAGGCACAGGTCACTCTATTTTCCCATCAGGAAGAAGAATTAACCACAGGCTCAGCCTGCCGCCTGGGACCAGAATAGGGCCTGAAGCAATCCTGCGCTTTTGCGGCCAGCTCCCAAGAAAGCGAGTTGAAAAATGGAGCTCAGGGGCACTGCAATTCACAAACCTGCAGACTTATAAATGATGACTCTCGTCCACAAATATATTGAGGGAAGGCAACGAAGAGGATTGGAAAGCAAGGCAGAATTGCAGGAAACAGATTTCAGGAGGGAGATTCGAATCGCCTTTAAAGCACAGGAAAAGCGGCAAAACCTCGACAATGATGCCCTTGGCCAAAAAGGGCGTATGCGTTTTTTCCTGAATATATTCAGGAAAAAACGCATACGCCCTTTTTGGCCAACCAAGCAACCTGGAAAGGCAAATCAGCGCTACAAAGAAGTCTCGCTTCCCATCGGTCAAAAGGGCCATGCTGAAGAAAGTGTCAAAACCAGAAATGCAAAACAGGCCATGGAGAAACGGGAGCCTGGCTACGCTGATGGGCGGGATGTAAATTGCCAACAGCCACTCTGGAGAAGTGCACGGTGTGTCCTTAAACATCGAAAAAACTCAGCTTAGGGAGCATAGGGCACTTCCACTCATGGGCGTATAAATTGGGAAAACTAAAAATCAGCAAGACACAGGCACCCCAAAGTTTAGGGCTGCTCTGTTGACAAGAACCTCCACTTCGTTACACCTTAAATATCCCAGGAAAGAGAAAAATGGATAAAGAAGTTGTGGTCCTTATGTACAATGGAATATCACTCAGCCATGAAATCAACGTCATAAGGCTAGTAGCAGCAAGATGAGTGGATTTAGGTAGGAGGATTCTAAGTGAAATAAGTCACACAGAAAAAGATACTTATCATAAGATATCACTTATAGAGGGAATATAAAAACCGCTACCCTTGAACTGAATTACAAATCAGAGCAGGGTAACACGTTTAGAAAACACACTATGGCTGCTTAACGGGAAAGGTGAGGTGGGGTGATGCATAAAACAAGGGTTTCAAATTAGCTCAGATACCGTTCCATAAACCCAATAGGTAATAGACAAGACCTACTCCTTGCTCAGTGAATTGGACTCAACACCCCCTATTCACCGCCCAAGAATATATCTGACTAGTAAGAATCTTAAAAGCTATGCATTGATATCTCTCTGTAAGTGAGTCAAGTGGGTGTAAAGCGGCAAAAACACAGCAGTGAAAAGCAGGTAAACCCCATTATAAAAATCAATTACTTTTAAAAACCCGTGAAACAAAGACAGTGAAAGAGAGAGAAATTCTTACAAAATTCGTTCAGGAGCTGTGATGCCACATGGATTGACCATATCTAGACCCACAGCTGATTGAGACATAAGGGTGGACACTCTTGGGGCTGAGAGGTTTGGTGAGGTTGGGTGAGCAAACGCAGACCCTTTAAAGTAATACTGTGTGGTACCCATCCCATGGGTCCCAAATCTCCAGGTTCAAGGGCATCTTCCTACATCGAAAGCATGCATGAGAAACCCAGAAGATGGTACTCCGTGTGATCCGGAAAGGTTTTCAAAACGCACCTCATTTCTCATCTCCTTGTGCTCGGGTTTGCCATTCCAGCCGCTTTACTAGCAATCTCCCTCCTTGGAGAATCAGCACCTTTAACCTCCTGTTCCGTACAGGTTGCAATTTGTCCTGAGGATGAACGGGAAGAGGGGGAACCAATGAGAGACTAGCTCTACGTGTTGGGACAGGCACAGGTCACTCTATTTTCCCATCAGGAAGAAGAATTAACCACAGGCTCAGCCTGCCGCCCGGGACCAGAATAGGGCCTCAAGCAATCCTGCGCTTTTGCGGCCAGCTGCCAAGAAAGAGAGTTGAAAAATGGAGCTCAGGGGCACTGCAATTCACAAACCTGCAGACTTATAAATGATGACTCTCGTCCACAAATATATTGAGGGAAGGCAACGAAGAGGATTGGAAAGCAAGGCAGAATTGCAGGAAACAGATTTCAGGAGGGAGATTCGAATCGCCTTTAAAGCACAGGAAAAGCGGCAAAACCTCGACAATGATGCCCTTGGCCAAAAAGGGCGTATGCGTTTTTTCCTGAATATATTCAGGTAAAAACGCATACGCCCTTTTTGGCCAACCAGGCAACTTGGAAAGGCAAATCAGCGCTACAAAGAAGTCTCGCTTCCCATCGGTCAAAAGGGCCATGCTGAATAAAGTGTCAAAACCAGAAATGCAAGACAGGCCATGGAGAAACGGGAGCCTGGCTACGCTGATGGGCGGGATGTAAATTGCCAACAGCCACTCTGGAGAAGTGCACGGTGTGTCCTGAAACATCTAAAAAACTCAGCTTAGGGAGCATAGGGCACTTCCACTCATGGGCGTATAAGTTGGGAAAACTAAAAATCAGCAAGACACAGGCACCCCAAAGTTTAGGGCTGCTCTGTTGACAAGAACCTCCACTTCGTTACACCTTAAATATCCCAGGAAAGAGAAAACTGGATAAAGAAGTTGTGGTCCTTATGTACAATGGAATATCACTCAGCCATGAAATCAACGTCATAAGGCTAGTAGCAGCAAGATGAGTGGATTTAGGTAGGACGATTCTAAGTGAAATAAGTCACACAGAAAAAGATACTTATCATAAGATATCACTTATAGAGGGAATATAAAAACCGCTACCCTTGAACTGAATTACAAATCAGAGCAGGGTAACACGTTTAGAAAACACAGTATGGCTGCTTAACGGGAAAGGTGAGGTGGGGTGATGCATAAAACAAGGGTTTCAAATTAGCTCAGATACCGTTCCATAAACCCAATAGGTAATAGACAAGACCTACTCCTTGCTCAGTGAATTGGACTCAACACCCCCTATTCACCGCCCAAGAATATATCTGACTAGTAAGAATCTTAAAACCTATGCATTGATATCTCTCTGTAAGTGAGTCAAGTGGGTGTAAAGCGGCAAAAACACAGCAGTGAAAAGCAGGTAAACCCCATTATAAAAATCAATTACTTTTAAAAACCCGTGAAACAAAGACAGTTAAAGAGAGAGAAATTCTTACAAAATTCGTTCAGGAGCTGTGATGCCACCTGGATTGACCATATCTAGACCCACAGCTGATTGAGACATAAGGGTGGAAACTCTTGGGGCTGAGAGGTTTGGTGAGGTTGGGTGAGCAAACGCAGACCCTTTAAAGTAATACTGCATGGTACCCATCCCATGGGTCCCAAATCTCCAGGTTCAAGGGCATCTTCCTACATCGAAAGCATGCATGAGAAACCCAGAAGATGGTACACCGTGTGATCCGGAAAGGTTTTCAAAACGCACCTCATTTCTCATCTCCTTGTGCTCGGGTTTGCCATTCCAGCCACTTTACTAACAATCTCCCTCCTTGGAGAATCAGCACCTTTAACCTCCTGTTCCGTACAGGTTGCAATTTGTCCTGAGGATGAACGGGAAGAGGGGGAACCAATGAGAGACTAGCTCTAGGTGTTGGGACAGGCACAGGTCACTCTATTTTCCCATCAGGAAGAAGAATTAACCACAGGCTCAGCCTGCCGCCTGGGACCAGAATAGGGCCTGAAGCAATCCTGCGCTTTTGCGGCCAGCTCCCAAGAAAGCGAGTTGAAAAATGGAGCTCAGGGGCACTGCAATTCACAAACCTGCAGACTTATAAATGATGACTCTCGTCCACAAATATATTGAGGGAAGGCAACGAAGAGGATTGGAAAGCAAGGCAGAATTGCAGGAAACAGATTTCAGGAGGGAGATTCGAATCGCCTTTAAAGCACAGGAAAAGCGGCAAAACCTCGACAATGATGCCCTTGGCCAAAAAGGGCGTATGCGTTTTTTCCTGAATATATTCAGGAAAAAACGCATACGCCCTTTTTGGCCAACCAAGCAACCTGGAAAGGCAAATCAGCGCTACAAAGAAGTCTCGCTTCCCATCGGTCAAAAGGGCCATGCTGAAGAAAGTGTCAAAACCAGAAATGCAAAACAGGCCATGGAGAAACGGGAGCCTGGCTACGCTGATGGGCGGGATGTAAATTGCCAACAGCCACTCTGGAGAAGTGCACGGTGTGTCCTTAAACATCGAAAAAACTCAGCTTAGGGAGCATAGGGCACTTCCACTCATGGGCGTATAAATTGGGAAAACTAAAAATCAGCAAGACACAGGCACCCCAAAGTTTAGGGCTGCTCTGTTGACAAGAACCTCCACTTCGTTACACCTTAAATATCCCAGGAAAGAGAAAAATGGATAAAGAAGTTGTGGTCCTTATGTACAATGGAATATCACTCAGCCATGAAATCAACGTCATAAGGCTAGTAGCAGCAAGATGAGTGGATTTAGGTAGGAGGATTCTAAGTGAAATAAGTCACACAGAAAAAGATACTTATCATAAGATATCACTTATAGAGGGAATATAAAAACCGCTACCCTTGAACTGAATTACAAATCAGAGCAGGGTAACACGTTTAGAAAACACACTATGGCTGCTTAACGGGAAAGGTGAGGTGGGGTGATGCATAAAACAAGGGTTTCAAATTAGCTCAGATACCGTTCCATAAACCCAATAGGTAATAGACAAGACCTACTCCTTGCTCAGTGAATTGGACTCAACACCCCCTATTCACCGCCCAAGAATATATCTGACTAGTAAGAATCTTAAAAGCTATGCATTGATATCTCTCTGTAAGTGAGTCAAGTGGGTGTAAAGCGGCAAAAACACAGCAGTGAAAAGCAGGTAAACCCCATTATAAAAATCAATTACTTTTAAAAACCCGTGAAACAAAGACAGTGAAAGAGAGAGAAATTCTTACAAAATTCGTTCAGGAGCTGTGATGCCACATGGATTGACCATATCTAGACCCACAGCTGATTGAGACATAAGGGTGGACACTCTTGGGGCTGAGAGGTTTGGTGAGGTTGGGTGAGCAAACGCAGACCCTTTAAAGTAATACTGTGTGGTACCCATCCCATGGGTCCCAAATCTCCAGGTTCAAGGGCATCTTCCTACATCGAAAGCATGCATGAGAAACCCAGAAGATGGTACACCGTGTGATCCGGAAAGGTTTTCAAAACGCACCTCATTTCTCATCTCCTTGTGCTCGGGTTTGCCATTCCAGCCGCTTTACTAGCAATCTCCCTCCTTGGAGAATCAGCACCTTTAACCTCCTGTTCCGTACAGGTTGCAATTTGTCCTGAGGATGAACGGGAAGAGGGGGAACCAATGAGAGACTAGCTCTACGTGTTGGGACAGGCACAGGTCACTCTATTTTCCCATCAGGAAGAAGAATTAACCACAGGCTCAGCCTGCCGCCCGGGACCAGAATAGGGCCTCAAGCAATCCTGCGCTTTTGCGGCCAGCTGCCAAGAAAGAGAGTTGAAAAATGGAGCTCAGGGGCACTGCAATTCACAAACCTGCAGACTTATAAATGATGACTCTCGTCCACAAATATATTGAGGGAAGGCAACGAAGAGGATTGGAAAGCAAGGCAGAATTGCAGGAAACAGATTTCAGGAGGGAGATTCGAATCGCCTTTAAAGCACAGGAAAAGCGGCAAAACCTCGACAATGATGCCCTTGGCCAAAAAGGGCGTATGCGTTTTTTCCTGAATATATTCAGGTAAAAACGCATACGCCCTTTTTGGCCAACCAGGCAACTTGGAAAGGCAAATCAGCGCTACAAAGAAGTCTCGCTTCCCATCGGTCAAAAGGGCCATGCTGAATAAAGTGTCAAAACCAGAAATGCAAGACAGGCCATGGAGAAACGGGAGCCTGGCTACGCTGATGGGCGGGATGTAAATTGCCAACAGCCACTCTGGAGAAGTGCACGGTGTGTCCTGAAACATCTAAAAAACTCAGCTTAGGGAGCATAGGGCACTTCCACTCATGGGCGTATAAGTTGGGAAAACTAAAAATCAGCAAGACACAGGCACCCCAAAGTTTAGGGCTGCTCTGTTGACAAGAACCTCCACTTCGTTACACCTTAAATATCCCAGGAAAGAGAAAAATGGATAAAGAAGTTGTGGTCCTTATGTACAATGGAATATCACTCAGCCATGAAATCAACGTCATAAGGCTAGTAGCAGCAAGATGAGTGGATTTAGGTAGGACGATTCTAAGTGAAATAAGTCACACAGAAAAAGATACTTATCATAAGATATCACTTATAGAGGGAATATAAAAACCGCTACCCTTGAACTGAATTACAAATCAGAGCAGGGTAACACGTTTAGAAAACACAGTATGGCTGCTTAACGGGAAAGGTGAGGTGGGGTGATGCATAAAACAAGGGTTTCAAATTAGCTCAGATACCGTTCCATAAACCCAATAGGTAATAGACAAGACCTACTCCTTGCTCAGTGAATTGGACTCAACACCCCCTATTCACCGCCCAAGAATATATCTGACTAGTAAGAATCTTAAAACCTATGCATTGTTATCTCTCTGTAAGTGAGTCCAGTGGGTGTAAAGCGGCAAAAACACAGCAGTGAAAAGCAGGTAAACCCCATTATAAAAATCAATTACTTTTAAAAACCCGTGAAACAAAGACAGTGAAAGAGAGAGAAATTCTTACAAAATTCGTTCAGGGGCTGTGATGCCACCTGGATTGACCATATCTAGACCCACAGTTGATTGAGACATAAGGGTGGACACTCTTGGGGCTGAGAGGTTTGGTGAGGTTGGGTGAGCAAACGCACACCCTTTAAAGTAATACTGCGTGGTACCCATCCCATGGGTCCCAAATCTCCAGGTTCAAGGGCATCTTCCTACATCGAAAGCATGCATGAGAAACCCAGAAGATGGTACACCGTGTGATCCGGAAAGGTTTTCAAAACGCACCTCATTTCTCATCTCCTTGTGCTCGGGTTTGCCATTCCAGCCACTTTACTAGCAATCTCCCTCCTTGGAGAATCAGCACCTTTAACCTCCTGTTCCGTACAGGTTGCAATTTGTCCTGAGGATGAACGGGAAGAGGGGGAACCAATGAGAGACTAGCTCTTGGTGTTGGGACAAGCACAGGTCACTCTATTTTCCCATCAGGAAGAAGAATTAACCACAGGCTCAGCCTGCCGCCCGGGACCAGAATAGGGCCTCAAGCAATCCTGCGCTTTTGCGGCCAGCTCCCAAGAAAGCGAGTTGAAAAATGGAGCTCAGGGGCACTGCAATTCACAAACCTGCAGACTCATAAATGATGACTCTCGTCCACAAATATATTGAGGGAAGGCAACGAAGAGGATTGGAAAGCAAGGCAGAATTGCAGGAAACAGATTTCAGGAGGGAGATTCGAATCGCCTTTAAAGCACAGGAAAAGCGGCAAAACCTCGACAATGATGCCCTTGGCCAAAAAGGGCGTATGCGTTTTTTCCTGAATATATTCAGGTAAAAACGCATACGCCCTTTTTGGCCAACCAGGCAACTTGGAAAGGCAAATCAGCGCTACAAAGAAGTCTCGCTTCCCATCGGTCAAAAGGGCCATGCTGAATAAAGTGTCAAAACCAGAAATGCAAGACAGGCCATGGAGAAACGGGAGCCTGGCTACGCTGATGGGCGGGATGTAAATTGCCAACAGCCACTCTGGAGAAGTGCACGGTGTGTCCTGAAACATCTAAAAAACTCAGCTTAGGGAGCATAGGGCACTTCCACTCATGGGCGTATAAGTTGGGAAAACTAAAAATCAGCAAGACACAGGCACCCCAAAGTTTAGGGCTGCTCTGTTGACAAGAACCTCCACTTCGTTACACCTTAAATATCCCAGGAAAGAGAAAAATGGATAAAGAAGTTGTGGTCCTTATGTACAATGGAATATCACTCAGCCATGAAATCAACGTCATAAGGCTAGTAGCAGCAAGATGAGTGGAATTAGGTAGGACGATTCTAAGTGAAATAAGTCACACAGAAAAAGATACTTATCATAAGATATCACTTATAGAGGGAATATAAAAACCGCTACCCTTGAACTGAATTACAAATCAGAGCTGGGTAACACGTTTAGAAAACACAATATGGCTGCTTAACGGGAAAGGTGAGGTGGGGTGATGCATAAAACAAGGGTTTCAAATTAGCTCAGATACCGTTCCATAAACCCAATAGGTAATAGACAAGACCTACTCCTTGCTCAGTGAATTGGACTCAACACCCCCTATTCACCGCCCAAGAATATATCTGACTAGTAAGAATCTTAAAACCTATGCATTGATATCTCTCTGTAAGTGAGTCCAGTGGGTGTAAAGCGGCAAAAACACAGCAGTGAAAAGCAGGTAAACCCCTTTATAAAAATCAATTACTTTTAAAAACCCGTGAAACAAAGACAGTGAAAGAGAGAGAAATTCTTACAAAATTCGTTCAGGGGTTGTGATGCCACCTGGATTGACCATATCTAGACCCACAGCTGACTGAGACACAAGGGTGGACACTCTTGGGGCTGAGAGGTTTGGTGAGGTTGGGTGAGCAAACGCAGACCCTTTAAAGTAATACTGCATGGTACCCATCCCATGGGTCCCAAATCTCCAGGTTCAAGGGCATCTTCCTACATCGAAAGCATGCATGAGAAACCCAGAAGATGGTACACCGTGTGATCCGGAAAGGTTTTCAAAACGCACCTCATTTCTCATCTCCTTGTGCTCGCGTTTGCCATTCCAGCCGCTTTACTAGCAATCTCCCTCCTTGGAGAATCAGCACCTTTAACCTCCTGTTCCGTACAGGTTGCAATTTGTCCTGAGGATGAACGGGAAGAGGGGGAACCAATGAGAGACTAGCTCTAGGTGTTGGGACAGGCACAGGTCACTCTATTTTCCCATCAGGAAGAAGAATTAACCACAGGCTCAGCCTGCCGCCCGGGACCAGAATAGGGCCTGAAGCAATCCTGCGCTTTTGCGGCCAGCTCCCAAGAAAGCGAGTTGAAAAATGGAGCTCAGGGGCACTGCAATTCACAAACCTGCAGACTTATAAATGATGACTCTCGTCCACAAATATATTGAGGGAAGGCAACGAAGAGGATTGGAAAGCAAGGCAGAATTGCAGGAAACAGATTTCAGGAGGGAGATTCGAATCGCCTTTAAAGCACAGGAAAAGCGGCAAAACCTCGACAATGATGCCCTTGGCCAAAAAGGGCGTATGCGTTTTTTCCTGAATATATTCAGGTAAAAACGCATACGCCCTTTTTGGCCAACCAGGCAACTTGGAAAGGCAAATCAGCGCTACAAAGAAGTCTCGCTTCCCATCGGTCAAAAGGGCCATGCTGAATAAAGTGTCAAAACCAGAAATGCAAGACAGGCCATGGAGAAACGGGAGCCTGGCTACGCTGATGGGCGGGATGTAAATTGCCAACAGCCACTCTGGAGAAGTGCACGGTGTGTCCTGAAACATCTAAAAAACTCAGCTTAGGGAGCATACGGCACTTCCACTCATGGGCGTATAAGTTGGGAAAACTAAAAATCAGCAAGACACAGGCACCCCAAAGTTTAGGGCTGCTCTGTTGACAAGAACCTCCACTTCGTTACACCTTAAATATCCCAGGAAAGAGAAAACTGGATAAAGAAGTTGTGGTCCTTATGTACAATGGAATATCACTCAGCCATGAAATCAACGTCATAAGGCTAGTAGCAGCAAGATGAGTGGATTTAGGTAGGACGATTCTAAGTGAAATAAGTCACACAGAAAAAGATACTTATCATAAGATATCACTTATAGAGGGAATATAAAAACCGCTACCCTTGAACTGAATTACAAATCAGAGCAGGGTAACACGTTTAGAAAACACAGTATGGCTGCTTAACGGGAAAGGTGAGGTGGGGTGATGCATAAAACAAGGGTTTCAAATTAGCTCAGATACCGTTCCATAAACCCAATAGGTAATAGACAAGACCTACTCCTTGCTCAGTGAATTGGACTCAACACCCCCTATTCACCGCCCAAGAATATATCTGACTAGTAAGAATCTTAAAACCTATGCATTGATATCTCTCTGTAAGTGAGTCAAGTGGGTGTAAAGCGGCAAAAACACAGCAGTGAAAAGCAGGTAAACCCCATTATAAAAATCAATTACTTTTAAAAACCCGTGAAACAAAGACAGTTAAAGAGAGAGAAATTCTTACAAAATTCGTTCAGGAGCTGTGATGCCACCTGGATTGACCATATCTAGACCCACAGCTGATTGAGACATAAGGGTGGAAACTCTTGGGGCTGAGAGGTTTGGTGAGGTTGGGTGAGCAAACGCAGACCCTTTAAAGTAATACTGCATGGTACCCATCCCATGGGTCCCAAATCTCCAGGTTCAAGGGCATCTTCCTACATCGAAAGCATGCATGAGAAACCCAGAAGATGGTACACCGTGTGATCCGGAAAGGTTTTCAAAACGCACCTCATTTCTCATCTCCTTGTGCTCGGGTTTGCCATTAAAGCCACTTTACTAACAATCTCCCTCCTTGGAGAATCAGCACCTTTAACCTCCTGTTCCGTACAGGTTGCAATTTGTCCTGAGGATGAACGGGAAGAGGGGGAACCAATGAGAGACTAGCTCTAGGTGTTGGGACAGGCACAGGTCACTCTATTTTCCCATCAGGAAGAAGAATTAACCACAGGCTCAGCCTGCCGCCTGGGACCAGAATAGGGCCTGAAGCAATCCTGCGCTTTTGCGGCCAGCTGCCAAGAAAGCGAGTTGAAAAATGGAGCTCAGGGGCACTGCAATTCACAAACCTGCAGACTTATAAATGATGACTCTCGTCCACAAATATATTCAGGGAAGGCAACGAAGAGGATTGGAAAGCAAGGCAGAATTGCAGGAAACAGATTTCAGGAGGGAGATTCGAATCGCCTTTAAAGCACAGGAAAAGCGGCAAAAC
Organism: Balaenoptera physalus; assembly: GCF_965194825.1. Taxonomy (NCBI): domain Eukaryota; kingdom Metazoa; phylum Chordata; class Mammalia; order Artiodactyla; family Balaenopteridae; genus Balaenoptera; species Balaenoptera physalus. Next base: position 100,483 of record NW_028126501.1, read on the forward strand.
CTCGACAATGATGCCCTTGGCCAAAAAGGGCGTATGCGTTTTTTCCTGAATATATTCAGGAAAAAACGCATACGCCCTTTTTGGCCAACCAAGCAACCTGGAAAGGCAAATCAGCGCTACAAAGAAGTCTCGCTTCCCATCGGTCAAAAGGGCCATGCTGAAGAAAGTGTCAAAACCAGAAATGCAAAACAGGCCATGGAGAAACGGGAGCCTGGCTACGCTGATGGGCGGGATGTAAATTGCCAACAGCCACTCTGGAGAAGTGCACGGTGTGTCCTGAAACATCGAAAAAAATCAGCTTAGGGAGCATAGGGCACTTCCACTCATGGGCGTATAAATTGGGAAAACTAAAAATCAGCAAGACACAGGCACCCCAAAGTTTAGGGCTGCTCTGTTGACAAGAACCTCCACTTCGTTACACCTTAAATATCCCAGGAAAGAGAAAAATGGATAAAGAAGTTGTGGTCCTTATGTACAATGGAATATCACTCAGCCATGAAATCAACGTCATAAGGCTAGTAGCAGCAAGATGAGTGGATTTAGGTAGGACGATTCTAAGTGAAATAAGTCACACAGAAAAAGATACTTATCATAAGATATCACTTATAGAGGGAATATAAAAACCGCTACCCTTGAACTGAATTACAAATCAGAGCAGGGTAACACGTTTAGAAAACACAGTATGGCTGCTTAACGGGAAAGGTGAGGTGGGGTGATGCATAAAACAAGGGTTTCAAATTAGCTCAGATACCGTTCCATAAACCCAATAGGTAATAGACAAGACCTACTCCTTGCTCAGTGAATTGGACTCAACACCCCCTATTCACCGCCCAAGAATATATCTGACTAGTAAGAATCTTAAAACCTATGCATTGATATCTCTCTGTAAGTGAGTCAAGTGGGTGTAAAGCGGCAAAAACACAGCAGTGAAAAGCAGGTAAACCCCATTATAAAAATCAATTACTTTTAAAAACCCGTGAAACAAAGACAGTGAAAGAGAGAGAAATTCTTACAAAATTCGTTCAGGAGCTGTGATGCCACCTGGATTGACCATATCTAGACCCACAGCTGATTGAGACATAAGGGTGGACACTCTTGGGGCTGAGAGGTTTGGTGAGGTTGGGTGAGCAAACGCAGACCCCTTAAAGTAATACTGTGTGGTACCCATCCCATGGGTCCCAAATCTCCAGGTTCAAGGGCATCTTCCTACATCGAAAGCATGCATGAGAAACCCAGAAGATGGTACACCCTGTGATCCGGAAAGGTTTTCAAAACGCACCTCATTTCTCATCTCCTTGTGCTCGGGTTTGCCATTCCAGCCGCTTTACTAGCAATCTCCCTCCTTGGAGAATCAGCACCTTTAACCTCCTGTTCCGTACAGGTTGCAATTTGTCCTGAGGATGAACGGGAAGAGGGGGAACCAATGAGAGACTAGCTCTACGTGTTGGGACAGGCACAGGTCACTCTATTTTCCCATCAGGAAGAAGAATTAACCACAGGCTCAGCCTGCCGCCCGGGACCAGAATAGGGCCTCAAGCAATCCTGCGCTTTTGCGGCCAGCTGCCAAGAAAGCGAGTTGAAAAATGGAGCTCAGGGGCACTGCAATTCACAAACCTGCAGACTTATAAATGATGACTCTCGTCCACAAATATATTGAGGGAAGGCAACGAAGAGGATTGGAAAGCAAGGCAGAATTGCAGGAAACAGATTTCAGGAGGGAGATTCGAATCGCCTTTAAAGCACAGGAAAAGCGGCAAAACCTCGACAATGATGCCCTTGGCCAAAAAGGGCGTATGCGTTTTTTCCTGAATATATTCAGGTAAAAACGCATACGCCCTTTTTGGCCAACCAGGCAACTTGGAAAGGCAAATCAGCGCTACAAAGAAGTCTCGCTTCCCATCGGTCAAAAGGGCCATGCTGAATAAAGTGTCAAAACCAGAAATGCAAGACAGGCCATGGAGAAACGGGAGCCTGGCTACGCTGATGGGCGGGATGTAAATTGCCAACAGCCACTCTGGAGAAGTGCACGGTGTGTCCTGAAACATCTAAAAAACTCAGCTTAGGGAGCATAGGGCACTTCCACTCATGGGCGTATAAGTTGGGAAAACTAAAAATCAGCAAGACACAGGCACCCCAAAGTTTAGGGCTGCTCTGTTGACAAGAACCTCCACTTCGTTACACCTTAAATATCCCAGGAAAGAGAAAAATGGATAAAGAAGTTGTGGTCCTTATGTACAATGGAATATCACTCAGCCATGAAATCAACGTCATAAGGCTAGTAGCAGCAAGATGAGTGGATTTAGGTAGGACGATTCTAAGTGAAATAAGTCACACAGAAAAAGATACTTATCATAAGATATCACTTATAGAGGGAATATAAAAACCGCTACCCTTGAACTGAATTACAAATCAGAGCAGGGTAACACGTTTAGAAAACACAGTATGGCTGCTTAACGGGAAAGGTGAGGTGGGGTGATGCATAAAACAAGGGTTTCAAATTAGCTCAGATACCGTTCCATAAACCCAATAGGTAATAGACAAGACCTACTCCTTGCTCAGTGAATTGGACTCAACACCCCCTATTCACCGCCCAAGAATATATCTGACTAGTAAGAATCTTAAAACCTATGCATTGATATCTCTCTGTAAGTGAGTCAAGTGGGTGTAAAGCGGCAAAAACACAGCAGTGAAAAGCAGGTAAACCCCATTATAAAAATCAATTACTTTTAAAAACCCGTGAAACAAAGACAGTTAAAGAGAGAGAAATTCTTACAAAATTCGTTCAGGAGCTGTGATGCCACCTGGATTGACCATATCTAGACCCACAGCTGATTGAGACATAAGGGTGGAAACTCTTGGGGCTGAGAGGTTTGGTGAGGTTGGGTGAGCAAACGCAGACCCTTTAAAGTAATACTGCATGGTACCCATCCCATGGGTCCCAAATCTCCAGGTTCAAGGGCATCTTCCTACATCGAAAGCATGCATGAGAAACCCAGAAGATGGTACACCGTGTGATCCGGAAAGGTTTTCAAAACGCACCTCATTTCTCATCTCCTTGTGCTCGGGTTTGCCATTCCAGCCACTTTACTAACAATCTCCCTCCTTGGAGAATCAGCACCTTTAACCTCCTGTTCCGTACAGGTTGCAATTTGTCCTGAGGATGAACGGGAAGAGGGGGAACCAATGAGAGACTAGCTCTAGGTGTTGGGACAGGCACAGGTCACTCTATTTTCCCATCAGGAAGAAGAATTAACCACAGGCTCAGCCTGCCGCCTGGGACCAGAATAGGGCCTGAAGCAATCCTGCGCTTTTGCGGCCAGCTCCCAAGAAAGCGAGTTGAAAAATGGAGCTCAGGGGCACTGCAATTCACAAACCTGCAGACTTATAAATGATGACTCTCGTCCACAAATATATTCAGGGAAGGCAACGAAGAGGATTGGAAAGCAAGGCAGAATTGCAGGAAACAGATTTCAGGAGGGAGATTCGAATCGCCTTTAAAGCACAGGAAAAGCGGCAAAACCTCGACAATGATGCCCTTGGCCAAAAAGGGCGTATGCGTTTTTTCCTGAATATATTCAGGAAAAAACGCATACGCCCTTTTTGGCCAACCAAGCAACCTGGAAAGGCAAATCAGCGCTACAAAGAAGTCTCGCTTCCCATCGGTCAAAAGGGCCATGCTGAAGAAAGTGTCAAAACCAGAAATGCAAAACAGGCCATGGAGAAACGGGAGCCTGGCTACGCTGATGGGCGGGATGTAAATTGCCAACAGCCACTCTGGAGAAGTGCACGGTGTGTCCTGAAACATCGAAAAAAATCAGCTTAGGGAGCATAGGGCACTTCCACTCATGGGCGTATAAATTGGGAAAACTAAAAATCAGCAAGACACAGGCACCCCAAAGTTTAGGGCTGCTCTGTTGACAAGAACCTCCACTTCGTTACACCTTAAATATCCCAGGAAAGAGAAAAATGGATAAAGAAGTTGTGGTCCTTATGTACAATGGAATATCACTCAGCCATGAAATCAACGTCATAAGGCTAGTAGCAGCAAGATGAGTGGATTTAGGTAGGACGATTCTAAGTGAAATAAGTCACACAGAAAAAGATACTTATCATAAGATATCACTTATAGAGGGAATATAAAAACCGCTACCCTTGAACTGAATTACAAATCAGAGCAGGGTAACACGTTTAGAAAACACAGTATGGCTGCTTAACGGGAAAGGTGAGGTGGGGTGATGCATAAAACAAGGGTTTCAAATTAGCTCAGATACCGTTCCATAAACCCAATAGGTAATAGACAAGACCTACTCCTTGCTCAGTGAATTGGACTCAACACCCCCTATTCACCGCCCAAGAATATATCTGACTAGTAAGAATCTTAAAACCTATGCATTGATATCTCTCTGTAAGTGAGTCCAGTGGGTGTAAAGCGGCAAAAACACAGCAGTGAAAAGCAGGTAAACCCCATTATAAAAATCAATTACTTTTAAAAACCCGTGAAACAAAGACAGTGAAAGAGAGAGAAATTCTTACAAAATTCGTTCAGGAGCTGTGATGCCACCTGGATTGACCATATCTAGACCCACAGCTGATTGAGACATAAGGGTGGACACTCTTGGGGCTGAGAGGTTTGGTGAGGTTGGGTGAGCAAACGCAGACCCTTTAAAGTAATACTGTGTGGTACCCATCCCATGGGTCCCAAATCTCCAGGTTCAAGGGCATCTTCCTACATCGAAAGCATGCATGAGAAACCCAGAAGATGGTACACCGTGTGATCCGGAAAGGTTTTCAAAACGCACCTCATTTCTCATCTCCTTGTGCTCGGGTTTGCCATTCCAGCCGCTTTACTAGCAATCTCCCTCCTTGGAGAATCAGCACCTTTAACCTCCTGTTCCGTACAGGTTGCAATTTGTCCTGAGGATGAACGGGAAGAGGGGGAACCAATGAGAGACTAGCTCTACGTGTTGGGACAGGCACAGGTCACTCTATTTTCCCATCAGGAAGAAGAATTAACCACAGGCTCAGCCTGCCGCCCGGGACCAGAATAGGGCCTCAAGCAATCCTGCGCTTTTGCGGCCAGCTGCCAAGAAAGAGAGTTGAAAAATGGAGCTCAGGGGCACTGCAATTCACAAACCTGCAGACTTATAAATGATGACTCTCGTCCACAAATATATTGAGGGAAGGCAACGAAGAGGATTGGAAAGCAAGGCAGAATTGCAGGAAACAGATTTCAGGAGGGAGATTCGAATCGCCTTTAAAGCACAGGAAAAGCGGCAAAACCTCGACAATGATGCCCTTGGCCAAAAAGGGCGTATGCGTTTTTTCCTGAATATATTCAGGTAAAAACGCATACGCCCTTTTTGGCCAACCAGGCAACTTGGAAAGGCAAATCAGCGCTACAAAGAAGTCTCGCTTCCCATCGGTCAAAAGGGCCATGCTGAATAAAGTGTCAAAACCAGAAATGCAAGACAGGCCATGGAGAAACGGGAGCCTGGCTACGCTGATGGGCGGGATGTAAATTGCCAACAGCCACTCTGGAGAAGTGCACGGTGTGTCCTGAAACATCTAAAAAACTCAGCTTAGGGAGCATAGGGCACTTCCACTCATGGGCGTATAAGTTGGGAAAACTAAAAATCAGCAAGACACAGGCACCCCAAAGTTTAGGGCTGCTCTGTTGACAAGAACCTCCACTTCGTTACACCTTAAATATCCCAGGAAAGAGAAAAATGGATAAAGAAGTTGTGGTCCTTATGTACAATGGAATATCACTCAGCCATGAAATCAACGTCATAAGGCTAGTAGCAGCAAGATGAGTGGATTTAGGTAGGACGATTCTAAGTGAAATAAGTCACACAGAAAAAGATACTTATCATAAGATATCACTTATAGAGGGAATATAAAAACCGCTACCCTTGAACTGAATTACAAATCAGAGCAGGGTAACACGTTTAGAAAACACAGTATGGCTGCTTAACGGGAAAGGTGAGGTGGGGTGATGCATAAAACAAGGGTTTCAAATTAGCTCAGATACCGTTCCATAAACCCAATAGGTAATAGACAAGACCTACTCCTTGCTCAGTGAATTGGACTCAACACCCCCTATTCACCGCCCAAGAATATATCTGACTAGTAAGAATCTTAAAACCTATGCATTGTTATCTCTCTGTAAGTGAGTCCAGTGGGTGTAAAGCGGCAAAAACACAGCAGTGAAAAGCAGGTAAACCCCATTATAAAAATCAATTACTTTTAAAAACCCGTGAAACAAAGACAGTGAAAGAGAGAGAAATTCTTACAAAATTCGTTCAGGGGCTGTGATGCCACCTGGATTGACCATATCTAGACCCACAGTTGATTGAGACATAAGGGTGGACACTCTTGGGGCTGAGAGGTTTGGTGAGGTTGGGTGAGCAAACGCACACCCTTTAAAGTAATACTGCGTGGTACCCATCCCATGGGTCCCAAATCTCCAGGTTCAAGGGCATCTTCCTACATCGAAAGCATGCATGAGAAACCCAGAAGATGGTACACCGTGTGATCCGGAAAGGTTTTCAAAACGCACCTCATTTCTCATCTCCTTGTGCTCGGGTTTGCCATTCCAGCCACTTTACTAGCAATCTCCCTCCTTGGAGAATCAGCACCTTTAACCTCCTGTTCCGTACAGGTTGCAATTTGTCCTGAGGATGAACGGGAAGAGGGGGAACCAATGAGAGACTAGCTCTTGGTGTTGGGACAAGCACAGGTCACTCTATTTTCCCATCAGGAAGAAGAATTAACCACAGGCTCAGCCTGCCGCCCGGGACCAGAATAGGGCCTCAAGCAATCCTGCGCTTTTGCGGCCAGCTCCCAAGAAAGCGAGTTGAAAAATGGAGCTCAGGGGCACTGCAATTCACAAACCTGCAGACTCATAAATGATGACTCTCGTCCACAAATATATTGAGGGAAGGCAACGAAGAGGATTGGAAAGCAAGGCAGAATTGCAGGAAACAGATTTCAGGAGGGAGATTCGAATCGCCTTTAAAGCACAGGAAAAGCGGCAAAACCTCGACAATGATGCCCTTGGCCAAAAAGGGCGTATGCGTTTTTTCCTGAATATATTCAGGTAAAAACGCATACGCCCTTTTTGGCCAACCAGGCAACTTGGAAAGGCAAATCAGCGCTACAAAGAAGTCTCGCTTCCCATCGGTCAAAAGGGCCATGCTGAATAAAGTGTCAAAACCAGAAATGCAAGACAGGCCATGGAGAAACGGGAGCCTGGCTACGCTGATGGGCGGGATGTAAATTGCCAACAGCCACTCTGGAGAAGTGCACGGTGTGTCCTGAAACATCTAAAAAACTCAGCTTAGGGAGCATAGGGCACTTCCACTCATGGGCGTATAAGTTGGGAAAACTAAAAATCAGCAAGACACAGGCACCCCAAAGTTTAGGGCTGCTCTGTTGACAAGAACCTCCACTTCGTTACACCTTAAATATCCCAGGAAAGAGAAAAATGGATAAAGAAGTTGTGGTCCTTATGTACAATGGAATATCACTCAGCCATGAAATCAACGTCATAAGGCTAGTAGCAGCAAGATGAGTGGAATTAGGTAGGACGATTCTAAGTGAAATAAGTCACACAGAAAAAGATACTTATCATAAGATATCACTTATAGAGGGAATATAAAAACCGCTACCCTTGAACTGAATTACAAATCAGAGCTGGGTAACACGTTTAGAAAACACAATATGGCTGCTTAAAGGGAAAGGTGAGGTGGGGTGATGCATAAAACAAGGGTTTCAAATTAGCTCAGATACCGTTCCATAAACCCAATAGGTAATAGACAAGACCTACTCCTTGCTCAGTGAATTGGACTCAACACCCCCTATTCACCGCCCAAGAATATATCTGACTAGTAAGAATCTTAAAACCTATGCATTGATATCTCTCTGTAAGTGAGTCCAGTGGGTGTAAAGCGGCAAAAACACAGCAGTGAAAAGCAGGTAAACCCCTTTATAAAAATCAATTACTTTTAAAAACCCGTGAAACAAAGACAGTGAAAGAGAGAGAAATTCTTACAAAATTCGTTCAGGAGCTGTGATGCCACCTGGATTGACCATATCTAGACCCACAGCTGATTGAGACATAAGGGTGGACACTCTTGGGGCTGAGAGGTTTGGTGAGGTTGGGTGAGCAAACGCAGACCCTTTAAAGTAATACTGTGTGGTACCCATCCCATGGGTCCCAAATCTCCAGGTTCAAGGGCATCTTCCTACATCGAAAGCATGCATGAGAAACCCAGAAGATGGTACACCGTGTGATCCGGAAAGGTTTTCAAAACGCACCTCATTTCTCATCTCCTTGTGCTCGGGTTTGCCATTCCAGCCGCTTTACTAGCAATCTCCCTCCTTGGAGAATCAGCACCTTTAACCTCCTGTTCCGTACAGGTTGCAATTTGTCCTGAGGATGAACGGGAAGAGGGGGAACCAATGAGAGACTAGCTCTAGGTGTTGGGACAGGCACAGGTCACTCTATTTTCCCATTAGGAAGAAGAATTAACCACAGGCTCAGCCTGCCGCCCGGGACCAGAATAGGGCCTGAAGCAATCCTGCGCTTTTGCGGCCAGCTCCCAAGAAAGCGAGTTGAAAAATGGAGCTCAGGGGCACTGCAATTCACAAACCTGCAGACTTATAAATGATGACTCTCGTCCACAAATATATTCAGGGAAGGCAACGAAGAGGATTGGAAAGCAAGGCAGAATTGCAGGAAACAGATTTCAGGAGGGAGATTCGAATCGCCTTTAAAGCACAGGAAAAGCGGCAAAACCTCGACAATGATGCCCTTGGCCAAAAAGGGCGTATGCGTTTTTTCCTGAATATATTCAGGAAAAAACGCATACGCCCTTTTTGGCCAACCAAGCAACCTGGAAAGGCAAATCAGCGCTACAAAGAAGTCTCGCTTCCCATCGGTCAAAAGGGCCATGCTGAAGAAAGTGTCAAAACCAGAAATGCAAAACAGGCCATGGAGAAACGGGAGCCTGGCTACGCTGATGGGCGGGATGTAAATTGCCAACAGCCACTCTGGAGAAGTGCACGGTGTGTCCTGAAACATCGAAAAAAATCAGCTTAGGGAGCATAGGGCACTTCCACTCATGGGCGTATAAATTGGGAAAACTAAAAATCAGCAAGACACAGGCACCCCAAAGTTTAGGGCTGCTCTGTTGACAAGAACCTCCACTTCGTTACACCTTAAATATCCCAGGAAAGAGAAAAATGGATAAAGAAGTTGTGGTCCTTATGTACAATGGAATATCACTCAGCCATGAAATCAACGTCATAAGGCTAGTAGCAGCAAGATGAGTGGATTTAGGTAGGACGATTCTAAGTGAAATAAGTCACACAGAAAAAGATACTTATCATAAGATATCACTTATAGAGGGAATATAAAAACCGCTACCCTTGAACTGAATTACAAATCAGAGCAGGGTAACACGTTTAGAAAACACAGTATGGCTGCTTAACGGGAAAGGTGAGGTGGGGTGATGCATAAAACAAGGGTTTCAAATTAGCTCAGATACCGTTCCATAAACCCAATAGGTAATAGACAAGACCTACTCCTTGCTCAGTGAATTGGACTCAACACCCCCTATTCACCGCCCAAGAATATATCTGACTAGTAAGAATCTTAAAACCTATGCATTGATATCTCTCTGTAAGTGAGTCAAGTGGGTGTAAAGCGGCAAAAACACAGCAGTGAAAAGCAGGTAAACCCCATTATAAAAATCAATTACTTTTAAAAACCCGTGAAACAAAGACAGTGAAAGAGAGAGAAATTCTTACAAAATTCGTTCAGGAGCTGTGATGCCACCTGGATTGACCATATCTAGACCCACAGCTGATTGAGACATAAGGGTGGACACTCTTGGGGCTGAGAGGTTTGGTGAGGTTGGGTGAGCAAACGCAGACCCTTTAAAGTAATACTGTGTGGTACCCATCCCATGGGTCCCAAATCTCCAGGTTCAAGGGCATCTTCCTACATCGAAAGCATGCATGAGAAACCCAGAAGATGGTACACCGTGTGATCCGGAAAGGTTTTCAAAACGCACCTCATTTCTCATCTCCTTGTGTTCGGGTTTGCCATTCCAGCCGCTTTACTAGCAATCTCCCTCCTTGGAGAATCAGCACCTTTAACCTCCTGTTCCGTACAGGTTGCAATTTGTCCTGAGGATGAACGGGAAGAGGGGGAACCAATGAGAGACTAGCTCTACGTGTTGGGACAGGCACAGGTCACTCTATTTTCCCATCAGGAAGAAGAATTAACCACAGGCTCAGCCTGCCGCCCGGGACCAGAATAGGGCCTCAAGCAATCCTGCGCTTTTGCGGCCAGCTGCCAAGAAAGAGAGTTGAAAAATGGAGCTCAGGGGCACTGCAATTCACAAACCTGCAGACTTATAAATGATGACTCTCGTCCACAAATATATTGAGGGAAGGCAACGAAGAGGATTGGAAAGCAAGGCAGAATTGCAGGAAACAGATTTCAGGAGGGAGATTCGAATCGCCTTTAAAGCACAGGAAAAGCGGCAAAACCTCGACAATGATGCCCTTGGCCAAAAAGGGCGTATGCGTTTTTTCCTGAATATATTCAGGTAAAAACGCATACGCCCTTTTTGGCCAACCAGGCAACTTGGAAAGGCAAATCAGCGCTACAAAGAAGTCTCGCTTCCCATCGGTCAAAAGGGCCATGCTGAATAAAGTGTCAAAACCAGAAATGCAAGACAGGCCATGGAGAAACGGGAGCCTGGCTACGCTGATGGGCGGGATGTAAATTGCCAACAGCCACTCTGGAGAAGTGCACGGTGTGTCCTGAAACATCTAAAAAACTCAGCTTAGGGAGCATAGGGCACTTCCACTCATGGGCGTATAAGTTGGGAAAACTAAAAATCAGCAAGACACAGGCACCCCAAAGTTTAGGGCTGCTCTGTTGACAAGAACCTCCACTTCGTTACACCTTAAATATCCCAGGAAAGAGAAAAATGGATAAAGAAGTTGTGGTCCTTATGTACAATGGAATATCACTCAGCCATGAAATCAACGTCATAAGGCTAGTAGCAGCAAGATGAGTGGATTTAGGTAGGACGATTCTAAGTGAAATAAGTCACACAGAAAAAGATACTTATCATAAGATATCACTTATAGAGGGAATATAAAAACCGCTACCCTTGAACTGAATTACAAATCAGAGCAGGGTAACACGTTTAGAAAACACAGTATGGCTGCTTAACGGGAAAGGTGAGGTGGGGTGATGCATAAAACAAGGGTTTCAAATTAGCTCAGATACCGTTCCATAAACCCAATAGGTAATAGACAAGACCTACTCCTTGCTCAGTGAATTGGACTCAACACCCCCTATTCACCGCCCAAGAATATATCTGACTAGTAAGAATCTTAAAACCTATGCATTGTTATCTCTCTGTAAGTGAGTCCAGTGGGTGTAAAGCGGCAAAAACACAGCAGTGAAAAGCAGGTAAACCCCATTATAAAAATCAATTACTTTTAAAAACCCGTGAAACAAAGACAGTGAAAGAGAGAGAAATTCTTACAAAATTCGTTCAGGGGCTGTGATGCCACCTGGATTGACCATATCTAGACCCACAGTTGATTGAGACATAAGGGTGGACACTCTTGGGGCTGAGAGGTTTGGTGAGGTTGGGTGAGCAAACGCACACCCTTTAAAGTAATACTGCGTGGTACCCATCCCATGGGTCCCAAATCTCCAGGTTCAAGGGCATCTTCCTACATCGAAAGCATGCATGAGAAACCCAGAAGATGGTACACCGTGTGATCCGGAAAGGTTTTCAAAACGCACCTCATTTCTCATCTCCTTGTGCTCGGGTTTGCCATTCCAGCCACTTTACTAGCAATCTCCCTCCTTGGAGAATCAGCACCTTTAACCTCCTGTTCCGTACAGGTTGCAATTTGTCCTGAGGATGAACGGGAAGAGGGGGAACCAATGAGAGACTAGCTCTTGGTGTTGGGACAAGCACAGGTCACTCTATTTTCCCATCAGGAAGAAGAATTAACCACAGGCTCAGCCTGCCGCCCGGGACCAGAATAGGGCCTCAAGCAATCCTGCGCTTTTGCGGCCAGCTCCCAAGAAAGCGAGTTGAAAAATGGAGCTCAGGGGCACTGCAAATCACAAACCTGCAGACTCATAAATGATGACTCTCGTCCACAAATATATTGAGGGAAGGCAACGAAGAGGATTGGAAAGCAAGGCAGAATTGCAGGAAACAGATTTCAGGAGGGAGATTCGAATCGCCTTTAAAGCACAGGAAAAGCGGCAAAACCTCGACAATGATGCCCTTGGCCAAAAAGGGCGTATGCGTTTTTTCCTGAATATATTCAGGTAAAAACGCATACGCCCTTTTTGGCCAACCAGGCAACTTGGAAAGGCAAATCAGCGCTACAAAGAAGTCTCGCTTCCCATCGGTCAAAAGGGCCATGCTGAATAAAGTGTCAAAACCAGAAATGCAAGACAGGCCATGGAGAAACGGGAGCCTGGCTACGCTGATGGGCGGGATGTAAATTGCCAACAGCCACTCTGGAGAAGTGCACGGTGTGTCCTGAAACATCTAAAAAACTCAGCTTAGGGAGCATAGGGCACTTCCACTCATGGGCGTATAAGTTGGGAAAACTAAAAATCAGCAAGACACAGGCACCCCAAAGTTTAGGGCTGCTCTGTTGACAAGAACCTCCACTTCGTTACACCTTAAATATCCCAGGAAAGAGAAAAATGGATAAAGAAGTTGTGGTCCTTATGTACAATGGAATATCACTCAGCCATGAAATCAACGTCATAAGGCTAGTAGCAGCAAGATGAGTGGATTTAGGTAGGACGATTCTAAGTGAAATAAGTCACACAGAAAAAGATACTTATCATAAGATATCACTTATAGAGGGAATATAAAAACCGCTACCCTTGAACTGAATTACAAATCAGAGCAGGGTAACACGTTTAGAAAACACAGTATGGCTGCTTAACGGGAAAGGTGAGGTGGGGTGATGCATAAAACAAGGGTTTCAAATTAGCTCAGATACCGTTCCATAAACCCAATAGGTAATAGACAAGACCTACTCCTTGCTCAGTGAATTGGACTCAACACCCCCTATTCACCGCCCAAGAATATATCTGACTAGTAAGAATCTTAAAACCTATGCATTGTTATCTCTCTGTAAGTGAGTCCAGTGGGTGTAAAGCGGCAAAAACACAGCAGTGAAAAGCAGGTAAACCCCATTATAAAAATCAATTACTTTTAAAAACCCGTGAAACAAAGACAGTGAAAGAGAGAGAAATTCTTACAAAATTCGTTCAGGGGCTGTGATGCCACCTGGATTGACCATATCTAGACCCACAGTTGATTGAGACATAAGGGTGGACACTCTTGGGGCTGAGAGGTTTGGTGAGGTTGGGTGAGCAAACGCAGACCCTTTAAAGTAATACTGCGTGGTACCCATCCCATGGGTCCCAAATCTCCAGGTTCAAGGGCATCTTCCTACATCGAAAGCATGCATGAGAAACCCAGAAGATGGTACACCGTGTGATCCGGAAAGGTTTTCAAAACGCACCTCATTTCTCATCTCCTTGTGCTCGGGTTTGCCATTCCAGCCGCTTTACTAGCAATCTCCCTCCTTGGAGAATCAGCACCTTTAACCTCCTGTTCCGTACAGGTTGCAATTTGTCCTGAGGATGAACGGGAAGAGGGGGAACCAATGAGAGACTAGCTCTTGGTGTTGGGACAAGCACAGGTCACTCTATTTTCCCATCAGGAAGAAGAATTAACCACAGGCTCAGCCTGCCGCCCGGGACCAGAATAGGGCCTCAAGCAATCCTGCGCTTTTGCGGCCAGCTCCCAAGAAAGAGAGTTGAAAAATGGAGCTCAGGGGCACTGCAATTCACAAACCTGCAGACTTATAAATGATGACTCTCGTCCACAAATATATTGAGGGAAGGCAACGAAGAGGATTGGAAAGCAAGGCAGAATTGCAGGAAACAGATTTCAGGAGGGAGATTCGAATCGCCTTTAAAGCACAGGAAAAGCAGCAAAACCTCGACAATGATGCCCTTGGCCAAAAAGGGCGTATGCGTTTTTTCCTGAATATATTCAGGAAAAAACGCATACGCCCTTTTTGGCCAACCAGGCAACCTGGAAAGGCAAATCAGCGCTACAAAGAAGTCTCGCTTCCCAACGGTCAAAAGGGCCATGCTGAATAAAGTGTCAAAACCAGAAATGCAAGACAGGCCATGGAGAAACGGGAGCCTGGCTACGCTGATGGGCGGGATGTAAATTGCCAACAGCCACTCTGGAGAAATGCACGGTGTGTCCTGAAACATCGAAAAAAATCAGCTTAGGGAGCATAGGGCACTTCCACTCATGGGCGTATAAATTGGGAAAACTAAAAATCAGCAAGACACAGGCACCCCAAAGTTTAGGGCTGCTCTGTTGACAAGAACCTCCACTTCGTTACACCTTAAATATCCCAGGAAAGAGAAAAATGGATAAAGAAGTTGTGGTCCTTATGTACAATGGAATATCACTCAGCCATGAAATCAACGTCATAAGGCTAGTAGCAGCAAGATGAGTGGATTTAGGTAGGACGATTCTAAGTGAAATAAGTCACACAGAAAAAGATACTTATCATAAGATATCACTTATAGAGGGAATATAAAAACCGCTACCCTTGAACTGAATTACAAATCAGAGCAGGGTAACACGTTTAGGAAACACAGTATGGCTGCTTAACGGGAAAGGTGAGGTGGGGTGATGCATAAAACAAGGGTTTCAAATTAGCTCAGATACCGTTCCATAAACCCAATAGGTAATAGACAAGACCTACTCCTTGCTCAGTGAATTGGACTCAACACCCCCTATTCACCGCCCAAGAATATATCTGACTAGTAAGAATCTTAAAACCTATGCATTGATATCTCTCTGTAAGTGAGTCAAGTGGGTGTAAAGCGGCAAAAACACAGCAGTGAAATGCAGGTAAACCCCATTTTAAAAATCAATTACTTTTAAAAACCCGTGAAACAAAGACAGTTAAAGAGAGAGAAATTCTTACAAAATTCGTTCAGGAGCTGTGATGCCACCTGGATTGACCATATCTAGACCCACAGCTGATTGAGACATAAGGGTGGACACTCTTGGGGCTGAGAGGTTTGGTGAGGTTGGGTGAGCAAACGTAGACCCTTTAAAGTAATACTGCGTGGTACCCATCCCATGGGTCCCAAATCTCCAGGTTCAAGGGCATCTTCCTACATCGAAAGCATGCATGAGAAACCCAGAAGATGGTACACCGTGTGATCCAGAAAGGTTTTCAAAACGCACCTCATTTCTCATCTCCTTGTGCTCGGGTTTGCCATTCCAGCCACTTTACTAGAAATCTCCCTCCTTGGAGAATCAGCACCTTTAACCTCCTGTTCCGTACAGGTTGCAATTTGTCCTGAGGATGAACGGGAAGAGGGGGAACCAATGAGAGACTAGCTCTAGGTGTTGGGACAGGCACAGGTCACTCTATTTTCCCATCAGGAAGAAGAATTAACCACAGGCTCAGCCTGCCGCCCGGGACCAGAATAGGGCCTGAAGCAATCCTGCGCTTTTGCGGCCAGCTCCCAAGAAAGCGAGTTGAAAAATGGAGCTCAGGGGCACTGCAATTCACAAACCTGCAGACTTATAAATGATGACTCTCGTCCACAAATATATTCAGGGAAGGCAACGAAGAGGATTGGAAAGCAAGGCAGAATTGCAGGAAACAGATTTCAGGAGGGAGATTCGAATCGCCTTTAAAGCACAGGAAAAGCGGCAAAACCTCGACAATGATGCCCTTGGCCAAAAAGGGCGTATGCGTTTTTTCCTGAATATATTCAGGAAAAAACGCATACGCCCTTTTTGGCCAACCAAGCAACCTGGAAAGGCAAATCAGCGCTACAAAGAAGTCTCGCTTCCCATCGGTCAAAAGGGCCATGCTGAAGAAAGTGTCAAAACCAGAAATGCAAAACAGGCCATGGAGAAACGGGAGCCTGGCTACGCTGATGGGCGGGATGTAAATTGCCAACAGCCACTCTGGAGAAGTGCACGGTGTGTCCTGAAACATCGAAAAAAATCAGCTTAGGGAGCATAGGGCACTTCCACTCATGGGCGTATAAATTGGGAAAACTAAAAATCAGCAAGACACAGGCACCCCAAAGTTTAGGGCTGCTCTGTTGACAAGAACCTCCACTTCGTTACACCTTAAATATCCCAGGAAAGAGAAAAATGGATAAAGAAGTTGTGGTCCTTATGTACAATGGAATATCACTCAGCCATGAAATCAACGTCATAAGGCTAGTAGCAGCAAGATGAGTGGATTTAGGTAGGACGATTCTAAGTGAAATAAGTCACGCAGAAAAAGATACTTATCATAAGATATCACTTATAGAGGGAATATAAAAACCGCTACCCTTGAACTGAATTACAAATCAGAGCAGGGTAACACGTTTAGAAAACACACTATGGCTGCTTAACGGGAAAGGTGAGATGGGGTGATGCATAAAACAAGGGTTTCAAATTAGCTCAGATACCGTTCCATAAACCCAATAGGTAATAGACAAGACCTACTCCTTGCTCAGTGAATTGGACTCAACACCCCCTATTCACCGCCCAAGAATATATCTGACTAGTAAGAATCTTAAAACCTATGCATTGATATCTCTCTGTAAGTGAGTCCAGTGGGTGTAAAGCGGCAAAAACACAGCAGTGAAAAGCAGGTAAACCCCATTATAAAAATCAATTACTTTTAAAAACCCGTGAAACAAAGACAGTGAAAGAGAGAGAAATTCTTACAAAATTCGTTCAGGGGCTGTGATGCCACCTGGATTGACCATATCTAGACCCACAGTTGATTGAGACATAAGGGTGGACACTCTTGGGGCTGAGAGGTTTGGTGAGGTTGGGTGAGCAAACGCACACCCTTTAAAGTAATACTGCGTGGTACCCATCCCATGGGTCCCAAATCTCCAGGTTCAAGGGCATCTTCCTACATCGAAAGCATGCATGAGAAACCCAGAAGATGGTACACCGTGTGATCCGGAAAGGTTTTCAAAACGCACCTCATTTCTCATCTCCTTGTGCTCGGGTTTGCCATTCCAGCCACTTTACTAGCAATCTCCCTCCTTGGAGAATCAGCACCTTTAACCTCCTGTTCCGTACAGGTTGCAATTTGTCCTGAGGATGAACGGGAAGAGGGGGAACCAATGAGAGACTAGCTCTTGGTGTTGGGACAAGCACAGGTCACTCTATTTTCCCATCAGGAAGAAGAATTAACCACAGGCTCAGCCTGCCGCCCGGGACCAGAATAGGGCCTCAAGCAATCCTGCGCTTTTGCGGCCAGCTCCCAAGAAAGCGAGTTGAAAAATGGAGCTCAGGGGCACTGCAAATCACAAACCTGCAGACTCATAAATGATGACTCTCGTCCACAAATATATTGAGGGAAGGCAACGAAGAGGATTGGAAAGCAAGGCAGAATTGCAGGAAACAGATTTCAGGAGGGAGATTCGAATCGCCTTTAAAGCACAGGAAAAGCGGCAAAACCTCGACAATGATGCCCTTGGCCAAAAAGGGCGTATGCGTTTTTTCCTGAATATATTCAGGTAAAAACGCATACGCCCTTTTTGGCCAACCAGGCAACTTGGAAAGGCAAATCAGCGCTACAAAGAAGTCTCGCTTCCCATCGGTCAAAAGGGCCATGCTGAATAAAGTGTCAAAACCAGAAATGCAAGACAGGCCATGGAGAAACGGGAGCCTGGCTACGCTGATGGGCGGGATGTAAATTGCCAACAGCCACTCTGGAGAAGTGCACGGTGTGTCCTGAAACATCTAAAAAACTCAGCTTAGGGAGCATAGGGCACTTCCACTCATGGGCGTATAAGTTGGGAAAACTAAAAATCAGCAAGACACAGGCACCCCAAAGTTTAGGGCTGCTCTGTTGACAAGAACCTCCACTTCGTTACACCTTAAATATCCCAGGAAAGAGAAAAATGGATAAAGAAGTTGTGGTCCTTATGTACAATGGAATATCACTCAGCCATGAAATCAACGTCATAAGGCTAGTAGCAGCAAGATGAGTGGATTTAGGTAGGACGATTCTAAGTGAAATAAGTCACACAGAAAAAGATACTTATCATAAGATATCACTTATAGAGGGAATATAAAAACCGCTACCCTTGAACTGAATTACAAATCAGAGCAGGGTAACACGTTTAGAAAACACAGTATGGCTGCTTAACGGGAAAGGTGAGGTGGGGTGATGCATAAAACAAGGGTTTCAAATTAGCTCAGATACCGTTCCATAAACCCAATAGGTAATAGACAAGACCTACTCCTTGCTCAGTGAATTGGACTCAACACCCCCTATTCACCGCCCAAGAATATATCTGACTAGTAAGAATCTTAAAACCTATGCATTGTTATCTCTCTGTAAGTGAGTCCAGTGGGTGTAAAGCGGCAAAAACACAGCAGTGAAAAGCAGGTAAACCCCATTATAAAAATCAATTACTTTTAAAAACCCGTGAAACAAAGACAGTGAAAGAGAGAGAAATTCTTACAAAATTCGTTCAGGGGCTGTGATGCCACCTGGATTGACCATATCTAGACCCACAGTTGATTGAGACATAAGGGTGGACACTCTTGGGGCTGAGAGGTTTGGTGAGGTTGGGTGAGCAAACGCAGACCCTTTAAAGTAATACTGCGTGGTACCCATCCCATGGGTCCCAAATCTCCAGGTTCAAGGGCATCTTCCTACATCGAAAGCATGCATGAGAAACCCAGAAGATGGTACACCGTGTGATCCGGAAAGGTTTTCAAAACGCACCTCATTTCTCATCTCCTTGTGCTCGGGTTTGCCATTCCAGCCGCTTTACTAGCAATCTCCCTCCTTGGAGAATCAGCACCTTTAACCTCCTGTTCCGTACAGGTTGCAATTTGTCCTGAGGATGAACGGGAAGAGGGGGAACCAATGAGAGACTAGCTCTTGGTGTTGGGACAAGCACAGGTCACTCTATTTTCCCATCAGGAAGAAGAATTAACCACAGGCTCAGCCTGCCGCCCGGGACCAGAATAGGGCCTCAAGCAATCCTGCGCTTTTGCGGCCAGCTCCCAAGAAAGAGAGTTGAAAAATGGAGCTCAGGGGCACTGCAATTCACAAACCTGCAGACTTATAAATGATGACTCTCGTCCACAAATATATTGAGGGAAGGCAACGAAGAGGATTGGAAAGCAAGGCAGAATTGCAGGAAACAGATTTCAGGAGGGAGATTCGAATCGCCTTTAAAGCACAGGAAAAGCAGCAAAACCTCGACAATGATGCCCTTGGCCAAAAAGGGCGTATGCGTTTTTTCCTGAATATATTCAGGAAAAAACGCATACGCCCTTTTTGGCCAACCAGGCAACCTGGAAAGGCAAATCAGCGCTACAAAGAAGTCTCGCTTCCCAACGGTCAAAAGGGCCATGCTGAATAAAGTGTCAAAACCAGAAATGCAAGACAGGCCATGGAGAAACGGGAGCCTGGCTACGCTGATGGGCGGGATGTAAATTGCCAACAGCCACTCTGGAGAAATGCACGGTGTGTCCTGAAACATCGAAAAAAATCAGCTTAGGGAGCATAGGGCACTTCCACTCATGGGCGTATAAATTGGGAAAACTAAAAATCAGCAAGACACAGGCACCCCAAAGTTTAGGGCTGCTCTGTTGACAAGAACCTCCACTTCGTTACACCTTAAATATCCCAGGAAAGAGAAAAATGGATAAAGAAGTTGTGGTCCTTATGTACAATGGAATATCACTCAGCCATGAAATCAACGTCATAAGGCTAGTAGCAGCAAGATGAGTGGATTTAGGTAGGACGATTCTAAGTGAAATAAGTCACACAGAAAAAGATACTTATCATAAGATATCACTTATAGAGGGAATATAAAAACCGCTACCCTTGAACTGAATTACAAATCAGAGCAGGGTAACACGTTTAGGAAACACAGTATGGCTGCTTAACGGGAAAGGTGAGGTGGGGTGATGCATAAAACAAGGGTTTCAAATTAGCTCAGATACCGTTCCATAAACCCAATAGGTAATAGACAAGACCTACTCCTTGCTCAGTGAATTGGACTCAACACCCCCTATTCACCGCCCAAGAATATATCTGACTAGTAAGAATCTTAAAACCTATGCATTGATATCTCTCTGTAAGTGAGTCAAGTGGGTGTAAAGCGGCAAAAACACAGCAGTGAAATGCAGGTAAACCCCATTTTAAAAATCAATTACTTTTAAAAACCCGTGAAACAAAGACAGTTAAAGAGAGAGAAATTCTTACAAAATTCGTTCAGGAGCTGTGATGCCACCTGGATTGACCATATCTAGACCCACAGCTGATTGAGACATAAGGGTGGACACTCTTGGGGCTGAGAGGTTTGGTGAGGTTGGGTGAGCAAACGTAGACCCTTTAAAGTAATACTGCGTGGTACCCATCCCATGGGTCCCAAATCTCCAGGTTCAAGGGCATCTTCCTACATCGAAAGCATGCATGAGAAACCCAGAAGATGGTACACCGTGTGATCCAGAAAGGTTTTCAAAACGCACCTCATTTCTCATCTCCTTGTGCTCGGGTTTGCCATTCCAGCCACTTTACTAGAAATCTCCCTCCTTGGAGAATCAGCACCTTTAACCTCCTGTTCCGTACAGGTTGCAATTTGTCCTGAGGATGAACGGGAAGAGGGGGAACCAATGAGAGACTAGCTCTAGGTGTTGGGACAGGCACAGGTCACTCTATTTTCCCATCAGGAAGAAGAATTAACCACAGGCTCAGCCTGCCGCCCGGGACCAGAATAGGGCCTGAAGCAATCCTGCGCTTTTGCGGCCAGCTCCCAAGAAAGCGAGTTGAAAAATGGAGCTCAGGGGCACTGCAATTCACAAACCTGCAGACTTATAAATGATGACTCTCGTCCACAAATATATTCAGGGAAGGCAACGAAGAGGATTGGAAAGCAAGGCAGAATTGCAGGAAACAGATTTCAGGAGGGAGATTCGAATCGCCTTTAAAGCACAGGAAAAGCGGCAAAACCTCGACAATGATGCCCTTGGCCAAAAAGGGCGTATGCGTTTTTTCCTGAATATATTCAGGAAAAAACGCATACGCCCTTTTTGGCCAACCAAGCAACCTGGAAAGGCAAATCAGCGCTACAAAGAAGTCTCGCTTCCCATCGGTCAAAAGGGCCATGCTGAAGAAAGTGTCAAAACCAGAAATGCAAAACAGGCCATGGAGAAACGGGAGCCTGGCTACGCTGATGGGCGGGATGTAAATTGCCAACAGCCACTCTGGAGAAGTGCACGGTGTGTCCTGAAACATCGAAAAAAATCAGCTTAGGGAGCATAGGGCACTTCCACTCATGGGCGTATAAATTGGGAAAACTAAAAATCAGCAAGACACAGGCACCCCAAAGTTTAGGGCTGCTCTGTTGACAAGAACCTCCACTTCGTTACACCTTAAATATCCCAGGAAAGAGAAAAATGGATAAAGAAGTTGTGGTCCTTATGTACAATGGAATATCACTCAGCCATGAAATCAACGTCATAAGGCTAGTAGCAGCAAGATGAGTGGATTTAGGTAGGACGATTCTAAGTGAAATAAGTCACGCAGAAAAAGATACTTATCATAAGATATCACTTATAGAGGGAATATAAAAACCGCTACCCTTGAACTGAATTACAAATCAGAGCAGGGTAACACGTTTAGAAAACACACTATGGCTGCTTAACGGGAAAGGTGAGATGGGGTGATGCATAAAACAAGGGTTTCAAATTAGCTCAGATACCGTTCCATAAACCCAATAGGTAATAGACAAGACCTACTCCTTGCTCAGTGAATTGGACTCAACACCCCCTATTCACCGCCCAAGAATATATCTGACTAGTAAGAATCTTAAAACCTATGCATTGATATCTCTCTGTAAGTGAGTCCAGTGGGTGAAAAGCGGCAAAAACACAGCAGTGAAAAGCAGGTAAACCCCATTATAAAAATCAATTACTTTTAAAAACCCGTGAAACAAAGACTGTGAAAGAGAGAGAAATTCTTACAAAATTCGTTCAGGGGCTGTGATGCCACCTGGATTGACCATATCTTGACCCACAGTTGATTGAGACATAAGGGTGGACACTCTTGGGGCTGAGAGTTTTGGTGGGTTGGGTGAGCAAACGCAGACCCTTTAAAGTAATACTGCGTGGTACCCATCCCATGGGTCCCAAATCTCCAGGTTCAAGGGCATCTTCCTACATCGAAAGCATGCATGAGAAACCCAGAAGATGGTACACCGTGTGATCCGGAAAGGTTTTCAAAACGCACCTCATTTCTCATCTCCTTGTGCTCGGGTTTGCCATTCCAGCCGCTTTACTAGCAATCTCCCTCCTTGGAGAATCAGCACCTTTAACCTCCTGTTCCGTACAGGTTGCAATTTGTCCTGAGGATGAACGGGAAGAGGGGGAACCAATGAGAGACTAGCTCTAGGTGTTGGGACAGGCACAGGTCACTCTATTTTCCCATCAGGAAGAAGAATTAACCACAGGCTCAGCCTGCCGCCCGGGACCAGAATAGGGCCTGAAGCAATCCTGCGCTTTTGCGGCCAGCTCCCAAGAAAGAGAGTTGAAAAATGGAGCTCAGGGGCACTGCAATTCACAAACCTGCAGACTTATAAATGATGACTCTCGTCCACAAATATATTGAGGGAAGGCAACGAAGAGGATTGGAAAGCAAGGCAGAATTGCAGGAAACAGATTTCAGGAGGGAGATTCGAATCGCCTTTAAAGCACAGGGAAAGCAGCAAAACCTCGACAATGATGCCCTTGGCCAAAAAGGGCGTATGCGTTTTTTCCTGAATATATTCAGGAAAAAACGCATACGCCCTTTTTGGCCAACCAAGCAACCTGGAAAGGCAAATCAGCGCTACAAAGAAGTCTCGCTTCCCATCGGTCAAAAGGGCCATGCTGAATAAAGTGTCAAAACCAGAAATGCAAAACAGGCCATGGAGAAACGGGAGCCTGGCTACGCTGATGGGCGGGATGTAAATTGCCAACAGCCACTCTGGAGAAGTGCACGGTGTGTCCTGAAACATCGAAAAAAATCAGCTTAGGGAGCATAGGGCACTTCCACTCATGGGCGTATAAATTGGGAAAACTAAAAATCAGCAAGACACAGGCACCCCAAAGTTTAGGGCTGCTCTGTTGACAAGAACCTCCACTTCGTTACACCTTAAATATCCCAGGAAAGAGAAAAATGGATAAAGAAGTTGTGGTCCTTATGTACAATGGAATATCACTCAGCCATGAAATCAACGTCATAAGGCTAGTAGCAGCAAGATGAGTGGATTTAGGTAGGACGATTCTAAGTGAAATAAGTCACACAGAAAAAGATACTTATCATAAGATATCACTTATAGAGGGAATATAAAAACCGCTACCCTTGAACTGAATTACAAATCAGAGCAGGGTAACACGTTTAGAAAACACAGTATGGCTGCTTAACGGGAAAGGTGAGGTGGGGTGATGCATAAAACAAGGGTTTCAAATTAGCTCAGATACCGTTCCATAAACCCAATAGGTAATAGACAAGACCTACTCCTTGCTCAGTGAATTGGACTCAACACCCCCTATTCACCGCCCAAGAATATATCTGACTAGTAAGAATCTTAAAACCTATGCATTGATATCTCTCTGTAAGTGAGTCAAGTGGGTGTAAAGCGGCAAAAACACAGCAGTGAAAAGCAGGTAAACCCCATTATAAAAATCAATTACTTTTAAAAACCCGTGAAACAAAGACAGTGAAAGAGAGAGAAATTCTTACAAAATTCGTTCAGGAGCTGTGATGCCACCTGGATTGACCATATCTAGACCCACAGCTGATTGAGACATAAGGGTGGACACTCTTGGGGCTGAGAGGTTTGGTGAGGTTGGGTGAGCAAACGCAGACCCTTTAAAGTAATACTGTGTGGTACCCATCCCATGGGTCCCAAATCTCCAGGTTCAAGGGCATCTTCCTACATCGAAAGCATGCATGAGAAACCCAGAAGATGGTACACCGTGTGATCCGGAAAGGTTTTCAAAACGCACCTCATTTCTCATCTCCTTGTGTTCGGGTTTGCCATTCCAGCCGCTTTACTAGCAATCTCCCTCCTTGGAGAATCAGCACCTTTAACCTCCTGTTCCGTACAGGTTGCAATTTGTCCTGAGGATGAACGGGAAGAGGGGGAACCAATGAGAGACTAGCTCTACGTGTTGGGACAGGCACAGGTCACTCTATTTTCCCATCAGGAAGAAGAATTAACCACAGGCTCAGCCTGCCGCCCGGGACCAGAATAGGGCCTCAAGCAATCCTGCGCTTTTGCGGCCAGCTGCCAAGAAAGAGAGTTGAAAAATGGAGCTCAGGGGCACTGCAATTCACAAACCTGCAGACTTATAAATGATGACTCTCGTCCACAAATATATTGAGGGAAGGCAACGAAGAGGATTGGAAAGCAAGGCAGAATTGCAGGAAACAGATTTCAGGAGGGAGATTCGAATCGCCTTTAAAGCACAGGAAAAGCGGCAAAACCTCGACAATGATGCCCTTGGCCAAAAAGGGCGTATGCGTTTTTTCCTGAATATATTCAGGTAAAAACGCATACGCCCTTTTTGGCCAACCAGGCAACTTGGAAAGGCAAATCAGCGCTACAAAGAAGTCTCGCTTCCCATCGGTCAAAAGGGCCATGCTGAATAAAGTGTCAAAACCAGAAATGCAAGACAGGCCATGGAGAAACGGGAGCCTGGCTACGCTGATGGGCGGGATGTAAATTGCCAACAGCCACTCTGGAGAAGTGCACGGTGTGTCCTGAAACATCTAAAAAACTCAGCTTAGGGAGCATAGGGCACTTCCACTCATGGGCGTATAAGTTGGGAAAACTAAAAATCAGCAAGACACAGGCACCCCAAAGTTTAGGGCTGCTCTGTTGACAAGAACCTCCACTTCGTTACACCTTAAATATCCCAGGAAAGAGAAAAATGGATAAAGAAGTTGTGGTCCTTATGTACAATGGAATATCACTCAGCCATGAAATCAACGTCATAAGGCTAGTAGCAGCAAGATGAGTGGATTTAGGTAGGACGATTCTAAGTGAAATAAGTCACACAGAAAAAGATACTTATCATAAGATATCACTTATAGAGGGAATATAAAAACCGCTACCCTTGAACTGAATTACAAATCAGAGCAGGGTAACACGTTTAGAAAACACAGTATGGCTGCTTAACGGGAAAGGTGAGGTGGGGTGATGCATAAAACAAGGGTTTCAAATTAGCTCAGATACCGTTCCATAAACCCAATAGGTAATAGACAAGACCTACTCCTTGCTCAGTGAATTGGACTCAACACCCCCTATTCACCGCCCAAGAATATATCTGACTAGTAAGAATCTTAAAACCTATGCATTGTTATCTCTCTGTAAGTGAGTCCAGTGGGTGTAAAGCGGCAAAAACACAGCAGTGAAAAGCAGGTAAACCCCATTATAAAAATCAATTACTTTTAAAAACCCGTGAAACAAAGACAGTGAAAGAGAGAGAAATTCTTACAAAATTCGTTCAGGGGCTGTGATGCCACCTGGATTGACCATATCTAGACCCACAGTTGATTGAGACATAAGGGTGGACACTCTTGGGGCTGAGAGGTTTGGTGAGGTTGGGTGAGCAAACGCACACCCTTTAAAGTAATACTGCGTGGTACCCATCCCATGGGTCCCAAATCTCCAGGTTCAAGGGCATCTTCCTACATCGAAAGCATGCATGAGAAACCCAGAAGATGGTACACCGTGTGATCCGGAAAGGTTTTCAAAACGCACCTCATTTCTCATCTCCTTGTGCTCGGGTTTGCCATTCCAGCCACTTTACTAGCAATCTCCCTCCTTGGAGAATCAGCACCTTTAACCTCCTGTTCCGTACAGGTTGCAATTTGTCCTGAGGATGAACGGGAAGAGGGGGAACCAATGAGAGACTAGCTCTTGGTGTTGGGACAAGCACAGGTCACTCTATTTTCCCATCAGGAAGAAGAATTAACCACAGGCTCAGCCTGCCGCCCGGGACCAGAATAGGGCCTCAAGCAATCCTGCGCTTTTGCGGCCAGCTCCCAAGAAAGCGAGTTGAAAAATGGAGCTCAGGGGCACTGCAAATCACAAACCTGCAGACTCATAAATGATGACTCTCGTCCACAAATATATTGAGGGAAGGCAACGAAGAGGATTGGAAAGCAAGGCAGAATTGCAGGAAACAGATTTCAGGAGGGAGATTCGAATCGCCTTTAAAGCACAGGAAAAGCGGCAAAACCTCGACAATGATGCCCTTGGCCAAAAAGGGCGTATGCGTTTTTTCCTGAATATATTCAGGTAAAAACGCATACGCCCTTTTTGGCCAACCAGGCAACTTGGAAAGGCAAATCAGCGCTACAAAGAAGTCTCGCTTCCCATCGGTCAAAAGGGCCATGCTGAATAAAGTGTCAAAACCAGAAATGCAAGACAGGCCATGGAGAAACGGGAGCCTGGCTACGCTGATGGGCGGGATGTAAATTGCCAACAGCCACTCTGGAGAAGTGCACGGTGTGTCCTGAAACATCTAAAAAACTCAGCTTAGGGAGCATAGGGCACTTCCACTCATGGGCGTATAAGTTGGGAAAACTAAAAATCAGCAAGACACAGGCACCCCAAAGTTTAGGGCTGCTCTGTTGACAAGAACCTCCACTTCGTTACACCTTAAATATCCCAGGAAAGAGAAAAATGGATAAAGAAGTTGTGGTCCTTATGTACAATGGAATATCACTCAGCCATGAAATCAACGTCATAAGGCTAGTAGCAGCAAGATGAGTGGATTTAGGTAGGACGATTCTAAGTGAAATAAGTCACACAGAAAAAGATACTTATCATAAGATATCACTTATAGAGGGAATATAAAAACCGCTACCCTTGAACTGAATTACAAATCAGAGCAGGGTAACACGTTTAGAAAACACAGTATGGCTGCTTAACGGGAAAGGTGAGGTGGGGTGATGCATAAAACAAGGGTTTCAAATTAGCTCAGATACCGTTCCATAAACCCAATAGGTAATAGACAAGACCTACTCCTTGCTCAGTGAATTGGACTCAACACCCCCTATTCACCGCCCAAGAATATATCTGACTAGTAAGAATCTTAAAACCTATGCATTGTTATCTCTCTGTAAGTGAGTCCAGTGGGTGTAAAGCGGCAAAAACACAGCAGTGAAAAGCAGGTAAACCCCATTATAAAAATCAATTACTTTTAAAAACCCGTGAAACAAAGACAGTGAAAGAGAGAGAAATTCTTACAAAATTCGTTCAGGGGCTGTGATGCCACCTGGATTGACCATATCTAGACCCACAGTTGATTGAGACATAAGGGTGGACACTCTTGGGGCTGAGAGGTTTGGTGAGGTTGGGTGAGCAAACGCAGACCCTTTAAAGTAATACTGCGTGGTACCCATCCCATGGGTCCCAAATCTCCAGGTTCAAGGGCATCTTCCTACATCGAAAGCATGCATGAGAAACCCAGAAGATGGTACACCGTGTGATCCGGAAAGGTTTTCAAAACGCACCTCATTTCTCATCTCCTTGTGCTCGGGTTTGCCATTCCAGCCGCTTTACTAGCAATCTCCCTCCTTGGAGAATCAGCACCTTTAACCTCCTGTTCCGTACAGGTTGCAATTTGTCCTGAGGATGAACGGGAAGAGGGGGAACCAATGAGAGACTAGCTCTTGGTGTTGGGACAAGCACAGGTCACTCTATTTTCCCATCAGGAAGAAGAATTAACCACAGGCTCAGCCTGCCGCCCGGGACCAGAATAGGGCCTCAAGCAATCCTGCGCTTTTGCGGCCAGCTCCCAAGAAAGAGAGTTGAAAAATGGAGCTCAGGGGCACTGCAATTCACAAACCTGCAGACTTATAAATGATGACTCTCGTCCACAAATATATTGAGGGAAGGCAACGAAGAGGATTGGAAAGCAAGGCAGAATTGCAGGAAACAGATTTCAGGAGGGAGATTAGAATCGCCTTTAAAGCACAGGAAAAGCAGCAAAACCTCGACAATGATGCCCTTGGCCAAAAAGGGCGTATGCGTTTTTTCCTGAATATATTCAGGAAAAAACGCATACGCCCTTTTTGGCCAACCAGGCAACCTGGAAAGGCAAATCAGCGCTACAAAGAAGTCTCGCTTCCCAACGGTCAAAAGTGCCATGCTGAATAAAGTGTCAAAACCAGAAATGCAAGACAGGCCATGGAGAAACGGGAGCCTGGCTACGCTGATGGGCGGGATGTAAATTGCCAACAGCCACTCTGGAGAAATGCACGGTGTGTCCTGAAACATCGAAAAAAATCAGCTTAGGGAGCATAGGGCACTTCCACTCATGGGCGTATAAATTGGGAAAACTAAAAATCAGCAAGACACAGGCACCCCAAAGTTTAGGGCTGCTCTGTTGACAAGAACCTCCACTTCGTTACACCTTAAATATCCCAGGAAAGAGAAAAATGGATAAAGAAGTTGTGGTCCTTATGTACAATGGAATATCACTCAGCCATGAAATCAACGTCATAAGGCTAGTAGCAGCAAGATGAGTGGATTTAGGTAGGACGATTCTAAGTGAAATAAGTCACACAGAAAAAGATACTTATCATAAGATATCACTTATAGAGGGAATATAAAAACCGCTACCCTTGAACTGAATTACAAATCAGAGCAGGGTAACACGTTTAGGAAACACAGTATGGCTGCTTAACGGGAAAGGTGAGGTGGGGTGATGCATAAAACAAGGGTTTCAAATTAGCTCAGATACCGTTCCATAAACCCAATAGGTAATAGACAAGACCTACTCCTTGCTCAGTGAATTGGACTCAACACCCCCTATTCACCGCCCAAGAATATATCTGACTAGTAAGAATCTTAAAACCTATGCATTGATATCTCTCTGTAAGTGAGTCAAGTGGGTGTAAAGCGGCAAAAACACAGCAGTGAAATGCAGGTAAACCCCATTTTAAAAATCAATTACTTTTAAAAACCCGTGAAACAAAGACAGTTAAAGAGAGAGAAATTCTTACAAAATTCGTTCAGGAGCTGTGATGCCACCTGGATTGACCATATCTAGACCCACAGCTGATTGAGACATAAGGGTGGACACTCTTGGGGCTGAGAGGTTTGGTGAGGTTGGGTGAGCAAACGTAGACCCTTTAAAGTAATACTGCGTGGTACCCATCCCATGGGTCCCAAATCTCCAGGTTCAAGGGCATCTTCCTACATCGAAAGCATGCATGAGAAACCCAGAAGATGGTACACCGTGTGATCCAGAAAGGTTTTCAAAACGCACCTCATTTCTCATCTCCTTGTGCTCGGGTTTGCCATTCCAGCCACTTTACTAGAAATCTCCCTCCTTGGAGAATCAGCACCTTTAACCTCCTGTTCCGTACAGGTTGCAATTTGTCCTGAGGATGAACGGGAAGAGGGGGAACCAATGAGAGACTAGCTCTAGGTGTTGGGACAGGCACAGGTCACTCTATTTTCCCATCAGGAAGAAGAATTAACCACAGGCTCAGCCTGCCGCCCGGGACCAGAATAGGGCCTGAAGCAATCCTGCGCTTTTGCGGCCAGCTCCCAAGAAAGCGAGTTGAAAAATGGAGCTCAGGGGCACTGCAATTCACAAACCTGCAGACTTATAAATGATGACTCTCGTCCACAAATATATTCAGGGAAGGCAACGAAGAGGATTGGAAAGCAAGGCAGAATTGCAGGAAACAGATTTCAGGAGGGAGATTCGAATCGCCTTTAAAGCACAGGAAAAGCGGCAAAACCTCGACAATGATGCCCTTGGCCAAAAAGGGCGTATGCGTTTTTTCCTGAATATATTCAGGAAAAAACGCATACGCCCTTTTTGGCCAACCAAGCAACCTGGAAAGGCAAATCAGCGCTACAAAGAAGTCTCGCTTCCCATCGGTCAAAAGGGCCATGCTGAAGAAAGTGTCAAAACCAGAAATGCAAAACAGGCCATGGAGAAACGGGAGCCTGGCTACGCTGATGGGCGGGATGTAAATTGCCAACAGCCACTCTGGAGAAGTGCACGGTGTGTCCTGAAACATCGAAAAAAATCAGCTTAGGGAGCATAGGGCACTTCCACTCATGGGCGTATAAATTGGGAAAACTAAAAATCAGCAAGACACAGGCACCCCAAAGTTTAGGGCTGCTCTGTTGACAAGAACCTCCACTTCGTTACACCTTAAATATCCCAGGAAAGAGAAAAATGGATAAAGAAGTTGTGGTCCTTATGTACAATGGAATATCACTCAGCCATGAAATCAACGTCATAAGGCTAGTAGCAGCAAGATGAGTGGATTTAGGTAGGACGATTCTAAGTGAAATAAGTCACGCAGAAAAAGATACTTATCATAAGATATCACTTATAGAGGGAATATAAAAACCGCTACCCTTGAACTGAATTACAAATCAGAGCAGGGTAACACGTTTAGAAAACACACTATGGCTGCTTAACGGGAAAGGTGAGATGGGGTGATGCATAAAACAAGGGTTTCAAATTAGCTCAGATACCGTTCCATAAACCCAATAGGTAATAGACAAGACCTACTCCTTGCTCAGTGAATTGGACTCAACACCCCCTATTCACCGCCCAAGAATATATCTGACTAGTAAGAATCTTAAAACCTATGCATTGATATCTCTCTGTAAGTGAGTCCAGTGGGTGAAAAGCGGCAAAAACACAGCAGTGAAAAGCAGGTAAACCCCATTATAAAAATCAATTACTTTTAAAAACCCGTGAAACAAAGACTGTGAAAGAGAGAGAAATTCTTACAAAATTCGTTCAGGGGCTGTGATGCCACCTGGATTGACCATATCTTGACCCACAGTTGATTGAGACATAAGGGTGGACACTCTTGGGGCTGAGAGTTTTGGTGGGTTGGGTGAGCAAACGCAGACCCTTTAAAGTAATACTGCGTGGTACCCATCCCATGGGTCCCAAATCTCCAGGTTCAAGGGCATCTTCCTACATCGAAAGCATGCATGAGAAACCCAGAAGATGGTACACCGTGTGATCCGGAAAGGTTTTCAAAACGCACCTCATTTCTCATCTCCTTGTGCTCGGGTTTGCCATTCCAGCCGCTTTACTAGCAATCTCCCTCCTTGGAGAATCAGCACCTTTAACCTCCTGTTCCGTACAGGTTGCAATTTGTCCTGAGGATGAACGGGAAGAGGGGGAACCAATGAGAGACTAGCTCTAGGTGTTGGGACAGGCACAGGTCACTCTATTTTCCCATCAGGAAGAAGAATTAACCACAGGCTCAGCCTGCCGCCCGGGACCAGAATAGGGCCTGAAGCAATCCTGCGCTTTTGCGGCCAGCTCCCAAGAAAGAGAGTTGAA
The DNA here is from genome assembly GCF_965194825.1 of Balaenoptera physalus. Lineage (NCBI taxonomy): Eukaryota > Metazoa > Chordata > Mammalia > Artiodactyla > Balaenopteridae > Balaenoptera > Balaenoptera physalus. Next base: position 131,982 of record NW_028126501.1, read on the forward strand.
AAATGGAGCTCAGGGGCACTGCAATTCACAAACCTGCAGACTTATAAATGATGACTCTCGTCCACAAATATATTGAGGGAAGGCAACGAAGAGGATTGGAAAGCAAGGCAGAATTGCAGGAAACAGATTTCAGGAGGGAGATTCGAATCGCCTTTAAAGCACAGGGAAAGCAGCAAAACCTCGACAATGATGCCCTTGGCCAAAAAGGGCGTATGCGTTTTTTCCTGAATATATTCAGGAAAAAACGCATACGCCCTTTTTGGCCAACCAAGCAACCTGGAAAGGCAAATCAGCGCTACAAAGAAGTCTCGCTTCCCATCGGTCAAAAGGGCCATGCTGAATAAAGTGTCAAAACCAGAAATGCAAAACAGGCCATGGAGAAACGGGAGCCTGGCTACGCTGATGGGCGGGATGTAAATTGCCAACAGCCACTCTGGAGAAGTGCACGGTGTGTCCTGAAACATCGAAAAAAATCAGCTTAGGGAGCATAGGGCACTTCCACTCATGGGCGTATAAATTGGGAAAACTAAAAATCAGCAAGACACAGGCACCCCAAAGTTTAGGGCTGCTCTGTTGACAAGAACCTCCACTTCGTTACACCTTAAATATCCCAGGAAAGAGAAAAATGGATAAAGAAGTTGTGGTCCTTATGTACAATGGAATATCACTCAGCCATGAAATCAACGTCATAAGGCTAGTAGCAGCAAGATGAGTGGATTTAGGTAGGACGATTCTAAGTGAAATAAGTCACACAGAAAAAGATACTTATCATAAGATATCACTTATAGAGGGAATATAAAAACCGCTACCCTTGAACTGAATTACAAATCAGAGCAGGGTAACACGTTTAGAAAACACAGTATGGCTGCTTAACGGGAAAGGTGAGGTGGGGTGATGCATAAAACAAGGGTTTCAAATTAGCTCAGATACCGTTCCATAAACCCAATAGGTAATAGACAAGACCTACTCCTTGCTCAGTGAATTGGACTCAACACCCCCTATTCACCGCCCAAGAATATATCTGACTAGTAAGAATCTTAAAACCTATGCATTGATATCTCTCTGTAAGTGAGTCAAGTGGGTGTAAAGCGGCAAAAACACAGCAGTGAAAAGCAGGTAAACCCCATTATAAAAATCAATTACTTTTAAAAACCCGTGAAACAAAGACAGTTAAAGAGAGAGAAATTCTTACAAAATTCGTTCAGGAGCTGTGATGCCACCTGGATTGACCATATCTAGACCCACAGCTGATTGAGACATAAGGGTGGAAACTCTTGGGCCTGAGAGGTTTGGTGAGGTTGGGTGAGCAAACGTAGACCCTTTAAAGTAATACTGCATGGTACCCATCCCATGGGTCCCAAATCTCCAGGTTCAAGGGCATCTTCCTACATCGAAAGCATGCATGAGAAACCCAGAAGATGGTACACCGTGTGATCCGGAAAGGTTTTCAAAACGCACCTCATTTCTCATCTCCTTGTGCTCGGGTTTGCCATTCCAGCCACTTTACTAGCAATCTCCCTCCTTGGAGAATCAGCACCTTTAACCTCCTGTTCCGTACAGGTTGCAATTTGTCCTGAGGATGAACGGGAAGAGGGGGAACCAATGAGAGACTAGCTCTAGGTGTTGGGACAGGCACAGGTCACTCTATTTTCCCATCAGGAAGAAGAATTAACCACAGGCTCAGCCTGCCGCCCGGGACCAGAATAGGGCCTCAAGCAATCCTGCGCTTTTGCGGCCAGCTGCCAAGAAAGAGAGTTGAAAAATGGAGCTCAGGGGCACTGCAATTCACAAACCTGCAGACTTATAAATGATGACTCTCGTCCACAAATATATTGAGGGAAGGCAACGAAGAGGATTGGAAAGCAAGGCAGAATTGCAGGAAACAGATTTCAGGAGGGAGATTCGAATCGCCTTTAAAGCACAGGAAAAGCGGCAAAACCTCGACAATGATGCCCTTGGCCAAAAAGGGCGTATGCGTTTTTTCCTGAATATATTCAGGTAAAAACGCATACGCCCTTTTTGGCCAACCAGGCAACTTGGAAAGGCAAATCAGCGCTACAAAGAAGTCTCGCTTCCCATCGGTCAAAAGGGCCATGCTGAATAAAGTGTCAAAACCAGAAATGCAAGACAGGCCATGGAGAAACGGGAGCCTGGCTACGCTGATGGGCGGGATGTAAATTGCCAACAGCCACTCTGGAGAAGTGCACGGTGTGTCCTGAAACATCTAAAAAACTCAGCTTAGGGAGCATAGGGCACTTCCACTCATGGGCGTATAAGTTGGGAAAACTAAAAATCAGCAAGACACAGGCACCCCAAAGTTTAGGGCTGCTCTGTTGACAAGAACCTCCACTTCGTTACACCTTAAATATCCCAGGAAAGAGAAAAATGGATAAAGAAGTTGTGGTCCTTATGTACAATGGAATATCACTCAGCCATGAAATCAACGTCATAAGGCTAGTAGCAGCAAGATGAGTGGATTTAGGTAGGACGATTCTAAGTGAAATAAGTCACACAGAAAAAGATACTTATCATAAGATATCACTTATAGAGGGAATATAAAAACCGCTACCCTTGAACTGAATTACAAATCAGAGCAGGGTAACACGTTTAGAAAACACAGTATGGCTGCTTAACGGGAAAGGTGAGGTGGGGTGATGCATAAAACAAGGGTTTCAAATTAGCTCAGATACCGTTCCATAAACCCAATAGGTAATAGACAAGACCTACGCCTTGCTCAGTGAATTGGACTCAACACCCCCTATTCACCGCCCAAGAATATATCTGACTAGTAAGAATCTTAAAACCTATGCATTGTTATCTCTCTGTAAGTGAGTCCAGTGGGTGTAAAGCGGCAAAAACACAGCAGTGAAAAGCAGGTAAACCCCATTATAAAAATCAATTACTTTTAAAAACCCGTGAAACAAAGACAGTGAAAGAGAGAGAAATTCTTACAAAATTCGTTCAGGGCCTGTGATGCCACCTGGATTGACCATATCTAGACCCACAGTTGATTGAGACATAAGGGTGGACACTCTTGGGGCTGAGAGGTTTGGTGAGGTTGGGTGAGCAAACGCACACCCTTTAAAGTAATACTGCGTGGTACCCATCCCATGGGTCCCAAATCTCCAGGTTCAAGGGCATCTTCCTACATCGAAAGCATGCATGAGAAACCCAGAAGATGGTACACCGTGTGATCCGGAAAGGTTTTCAAAACGCACCTCATTTCTCATCTCCTTGTGCTCGGGTTTGCCATTCCAGCCACTTTACTAGCAATCTCCCTCCTTGGAGAATCAGCACCTTTAACCTCCTGTTCCGTACAGGTTGCAATTTGTCCTGAGGATGAACGGGAAGAGGGGGAACCAATGAGAGACTAGCTCTTGGTGTTGGGACAAGCACAGGTCACTCTATTTTCCCATCAGGAAGAAGAATTAACCACAGGCTCAGCCTGCCGCCCGGGACCAGAATAGGGCCTCAAGCAATCCTGCGCTTTTGCGGCCAGCTCCCAAGAAAGCGAGTTGAAAAATGGAGCTCAGGGGCACTGCAATTCACAAACCTGCAGACTCATAAATGATGACTCTCGTCCACAAATATATTGAGGGAAGGCAACGAAGAGGATTGGAAAGCAAGGCAGAATTGCAGGAAACAGATTTCAGGAGGGAGATTCGAATCGCCTTTAAAGCACAGGAAAAGCGGCAAAACCTCGACAATGATGCCCTTGGCCAAAAAGGGCGTATGCGTTTTTTCCTGAATATATTCAGGTAAAAACGCATACGCCCTTTTTGGCCAACCAGGCAACTTGGAAAGGCAAATCAGCGCTACAAAGAAGTCTCGCTTCCCATCGGTCAAAAGGGCCATGCTGAATAAAGTGTCAAAACCAGAAATGCAAGACAGGCCATGGAGAAACGGGAGCCTGGCTACGCTGATGGGCGGGATGTAAATTGCCAACAGCCACTCTGGAGAAGTGCACGGTGTGTCCTGAAACATCTAAAAAACTCAGCTTAGGGAGCATAGGGCACTTCCACTCATGGGCGTATAAGTTGGGAAAACTAAAAATCAGCAAGACACAGGCACCCCAAAGTTTAGGGCTGCTCTGTTGACAAGAACCTCCACTTCGTTACACCTTAAATATCCCAGGAAAGAGAAAAATGGATAAAGAAGTTGTGGTCCTTATGTACAATGGAATATCACTCAGCCATGAAATCAACGTCATAAGGCTAGTAGCAGCAAGATGAGTGGATTTAGGTAGGACGATTCTAAGTGAAATAAGTCACACAGAAAAAGATACTTATCATAAGATATCACTTATAGAGGGAATATAAAAACCGCTACCCTTGAACTGAATTACAAATCAGAGCAGGGTAACACGTTTAGAAAACACAGTATGGCTGCTTAACGGGAAAGGTGAGGTGGGGTGATGCATAAAACAAGGGTTTCAAATTAGCTCAGATACCGTTCCATAAACCCAATAGGTAATAGACAAGACCTACTCCTTGCTCAGTGAATTGGACTCAACACCCCCTATTCACCGCCCAAGAATATATCTGACTAGTAAGAATCTTAAAACCTATGCATTGTTATCTCTCTGTAAGTGAGTCCAGTGGGTGTAAAGCGGCAAAAACACAGCAGTGAAAAGCAGGTAAACCCCATTATAAAAATCAATTACTTTTAAAAACCCGTGAAACAAAGACAGTGAAAGAGAGAGAAATTCTTACAAAATTCGTTCAGGGGCTGTGATGCCACCTGGATTGACCATATCTAGACCCACAGTTGATTGAGACATAAGGGTGGACACTCTTGGGGCTGAGAGGTTTGGTGAGGTTGGGTGAGCAAACGCAGACCCTTTAAAGTAATACTGCGTGGTACCCATCCCATGGGTCCCAAATCTCCAGGTTCAAGGGCATCTTCCTACATCGAAAGCATGCATGAGAAACCCAGAAGATGGTACACCGTGTGATCCGGAAAGGTTTTCAAAACGCACCTCATTTCTCATCTCCTTGTGCTCGGGTTTGCCATTCCAGCCGCTTTACTAGCAATCTCCCTCCTTGGAGAATCAGCACCTTTAACCTCCTGTTCCGTACAGGTTGCAATTTGTCCTGAGGATGAACGGGAAGAGGGGGAACCAATGAGAGACTAGCTCTTGGTGTTGGGACAAGCACAGGTCACTCTATTTTCCCATCAGGAAGAAGAATTAACCACAGGCTCAGCCTGCCGCCCGGGACCAGAATAGGGCCTCAAGCAATCCTGCGCTTTTGCGGCCAGCTCCCAAGAAAGAGTTGAAAAATGGAGCTCAGGGGCACTGCAATTCACAAACCTGCAGACTTATAAATGATGACTCTCGTCCACAAATATATTGAGGGAAGGCAACGAAGAGGATTGGAAAGCAAGGCAGAATTGCAGGAAACAGATTTCAGGAGGGAGATTCGAATCGCCTTTAAAGCACAGGAAAAGCAGCAAAACCTCGACAATGATGCCCTTGGCCAAAAAGGGCGTATGCGTTTTTTCCTGAATATATTCAGGAAAAAACGCATACGCCCTTTTTGGCCAACCAGGCAACCTGGAAAGGCAAATCAGCGCTACAAAGAAGTCTCGCTTCCCAACGGTCAAAAGGGCCATGCTGAATAAAGTGTCAAAACCAGAAATGCAAGACAGGCCATGGAGAAACGGGAGCCTGGCTACGCTGATGGGCGGGATGTAAATTGCCAACAGCCACTCTGGAGAAATGCACGGTGTGTCCTGAAACATCGAAAAAAATCAGCTTAGGGAGCATAGGGCACTTCCACTCATGGGCGTATAAATTGGGAAAACTAAAAATCAGCAAGACACAGGCACCCCAAAGTTTAGGGCTGCTCTGTTGACAAGAACCTCCACTTCGTTACACCTTAAATATCCCAGGAAAGAGAAAAATGGATAAAGAAGTTGTGGTCCTTATGTACAATGGAATATCACTCAGCCATGAAATCAACGTCATAAGGCTAGTAGCAGCAAGATGAGTGGATTTAGGTAGGACGATTCTAAGTGAAATAAGTCACACAGAAAAAGATACTTATCATAAGATATCACTTATAGAGGGAATATAAAAACCGCTACCCTTGAACTGAATTACAAATCAGAGCAGGGTAACACGTTTAGAAAACACAGTATGGCTGCTTAACGGGAAAGGTGAGGTGGGGTGATGCATAAAACAAGGGTTTCAAATTAGCTCAGATACCGTTCCATAAACCCAATAGGTAATAGACAAGACCTACTCCTTGCTCAGTGAATTGGACTCAACACCCCCTATTCACCGCCCAAGAATATATCTGACTAGTAAGAATCTTAAAACCTATGCATTGATATCTCTCTGTAAGTGAGTCAAGTGGGTGTAAAGCGGCAAAAACACAGCAGTGAAATGCAGGTAAACCCCATTTTAAAAATCAATTACTTTTAAAAACCCGTGAAACAAAGACAGTTAAAGAGAGAGAAATTCTTACAAAATTCGTTCAGGAGCTGTGATGCCACCTGGATTGACCATATCTAGACCCACAGCTGATTGAGACATAAGGGTGGACACTCTTGGGGCTGAGAGGTTTGGTGAGGTTGGGTGAGCAAACGTAGACCCTTTAAAGTAATACTGCGTGGTACCCATCCCATGGGTCCCAAATCTCCAGGTTCAAGGGCATCTTCCTACATCGAAAGCATGCATGAGAAACCCAGAAGATGGTACACCGTGTGATCCAGAAAGGTTTTCAAAACGCACCTCATTTCTCATCTCCTTGTGCTCGGGTTTGCCATTCCAGCCACTTTACTAGAAATCTCCCTCCTTGGAGAATCAGCACCTTTAACCTCCTGTTCCGTACAGGTTGCAATTTGTCCTGAGGATGAACGGGAAGAGGGGGAACCAATGAGAGACTAGCTCTAGGTGTTGGGACAGGCACAGGTCACTCTATTTTCCCATCAGGAAGAAGAATTAACCACAGGCTCAGCCTGCCGCCCGGGACCAGAATAGGGCCTGAAGCAATCCTGCGCTTTTGCGGCCAGCTCCCAAGAAAGCGAGTTGAAAAATGGAGCTCAGGGGCACTGCAATTCACAAACCTGCAGACTTATAAATGATGACTCTCGTCCACAAATATATTCAGGGAAGGCAACGAAGAGGATTGGAAAGCAAGGCAGAATTGCAGGAAACAGATTTCAGGAGGGAGATTCGAATCGCCTTTAAAGCACAGGAAAAGCGGCAAAACCTCGACAATGATGCCCTTGGCCAAAAAGGGCGTATGCGTTTTTTCCTGAATATATTCAGGAAAAAACGCATACGCCCTTTTTGGCCAACCAAGCAACCTGGAAAGGCAAATCAGCGCTACAAAGAAGTCTCGCTTCCCATCGGTCAAAAGGGCCATGCTGAAGAAAGTGTCAAAACCAGAAATGCAAAACAGGCCATGGAGAAACGGGAGCCTGGCTACGCTGATGGGCGGGATGTAAATTGCCAACAGCCACTCTGGAGAAGTGCACGGTGTGTCCTGAAACATCGAAAAAAATCAGCTTAGGGAGCATAGGGCACTTCCACTCATGGGCGTATAAATTGGGAAAACTAAAAATCAGCAAGACACAGGCACCCCAAAGTTTAGGGCTGCTCTGTTGACAAGAACCTCCACTTCGTTACACCTTAAATATCCCAGGAAAGAGAAAAATGGATAAAGAAGTTGTGGTCCTTATGTACAATGGAATATCACTCAGCCATGAAATCAACGTCATAAGGCTAGTAGCAGCAAGATGAGTGGATTTAGGTAGGACGATTCTAAGTGAAATAAGTCACGCAGAAAAAGATACTTATCATAAGATATCACTTATAGAGGGAATATAAAAACCGCTACCCTTGAACTGAATTACAAATCAGAGCAGGGTAACACGTTTAGAAAACACACTATGGCTGCTTAACGGGAAAGGTGAGATGGGGTGATGCATAAAACAAGGGTTTCAAATTAGCTCAGATACCGTTCCATAAACCCAATAGGTAATAGACAAGACCTACTCCTTGCTCAGTGAATTGGACTCAACACCCCCTATTCACCGCCCAAGAATATATCTGACTAGTAAGAATCTTAAAACCTATGCATTGATATCTCTCTGTAAGTGAGTCCAGTGGGTGAAAAGCGGCAAAAACACAGCAGTGAAAAGCAGGTAAACCCCATTATAAAAATCAATTACTTTTAAAAACCCGTGAAACAAAGACTGTGAAAGAGAGAGAAATTCTTACAAAATTCGTTCAGGGGCTGTGATGCCACCTGGATTGACCATATCTTGACCCACAGTTGATTGAGACATAAGGGTGGACACTCTTGGGGCTGAGAGTTTTGGTGGGTTGGGTGAGCAAACGCAGACCCTTTAAAGTAATACTGCGTGGTACCCATCCCATGGGTCCCAAATCTCCAGGTTCAAGGGCATCTTCCTACATCGAAAGCATGCATGAGAAACCCAGAAGATGGTACACCGTGTGATCCGGAAAGGTTTTCAAAACGCACCTCATTTCTCATCTCCTTGTGCTCGGGTTTGCCATTCCAGCCGCTTTACTAGCAATCTCCCTCCTTGGAGAATCAGCACCTTTAACCTCCTGTTCCGTACAGGTTGCAATTTGTCCTGAGGATGAACGGGAAGAGGGGGAACCAATGAGAGACTAGCTCTAGGTGTTGGGACAGGCACAGGTCACTCTATTTTCCCATCAGGAAGAAGAATTAACCACAGGCTCAGCCTGCCGCCCGGGACCAGAATAGGGCCTGAAGCAATCCTGCGCTTTTGCGGCCAGCTCCCAAGAAAGAGAGTTGAAAAATGGAGCTCAGGGGCACTGCAATTCACAAACCTGCAGACTTATAAATGATGACTCTCGTCCACAAATATATTGAGGGAAGGCAACGAAGAGGATTGGAAACCAAGGCAGAATTGCAGGAAACAGATTTCAGGAGGGAGATTCGAATCGCCTTTAAAGCACAGGGAAAGCAGCAAAACCTCGACAATGATGCCCTTGGCCAAAAAGGGCGTATGCGTTTTTTCCTGAATATATTCAGGAAAAAACGCATACGCCCTTTTTGGCCAACCAAGCAACCTGGAAAGGCAAATCAGCGCTACAAAGAAGTCTCGCTTCCCATCGGTCAAAAGGGCCATGCTGAAGAAAGTGTCAAAACCAGAAATGCAAAACAGGCCATGGAGAAACGGGAGCCTGGCTACGCTGATGGGCGGGATGTAAATTGCCAACAGCCACTCTGGAGAAGTGCACGGTGTGTCCTGAAACATCGAAAAAAATCAGCTTAGGGAGCATAGGGCACTTCCACTCATGGGCGTATAAATTGGGAAAACTAAAAATCAGCAAGACACAGGCACCCCAAAGTTTAGGGCTGCTCTGTTGACAAGAACCTCCACTTCGTTACACCTTAAATATCCCAGGAAAGAGAAAAATGGATAAAGAAGTTGTGGTCCTTATGTACAATGGAATATCACTCAGCCATGAAATCAACGTCATAAGGCTAGTAGCAGCAAGATGAGTGGATTTAGGTAGGACGATTCTAAGTGAAATAAGTCACACAGAAAAAGATACTTATCATAAGATATCACTTATAGAGGGAATATAAAAACCGCTACCCTTGAACTGAATTACAAATCAGAGCAGGGTAACACGTTTAGAAAACACAGTATGGCTGCTTAACGGGAAAGGTGAGGTGGGGTGATGCATAAAACAAGGGTTTCAAATTAGCTCAGATACCGTTCCATAAACCCAATAGGTAATAGACAAGACCTACTCCTTGCTCAGTGAATTGGACTCAACACCCCCTATTCACCGCCCAAGAATATATCTGACTAGTAAGAATCTTAAAACCTATGCATTGATATCTCTCTGTAAGTGAGTCAAGTGGGTGTAAAGCGGCAAAAACACAGCAGTGAAAAGCAGGTAAACCCCATTATAAAAATCAATTACTTTTAAAAACCCGTGAAACAAAGACAGTTAAAGAGAGAGAAATTCTTACAAAATTCGTTCAGGAGCTGTGATGCCACCTGGATTGACCATATCTAGACCCACAGCTGATTGAGACATAAGGGTGGAAACTCTTGGGCCTGAGAGGTTTGGTGAGGTTGGGTGAGCAAACGTAGACCCTTTAAAGTAATACTGCATGGTACCCATCCCATGGGTCCCAAATCTCCAGGTTCAAGGGCATCTTCCTACATCGAAAGCATGCATGAGAAACCCAGAAGATGGTACACCGTGTGATCCGGAAAGGTTTTCAAAACGCACCTCATTTCTCATCTCCTTGTGCTCGGGTTTGCCATTCCAGCCACTTTACTAGCAATCTCCCTCCTTGGAGAATCAGCACCTTTAACCTCCTGTTCCGTACAGGTTGCAATTTGTCCTGAGGATGAACGGGAAGAGGGGGAACCAATGAGAGACTAGCTCTAGGTGTTGGGACAGGCACAGGTCACTCTATTTTCCCATCAGGAAGAAGAATTAACCACAGGCTCAGCCTGCCGCCCGGGACCAGAATAGGGCCTCAAGCAATCCTGCGCTTTTGCGGCCAGCTGCCAAGAAAGAGAGTTGAAAAATGGAGCTCAGGGGCACTGCAATTCACAAACCTGCAGACTTATAAATGATGACTCTCGTCCACAAATATATTGAGGGAAGGCAACGAAGAGGATTGGAAAGCAAGGCAGAATTGCAGGAAACAGATTTCAGGAGGGAGATTCGAATCGCCTTTAAAGCACAGGAAAAGCGGCAAAACCTCGACAATGATGCCCTTGGCCAAAAAGGGCGTATGCGTTTTTTCCTGAATATATTCAGGTAAAAACGCATACGCCCTTTTTGGCCAACCAGGCAACTTGGAAAGGCAAATCAGCGCTACAAAGAAGTCTCGCTTCCCATCGGTCAAAAGGGCCATGCTGAATAAAGTGTCAAAACCAGAAATGCAAGACAGGCCATGGAGAAACGGGAGCCTGGCTACGCTGATGGGCGGGATGTAAATTGCCAACAGCCACTCTGGAGAAGTGCACGGTGTGTCCTGAAACATCTAAAAAACTCAGCTTAGGGAGCATAGGGCACTTCCACTCATGGGCGTATAAGTTGGGAAAACTAAAAATCAGCAAGACACAGGCACCCCAAAGTTTAGGGCTGCTCTGTTGACAAGAACCTCCACTTCGTTACACCTTAAATATCCCAGGAAAGAGAAAAATGGATAAAGAAGTTGTGGTCCTTATGTACAATGGAATATCACTCAGCCATGAAATCAACGTCATAAGGCTAGTAGCAGCAAGATGAGTGGATTTAGGTAGGACGATTCTAAGTGAAATAAGTCACACAGAAAAAGATACTTATCATAAGATATCACTTATAGAGGGAATATAAAAACCGCTACCCTTGAACTGAATTACAAATCAGAGCAGGGTAACACGTTTAGAAAACACAGTATGGCTGCTTAACGGGAAAGGTGAGGTGGGGTGATGCATAAAACAAGGGTTTCAAATTAGCTCAGATACCGTTCCATAAACCCAATAGGTAATAGACAAGACCTACGCCTTGCTCAGTGAATTGGACTCAACACCCCCTATTCACCGCCCAAGAATATATCTGACTAGTAAGAATCTTAAAACCTATGCATTGTTATCTCTCTGTAAGTGAGTCCAGTGGGTGTAAAGCGGCAAAAACACAGCAGTGAAAAGCAGGTAAACCCCATTATAAAAATCAATTACTTTTAAAAACCCGTGAAACAAAGACAGTGAAAGAGAGAGAAATTCTTACAAAATTCGTTCAGGGGCTGTGATGCCACCTGGATTGACCATATCTAGACCCACAGTTGATTGAGACATAAGGGTGGACACTCTTGGGGCTGAGAGGTTTGGTGAGGTTGGGTGAGCAAACGCAGACCCTTTAAAGTAATACTGCGTGGTACCCATCCCATGGGTCCCAAATCTCCAGGTTCAAGGGCATCTTCCTACATCGAAAGCATGCATGAGAAACCCAGAAGATGGTACACCGTGTGATCCGGAAAGGTTTTCAAAACGCACCTCATTTCTCATCTCCTTGTGCTCGGGTTTGCCATTCCAGCCGCTTTACTAGCAATCTCCCTCCTTGGAGAATCAGCACCTTTAACCTCCTGTTCCGTACAGGTTGCAATTTGTCCTGAGGATGAACGGGAAGAGGGGGAACCAATGAGAGACTAGCTCTTGGTGTTGGGACAAGCACAGGTCACTCTATTTTCCCATCAGGAAGAAGAATTAACCACAGGCTCAGCCTGCCGCCCGGGACCAGAATAGGGCCTCAAGCAATCCTGCGCTTTTGCGGCCAGCTCCCAATAAAGAGAGTTGAAAAATGGAGCTCAGGGGCACTGCAATTCACAAACCTGCAGACTTATAAATGATGACTCTCGTCCACAAATATATTGAGGGAAGGCAACGAAGAGGATTGGAAAGCAAGGCAGAATTGCAGGAAACAGATTTCAGGAGGGAGATTCGAATCGCCTTTAAAGCACAGGAAAAGCAGCAAAACCTCGACAATGATGCCCTTGGCCAAAAAGGGCGTATGCGTTTTTTCCTGAATATATTCAGGAAAAAACGCATACGCCCTTTTTGGCCAACCAGGCAACCTGGAAAGGCAAATCAGCGCTACAAAGAAGTCTCGCTTCCCAACGGTCAAAAGGGCCATGCTGAATAAAGTGTCAAAACCAGAAATGCAAGACAGGCCATGGAGAAACGGGAGCCTGGCTACGCTGATGGGCGGGATGTAAATTGCCAACAGCCACTCTGGAGAAATGCACGGTGTGTCCTGAAACATCGAAAAAAATCAGCTTAGGGAGCATAGGGCACTTCCACTCATGGGCGTATAAATTGGGAAAACTAAAAATCAGCAAGACACAGGCACGCCAAAGTTTAGGGCTGCTCTGTTGACAAGAACCTCCACTTCGTTACACCTTAAATATCCCAGGAAAGAGAAAAATGGATAAAGAAGTTGTGGTCCTTATGTACAATGGAATATCACTCAGCCATGAAATCAACGTCATAAGGCTAGTAGCAGCAAGATGAGTGGATTTAGGTAGGACGATTCTAAGTGAAATAAGTCACACAGAAAAAGATACTTATCATAAGATATCACTTATAGAGGGAATATAAAAACCGCTACCCTTGAACTGAATTACAAATCAGAGCAGGGTAACACGTTTAGAAAACACAGTATGGCTGCTTAACGGGAAAGGTGAGGTGGGGTGATGCATAAAACAAGGGTTTCAAATTAGCTCAGATACCGTTCCATAAACCCAATAGGTAATAGACAAGACCTACTCCTTGCTCAGTGAATTGGACTCAACACCCCCTATTCACCGCCCAAGAATATATCTGACTAGTAAGAATCTTAAAACCTATGCATTGATATCTCTCTGTAAGTGAGTCAAGTGGGTGTAAAGCGGCAAAAACACAGCAGTGAAAAGCAGGTAAACCCCATTTTAAAAATCAATTACTTTTAAAAACCCGTGAAACAAAGACAGTTAAAGAGAGAGAAATTCTTACAAAATTCGTTCAGGAGCTGTGATGCCACCTGGATTGACCATATCTAGACCCACAGCTGATTGAGACATAAGGGTGGACACTCTTGGGGCTGAGAGGTTTGGTGAGGTTGGGTGAGCAAACGTAGACCCTTTAAAGTAATACTGCGTGGTACCCATCCCATGGGTCCCAAATCTCCAGGTTCAAGGGCATCTTCCTACATCGAAAGCATGCATGAGAAACCCAGAAGATGGTACACCGTGTGATCCAGAAAGGTTTTCAAAACGCACCTCATTTCTCATCTCCTTGTGCTCGGGTTTGCCATTCCAGCCACTTTACTAGAAATCTCCCTCCTTGGAGAATCAGCACCTTTAACCTCCTGTTCCGTACAGGTTGCAATTTGTCCTGAGGATGAACGGGAAGAGGGGGAACCAATGAGAGACTAGCTCTAGGTGTTGGGACAGGCACAGGTCACTCTATTTTCCCATCAGGAAGAAGAATTAACCACAGGCTCAGCCTGCCGCCCGGGACCAGAATAGGGCCTGAAGCAATCCTGCGCTTTTGCGGCCAGCTCCCAAGAAAGCGAGTTGAAAAATGGAGCTCAGGGGCACTGCAATTCACAAACCTGCAGACTTATAAATGATGACTCTCGTCCACAAATATATTCAGGGAAGGCAACGAAGAGGATTGGAAAGCAAGGCAGAATTGCAGGAAACAGATTTCAGGAGGGAGATTCGAATCGCCTTTAAAGCACAGGAAAAGCGGCAAAACCTCGACAATGATGCCCTTGGCCAAAAAGGGCGTATGCGTTTTTTCCTGAATATATTCAGGAAAAAACGCATACGCCCTTTTTGGCCAACCAAGCAACCTGGAAAGGCAAATCAGCGCTACAAAGAAGTCTCGCTTCCCATCGGTCAAAAGGGCCATGCTGAAGAAAGTGTCAAAACCAGAAATGCAAAACAGGCCATGGAGAAACGGGAGCCTGGCTACGCTGATGGGCGGGATGTAAATTGCCAACAGCCACTCTGGAGAAGTGCACGGTGTGTCCTGAAACATCGAAAAAAATCAGCTTAGGGAGCATAGGGCACTTCCACTCATGGGCGTATAAATTGGGAAAACTAAAAATCAGCAAGACACAGGCACCCCAAAGTTTAGGGCTGCTCTGTTGACAAGAACCTCCACTTCGTTACACCTTAAATATCCCAGGAAAGAGAAAAATGGATAAAGAAGTTGTGGTCCTTATGTACAATGGAATATCACTCAGCCATGAAATCAACGTCATAAGGCTAGTAGCAGCAAGATGAGTGGATTTAGGTAGGACGATTCTAAGTGAAATAAGTCACGCAGAAAAAGATACTTATCATAAGATATCACTTATAGAGGGAATATAAAAACCGCTACCCTTGAACTGAATTACAAATCAGAGCAGGGTAACACGTTTAGAAAACACACTATGGCTGCTTAACGGGAAAGGTGAGATGGGGTGATGCATAAAACAAGGGTTTCAAATTAGCTCAGATACCGTTCCATAAACCCAATAGGTAATAGACAAGACCTACTCCTTGCTCAGTGAATTGGACTCAACACCCCCTATTCACCGCCCAAGAATATATCTGACTAGTAAGAATCTTAAAACCTATGCATTGATATCTCTCTGTAAGTGAGTCCAGTGGGTGAAAAGCGGCAAAAACACAGCAGTGAAAAGCAGGTAAACCCCATTATAAAAATCAATTACTTTTAAAAACCCGTGAAACAAAGACAGTGAAAGAGAGAGAAATTCTTACAAAATTCGTTCAGGGGCTGTGATGCCACCTGGATTGACCATATCTTGACCCACAGTTGATTGACACATAAGGGTGGACACTCTTGGGGCTGAGAGGTTTGGTGGGTTGGGTGAGCAAACGCAGAGCCTTTAAAGTAATACTGCGTGTTACCCATCCCATGGGTCCCAAATCTCCAGGTTCAAGGGCATCTTCCTACATCGAAAGCATGCATGAGAAACCCAGAAGATGGTACACCGTGTGATCCGGAAAGGTTTTCAAAACGCACCTCATTTCTCATCTCCTTGTGCTCGGGTTTGCCATTCCAGCCGCTTTACTAGCAATCTCCCTCCTTGGAGAATCAGCACCTTTAACCTCCTGTTCCGTACAGGTTGCAATTTGTCCTGAGGATGAACGGGAAGAGGGGGAACCAATGAGAGACTAGCTCTAGGTGTTGGGACAGGCACAGGTCACTCTATTTTCCCATCAGGAAGAAGAATTAACCACAGGCTCAGCCTGCCGCCCGGGACCAGAATAGGGCCTGAAGCAATCCTGCGCTTTTGCGGCCAGCTCCCAAGAAAGAGAGTTGAAAAATGGAGCTCAGGGGCACTGCAATTCACAAACCTGCAGACTTATAAATGATGACTCTCGTCCACAAATTTATTGAGGGAAGGCAACGAAGAGGATTGGAAAGCAAGGCAGAATTGCAGGAAACAGATTTCAGGAGGGAGATTCGAATCGCCTTTAAAGCACAGGGAAAGCAGCAAAACCTCGACAATGATGCCCTTGGCCAAAAAGGGCGTATGCGTTTTTTCCTGAATATATTCAGGAAAAAACGCATACGCCCTTTTTGGCCAACCAAGTAACCTGGAAAGGCAAATCAGCGCTACAAAGAAGTCTCGCTTCCCATCGGTCAAAAGGGCCATGCTGAATAAAGTGTCAAAACCAGAAATGCAAAACAGGCCATGGAGAAACGGGAGCCTGGCTACGCTGATGGGCGGGATGTAAATTGCCAACAGCCACTCTGGAGAAGTGCACGGTGTGTCCTGAAACATCGAAAAAAATCAGCTTAGGGAGCATAGGGCACTTCCACTCATGGGCGTATAAATTGGGAAAACTAAAAATCAGCAAGACACAGGCACCCCAAAGTTTAGGGCTGCTCTGTTGACAAGAACCTCCACTTCGTTACACCTTAAATATCCCAGGAAAGAGAAAAATGGATAAAGAAGTTGTGGTCCTTATGTACAATGGAATATCACTCAGCCATGAAATCAACGTCATAAGGCTAGTAGCAGCAAGATGAGTGGATTTAGGTAGGACGATTCTAAGTGAAATAAGTCACACAGAAAAAGATACTTATCATAAGATATCACTTATAGAGGGAATATAAAAACCGCTACCCTTGAACTGAATTACAAATCAGAGCAGGGTAACACGTTTAGAAAACACAGTATGGCTGCTTAACGGGAAAGGTGAGGTGGGGTGATGCATAAAACAAGGGTTTCAAATTAGCTCAGACACCGTTCCATAAACCCAATAGGTAATAGACAAGACCTACTCCTTGCTCAGTGAATTGGACTCAACACCCCCTATTCACCGCCCAAGAATATATCTGACTAGTAAGAATCTTAAAACCTATGCATTGATATCTCTCTGTAAGTGAGTCAAGTGGGTGTAAAGCGGCAAAAACACAGCAGTGAAAAGCAGGTAAACCCCATTATAAAAATCAATTACTTTTAAAAACCCGTGAAACAAAGACAGTTAAAGAGAGAGAAATTCTTACAAAATTCGTTCAGGAGCTGTGATGCCACCTGGATTGACCATATCTAGACCCACAGCTGATTGAGACATAAGGGTGGAAACTCTTGGGGCTGAGAGGTTTGGTGAGGTTGGGTGAGCAAACGTAGACCCTTTAAAGTAATACTGCATGGTACCCATCCCATGGGTCCCAAATCTCCAGGTTCAAGGGCATCTTCCTACATCGAAAGCATGCATGAGAAACCCAGAAGATGGTACACCGTGTGATCCGGAAAGGTTTTCAAAACGCACCTCATTTCTCATCTCCTTGTGCTCGGGTTTGCCATTCCAGCCACTTTACTAGCAATCTCCCTCCTTGGAGAATCAGCACCTTTAACCTCCTGTTCCGTACAGGTTGCAATTTGTCCTGAGGATGAACGGGAAGAGGGGGAACCAATGAGAGACTAGCTCTAGGTGTTGGGACAGGCACAGGTCACTCTATTTTCCCATCAGGAAGAAGAATTAACCACAGGCTCAGCCTGCCGCCCGGGACCAGAATAGGGCCTGAAGCAATCCTGCGCTTTTGCGGCCAACTCCCAAGAAAGCGAGTTGAAAAATGGAGCTCAGGGGCACTGAAATTCACAAACCTGCAGACTTATAAATGATGACTCTCGTCCACAAATATATTGAGGGAAGGCAACGAAGAGGATTGGAAAGCAAGGCAGCATTGCAGGAAACAGATTTCAGGAGGGAGATTCGAATCGCCTTTAAAGCACAGGAAAAGCGGCAAAACCTCGACAATGATGCCCTTGGCCAAAAAGGGCGTATGCGTTTTTTCCTGAATATATTCAGGAAAAAACGCATACGCCCTTTTTGGCCAACCAAGCAACCTGGAAAGGCAAATCAGCGCTACAAAGAAGTCTCGCTTCCCATCGGTCAAAAGGGCCATGCTGAATAAAGTGTCAAAACCAGAAATGCAAGACAGGCCATGGAGAAACGGGAGCCTGGCTACGCTGATGGGCGGGATGTAAATTGCCAACAGCCACTCTGGAGAAGTGCACGGTGTGTCCTGAAACATCGAAAAAACTCAGCTTAGGGAGCATAGGGCACTTCCACTCATGGGCGTATAAATTGGGAAAACTAAAAATCAGCAAGACACAGGCACCCCAAAGTTTAGGGCTGCTCTGTTGACAAGAACCTCCACTTCGTTACACCTAAAATATCCCAGGAAAGAGAAAAATGGATAAAGAAGTTGTGGTCCTTATGTACAATGGAATATCACTCAGCCATGAAATCAACGTCATAAGGCTAGTAGCAGCAAGATGAGTGGATTTAGGTAGGACGATTCTAAGTGAAATAAGTCACACAGAAAAAGATACTTATCATAAGATATCACTTATAGAGGGAATATAAAAACCGCTACCCTTGAACTGAATTACAAATCAGAGCTGGGTAACACGTTTAGAAAACACACTATGGCTGCTTAACGGGAAAGGTGAGGTGGGGTGATGCATAAAACAAGGGTTTCAAATTAGCTCAGATACCGTTCCATAAACCCAATAGGTAATAGACAAGACCTACTCCTTGCTCAGTGAATTGGACTCAACACCCCCTATTCACCGCCCAAGAATATATCTGACTAGTAAGAATCTTGAAACCTATGCATTGATATCTCTCTGTAAGTGAGTCAAGTGGGTGTAAAGCGGCAAAATCACAGCAGTGAAAAGCAGGTAAACCCCATTATAAAAATCAATTACCTTTAAAGACCCGTGAAACAAAGACAGTGAAAGAGAGAGAAATTCTTACAAAATTCGTTCAGGGGCTGTGATGCCACCTGGATTGACCATATCTAGACCCACAGCTGATTGAGACATAAGGGTGGACACTCTTGGGGCTGAGAGGTTTGGTGAGGTTGGGTGAGCAAACGCAGACCCTTTAAATTAATACGGCGTGGTACCCATCCCATGGGTCCCAAATCTCCAGGTTCAAGGGCATCTTCCTACATCGAAAACATGCATAAGAAACCCAGAAGATGGTACACCGTGTGATCGGGAGAGGTTTCTAAAACGCACCTCATTTCTCATCTCCTTGTGCTCGGGTTCGCCGTTCCAGCCGCTTTACTAGCAATCTCCCTCCTTAGAGAATCAGCACCTTTAACCTCCTGTTCCGTACAGGTTGCAATTTGTCCTGAGGATGAACGGGAAGAGGGGGAAGCAATGAGAGACTAGCTCTAGGTGTTGGGACAGGCACAGGTCACTCTATTTTCCCATCAGGAAGAAGAATTAACCACAGGCTCAGCCTGCCGCCCGGGACCAGAATAGGGCCTGAAGCAATCCTGCGCTTTTGCGGCCAGCTCCCAAGAAAGCGAGTTGAAAAATGGAGCTCAGGGTCACTGCAATTCACAAACCTGCAGACTTATAAATGATGACTCTCGTCCACAAATATATTGAGGGAAGGCAACGAAGAGGATTGGAAAGCAAGGCAGAATTGCAGGAAACAGATTTCAGGAGGGAGATTCGAATCGCCTTTAAAGCACAGGAAAAGCGGCAAAACCTCGACAATGATGCCCTTGGCCAAAAAGGGCGTATGCGTTTTTTCCTGAATATATTCAGGAAAAAACGCATACGCCCTTTTTGGCCAACCAAGCAACCTGGAAAGGCAAATCAGCGCTACAAAGAAGTCTCGCTTCCCATCGGTCAAAAGGGCCATGCTGAATAAAGTGTCAAAACCAGAAATGCAAAACAGGCCATGGAGAAACGGGAGCCTGGCTACGCTGATGGGCGGGATGTAAATTGCCAACAGCCACTCTGGAGAAGTGCACGGTGTGTCCTGAAACATCTAAAAAACTCAGCTTAGGGAGCATAGGGCACTTCCACTCATGGGTGTATAAGTTGGGAAAACTAAAAATCAGCAAGACACAGGCACCCCAAAGTTTAGGGCTGCTCTGTTGACAAGACCCTCCACTTCGTTACACCTTAAATATCCCAGGAAAGGGAAAAATGGATAAAGAAGTTGTGGTCCTTATGTACAATGGAATATCACTCAGCCATGAAATCAACGTCATAAGGCTAGTAGCAGCAAGATGAGTGGATTTAGGTAGGACGATTCTAAGTGAAATAAGTCACACAGAAAAAGATACTTATCATAAGATATCACTTATAGAGGGAATATAAAAACCGCTACCCTTGAACTGAATTACAAATCAGAGCAGGGTAACACGTTTAGAAAACACACTATGGCTGCTTAACGGGAAAGGTGAGGTGGGGTGATGCATAAAACAAGGGTTTCAAATTAGCTCAGATACCGTTCCATAAACCCAATAGGTAATAGACAAGACCTACTCCTTGCTCAGTGAATTGGACTCAACACCCCCTATTCACCGCCCAAGAATATATCTGACTAGTAAGAATCTTAAAACCTATGCATTGATATCTCTCTGTAAGTGAGTCAAGTGGGTGTAAAGCGGCAAAAACACAGCAGTGAAAAGCAGGTAAACCCCATTATAAAAATCAATTACTTTTAAAAACCCGTGAAACAAAGACAGTGAAAGAGAGAGAAATTCTTACAAAATTCGTTCAGGGGCTGTGATGCCACATGGATTGACCATATCTAGACCCACAGCTGATTGAGACATAAGGGTGGACACTCTTGGGGCTGAGAGGTTTGGTGAGGTTGGGTGAGCAAACGCAGACCCTTTAAAGTAATACTGTGTGGTACCCATCCCATGGGTCCCAAATCTCCAGGTTCAAGGGCATCTTCCTACATCGAAAGCATGCATGAGAAACCCAGAAGATGGTACACCGTGTGATCCGGAAAGGTTTTCAAAACGCACCTCATTTCTCATCTCCTTGTGCTCGGGTTCGCCATTCCAGCCGCTTTACTAGCAATCTCCCTCCCTGGAGAATCAGCACCTTTAACCTCCTGTTCCGTACAGGTTGCAATTTGTCCTGAGGATGAACGGGAAGAGGGGGAACCAATGAGAGACTAGCTCTAGGTGTTGGGACAGGCACAGGTCACTCTATTTTCCCATCAGGAAGAAGAATTAACCACAGGCTCAGCCTGCCGCCCGGGACCAGAATAGGGCCTGAAGCAATCCTGCGCTTTTGCGGCCAGCTCCCAAGAAAGAGAGTTGAAAAATGGAGCTCAGGGGCACTGCAATTCACAAACCTGCAGACTTATAAAGGATGACTCTCGTCCACAAATATATTGAGGGAAGGCAACGAAGAGGATTGGAAAGCAAGGCAGAATTGCAGGAAACAGATTTCAGGAGGGAGATTCGAATCGCCTTTAAAGCACAGGAAAAGCGGCAAAACCTCGACAATGATGCCCTTGGCCAAAAAGGGCGTATGCGTTTTTTCCTGAATATATTCAGGAAAAAACGCATACGCCCTTTTTGGCCAACCAGGCAACCTGGAAAGGCAAATCAGCGCTACAAAGAAGTCTCGCTTCCCATCGGTCAAAAGGGCCATGCTGAATAAAGTGTCAAAACCAGAAATGCAAGACAGGCCATGGAGAAACGGGAGCCTGGCTACGCTGATGGGCGGGATGTAAATTGCCAACAGCCACTCTGGAGAAGTGCACGGTGTGTCCTGAAACATCGAAAAAAATCAGCTTAGGGAGCATAGGGCACTTCCACTCATGGGCGTATAAATTGGGAAAACTAAAAATCAGCAAGACACAGGCACCCCAAAGTTTAGGGCTGCTCTGTTGACAAGAACCTCCACTTCGTTACACCTTAAATATCCCAGGAAAGAGAAAAATGGATAAAGAAGTTGTGGTCCTTATGTACAATGGAATATCACTCAGCCATGAAATCAACGTCATAAGGCTAGTAGCAGCAAGATGAGTGGATTTAGCTAGGACGATTCTAAGTGAAATAAGTCACACAGAAAAAGATACTTATCATAAGATATCACTTATAGAGGGAATATAAAAACCGCTACCCTTGAACTGAATTACAAATCAGAGCTGGGTAACACGTTTAGAAAACACACTATGGCCGCTTAACGTGAAAGGTGAGGTGGGGTGATGCATAAAACAAGGGTTTCAAATTAGCTCAGATACCGTTCCATAAACCCAATAGGTAATAGACAAGACCTACTCCTTGCTCAGTGAATTGGACTCAACACCCCCTATTCACCGCACAAGAATATATCTGACTAGTAAGAATCTTAAAACCTATGCATTGATATCTCTCTGTAAGTGAGTCAAGTGGGTGTAAAGCGGCAAAAACACAGCAGTGAAAAGCAGGTAAACCCCATTATAAAAATCAATTACTTTTAAAAACCCGTGAAACAAAGACAGTGAAAGAGAGAGAAATTCTTACAAAATTCGTTCAGGGGCTGTGATGCCACCTGGATTGACCATATCTAGACCCACAGCTGATTGAGGCATAAGGGTGGACACTCTTGGGGCTGAGAGGTTTGGTGAGGTTGGGTGAGCAAACGCAGACCCTTTAAATTAATACGGCGTGGTACCCATCCCATGGGTCCCAAATCTCCAGGTTCAAGGGCATCTTCCTACATCGAAAACATGCATAAGAAACCCAGAAGATGGTACACCGTGTGATCGGGAGAGGTTTCTAAAACGCACCTCATTTCTCATCTCCTTGTGCTCGGGTTCGCCGTTCCAGCCGCTTTACTAGCAATCTCCCTCCTTGGAGAATCAGCACCTTTAACCTCCTGTTCCGTACAGGTTGCAATTTGTCCTGAGGATGAACGGGAAGAGGCGGAACCAATGAGAGACTAGCTCTAGGTGTTGGGACAGGCACAGGTCACTCTATTTTCCCATCAGGAAGAAGAATTAACCACAGGCTCAGCCTGCCGCCCGGGACCAGAATAGGGCCTGAAGCAATCCTGCGCTTTTGCGGCCAGCTCCCAAGAAAGCGAGTTGAAAAATGGAGCTCAGGGGCACTGCAATTCACAAACCTGCAGACTTATAAATGATGACTCTCGTCCACAAATATATTGAGGGAAGGCAACGAAGAGGATTGGAAAGCAAGGCAGAATTGCAGGAAACAGATTTCAGGAGGGAGATTCGAATCGCCTTTAAAGCACAGGAAAAGTGGCAAAACCTCGACAATGATGCCCTTGGCCAAAAAGGGCGTATGCGTTTTTTCCTGAATATATTCAGGAAAAAACGCATACGCCCTTTTTGGCCAACCAGGCAACCTGGAAAGGCAAATCAGCGCTACAAAGAAGTCTCGCTTCCCATCGGTCAAAAGGGCCATGCTGAATAAAGTGTCAAAACCAGAAATGCAAGACAGGCCATGGAGAAACGGGAGCCTGGCTACGCTGACGGGCGGGATGTAAATTGCCAACAGCCACTCTGGAGAAGTGCACGGTGTGTCCTGAAACATCGAAAAAAATCAGCTTAGGGAGCATAGGGCACTTCCACTCATGGGCGTATAAATTGGGAAAACTAAAAATCAGCAAAACACAGGCACCCCAAAGTTTAGGGCTGCTCTGTTGACAAGAACCTCCACTTCGTTACACCTTAAATATCCCAGGAAAGAGAAAAATGGATAAAGAAGTTGTGGTCCTTATGTACAATGGAATATCACTCAGCCATGAAATCAACGTCATAAGGCTAGTAGCAGCAAGATGAGTGGATTTAGGTAGGACGATTCTAAGTGAAATAAATCACACAGAAAAAGATACTTATCATAAGATATCACTTATAGAGGGAATATAAAAACCGCTACCCCTGAACTGAATTACAAATCAGAGCTGGGTAACACGTTTAGAAAACACACTATGGCTGCTTAACGGGAAAGGTGAGGTGGGGTGATGCATAAAACAAGGGTTTCAAATTAGCTCAGATACCGTTCCATAAACCCAATAGGTAATAGACAAGACCTACTCCTTGCTCAGTGAATTGGACTCAACACCCCCTATTCACCGCCCAAGAATATATCTGACTAGTAAGAATCTTGAAACCTATGCATTGATATCTCTCTGTAAGTGAGTCAAGTGGGTGTAAAGCGGCAAAATCACAGCAGTGAAAAGCAGGTAAACCCCATTATAAAAATCAATTACCTTTAAAGACCCGTGAAACAAAGACAGTGAAAGAGAGAGAAATTCTTAGAAAATTCGTTCAGGGGCTGTAATGCCACCTGGATTGACCATATCTAGACCCACAGCTGATTGAGACATAAGGGTGGACACTCTTGGGGCTGAGAGGTTTGGTGAGGTTGGGTGAGCAAACGCAAACCCTTTAAATTAATACTGCGTGGTACCCATCCCATGGGTCCCAAATCTCCAGGTTCAAGGGCATCTTCCTACATCGAAAACATGCATAAGAAACCCAGAAGATGGTACACCGTGTGATCGGGAGAGGTTTCTAAAACGCACCTCATTTCTCATCTCCTTGTGCTCGGGTTCGCCATTCCAGCCGCTTTACTAGCAATCTCCCTCCTTAGAGAATCCGCACCTTTAACCTCCTGTTCCGTACAGGTTGCAATTTGTCCTGAGGATGAACGGGAAGAGGGGGAAGCAATGAGAGACTAGCTCTAGGTGTTGGGACAGGCACAGGTCACTCTATTTTCCCATCAGGAAGAAGAATTAACCACAGGCTCAGCCTGCCGCCCGGGACCAGAATAGGGCCTGAAGCAATCCTGCGCTTTTGCGGCCAGCTCCCAAGAAAGCGAGTTGAAAAATGGAGCTCAGGGGCACTGCAATTCACAAACCTGCAGACTTATAAAAGATGACTCTCGTCCACAAATATATTGAGGGAAGGCAACGAAGAGTATTTGAAAGCAAGGCAGAATTGCAGGAAACAGATTTCAGGAGGGAGATTCGAATCGCCTTTAAAGCACAGGAAAAGCGGCAAAACCTCGACAATGATGCCCTTGGCCAAAAAGGGCGTATGCGTTTTTTCCTGAATATATTCAGGAAAAAACGCATACGCCTTTTCTGGCCAACCAAGCAACCTGGAAAGGCAAATCAGCGCTACAAAGAAGTCTCGCTTCCCATCGGTCAAAAGGGCCATGTTGAATAAAGTGTCAAAACCAGAAATGCAAAACAGGCCATGGAGAAACGGGAGCCTGGCTACGCTGATGGGCGGGAGGTAAATTGCCAACAGCCACTCTGGAGAAGTGCACGGTGTGTCCTGAAACATCTAAAAAACTCAGCTTAGGGAGCATAGGGCACTTCCACTCATGGGCGTATAAGTTGGGAAAAGTAAAAATCAGCAAGACACAGGCACCCCAAAGTTTAGGGCTGCTCTGTTGACAAGACCCTCCACTTCGTTACACCTTAAATATCCCAGGAAAGGGAAAAATGGATAAAGAAGTTGTGGTCCTTATGTACAATGGAATATCACTCAGCCATGAAATCAACGTCATAAGGCTAGTAGCAGCAAGATGAGTGGATTTAGGTAGGACGATTCTAAGTGAAATAAGTCACACAGAAAAAGACACTTATCATAAGATATCACTTATAGAGGGAATGTAAAAACCGCTACCCTTGAACTGAATTAAAAAACAGAATAGAGTCACACGTTTAGAAAACACACTATGGCTGCTTAACGGGAAAGGTGAGGTGGGGTGATGCATAAAACAAGGGTTTCAAATTAGCTCAGATACCGTTCCATAAACCCAATAGGTAATAGACAAGACCTACTCCTTGCTCAGTGAATTGGACTCAACACCCCCTATTCACCGCCCAAGAATATATCTGACTAGTAAGAATCTTAAAACCTATGCATTGATATCTCTCTGTAAGTGAGTCAAGTGGGTGTAAAGCGGCAAAAACACAGCAGTGAAAAGCAGGTAAACCCCATTATAAAAATCAATTACTTTTAAAAACCCGTGAAACAAAGACAGTGAAAGAGAGAGAAATTCTTACAAAATTCGTTCAGGGGCTGTGATGCCACCTCGATTGACCATATCTAGACCCACAGCTGATTGAGACATAAGGGTGGACACCCTTGGGGCTGAGAGGTTTGGTCAGGTTGGGTGAGCAAACGCAGACCCTTTAAAGTAATACTGCGTGGTACCCATCCCATGGGTCCCAAATCTCCAGGTTCAAGGGCATCTTCCTACATCGAAAACATGCATGAGAAACCCAGAAGATGGTACACCGTGTGATCGGGAAAGGTTTCTAAAACGCACCTCATTTCTCATCTCCTTGTGCTCGGGTTCGCCATTCCAGCCGCTTTACTAGCAATCTCCCTCCTTGGAGAATCAGCACCTTTAACCTCCTGTTCCGTACAGGTTGCAATTTGTCCTGAGGATGAACGGGAAGAGGGGGAAGCAATGAGAGACTAGCTCTAGGTGTTGGGACAGGCACAGGTCACTCTATTTTCCCATCAGGAAGAAGAATTAACCACAGGCTCAGCCTGCCGCCTGGGACCAGAATAGGGCCTGAAGCAATCCTGCGCTTTTGCGGCCAGCTCCCAAGAAAGCAAGTTGAAAAATGGAGCTCAGGGGCACTGCAATTCACAAACCTGCAGACTTATAAATGATGGCTCTGGTCCACAAATATATTGAGGGAAGGCAACGAAGAGGATTTGAAAGCAAGGCAGAATTGCAGGAAACAGATTTCAGGAGGGAGATTCGAATCGCCTTTAAAGCACAGGAAAAGCGGCAAAACCTCGACAATGATGCCCTTGGCCAAAAAGGGCGTATGCGATTTTTCCTGAATATATTCAGGAAAAAACGCATACGCCCTTTTTGGTCAACCAAGCAACCTGGAAAGGCAAATCAGCGCTACAAAGAAGTCTCGCTTCCCATCGGTCAAAAGGGCCATGCTGAATAAAGTGTCAAAACCAGAAATGCAAAACAGGCCATGGAGAAACGGGAGCCTGGCTACGCTGATGGGCGGGATGTAAATTGCCAACAGCCACTCTGGAGAACTGCACGGTGTGTCCTGAAACATCTAAGAAACTCAGCTTAGGGAGCATAGGGCACTTCCACTCATGGGCGTATAAATTGGGAAAACTAAAAATCAGCAAGACACAGGCACGCCAAAGTTTAGGGCTGCTCTGTTGACAAGAACCTCCACTTCGTTACACCTTAAATATCCCAGGAAAGAGAAAAATGGATAAAGAAGTTGTGGTCCTTATGTACAATGGAATATCACTCAGCCATGAAATCAACGTCATAAGGCTAGTGGCAGCATGATGAGTGGATTTCGGTACGACGATTCTAAATGAAATAAGTCACACAGAAAAAGACA
The DNA here is from genome assembly GCF_965194825.1 of Balaenoptera physalus. Taxonomy (NCBI): domain Eukaryota; kingdom Metazoa; phylum Chordata; class Mammalia; order Artiodactyla; family Balaenopteridae; genus Balaenoptera; species Balaenoptera physalus. The sequence goes on from NW_028126501.1 coordinate 159,142, forward strand.
CTTATCATAAGATATCACTTATAGAGGGAATGTACAAACCGCTACCCTTGAACTGAATTACAAAACAGAATAGAGTCACACGTTTAGAAAACACACTGTGGCTGCTTAACGGGAAAGGTGAGGTGCGGTGATGCATAAAACAAGGGTTTCAAATTAGCTCAGATACCGTTCCATAAACCCAATATGTAATAGACAAGACCTACTCCTTGCTCAATGAATTGGACTCAACACCCCCTATTCACAGCCCAAGAATATATCTGACTAGTAAGAATCTTAAAACCTATGCATTGATATCTCTCTGTAAGTGAGTCAAGTGGGTGTAAAGCGGCAAAATCACAGCAGTGAAAAGCAGGTAAACCCAATTATAAAAATCAATTACTTTTAAAAATCCGTGAAACAAAGACATTGAAAGAGAGAGAAATTCTTACAAAATTCGCTCAGGGGCTGTGATGCCACCTGGATTGACCATATCTAGACCCACAGCTGATTGAGACATAAGGGTGGACACTCTTGGGGCTGAGAGGTTTGGTGAGGTTGGGTGAGCAAACACAGACCCTTTAAAGTAATACTGCGTGGTAACCATCCCATGGGTCCCAAATCTCCAGATTCAAGGGCATCTTCCTACATCGAAAACATGCATGAGAAACCCAGAAGATGGTACACCGTGTGATCGGGAAAGGTTTTCAAAACGCACTTCATTTCTCATCTCCTTGTGCTCGGGTTCGCCATTCCAGCCGCTTTACTAACAATCTCCGTCCTTGGAGAATCAGCACCTTTAACCTCCTGTTCCGTACAGGTTGCAATTTGTCCTGAGGATGAACGGGAAGAGGGGGAACCAATGAGAGACTAGCTCTAGGTGTTGGGACAGGCACAGGTCACTCTATTTTCCCATCAGGAAGAAGAATTAACCACAGGCTCAGCCTGCCGCCCGGGACCAGAATAGGGCCTGAAGCAATCCTGCGCTTTTGCGGCAGCTCCCAAGAAAGCGAGTTGAAAAATGGAGCTCAGGGGCACTGCAATTCACAAACCTGCAGATTTATAAATGATGACTCTCGTCCACAAATATATTGAGGGAAGGCAACGAAGAGGATTTGAAAGCAAGGCAGAATTGCAGGAAACAGATTTCAGGAGGGAGATTCGAATCGCCTTTAAAGCACAGGAAAAGCGGCAAAACCTCGACAATGATGCCCTTGGCCAAAAAGGGCGTATGCGTTTTTTCCTGAATATATTCAGGAAAAAACGCATACGCCCTTTTTGGCCAACCAAGCAACCTGGAAATGCAAATCAGCGATACAAAGAAGTCTCGCTTCCCATCGGTCAAAAGGGCCATGCTGAATAAAGTGTCAAAACCAGAAATGCAGGACAGGACACGGAGAAACGGGGGCATGGCTACGCTGATGGGCGGGATGTAAATTGCCAACAGCCACTCTGGAGAAGTGCACGGTGTGTCTTGAAACATCTGAAAAACTCAGCTTAGGGAGCATAGGGCACTTCCACTCATGGGCGTATAAATTGGGAAAACTAAAAATCAGCAAGACACAGGCACCCCAAAGTTTAGGGCTGCTGTGTTGACAAGAACCTCCACTTCGTTACACCTTAAATATCCCAGGAAAGAGAAAAATGGATAAAGAAGTTGTGGGCCTTATGTACAATGGAATATCACTCAGCCATGAAATCAACGTCATAAGGCTAGTAGCAGCATGATGAGTCGATTTAGGTACGACGATTCTAAGTGAAATAAGTCACACAGAAAAAGACACTTATCATAAGATATCACTTATAGAGGGAATGTAAAAACCGCTACCCTTGAACTGAATTACAAATCAGAGCAGGGTAACACGTTTAGAAAACACACTATGGCTGCTTAACGGGAAAGGTGAGGTGGGGTGATGCATAAAACAAGGGTTTCAAATTAGCTCAGATACCGTTCCATAAACCCAATAGGTAATAGACAAGACCTACTTCTTGCTCAGTGAATTGGACTCAACACCCCCTATTCACCGCCCAAGAATATATCTGACTAGTAAGAATCTTAAAACCTATGCATTGATATCTCTCTGTAAGTGAGTCCAGTGGGTGTAAAGCGGCAAAAACACAGCAGTGAAAAGCAGGTAAACCCCATTATAAAAATCAATTACTTTTAAAAACCCGTGAAACAAAGACAGTGAAAGAGAGAGAAATTCTTACAAAATTCGTTCAGGGGCTGTGATGCCACCTGGATTGACCATATCTAGACCCACAGTTGATTGAGACATAAGGGTGGACACTCTTGGGGCTGAGAGGTTTGGTGAGGTTGGGTGAGCAAACGCAGACCATTTAAAGTAATACTGCGTGGTACCCATCCCATGGGTCCCAAATCTCCAGGTTCAAGGGCATCTTCCTACATCGAAAGCATGCATGAGAAACCCAGAAGATGGTACACCGTGTGATCCGGAAAGGTTTTCAAAACGCACCTCATTTCTCATCTCCTTGTGCTCGGGTTTGCCATTCCAGCCGCTTTACTAGCAATCTCCCTCCTTGGAGAATCAGCACCTTTAACCTCCTGTTCCGTACAGGTTGCAATTTGTCCTGAGGATGAACGGGAAGAGGGGGAACCAATGAGAGACTAGCTCTAGGTGTTGGGACAAGCACAGGTCACTCTATTTTCCCATCAGGAAGAAGAATTAACCACAGGCTCAGCCTGCCGCCCGGGACCAGAATAGGGCCTGAAGCAATCCTGCGCTTTTGCGGCCAGCTCCCAAGAAAGCGAGTTGAAAAATGGAGCTCAGGGGCACTGCAATTCACAAACCTGCAGACTTATAAATGATGACTCTCGTCCACAAATATATTGAGGGAAGGCAACGAAGAGGATTGGAAAGCAAGGCAGAATTGCAGGAAACAGATTTCAGGAGGGAGATTCGAATCGCCTTTAAAGCACAGGAAAAGCGGCAAAACCTCGACAATGATGCCCTTGGCCAAAAAGGGCGTATGCGTTTTTTCCTGAATATATTCAGGAAAAAACGCATACGCCCTTTTTGGCCAACCAGGCAACCTGGAAAGGCAAATCAGCGCTACAAAGAAGTCTCGCTTCCGATCGGTCAAAAGGGCCATGCTGAATAAAGTGTCAAAACCAGAAATGCAAGACAGGCCATGGAGAAACGGGAGCCTGGCTACGCTGATGGGCGGGATGTAAATTGCCAACAGCCACTCTAGAGAAGTGCACGGTGTGTCCTGAAACATCGAAAAAACTCAGCTTAGGGAGCATAGGGCACTTCCACTCATGGGCGTATAAATTGGGAAATCTAAAAATCAGCAAGACACAGGCACCCCAAAGTTTAGGGCTGCTCTGTTGACAAGAACCTCCACTTCGTTACACCTAAAATATCCCAGGAAAGAGAAAAATGGATAAAGAAGTTGTGGTCCTTATGTACAATGGAATATCACTCAGCCATGAAATCAACGTCATAAGGCTAGTAGCAGCAAGATGAGTGGATTTAGGTAGGACGATTCTAAGTGAAATAAGTCACACAGAAAAAGATACTTATCATAAGATATCACTTATAGAGGGAATATAAAAACCGCTACCCTTGAACTGAATTACAAATCAGAGCTGGGTAACACGTTTAGAAAACACACTATGGCTGCTTAACGGGAAAGGTGAGGTGGGGTGATGCATAAAACAAGGGTTTCAAATTAGCTCAGATACCGTTCCATAAACCCAATAGGTAATAGACAAGACCTACTCCTTGCTCAGTGAATTGGACTCAACACCCCCTATTCACCGCCCAAGAATATATCTGACTAGTAAGAATCTTGAAACCTATGCATTGATATCTCTCTGTAAGTGAGTCAAGTGGGTGTAAAGCGGCAAAAACACAGCAGTGAAAAGCAGGTAAACCCCATTATAAAAATCAATTACCTTTAAAGACCCGTGAAACAAAGACAGTGAAAGAGAGAGAAATTCTTACAAAATTCGTTCAGGGGCTGTGATGCCACCTGGATTGACCATATCTAGACCCACAGCTGATTGAGACATAAGGGTGGACACTCTTGGGGCTGAGAGGTTTGGTGAGGTTGGGTGAGCAAACGCAGACCCTTTAAATTAATACGGCGTGGTACCCATCCCATGGGTCCCAAATCTCCAGGTTCAAGGGCATCTTCCTACATCGAAAACATGCATAAGAAACCCAGAAGATGGTACACCGTGTGATCGGGAGAGGTTTCTAAAACGCACCTCATTTCTCATCTCCTTGTGCTCGGGTTCGCCGTTCCAGCCGCTTTACTAGCAATCTCCCTCCTTAGAGAATCAGCACCTTTAACCTCCTGTTCCGTACAGGTTGCAATTTGTCCTGAGGATGAACGGGAAGAGGGGGAAGCAATGAGAGACTAGCTCTAGGTGTTGGGACAGGCACAGGTCACTCTATTTTCCCATCAGGAAGAAGAATTAACCACAGGCTCAGCCTGCCACCCGGGACCAGAATAGGGCCTGAAGCAATCCTGCGCTTTTGCGGCCAGCTCCCAAGAAAGCGAGTTGAAAAATGGAGCTCAGGGTCACTGCAATTCACAAACCTGCAGACTTATAAATGATGACTCTCGTCCACAAATATATTGAGGGAAGGCAACGAAGAGGATTGGAAAGCAAGGCAGAATTGCAGGAAACAGATTTCAGGAGGGAGATTCGAATCGCCTTTAAAGCACAGGAAAAGCGGCAAAACCTCGACAATGATGCCCTTGGCCAAAAAGGGCGTATGCGTTTTTTCCTGAATATATTCAGGAAAAAACGCATACGCCCTTTTTGGCCAACCAAGCAACCTGGAAAGGCAAATCAGCGCTACAAAGAAGTCTCGCTTCCCTTCGGTCAAAAGGGCCATGCTGAATAAAGTGTCAAAACCAGAAATGCAAAACAGGCCATGGAGAAACGGGAGCCTGGCTACGCTGATGGGCGGGATGTAAATTGCCAACAGCCACTCTGGAGAAGTGCACGGTGTGTCCTGAAACATCTAAAAAACTCAGCTTAGGGAGCATAGGGCACTTCCACTCATGGGTGTATAAGTTGGGAAAACTAAAAATCAGCAAGACACAGGCACCCCAAAGTTTAGGGCTGCTCTGTTGACAAGACCCTCCACTTCGTTACACCTTAAATATCCCAGGAAAGGGAAAAATGGATAAAGAAGTTGTGGTCCTTATGTACAATGGAATATCACTCAGCCATGAAATCAACGTCATAAGGCTAGTAGCAGCATGATGAGTGGATTTCGGTACGACGATTCTAAATGAAATAAGTCACACAGAAAAAGACACTTATCATAAGATATCACTTATAGAGGGAATGTACAAACCGCTACCCTTGAACTGAATTACAAAACAGAATAGAGTCACACGTTTAGAAAACACACTGTGGCTGCTTAACGGGAAAGGTGAGGTGCGGTGATGCATAAAACAAGGGTTTCAAATTAGCTCAGATACCGTTCCATAAACCCAATAGGTAATAGACAAGACCTACTCCTTGCTCAATGAATTGGACTCAACACCCCCTATTCACAGCCCAAGAACATATCTGACTAGTAAGAATCTTAAAACCTATGCATTGATATCTCTCTGTAAGTGAGTCAAGTGGGTGTAAAGCGGCAAAATCACAGCAGTGAAAAGCAGGTAAACCCAATTATAAAAATCAATTACTTTTAAAAATCCGTGAAACAAAGACATTGAAAGAGAGAGAAATTCTTACAAAATTCGCTCAGGGGCTGTGATGCCACCTGGATTGACCATATCTAGACCCACAGCTGATTGAGACATAAGGGTGGACACTCTTGGGGCTGAGAGGTTTGGTGAGGTTGGGTGAGCAAACACAGACCCTTTAAAGTAATACTGCGTGGTAACCATCCCATGGGTCCCAAATCTCCAGATTCAAGGGCATCTTCCTACATCGAAAACATGCATGAGAAACCCAGAAGATGGTACACCGTGTGATCGGGAAAGGTTTTCAAAACGCACTTCATTTCTCATCTCCTTGTGCTCGGGTTCGCCATTCCAGCCGCTTTACTAACAATCTCCGTCCTTGGAGAATCAGCACCTTTAACCTCCTGTTCCGTACAGGTTGCAATTTGTCCTGAGGATGAACGGGAAGAGGGGGAACCAATGACAGACTAGCTCTAGGTGTTGGGACAGGCACAGGTCACTCTATTTTCCCATCAGGAAGAAGAATTAACCACAGGCTCAGCCTGCCGCCCGGGACCAGAATAGGGCCTGAAGCAATCCTGCGCTTTTGCGGCAGCTCCCAAGAAAGCGAGTTGAAAAATGGAGCTCAGGGGCACTGCAATTCACAAACCTGCAGATTTATAAATGATGACTCTCGTCCACAAATATATTGAGGGAAGGCAACGAAGAGGATTTGAAAGCAAGGCAGAATTGCAGGAAACAGATTTCAGGAGGGAGATTCGAATCGCCTTTAAAGCACAGGAAAAGCGGCAAAACCTCGACAATGATGCCCTTGGCCAAAAAGGGCGTATGCGTTTTTTCCTGAATATATTCAGGAAAAAACGCATACGCCCTTTTTGGCCAACCAAGCAACCTGGAAAGGCAAATCAGCGATACAAAGAAGTCTCGCTTCCCATCGGTCAAAAGGGCCATGCTGAATAAAGTGTCAAAACCAGAAATGCAGGACAGGACACGGAGAAACGGGGGCATGGCTACGCTGATGGGCGGGATGTAAATTGCCAACAGCCACTCTGGAGAAGTGCACGGTGTGTCTTGAAACATCTGAAAAACTCAGCTTAGGGAGCATAGGGCACTTCCACTCATGGGCGTATAAATTGGGAAAACTAAAAATCAGCAAGACACAGGCACCCCAAAGTTTAGGGCTGCTGTGTTGACAAGAACCTCCACTTCGTTACACCTTAAATATCCCAGGAAAGAGAAAAATGGATAAAGAAGTTGTGGGCCTTATGTACAATGGAATATCACTCAGCCATGAAATCAACGTCATAAGGCTAGTAGCAGCATGATGAGTCGATTTAGGTACGACGATTCTAAGTGAAATAAGTCACACAGAAAAAGACACTTATCATAAGATATCACTTATAGAGGGAATGTAAAAACCGCTACCCTTGAACTGAATTACAAAACAGAATAGAGTCACACGTTTAGAAAACACACTACGGCTGCTTAACGGGAAAGGTGAGGTGGGGTGATGCATAAAACAAGGGTTTCAAATTATCTCAGATACAGTCCCATAAACCCAATATGTAATAGACAAGACCTACTCCTTGCTCAAGGAATTGGACTCAGCACCTCCTATTCACCGCCCAAGAATATATCTGACTAGTAAGAATCTTAAAACCTATGTATTGATGACTCTGTAAGTGAGTCAAGTGGGTGAAAAGCGGCAGAAACACAGCAGTTAAAAGCAGGTAAACGCCATTATAAAAATCAATTACTTTTAAAAACCCGTGAAACAAAGACAGTGAAAGAGAGAGAAATTCTTACAAAATTCGTTCAGGGGCTGTGATGCCACCTGGATGGACAATATCTAGACCCACAGCTGATTGAGACATAAGGGTGGACACTCTTGGCGCTGAGAGGTTTGGTGAGGTTGGGTGAGCAAACGCAGACCCTTTAAAGTAATACTGCGTGGTACCCATCCCATGGGTCCGAAATCTCCAGGTTCAAGGGCATCTTCCTACATCGAAAACATGCATGAGAAACCCAGAAGATGGTACACCGTGTGATCGGGAAAGGTTTTTAAACGCACCTCATTTCTCATCTCCTTGTGCTCGGGTTCGCCATTCCAGCCGCTTTACTAGCAATCTCCCTCCTTGGAGAATCAGCACCTTTAACCTCCTGTTCCGTACAGGTTGCAATTTGTCCTGAGGATGAACGGGAAGAGGGGGAACCAATGAGAGACTAGCTCTAGATGTTGGGACAGGCACAGGTCACTCTATTTTCCCAACAGGAAGAAGAATTAACCACAGGCTCAGCCTGCCGCCCGGGACCAGAATAGGGCCTGAAGCAATCCTGCGCTTTTGCGGCCAGCTCCCAAGAAAGCGAGTTGAAAAATGGAGCTCTGGGGCACTGCAATTCACAAACCTGCAGACTTATAAATGATGACTGTCGTCCACAAATATATTGAGGGAAGGCAACGAAGAGGCTTTGAAAGTAAGGCAGAATTGCAGGAAACAGATTTCAGGAGGGAGATTCGAATCGCCTTTAAAGCACAGGAAAAGCGGCAAAACCTCGACAGTGATGCCCTTGGCCAAAAAGGGCGTATGCGTATTTTCCTGAATATATTCAGGAAAAAACGCATACGCCCTTTTTGGCCCACCAAGCAACCTGGAAAGGCAAATCAGCGCTACAAAGAAGTCTCGCTTCCCATCGGTCAAAAGGGCCATGCTGAATAAAGTGTCAAAACCAGAAATGCAGGACAGGCCATGGGGAAACGGGAGCCTGGCTATGCTGATGGGCAGGATGTAAACTGCCAACAGCCACTCTGGAGAAGTGGACGGTGTGTCCTGAAACATCTAAAAAACTCAGCTTAGGGAGCATAGGGCACTTCCACTCATGGGCGTATAAATTGGGAAAACTAAAAATCAGCAAGACACAGGCACCCCAAAGTTTAGGGCTGCTCTGTGGACAAAACCTCCACTTCGTTACACCTTAAATATCCCAGGAAAGAGAAAAATGGATAAAGAAGTTGTGGTCCTTATGTACAATGGAATATCACTCAGCCATGAAATCAACGTCATAAGGCTAGTAGCAGCATGATGAGTGGATTTAGGTACGACGATTCTAAGTGAAATAAGTCACACAGAAAAAGACACTTATCATAAGATATCACTTATAGAGGGAATGTAAAAACCGCTACCCTTGAACTGAAATACAAAACAGAATAGAGTCACACGTTTAGAAAACACACTATGGCTGCTTAACGAGAAAGGTGAGGTGGGGTGATGCATAAAACAAGGGTTTCAAATTTTCTCAGATACCGTTCCATAAACCCAATATGTAATAGACAAGACCTACTCCTTGCTCAATGAATTGGACTCAACACCCCCTATTCACCGCCCAAGAATATATCTGACTAGTAAGAATCTTAAAACCTATGTATTGATAACTCTCTGTAAGTGAGTCAAGTGGGTGTAAAGCGGCAGAAACACAGCAGTGAAAAGCTGCTAAACCCCATTATAAAAATCAATTATTTTAAAAACCCGTGAAACAAAGACAGTGAAAGAGAGAGAAATTCTTACAAAGTTCGCTCAGGGGCTGTGATGCCACCTGTATTGACCATATCTAGACCCACAGCTGATTGAGACATAAGGGTGGACACTCTTGGGGCTGAGAGGTTTGGTGAGGTTGGGTGAGCAAACGCAGACCCTTTAAAGTAATACTGCGTGGTACCCATCCCATGGGTCCCAAATCTCCAGGTTCAAGGGCATCTTCCTACATCGAAAACATGCATGAGAAACCCAGAAGATGGTACACCGTGTGATCGGGAAAGGTTTCTAAAACGCACCTCATTTCTCATCTCCTTGTGCTCGGGTTCGCCATTCCAGCCGCTTTACTAGCAATCTCCCTCCTTGGAGAATCAGCACCTTTAACCTCCTGTTCCGTACAGGTTGGAATTTGTCCTGAGGATGAACGGGAAGAAGGGGAACCAATGAGAGACTAGCTCTAGGTGTTGGGACAGGCACAGGTCACTCTATTTTCCCATCAGGAAGAAGAATTAACCACAGGCTCAGCCTGCCGCCCGGGACCAGAATAGGGCCTGAAGCAATCCTGCGCTTTTCCGGCCAGCTCCCAAGAAAGCGAGTTGAAAAATGGAGCTCAGGGGCCCTGCAATTCACAAACCTGCAGACTTATAAATGATGACTATCGTCCACGAATATATTGAGGGAAGGCAACGAAGAGGATTTGAAAGGAAGGCAGAATTGCAGGAAACAGATTTCAGGAGGGAGATTCGAATCGCCTTTAAAGCACAGGAAAAGCGGCAAATCCTCGACAATGATGCCCTTGGCCAAAAAGGGCGTATGCGTTTTTTCCTGAATATATTCAGGAAAAAACGCATACGCCCTTTTTGGCCAACCAAGCAACCTAGAAAGGCAAATCAGCACTACAAAGAAGTCTCGCTTCCCATCGGTCAAAAGGGCCATGCTGAATAAAGTGTCAAAACCAGAAATGCAGGACATGCCATGGAGAAACGGGAGCCTGGCTACGCTGATGGGCGGGATGTAAATTGTCAACAGCCACTCTGGAGAACTGCACGGTGTGTCCTGAAACATCTAAGAAACTCAGCTTAGGGAGCATAGGGCACTTCCACTCATGGGCGTATAAATTCGGAAAACTAAAAATCAGCAAGACACAGGCACCCCAAAGTTTAGGGCTGCTCTGTTGACAAGAACCTCCACTTCGTTACACCTTAAATATCCCAGGAAAGAGAAAAATGGATAAAGAAGTTGTGGTCCTTATGTACAATGGAATATCACTCAACCATGAAATCAACGTCATAAGGCTCGTAGCAGCATGATGAGTGGATTTAGGTACGACGATTCTAAGTGAAATAAGTCACACAGAATAAGACACTTGTCATAAGATATCACTTATAGAGGGAATGTAAAAACCGCTACCCTTGAACTGAATTACAAAACACAACAGAGTCACACGTTTAGAAAACACACTATGGCTGCTTAACGGGAAAGGTGAGGTGGGGTGATGCTAAAACAAGGGATTCAAATGAGCTCAGATACCGTTCCATAAACCCAATATGTAATAGACAAGACCTACTCCTTGCTCAATGAATTGGACTCAACACCCCCTATTCACCGCCCCAGAATATATCTGACTAGTAAGAATCTTAAAACCTATGTATTGATGACTCTGTAAGTGAGTCAAGTGGGTGAAAAGCGGCAGAAACACAGCAGTTAAAAGCAGGTAAACGCCATTATAAAAATCAATTACTTTTAAAAACCCGTGAAACAAAGACAGTGAAAGAGAGAGAAATTCTTACAAAACTCGTTCAGGGGCTGTGATGCCACCTGGATGGACAATATCTAGACCCACAGCTGATTGAGACATAAGGGTGGACACTCTTGGCGCTGAGAGGTTTGGTGAGGTTGGGTGAGCAAACGCAGACCCTTTAAAGTAATACTGCGTGGTACCCATCCCATGGGTCCGAAATCTCCAGGTTCAAGGGCATCTTCCTACATCGAAAACATGCATGAGAAACCCAGAAGATGGTACACCGTGTGATCGGGAAAGGTTTCTAAAACGCACCTCATTTCTCGTCTCCTTGTGCTCGGGTTCGCCATTCCAGCCGCTTTACCAGCAATCTCCCTCCTTGGAGAATCAGCACCTTTAACCTCCTGTTCCGTACAGGTTGCAATTTGTCCTGAGGATGAACGGGAAGAGGGGGAACCAATGAGAGACTAGCTCTAGGTGTTGGGACAGGCACAGGTCACTCTATTTTCCCATCAGGAAGAAGAATTAACCACAGGCCCAGCCTGCCGCCTGGGACGAGAATAGTGCCTGAAGCAATCCTGCGCTTTTGCGGCCAGCTCCCAAGAAAGCGAGTTGAAAAATGGAGCTCGGGGCACTGCAATTCACAAACCTGCAGACTTATAAATGATGACTCTCGTCCACAAATATATTGAGGGAAGGCAACGAAGAGGATTTGAAAGCAAGGCAGAATTGCAGGAAACAGATTTCAGGAGGGAGATTCGAATCGCCTTTAAAGCACAGAAAAAGCGGCAAAACCTCGACAATGATGCCCTTGGCCAAAAAGGGCGTATGCGTTTTTTCCTGAATATATTCAGGGAAAAACGCATACGCCCTTTTTGGCCAACCAAGCAACCTGGAAAGGCAAATCAGCGCTACAAAGAAGTCTCGCTTCCCATCGGTCAAAAGGGCCATGCTGAATAAAGTGTCAAAACCAGAAATGCAGGACAGGCCATGGAGAAACGGGAGCCTGGCTACGCTGATGGGCGGGATGTAAATTGCCAACAGCCACTCTGGAGAAGTGCACGGTGTGTCCTGAAACATGTAAAAAACTCAGCTTAGAGAGCATAGGGCACATCCACTCATGGGCGTATAAATTGGGAAAACTAAAAATCAGCAAGACACAGGCACCCCAAAGTTTAGGGCTGCTCTGTTGACAAGAACCTCCACTTCGTTACACCTTAAATATCCCAGGAAAGAGAAAAATGGATAAAGAAGTTGTGGTCCTTATGTACAATGGAATATCACTCAGCCATGAAATCAACGTCATAAGGCTAGTAGCAGCATGATGAGTGGATTTAGGTACGAGGATTCTAAGTGAAATAAGTCACACAGAATAAGACACATGTCATAAGATATCACTTATAGAAGGGACGTAGCCCCCTCACGCATAGTAGACGTGCCCATGGAGTCAAGGCCAAGCGCAGTCCCTCTCCTTGCCAGGAGGGAACCTGAGCTGATAACCCACGGAGGGGACACTGGACAGGCCTTGGGCTCAGCGCTCAGTAATTTAGAAGTACTGCCTCACTTAATCCTCACAAATCCCCATGAGGTGGTGCTTTTGTGATGTCCATCTTACAGAGGAGAGTGGAGAGAAGGATCCACCACAGGCCAAAGCCCGCACGCTCAGTGTGTGTGGCCCTGACCTGATCCACCTGGGCCCTCCTCCTCCTAATAAGCACACACTGTCCGGCAAGGTTTAGGATTTGGCTAAAAGGGCACTGCATGTAAATAAGTGGAAAGGCTTGTTTTTAACCTCCAGAGGTCTCTGATAACACCCTGGAGATATCTCAGGATTAGGAGGCCCCTGAGTGAGCTATCCACTAGGTCATCTCCCAGCCCACCCTGCCTGCAGGTCTCGGGAGGTTCCAGGGTGCACTCAGTAGCTAAGGTGGGCCTCCATCTCCAGATGGAAACTTCTCTGCCTCGAATCCTGGGCTGGAAAGCTGACAGCTCTTGGCTACACAACGAGCAGGTACCTCCCTATTCCATTCTGTCTTCCCTAGCCCTGGCTTTCTACCCCAGCTCTAAACCAAAACTACTCAGAACTGCTCACTTGCGTAGGTCTTGATTTTTACTACCAAAGGCATAGCAAAAGGGTGGTTTTGCCCTGATAAAGGAAGCGATGGATTAGCTCATACCATGGGGCAATTTTGGTCAATCTGTTTACTTTTGCTGCAGTCACTCAGATTAAGAAATGCCACTGAGGGGTATACATATGTCAACATTTATCAAATAATATATTTAAAGTATCCACAAGTTTATTGTATGCCAATTATATCTCAATAAAGTTGTTAAATCGAAAAAAAAAAATATATCACTTATAGAGGGAATGTAAAAACCGCTACCCTTGAACTGAATTACAAAACACAACAGAATCACACGTTTAGAAAACACACTATGGCTGCTTAACGGGAAAGGTGAGGTGGGGTGATGCATAAAACAAGGGTTTCAAATTAGCTCAGATACCGTTCCATAAACCCAATAGGTAATAGACAAGACCTATTCCTTGCTCAGTGAATTGGACTCAACACCCCCTATTCACCGCCCAAGAATATATCTGACTAGTAAGTATCTTAAAACCTATGCATTGATATCTCTCTGTAAGTGAGTCAAGTGGGTGTAAAGCGGCAAAAACACAGCAGTGAAAAGCAGGTAAACGCCATTATAAAAATCAATTACTTTTAAAAACCCGTGAAACAAAGACAGTGAAAGAGAGAGAAATTCTTACAAAATTCGTTCAGGGGCTGTGATGCCACCTCGATTGACCATATCTAGACCCACAGCTGATTGAGACATAAGGGTGGACACCCTTGGGGCTGAGAGGTTTGGTCAGGTTGGGTGAGCAAACGCAGACCCTTTAAAGTAATACTGCGTGGTACCCATCCCATGGGTCCCAAATCTCCAGGTTCAAGGGCATCTTCCTACATCGAAAACATGCATGAGAAACCCAGAAGATGGTACACCGTGTGATCGGGAAAGGTTTCTAAAACGCACCTCATTTCTCATCTCCTTGTGCTCGGGTTCGCCATTCCAGCCGCTTTACTAGCAATCTCCCTCCTTGGAGAATCAGCACCTTTAACCTCCTGTTCCGTACAGGTTGCAATTTGTCCTGAGGATGAACGGGAAGAGGGGGAAGCAATGAGAGACTAGCTCTAGGTGTTGGGACAGGCACAGGTCACTCTATTTTCCCATCAGGAAGAAGAATTAACCACAGGCTCAGCCTGCCGCCTGGGACCAGAATAGGGCCTGAAGCAATCCTGCGCTTTTGCGGCCAGCTCCCAAGAAAGCAAGTTGAAAAATGGAGCTCAGGGGCACTGCAATTCACAAACCTGCAGACTTATAAATGATGGCTCTGGTCCACAAATATATTGAGGGAAGGCAACGAAGAGGATTTGAAAGCAAGGCAGAATTGCAGGAAACAGATTTCAGGAGGGAGATTCGAATCGCCTTTAAAGCACAGGAAAAGCGGCAAAACCTCGACAATGATGCCCTTGGCCAAAAAGGGCGTATGCGATTTTTCCTGAATATATTCAGGAAAAAACGCATACGCCCTTTTTGGTCAACCAAGCAACCTGGAAAGGCAAATCAGCGCTACAAAGAAGTCTCGCTTCCCATCGGTCAAAAGGGCCATGCTGAATAAAGTGTCAAAACCAGAAATGCAAAACAGGCCATGGAGAAACGGGAGCCTGGCTACGCTGATGGGCGGGATGTAAATTGCCAACAGCCACTCTGGAGAACTGCACGGTGTGTCCTGAAACATCTAAGAAACTCAGCTTAGGGAGCATAGGGCACTTCCACTCATGGGCGTATAAATTGGGAAAACTAAAAATCAGCAAGACACAGGCACGCCAAAGTTTAGGGCTGCTCTGTTGACAAGAACCTCCACTTCGTTACACCTTAAATATCCCAGGAAAGAGAAAAATGGATAAAGAAGTTGTGGTCCTTATGTACAATGGAATATCACTCAGCCATGAAATCAACGTCATAAGGCTAGTGGCAGCATGATGAGTGGATTTCGGTACGACGATTCTAAATGAAATAAGTCACACAGAAAAAGACACTTATCATAAGATATCACTTATAGAGGGAATGTACAAACCGCTACCCTTGAACTGAATTACAAAACAGAATAGAGTCACACGTTTAGAAAACACACTGTGGCTGCTT
Organism: Balaenoptera physalus; assembly: GCF_965194825.1. Lineage (NCBI taxonomy): Eukaryota > Metazoa > Chordata > Mammalia > Artiodactyla > Balaenopteridae > Balaenoptera > Balaenoptera physalus. The sequence goes on from NW_028126501.1 coordinate 174,277, forward strand.
AACGGGAAAGGTGAGGTGCGGTGATGCATAAAACAAGGGTTTCAAATTAGCTCAGATACCGTTCCATAAACCCAATATGTAATAGACAAGACCTACTCCTTGCTCAATGAATTGGACTCAACACCCCCTATTCACAGCCCAAGAATATATCTGACTAGTAAGAATCTTAAAACCTATGCATTGATATCTCTCTGTAAGTGAGTCAAGTGGGTGTAAAGCGGCAAAATCACAGCAGTGAAAAGCAGGTAAACCCAATTATAAAAATCAATTACTTTTAAAAATCCGTGAAACAAAGACATTGAAAGAGAGAGAAATTCTTACAAAATTCGCTCAGGGGCTGTGATGCCACCTGGATTGACCATATCTAGACCCACAGCTGATTGAGACATAAGGGTGGACACTCTTGGGGCTGAGAGGTTTGGTGAGGTTGGGTGAGCAAACACAGACCCTTTAAAGTAATACTGCGTGGTAACCATCCCATGGGTCCCAAATCTCCAGATTCAAGGGCATCTTCCTACATCGAAAACATGCATGAGAAACCCAGAAGATGGTACACCGTGTGATCGGGAAAGGTTTTCAAAACGCACTTCATTTCTCATCTCCTTGTGCTCGGGTTCGCCATTCCAGCCGCTTTACTAACAATCTCCGTCCTTGGAGAATCAGCACCTTTAACCTCCTGTTCCGTACAGGTTGCAATTTGTCCTGAGGATGAACGGGAAGAGGGGGAACCAATGAGAGACTAGCTCTAGGTGTTGGGACAGGCACAGGTCACTCTATTTTCCCATCAGGAAGAAGAATTAACCACAGGCTCAGCCTGCCGCCCGGGACCAGAATAGGGCCTGAAGCAATCCTGCGCTTTTGCGGCAGCTCCCAAGAAAGCGAGTTGAAAAATGGAGCTCAGGGGCACTGCAATTCACAAACCTGCAGATTTATAAATGATGACTCTCGTCCACAAATATATTGAGGGAAGGCAACGAAGAGGATTTGAAAGCAAGGCAGAATTGCAGGAAACAGATTTCAGGAGGGAGATTCGAATCGCCTTTAAAGCACAGGAAAAGCGGCAAAACCTCGACAATGATGCCCTTGGCCAAAAAGGGCGTATGCGTTTTTTCCTGAATATATTCAGGAAAAAACGCATACGCCCTTTTTGGCCAACCAAGCAACCTGGAAATGCAAATCAGCGATACAAAGAAGTCTCGCTTCCCATCGGTCAAAAGGGCCATGCTGAATAAAGTGTCAAAACCAGAAATGCAGGACAGGACACGGAGAAACGGGGGCATGGCTACGCTGATGGGCGGGATGTAAATTGCCAACAGCCACTCTGGAGAAGTGCACGGTGTGTCTTGAAACATCTGAAAAACTCAGCTTAGGGAGCATAGGGCACTTCCACTCATGGGCGTATAAATTGGGAAAACTAAAAATCAGCAAGACACAGGCACCCCAAAGTTTAGGGCTGCTGTGTTGACAAGAACCTCCACTTCGTTACACCTTAAATATCCCAGGAAAGAGAAAAATGGATAAAGAAGTTGTGGGCCTTATGTACAATGGAATATCACTCAGCCATGAAATCAACGTCATAAGGCTAGTAGCAGCATGATGAGTCGATTTAGGTACGACGATTCTAAGTGAAATAAGTCACACAGAAAAAGACACTTATCATAAGATATCACTTATAGAGGGAATGTAAAAACCGCTACCCTTGAACTGAATTACAAATCAGAGCAGGGTAACACGTTTAGAAAACACACTATGGCTGCTTAACGGGAAAGGTGAGGTGGGGTGATGCATAAAACAAGGGTTTCAAATTAGCTCAGATACCGTTCCATAAACCCAATAGGTAATAGACAAGACCTACTTCTTGCTCAGTGAATTGGACTCAACACCCCCTATTCACCGCCCAAGAATATATCTGACTAGTAAGAATCTTAAAACCTATGCATTGATATCTCTCTGTAAGTGAGTCCAGTGGGTGTAAAGCGGCAAAAACACAGCAGTGAAAAGCAGGTAAACCCCATTATAAAAATCAATTACTTTTAAAAACCCGTGAAACAAAGACAGTGAAAGAGAGAGAAATTCTTACAAAATTCGTTCAGGGGCTGTGATGCCACCTGGATTGACCATATCTAGACCCACAGTTGATTGAGACATAAGGGTGGACACTCTTGGGGCTGAGAGGTTTGGTGAGGTTGGGTGAGCAAACGCAGACCATTTAAAGTAATACTGCGTGGTACCCATCCCATGGGTCCCAAATCTCCAGGTTCAAGGGCATCTTCCTACATCGAAAGCATGCATGAGAAACCCAGAAGATGGTACACCGTGTGATCCGGAAAGGTTTTCAAAACGCACCTCATTTCTCATCTCCTTGTGCTCGGGTTTGCCATTCCAGCCGCTTTACTAGCAATCTCCCTCCTTGGAGAATCAGCACCTTTAACCTCCTGTTCCGTACAGGTTGCAATTTGTCCTGAGGATGAACGGGAAGAGGGGGAACCAATGAGAGACTAGCTCTAGGTGTTGGGACAAGCACAGGTCACTCTATTTTCCCATCAGGAAGAAGAATTAACCACAGGCTCAGCCTGCCGCCCGGGACCAGAATAGGGCCTGAAGCAATCCTGCGCTTTTGCGGCCAGCTCCCAAGAAAGCGAGTTGAAAAATGGAGCTCAGGGGCACTGCAATTCACAAACCTGCAGACTTATAAATGATGACTCTCGTCCACAAATATATTGAGGGAAGGCAACGAAGAGGATTGGAAAGCAAGGCAGAATTGCAGGAAACAGATTTCAGGAGGGAGATTCGAATCGCCTTTAAAGCACAGGAAAAGCGGCAAAACCTCGACAATGATGCCCTTGGCCAAAAAGGGCGTATGCGTTTTTTCCTGAATATATTCAGGAAAAAACGCATACGCCCTTTTTGGCCAACCAGGCAACCTGGAAAGGCAAATCAGCGCTACAAAGAAGTCTCGCTTCCGATCGGTCAAAAGGGCCATGCTGAATAAAGTGTCAAAACCAGAAATGCAAGACAGGCCATGGAGAAACGGGAGCCTGGCTACGCTGATGGGCGGGATGTAAATTGCCAACAGCCACTCTAGAGAAGTGCACGGTGTGTCCTGAAACATCGAAAAAACTCAGCTTAGGGAGCATAGGGCACTTCCACTCATGGGCGTATAAATTGGGAAATCTAAAAATCAGCAAGACACAGGCACCCCAAAGTTTAGGGCTGCTCTGTTGACAAGAACCTCCACTTCGTTACACCTAAAATATCCCAGGAAAGAGAAAAATGGATAAAGAAGTTGTGGTCCTTATGTACAATGGAATATCACTCAGCCATGAAATCAACGTCATAAGGCTAGTAGCAGCAAGATGAGTGGATTTAGGTAGGACGATTCTAAGTGAAATAAGTCACACAGAAAAAGATACTTATCATAAGATATCACTTATAGAGGGAATATAAAAACCGCTACCCTTGAACTGAATTACAAATCAGAGCTGGGTAACACGTTTAGAAAACACACTATGGCTGCTTAACGGGAAAGGTGAGGTGGGGTGATGCATAAAACAAGGGTTTCAAATTAGCTCAGATACCGTTCCATAAACCCAATAGGTAATAGACAAGACCTACTCCTTGCTCAGTGAATTGGACTCAACACCCCCTATTCACCGCCCAAGAATATATCTGACTAGTAAGAATCTTGAAACCTATGCATTGATATCTCTCTGTAAGTGAGTCAAGTGGGTGTAAAGCGGCAAAAACACAGCAGTGAAAAGCAGGTAAACCCCATTATAAAAATCAATTACCTTTAAAGACCCGTGAAACAAAGACAGTGAAAGAGAGAGAAATTCTTACAAAATTCGTTCAGGGGCTGTGATGCCACCTGGATTGACCATATCTAGACCCACAGCTGATTGAGACATAAGGGTGGACACTCTTGGGGCTGAGAGGTTTGGTGAGGTTGGGTGAGCAAACGCAGACCCTTTAAATTAATACGGCGTGGTACCCATCCCATGGGTCCCAAATCTCCAGGTTCAAGGGCATCTTCCTACATCGAAAACATGCATAAGAAACCCAGAAGATGGTACACCGTGTGATCGGGAGAGGTTTCTAAAACGCACCTCATTTCTCATCTCCTTGTGCTCGGGTTCGCCGTTCCAGCCGCTTTACTAGCAATCTCCCTCCTTAGAGAATCAGCACCTTTAACCTCCTGTTCCGTACAGGTTGCAATTTGTCCTGAGGATGAACGGGAAGAGGGGGAAGCAATGAGAGACTAGCTCTAGGTGTTGGGACAGGCACAGGTCACTCTATTTTCCCATCAGGAAGAAGAATTAACCACAGGCTCAGCCTGCCACCCGGGACCAGAATAGGGCCTGAAGCAATCCTGCGCTTTTGCGGCCAGCTCCCAAGAAAGCGAGTTGAAAAATGGAGCTCAGGGTCACTGCAATTCACAAACCTGCAGACTTATAAATGATGACTCTCGTCCACAAATATATTGAGGGAAGGCAACGAAGAGGATTGGAAAGCAAGGCAGAATTGCAGGAAACAGATTTCAGGAGGGAGATTCGAATCGCCTTTAAAGCACAGGAAAAGCGGCAAAACCTCGACAATGATGCCCTTGGCCAAAAAGGGCGTATGCGTTTTTTCCTGAATATATTCAGGAAAAAACGCATACGCCCTTTTTGGCCAACCAAGCAACCTGGAAAGGCAAATCAGCGCTACAAAGAAGTCTCGCTTCCCTTCGGTCAAAAGGGCCATGCTGAATAAAGTGTCAAAACCAGAAATGCAAAACAGGCCATGGAGAAACGGGAGCCTGGCTACGCTGATGGGCGGGATGTAAATTGCCAACAGCCACTCTGGAGAAGTGCACGGTGTGTCCTGAAACATCTAAAAAACTCAGCTTAGGGAGCATAGGGCACTTCCACTCATGGGTGTATAAGTTGGGAAAACTAAAAATCAGCAAGACACAGGCACCCCAAAGTTTAGGGCTGCTCTGTTGACAAGACCCTCCACTTCGTTACACCTTAAATATCCCAGGAAAGGGAAAAATGGATAAAGAAGTTGTGGTCCTTATGTACAATGGAATATCACTCAGCCATGAAATCAACGTCATAAGGCTAGTAGCAGCATGATGAGTGGATTTCGGTACGACGATTCTAAATGAAATAAGTCACACAGAAAAAGACACTTATCATAAGATATCACTTATAGAGGGAATGTACAAACCGCTACCCTTGAACTGAATTACAAAACAGAATAGAGTCACACGTTTAGAAAACACACTGTGGCTGCTTAACGGGAAAGGTGAGGTGCGGTGATGCATAAAACAAGGGTTTCAAATTAGCTCAGATACCGTTCCATAAACCCAATAGGTAATAGACAAGACCTACTCCTTGCTCAATGAATTGGACTCAACACCCCCTATTCACAGCCCAAGAACATATCTGACTAGTAAGAATCTTAAAACCTATGCATTGATATCTCTCTGTAAGTGAGTCAAGTGGGTGTAAAGCGGCAAAATCACAGCAGTGAAAAGCAGGTAAACCCAATTATAAAAATCAATTACTTTTAAAAATCCGTGAAACAAAGACATTGAAAGAGAGAGAAATTCTTACAAAATTCGCTCAGGGGCTGTGATGCCACCTGGATTGACCATATCTAGACCCACAGCTGATTGAGACATAAGGGTGGACACTCTTGGGGCTGAGAGGTTTGGTGAGGTTGGGTGAGCAAACACAGACCCTTTAAAGTAATACTGCGTGGTAACCATCCCATGGGTCCCAAATCTCCAGATTCAAGGGCATCTTCCTACATCGAAAACATGCATGAGAAACCCAGAAGATGGTACACCGTGTGATCGGGAAAGGTTTTCAAAACGCACTTCATTTCTCATCTCCTTGTGCTCGGGTTCGCCATTCCAGCCGCTTTACTAACAATCTCCGTCCTTGGAGAATCAGCACCTTTAACCTCCTGTTCCGTACAGGTTGCAATTTGTCCTGAGGATGAACGGGAAGAGGGGGAACCAATGACAGACTAGCTCTAGGTGTTGGGACAGGCACAGGTCACTCTATTTTCCCATCAGGAAGAAGAATTAACCACAGGCTCAGCCTGCCGCCCGGGACCAGAATAGGGCCTGAAGCAATCCTGCGCTTTTGCGGCAGCTCCCAAGAAAGCGAGTTGAAAAATGGAGCTCAGGGGCACTGCAATTCACAAACCTGCAGATTTATAAATGATGACTCTCGTCCACAAATATATTGAGGGAAGGCAACGAAGAGGATTTGAAAGCAAGGCAGAATTGCAGGAAACAGATTTCAGGAGGGAGATTCGAATCGCCTTTAAAGCACAGGAAAAGCGGCAAAACCTCGACAATGATGCCCTTGGCCAAAAAGGGCGTATGCGTTTTTTCCTGAATATATTCAGGAAAAAACGCATACGCCCTTTTTGGCCAACCAAGCAACCTGGAAAGGCAAATCAGCGATACAAAGAAGTCTCGCTTCCCATCGGTCAAAAGGGCCATGCTGAATAAAGTGTCAAAACCAGAAATGCAGGACAGGACACGGAGAAACGGGGGCATGGCTACGCTGATGGGCGGGATGTAAATTGCCAACAGCCACTCTGGAGAAGTGCACGGTGTGTCTTGAAACATCTGAAAAACTCAGCTTAGGGAGCATAGGGCACTTCCACTCATGGGCGTATAAATTGGGAAAACTAAAAATCAGCAAGACACAGGCACCCCAAAGTTTAGGGCTGCTGTGTTGACAAGAACCTCCACTTCGTTACACCTTAAATATCCCAGGAAAGAGAAAAATGGATAAAGAAGTTGTGGGCCTTATGTACAATGGAATATCACTCAGCCATGAAATCAACGTCATAAGGCTAGTAGCAGCATGATGAGTCGATTTAGGTACGACGATTCTAAGTGAAATAAGTCACACAGAAAAAGACACTTATCATAAGATATCACTTATAGAGGGAATGTAAAAACCGCTACCCTTGAACTGAATTACAAAACAGAATAGAGTCACACGTTTAGAAAACACACTACGGCTGCTTAACGGGAAAGGTGAGGTGGGGTGATGCATAAAACAAGGGTTTCAAATTATCTCAGATACAGTCCCATAAACCCAATATGTAATAGACAAGACCTACTCCTTGCTCAAGGAATTGGACTCAGCACCTCCTATTCACCGCCCAAGAATATATCTGACTAGTAAGAATCTTAAAACCTATGTATTGATGACTCTGTAAGTGAGTCAAGTGGGTGAAAAGCGGCAGAAACACAGCAGTTAAAAGCAGGTAAACGCCATTATAAAAATCAATTACTTTTAAAAACCCGTGAAACAAAGACAGTGAAAGAGAGAGAAATTCTTACAAAATTCGTTCAGGGGCTGTGATGCCACCTGGATGGACAATATCTAGACCCACAGCTGATTGAGACATAAGGGTGGACACTCTTGGCGCTGAGAGGTTTGGTGAGGTTGGGTGAGCAAACGCAGACCCTTTAAAGTAATACTGCGTGGTACCCATCCCATGGGTCCGAAATCTCCAGGTTCAAGGGCATCTTCCTACATCGAAAACATGCATGAGAAACCCAGAAGATGGTACACCGTGTGATCGGGAAAGGTTTTTAAACGCACCTCATTTCTCATCTCCTTGTGCTCGGGTTCGCCATTCCAGCCGCTTTACTAGCAATCTCCCTCCTTGGAGAATCAGCACCTTTAACCTCCTGTTCCGTACAGGTTGCAATTTGTCCTGAGGATGAACGGGAAGAGGGGGAACCAATGAGAGACTAGCTCTAGATGTTGGGACAGGCACAGGTCACTCTATTTTCCCAACAGGAAGAAGAATTAACCACAGGCTCAGCCTGCCGCCCGGGACCAGAATAGGGCCTGAAGCAATCCTGCGCTTTTGCGGCCAGCTCCCAAGAAAGCGAGTTGAAAAATGGAGCTCTGGGGCACTGCAATTCACAAACCTGCAGACTTATAAATGATGACTGTCGTCCACAAATATATTGAGGGAAGGCAACGAAGAGGCTTTGAAAGTAAGGCAGAATTGCAGGAAACAGATTTCAGGAGGGAGATTCGAATCGCCTTTAAAGCACAGGAAAAGCGGCAAAACCTCGACAGTGATGCCCTTGGCCAAAAAGGGCGTATGCGTATTTTCCTGAATATATTCAGGAAAAAACGCATACGCCCTTTTTGGCCCACCAAGCAACCTGGAAAGGCAAATCAGCGCTACAAAGAAGTCTCGCTTCCCATCGGTCAAAAGGGCCATGCTGAATAAAGTGTCAAAACCAGAAATGCAGGACAGGCCATGGGGAAACGGGAGCCTGGCTATGCTGATGGGCAGGATGTAAACTGCCAACAGCCACTCTGGAGAAGTGGACGGTGTGTCCTGAAACATCTAAAAAACTCAGCTTAGGGAGCATAGGGCACTTCCACTCATGGGCGTATAAATTGGGAAAACTAAAAATCAGCAAGACACAGGCACCCCAAAGTTTAGGGCTGCTCTGTGGACAAAACCTCCACTTCGTTACACCTTAAATATCCCAGGAAAGAGAAAAATGGATAAAGAAGTTGTGGTCCTTATGTACAATGGAATATCACTCAGCCATGAAATCAACGTCATAAGGCTAGTAGCAGCATGATGAGTGGATTTAGGTACGACGATTCTAAGTGAAATAAGTCACACAGAAAAAGACACTTATCATAAGATATCACTTATAGAGGGAATGTAAAAACCGCTACCCTTGAACTGAAATACAAAACAGAATAGAGTCACACGTTTAGAAAACACACTATGGCTGCTTAACGAGAAAGGTGAGGTGGGGTGATGCATAAAACAAGGGTTTCAAATTTTCTCAGATACCGTTCCATAAACCCAATATGTAATAGACAAGACCTACTCCTTGCTCAATGAATTGGACTCAACACCCCCTATTCACCGCCCAAGAATATATCTGACTAGTAAGAATCTTAAAACCTATGTATTGATAACTCTCTGTAAGTGAGTCAAGTGGGTGTAAAGCGGCAGAAACACAGCAGTGAAAAGCTGCTAAACCCCATTATAAAAATCAATTATTTTAAAAACCCGTGAAACAAAGACAGTGAAAGAGAGAGAAATTCTTACAAAGTTCGCTCAGGGGCTGTGATGCCACCTGTATTGACCATATCTAGACCCACAGCTGATTGAGACATAAGGGTGGACACTCTTGGGGCTGAGAGGTTTGGTGAGGTTGGGTGAGCAAACGCAGACCCTTTAAAGTAATACTGCGTGGTACCCATCCCATGGGTCCCAAATCTCCAGGTTCAAGGGCATCTTCCTACATCGAAAACATGCATGAGAAACCCAGAAGATGGTACACCGTGTGATCGGGAAAGGTTTCTAAAACGCACCTCATTTCTCATCTCCTTGTGCTCGGGTTCGCCATTCCAGCCGCTTTACTAGCAATCTCCCTCCTTGGAGAATCAGCACCTTTAACCTCCTGTTCCGTACAGGTTGGAATTTGTCCTGAGGATGAACGGGAAGAAGGGGAACCAATGAGAGACTAGCTCTAGGTGTTGGGACAGGCACAGGTCACTCTATTTTCCCATCAGGAAGAAGAATTAACCACAGGCTCAGCCTGCCGCCCGGGACCAGAATAGGGCCTGAAGCAATCCTGCGCTTTTCCGGCCAGCTCCCAAGAAAGCGAGTTGAAAAATGGAGCTCAGGGGCCCTGCAATTCACAAACCTGCAGACTTATAAATGATGACTATCGTCCACGAATATATTGAGGGAAGGCAACGAAGAGGATTTGAAAGGAAGGCAGAATTGCAGGAAACAGATTTCAGGAGGGAGATTCGAATCGCCTTTAAAGCACAGGAAAAGCGGCAAATCCTCGACAATGATGCCCTTGGCCAAAAAGGGCGTATGCGTTTTTTCCTGAATATATTCAGGAAAAAACGCATACGCCCTTTTTGGCCAACCAAGCAACCTAGAAAGGCAAATCAGCACTACAAAGAAGTCTCGCTTCCCATCGGTCAAAAGGGCCATGCTGAATAAAGTGTCAAAACCAGAAATGCAGGACATGCCATGGAGAAACGGGAGCCTGGCTACGCTGATGGGCGGGATGTAAATTGTCAACAGCCACTCTGGAGAACTGCACGGTGTGTCCTGAAACATCTAAGAAACTCAGCTTAGGGAGCATAGGGCACTTCCACTCATGGGCGTATAAATTCGGAAAACTAAAAATCAGCAAGACACAGGCACCCCAAAGTTTAGGGCTGCTCTGTTGACAAGAACCTCCACTTCGTTACACCTTAAATATCCCAGGAAAGAGAAAAATGGATAAAGAAGTTGTGGTCCTTATGTACAATGGAATATCACTCAACCATGAAATCAACGTCATAAGGCTCGTAGCAGCATGATGAGTGGATTTAGGTACGACGATTCTAAGTGAAATAAGTCACACAGAATAAGACACTTGTCATAAGATATCACTTATAGAGGGAATGTAAAAACCGCTACCCTTGAACTGAATTACAAAACACAACAGAGTCACACGTTTAGAAAACACACTATGGCTGCTTAACGGGAAAGGTGAGGTGGGGTGATGCTAAAACAAGGGATTCAAATGAGCTCAGATACCGTTCCATAAACCCAATATGTAATAGACAAGACCTACTCCTTGCTCAATGAATTGGACTCAACACCCCCTATTCACCGCCCCAGAATATATCTGACTAGTAAGAATCTTAAAACCTATGTATTGATGACTCTGTAAGTGAGTCAAGTGGGTGAAAAGCGGCAGAAACACAGCAGTTAAAAGCAGGTAAACGCCATTATAAAAATCAATTACTTTTAAAAACCCGTGAAACAAAGACAGTGAAAGAGAGAGAAATTCTTACAAAACTCGTTCAGGGGCTGTGATGCCACCTGGATGGACAATATCTAGACCCACAGCTGATTGAGACATAAGGGTGGACACTCTTGGCGCTGAGAGGTTTGGTGAGGTTGGGTGAGCAAACGCAGACCCTTTAAAGTAATACTGCGTGGTACCCATCCCATGGGTCCGAAATCTCCAGGTTCAAGGGCATCTTCCTACATCGAAAACATGCATGAGAAACCCAGAAGATGGTACACCGTGTGATCGGGAAAGGTTTCTAAAACGCACCTCATTTCTCGTCTCCTTGTGCTCGGGTTCGCCATTCCAGCCGCTTTACCAGCAATCTCCCTCCTTGGAGAATCAGCACCTTTAACCTCCTGTTCCGTACAGGTTGCAATTTGTCCTGAGGATGAACGGGAAGAGGGGGAACCAATGAGAGACTAGCTCTAGGTGTTGGGACAGGCACAGGTCACTCTATTTTCCCATCAGGAAGAAGAATTAACCACAGGCCCAGCCTGCCGCCTGGGACGAGAATAGTGCCTGAAGCAATCCTGCGCTTTTGCGGCCAGCTCCCAAGAAAGCGAGTTGAAAAATGGAGCTCGGGGCACTGCAATTCACAAACCTGCAGACTTATAAATGATGACTCTCGTCCACAAATATATTGAGGGAAGGCAACGAAGAGGATTTGAAAGCAAGGCAGAATTGCAGGAAACAGATTTCAGGAGGGAGATTCGAATCGCCTTTAAAGCACAGAAAAAGCGGCAAAACCTCGACAATGATGCCCTTGGCCAAAAAGGGCGTATGCGTTTTTTCCTGAATATATTCAGGGAAAAACGCATACGCCCTTTTTGGCCAACCAAGCAACCTGGAAAGGCAAATCAGCGCTACAAAGAAGTCTCGCTTCCCATCGGTCAAAAGGGCCATGCTGAATAAAGTGTCAAAACCAGAAATGCAGGACAGGCCATGGAGAAACGGGAGCCTGGCTACGCTGATGGGCGGGATGTAAATTGCCAACAGCCACTCTGGAGAAGTGCACGGTGTGTCCTGAAACATGTAAAAAACTCAGCTTAGAGAGCATAGGGCACATCCACTCATGGGCGTATAAATTGGGAAAACTAAAAATCAGCAAGACACAGGCACCCCAAAGTTTAGGGCTGCTCTGTTGACAAGAACCTCCACTTCGTTACACCTTAAATATCCCAGGAAAGAGAAAAATGGATAAAGAAGTTGTGGTCCTTATGTACAATGGAATATCACTCAGCCATGAAATCAACGTCATAAGGCTAGTAGCAGCATGATGAGTGGATTTAGGTACGAGGATTCTAAGTGAAATAAGTCACACAGAATAAGACACATGTCATAAGATATCACTTATAGAAGGGACGTAGCCCCCTCACGCATAGTAGACGTGCCCATGGAGTCAAGGCCAAGCGCAGTCCCTCTCCTTGCCAGGAGGGAACCTGAGCTGATAACCCACGGAGGGGACACTGGACAGGCCTTGGGCTCAGCGCTCAGTAATTTAGAAGTACTGCCTCACTTAATCCTCACAAATCCCCATGAGGTGGTGCTTTTGTGATGTCCATCTTACAGAGGAGAGTGGAGAGAAGGATCCACCACAGGCCAAAGCCCGCACGCTCAGTGTGTGTGGCCCTGACCTGATCCACCTGGGCCCTCCTCCTCCTAATAAGCACACACTGTCCGGCAAGGTTTAGGATTTGGCTAAAAGGGCACTGCATGTAAATAAGTGGAAAGGCTTGTTTTTAACCTCCAGAGGTCTCTGATAACACCCTGGAGATATCTCAGGATTAGGAGGCCCCTGAGTGAGCTATCCACTAGGTCATCTCCCAGCCCACCCTGCCTGCAGGTCTCGGGAGGTTCCAGGGTGCACTCAGTAGCTAAGGTGGGCCTCCATCTCCAGATGGAAACTTCTCTGCCTCGAATCCTGGGCTGGAAAGCTGACAGCTCTTGGCTACACAACGAGCAGGTACCTCCCTATTCCATTCTGTCTTCCCTAGCCCTGGCTTTCTACCCCAGCTCTAAACCAAAACTACTCAGAACTGCTCACTTGCGTAGGTCTTGATTTTTACTACCAAAGGCATAGCAAAAGGGTGGTTTTGCCCTGATAAAGGAAGCGATGGATTAGCTCATACCATGGGGCAATTTTGGTCAATCTGTTTACTTTTGCTGCAGTCACTCAGATTAAGAAATGCCACTGAGGGGTATACATATGTCAACATTTATCAAATAATATATTTAAAGTATCCACAAGTTTATTGTATGCCAATTATATCTCAATAAAGTTGTTAAATCGAAAAAAAAAATATATCACTTATAGAGGGAATGTAAAAACCGCTACCCTTGAACTGAATTACAAAACACAACAGAATCACACGTTTAGAAAACACACTATGGCTGCTTAACGGGAAAGGTGAGGTGGGGTGATGCATAAAACAAGGGTTTCAAATTAGCTCAGATACCGTTCCATAAACCCAATAGGTAATAGACAAGACCTATTCCTTGCTCAGTGAATTGGACTCAACACCCCCTATTCACCGCCCAAGAATATATCTGACTAGTAAGTATCTTAAAACCTATGCATTGATATCTCTCTGTAAGTGAGTCAAGTGGGTGTAAAGCGGCAAAAACACAGCAGTGAAAAGCAGGTAAACCCCATTATAAAAATCAATTACTTTTAAAAACCCGTGAAACAAAGACAGTGAAAGAGAGAGAAATTCTTACAAAATTCGTTCAGGGGCTGTGATGCCACCTGGATTGACCATATCTAGACCCACAGCTGATTGAGGCATAAGGGTGGACACTCTTGGGGCTGAGAGGTTTGGTGAGGTTGGGTGAGCAAACGCGGACCCTTTAAAGTAATACTGCGTGGTACCCATCCCATGGGTCCCAAATCTCCAGGTTCAAGGGCATCTTCCTACATCGAAAACATGCATGAGAAACCCAGAAGATGGTACACCGTGTGATCAGGAAAGGTTTCCAAAACGCACCTCATTTCTAATCTCCTTGTGCTCGGGTTCGCCATTCCAGCCGCTTTACTAGCAATCTCCCTCCATGGAGAATCAGCACCTTTAACCTCCTGTTCCGTAAAGGTTGCAATTTGTCCTGAGGATGAACGGGAAGAGGGGGAACCCATGAGAGACTAGCTCTAGGTGTTGGGACAGGCAAAGGACACTCTATTTTCCCATCAGGAAGAAGAATTAACCACAGGCTCAGCCTGCCGCCCGGAACCAGAATAGGGCCTGAAGCAATACTGCGCTTTTGCGGCCAGCTCCCAAGAAAGCGAGTTGAAAAATGGAGCTCAGCGGCACTGCAATTCACAAACCTTCAAACTTATAAATGATGACTCTCGTCCACAAATATATTGAGGGAAGGCAACGAAGAGGATTTGAAAGCAAGGCAGAATTGCAGGAAATTTATATAGTTTATATGTTAAGTGTTTATATACATTTAACATACATTAGCCTATGTAGGTTAGCCCCATAATCCTAATTTTTCCATCCTTCCACCTTTCATTTTGGTTAACCATTAGTTTGTTTTATATGTCTTTGAGTGTCTTTTTCTGTGGAGGTATGTTCATTGGTAGCAATCTTAGGATAACTTGTATAAATGATATCATAGGATATTTGTCATTCCCTTTTGACTTACTTTACCTAATATGATTATTTCTAGGCTCATTTGTAGTCCTGAAAATGGCAGTCTTCATTTTTTTCCCGAGGCTACTATTCCATTCTGTACATATACCACTTCTTCTTTGTCAATTCATCTGTTTATGGACCTTTTTTTTGCTTCCATGTCTTGGCTATTTCAATATTGCTGCAGTGCACATTTGCCTGCCTCTGTCTTTCCGATTCTGGTGGTCTTAGATTATAGGCCCAAATGGTGCCCTGCTACATCATCTGGTAGCTCAATTTTTACCTTTTAAAGCAGCTCCATTCAGTTTTCGTTAGTGCTGTTACCACTTTACATCCCACCAGCTGCTAGAAGGTACAAAGTTCTCTAAAACCCCTTCAGCATTTATAGTTTGTAGACGTTTTGCTGATGGTCATTTGACTGGTGTGAGCTGAAACCTTTTTGGAGGTTGGATTTGCATGTGGCTAAAAATTCCTTATACTGAGCTTGAGGCTTGTCCTTTTTTTCTTTTCCTCTTTTTTTTTTAAAGAGTGAGTACAACTCCTCTCTTCATATTGACTTCTTGAAAAATTTGTCATGTGTTGAATTTTCTTGCCTATTCCCTACCCCAGGGCATTTTTTGAGGGGAGGTGTCATTTACAGCCCTGCAGTCCTTGTGACTATTAAGCAACCATTAGCACTGGGTTTAAAGCTGCTGTTGTGAGTAACAGCCACAAGGCGGCAGCATTATTACGTTCTCAACCCTTGTTACTAGGGCAACAGATTCTTCCTGGAGGTAGTGTTCCGAGGTTGTATATTAGAGAAGAATGTGCGGGGACAAGCCCCCAGATTCCAGGAGGTAGATACGAATCGCCTTTAGAGCACATGAAAAGCGGCAAAACGTCGACAATGATGCTCTTGGCCAAAAAGGGCCTATGCGTTTTTTCCTGAATATATTCAGGAAAAAATGCCTAGGCCCTTTTTGGCCAGCCAAGCAAGCCGGAAAGGCAAATCAGCACTACAAATAAGTCTCGCTTCCCATCCGTCCAAAAGCCATCTAAAAAAGTGTAAAAACCAGAAGTGCAGGACAGGCCAGGTAGAAAAGGGAGCCTTGTTAGGCTGATGGGCGGGATGTAAATTGCCAACGGCCACTCTGGAGAAGTGCATGGTGTTTCCTAAAACATCTAAAAAACACAGCTAGAGAGCATAGGGCCCTTCCACTCGTGGGCGTATAAAATGGGAAAACGAAAAATCAACAAGACACAGGCACCCCAAAGTTTAGGCCTGCTCTGTTTACAAGAACCTCCACTTCAGTACACCTTAAATATGCCAGGATAGAGAAAAATGGATAAAGAAGTGTGGTACTTATGTACAATGGCATATCACTCAGCCATGAAATCAGTGTCATTCGGCTACTAGCAGCATGATGAGTGGATTTAGGTACGATGTTTCTAAGTGAAATCAGTCACACAGAAAAAGACACTTATCTAGGTTATCACTTATAGAGGGAAAGTAAAAATCGCTACCCATGACCTGATTACAAAACAGAACAGAGTCACACATTTAGAAAACACTGGATGGCTGCTTAACTGGAAAGGTGAGGTGCGGTGAGGCATAAAACAAGGGTTGGAAATTAGCACACATACCGTTCCATAAACCAAATATGTAACAGACAACACCTACCCCTTGCTCAGTGAACTGGACTCAACGCCCCGTATTCACCGCACAAGAGTATATCTGACTAGTAAGAACCTTAAAACCTATGTATTGATATCTCTCTGTAAATGAATAAAGTGGGTGTAAAGTGGCATAAACACAGAAGTGAAAATCAGCTAAACCCCATTATAAAAATAGATTACAAAAAAAACCCCAACAAAGACAGTGAAAGAGAGAGAAATTCGTAAAAAGTTTGTTCAGGGGCAGTGAAGCAACCTGGATCGACCATATCTACACCCACAGCTGGATTAGATATAAGGCTGGACACTCTTGGGGCTGAGAGGATTGGTGAGGTTGGGTGAGCAAACGCCTACCCTTTAAAGTAATAGTGCATGGTACCCATTCTATGGGTCCCAAATCTCCAGGTTCAAGGGAATCTTCTTAGAGCAAAAAAATGCATGGGAAAGCCGGTGGAAGGTATACAGTGTGATCGGGAAAGGTTTCTGAAACGCACCTCTTTCCTCTTCTCCTGGTGCTCGGGTTCGCCATTCCAGCCGCATTACTAACAATCTCCCCACTTGGAGAATCAGCACCTTTAACCTCCTGTTTCGTACAGGTTGCAATTTGTCCTGAGGATGAATGAGAAGAGGGGGAACCCATGAGAGGGTAGCTCTAGGTGTTCGAACAGGCACAGGTCACTCTAATTTCAATCAGGAAGAAGAAATAAGCACAGGCTCAGCCTGCCCCATGGAACCAGATTGGGCCTGAAGCCATCCTGCGGTTTTTCGGCCAACTCCCAAAAGAGCGAGTTGAAAAATGGAGCTCAGGGGCACTGCAATTCACAAACCTGCAGAGTTATAAATGATAACTCTCGTCCACAAATATATTGAGGGAAGGCAACGAAGAGGATTTGAAAGCAAGGCAGAATTGCAGGAAACAGATTTCAGGAGGTAGATTCGAATCGCCTTTAAAGCACATGGAAAGCGGCAAAACCTCGACAATGATGCCCTTGGCCAAAAAGGGCGTATGCGTTTTTTCCTGAATATATTCAGGAAAAAACGCATACGCCCTTTTTGGTCAACCAAGAAACCTGGAAAGGCAAATCAGCGCTACAAAAAAGTCTCGCTTCCCAACGCTCAAAAGGGCCATGCTGAATAAAGGGTCAATACCAGAAATGCAGGAAAGGCCATGGAGAAATGGGAGCCTTGCTACGCTGATGGGCAGGATGTAAATTGCGAAGAGCCACTCTGGCGAAGTGCACGGTGTGTCCTGAAACATCTACAAAACACAGCTTAGAGAGCATAAGGCACTTGCACTCATGGGCGTATATACTGGGAAAACTAAAAATCAGCAAGACACATGCACCCCAAAGTTTAGGGCTGCTCTGTTGACAAGAACCTCCACTTCGTTACACGTTAAATACCCCAGGAAAGAGAAAAATGGATAAAGAAGCTGTGGTCCTTATGTACAATGGAATATCACTCAGCCATGAAATCAACGTCATAAGGCTAGTAGCAGCATGATGAGTGGATTTAGGTACGACGATTCTAAGTGAAATAAGTCACACAGAAAAAGACACTTGTCATAAGATATCACTTATAGAGGGAATGTAAAAACCGCTACCCTTGAACTGAATTACAAAACAGAACAGAGTCACACGTTGAGAAAACACACTATGGCTGCTTAACGGGAAAGGTGAGGTGGGGTGATGCATAAAACAAGGGTTTCAAATTACCTCAGATACCGTTCCATATACCCAATATGTAATAGACAAGAAGTACGCCTTGCTCAGTGAACTGCACTCAACACACCCTATTCACCGCCCAAGAATATATCTGACTAGTAAGAATCTTAAAACCTATGCATTGATATCTCTCTGTAAGTGAGTCAATTGGGTGTAAAGCGGCATAAACACAGCAGTGAAAAGCAGCTAAACCCCATTATAAAATTCAATTACTTTTAAAAACCCGTGAAACAAAGACAGGGAAAGAGAGAGAAATTCTTACAAAATTCGTTCAGGGGCTGTGATGCCACCTGGATTGACCATATCTAGACCCACAGCTGATTGAGACATAAGGGTGGACACTCTTGGGGCTGAGAGGTTTGGTGAGGTTGGGTGAGCAAATGCAGACCCTTTAAAGTAATACTGCGTGGTTAGAATCCCATGGGTCCCAAATCTCCAGGTTCAAGGGCATCTTCCTACATCGAAAAAATGCATGAGAATCCCAGAAGATGGTACACCGTGTGATCAGGAAAGGTTTCTAAAACCCACCCCATTTCTCATCTCCTTGTGCTCGGGTTTGCCATTCCAGCCGCTTTCCTAGCAATCTCCCTCTTGGAGAATCAGCACCTTTAAGCTCCTTTTCCGTACAGGTTGCAGTTTGTCCTGAGGATGATCGGGAAGAGGGGGAAACAATGAGAAACTAGCGCTAGGTGTTGGGACAGGCACAGGCCACTCTAATTTCCCATCAGGAAGAAGAATTAACCACAGGCTCAGCCTGCCGCACGGAACCAGAATAGGGCCTTAAGCAATCCTGCGGTTTTAAGGCCAGCTTCCAAAAAAGCGAGTTGAAAAATGGTGCTCAGGGGCACTGCAATTCACAGTCCTGTAGAGTTATAAATGGTAACTCAAGTCCAAAAATATATTGAAGGAAGGCAACGAAGAGGATTTGAAAGCAAGGCAGAATTGCAGGAAATTTATATAGTTTATATGTTAAGTGTTTATATACATTTAACATACATTAGCCTATGTAGGTTAGCCCCATAATCCTAATTTTTCCATCCTTCCACCTTTCATTTTGGTTAACCATTAGTTTGTTTTATATGTCTTTGAGTGTCTTTTTCTGTGGAGGTATGTTCATTGGTAGCAATCTTAGGATAACTTGTATAAATGATATCATAGGATATTTGTCATTCCCTTTTGACTTACTTTACCTAATATGATTATTTCTAGGCTCATTTGTAGTCCTGAAAATGGCAGTCTTCATTTTTTTCCCGAGGCTACTATTCCATTCTGTACATATACCACTTCTTCTTTGTCAATTCATCTGTTTATGGACCTTTTTTTTGCTTCCATGTCTTGGCTATTTCAATATTGCTGCAGTGCACATTTGCCTGCCTCTGTCTTTCCGATTCTGGTGGTCTTAGATTATAGGCCCAAAAGGTGCCCTGCTACATCATCTGGTAGCTCAATTTTTACCTTTTAAAGCAGCTCCATTCAGTTTTCGTTAGTGCTGTTACCACTTTACATCCCACCAGCTGCTAGAAGGTACAAAGTTCTCTAAAACCCCTTCAGCATTTATAGTTTGTAGACGTTTTGCTGATGGTCATTTGACTGGTGTGAGCTGAAACCTTTTTGGAGGTTGGATTTGCATGTGGCTAAAAATTCCTTATACTGAGCTTGAGGCTTGTCCTTTTTTTCTTTTCCTCTTTTTTTTTTAAAGAGTGAGTACAACTCCTCTCTTCATATTGACTTCTTGAAAAATTTGTCATGTGTTGAATTTTCTTGCCTATTCCCTACCCCAGGGCATTTTTTGAGGGGAGGTGTCATTTACAGCCCTGCAGTCCTTGTGACTATTAAGCAACCATTAGCACTGGGTTTAAAGCTGCTGTTGTGAGTAACAGCCACAAGGCGGCAGCATTATTACGTTCTCAACCCTTGTTACTAGGGCAACAGAGTCTTCCTGGGGGTAGTGTTCCGAGGTTGTATATTAGAGAAGAATGTGCGGGGACAAGCCCCCAGATTTCAGGAGGTAGATACGAATCGCCTTTAGAGCACATGAAAAGCGGCAAAATGTCGACAATGATGCACTTCGCCAAAAAGGGTCTATGCGTTTTTTCCTGAATATATTCAGGAAAAAACACATACGCCCTTTTTGGCCAGCCAAGCAAGCCGGAAAGGCAAATCAGCACTACAAATAAGTCTCGCTTCCCATCCGTCCAAAAGCCATCCAAAAAAGTGTAAAAACCAGAAGTGCAGGACAGGCCAGGTAGAAAAGGGAGCCTTGTTAGGCTGATGGGCGGGATGTAAATTGCCAACGGCCACTCTGGAGAAGTGCATGGTGTTTCCTAAAACATCTAAAAAACACAGCTAGAGAGCATAGGGCCCTTCCACTCGTGGGCGTATAAAATGGGAAAACAAAAAATCAACAAGACACAGGCACCCCAAAGTTTAGGCATGCTCTGTTTACAAGAACCTCCACTTCAGTACACCTTAAATATGCCAGGATAGAGAAAAATGGATAAAGAAGTGTGGTACTTATGTACAATGGCATATCACTCAGCCATGAAATCAGTGTCATACGGCTACTAGCAGCATGATGAGTGGATTTAGGTACGATGTTTCTAAGTGAAATCAGTCACACAGAAAAAGACACTTATCATAGGTTATCACTTATAGAGGGAAAGTAAAAATCGCTACCCATGACCTGATTACAAAACAGAACAGAGTCACACATTTAGAAAACACTGGATGGCTGCTTAACTGGAAAGGTGATGTGCGGTGAGGCATAAAACAAGGGTTGGAAATTAGCACACATACCGTTCCATAAACCAAATATGTAACAGACAACACCTACCCCTTGCTCAGTGAACTGGACTCAACGCCCCGTATTCACCGCACAAGAGTATATCTGACAAGTAAGAATCTTAAAACCTATGTATTGATATCTCTCTGTAAATGAATCAAGTGGGTGTAAAGCGGCATAAACACAACAGTGAAAATGAGCTAAATCCCATTATAAAAATAGATTACAAAAAAAACCCCCACAAAGACAGTGAAAGAGAGAGAAATTCGTAAAAAGTTCGTTCAGGGGCAGTGAAGCAACCTGGATCGACCATATCTAGACCCACAGCTGGATTATATATAAGGCTGGACACTCTTGGGGCTGAGAGGATTGGTGAGGTTGGGTGAGCAAACGCCTACCCTTTAAAGTAATACTGCGTGGTACCCATTCTATGGATCCCAAATGTCCAGGTTCAGTGGAATCTTCCTACAGAGAAAAAATGCTTGGGAAACCCGGTGGATGGTATTCAGTGTGATCGAGAAAGGTTTCTGAAACGCACCTCATTCCTCATCTCCTGGTGCTCGGGTTCGCCATTCCAGCCGCTTTACTAACAATCCCCCCACTTGGAGAATCAGCACCTTTAACCTCCTGTTCCGTACAGGTTGTAATTTTTCCTGAGGATGAATGGGAAGAGGGGGAACCCATGAGAGGCTAGCTGTAACTGTTGGGACAGGCAGAGGTAACCCTTATTTCCCATTAGGAAGAAGAATTAACCACGGGCTCAGCCTGCGCCCCGGAACCAGAATAGGGCCTGAAGCAATCCTGCGGGTTTGCGGCCAGCTCCCAAAAAAGCGATTTGGAAAATGGAGCTCGGGAGCACGGCAATTCACAAATCTGCAGAGTTATAAATGATAACTCTCGTCTAAAAATCTATTGAGGTAAGGCAACGAAGAGGATTTCAAAGCAAGACAGAATTGCAGGAAACAGTTTTTCACAGGTAGATTGGACTCGCCTTTAAAGCACATGAAATTCCGCAGAACTTCGACAATGATGCAGTTGGCCAAAAAGGGCGTCTGCGTTCTTTCCTGAATAAATTTTGGAAAAAACGCAGATGCTCTTTTTGGCCAACTAAACAAGCGGGCAATGCAAATCAGCATTATAAAAATGTCTCACTTCGCATTGGTCAAAAGGCCCATGCTGAAAAAGTGTAAAACCCAGAAATGCAGGACAGGCCATGGAGAAAACGGAGCCTTTTTATGCTGATCGGCGGGATGTAAATTGCCACCGGCCACTCTTGAGAAGTGTATGCTCTATCTTAAAACTTCTAAAAAACAGAGCTACAGAGCATACAGCACTTCCCCTCATGGGCGTATATCTTGAGAAAACCAAAAAATCGACAAGACACAGGCACCCCAAAGTTTAGGGCTGCTCTGTTTAGAAATACCTCGATTTGGGTACAACTTACATGTCCTTGGAAGGAAAAAATGGAGAAAGAAGATGTGGTACTTATGTACAATGGAATATTACTCAGCAATTAAATCAATGAAATAAGGCCAGTGGCAGCAACTCGTGCAGACTGAGGTACGATCATTCTAAGTGACATAAGTCAGACATAAAAAGAGACTTATCATAAGGTATCACTTATAGATAGTATCTAAAAATGCCTTCACATGAACGTAATTACAAAACAGAAACGGAGTCTCACATTTAGAAAACACACTTATGGCTGCTAAAGGAGAAAGGTGGGGCGGGGTGATGCATAAACCAGGAGGTTGAAATTAGCACAGATACGGTTCCATAAACAAAATAGGTATTCGACAGGACCTACTCTATAGCTCAAAGAGCTGGACTCAGCACACTGTTGTCACCAGAAAAGGATATATAAGACTGGTAAGAATCTGTAAAAGAATTTATTGATGTCTCTCTTTAAGTGAATCAAGTGGATAGATGTAGAGCAGGAAGAAACACAGTATTGAACATCAGCTATACCCCATTATAAAATTAAATAACAAGAACAAAATAAAGACAGTGAGAGAGAGAGAGAAATTCTTACAAAATTTGTTCAAAGGCTGTGATGCAACCTGGACTGACCATATCTAGACACAGAGCTGGATGGGACCTAAGGCTCTACACTCGTTGGTCTGAGAGGCTTCGTGAGGATGGGACAGCAAATGCAGCACTTTTAGAGTAATACTGCCTGGCCCCCATTCCATGGGTTCCATATCTCCAGGTGCAGGGGACCCTTCCTACAGCTAAAACATGCATGGCACATCCAGAGGATGGTACTCCGTCTGATCGGGAAGAGTTTGGAAAAGTCACCTCATCTCCACGTCTCCTGGTATTCGGGTTCCCCAGCTCCTTTCCTTAGAGTCTCCCCACTTTGGGAAGGCAGCACACTCAACAGCCGGTTTTGCATGGCTTGGAATTTTCCAGTGAAGAAGGGGAATGGCGGGATGGAATGAGACACAAGCCTTAGATGTTTGGACAGGCATATGCCACTCTAGTTTCCTACCTGGAAGAAGAATTTCCCTATCCTTCAGGTGCCCCAGTAACTGGAATGGGTCTGTAGAAATCCTGCCCCTTTGTGTCTGCTTCCCTAAACAAGTTGAAAACCGGTGCTCAGGGGCACTGCAATTCACAAACATGCAGGGTTGTAATTGACACCTCTAATGGAGTCATTTCTTGAGCCAAGTATTCGTAAAGGCCTTGTAAGCAAGGCAGAATTGCAGGAAAGGGATTTCAAGGGGTAGTTTGCACTCGTCATCAAAACACATGCAAAGCTGCTGAACATCGCCAATGATGCAGTTTGCCAAAAAGGCCGTATGCGTTATTCCTTAATATATTCAGGAAAAACCCTTACTCCATTTTTGGCCAACAAAACAGGCGGGCAATGTAAATTAATACTACAAAGAGATATCACTACACACCAGTCAGAATGGCCAACCTCACAAACTGTAAAACCTGAAATGCAGGACAGGGCGTGGAGAAAAGGGAACCCTGACAAGCTGATGGTGGGAATGTAAATTGCTAACAGCCACTCTGGAGAAGTGGGTGGTGATTCCTTAAAAATCTAAAAACCAGAGCTTCAGAGCATATGGCGCTTCCACTCGTGGGCCTGTATCTTGGAAAAAACGTAAATTGACAGGACCCAGGCACTCTAAAATTTATGCAGCCCTGTTTACAAGAGCCTCTACTCGGAAGCTACCTAAAAGTCCTTGGAGGGAAGAATGGATAAAGAAATTATGGTAGATATGTACAATGGAATATTACTCAGCCATGAAGTGAATGAAATAAGGCCATTTAGGGCCACTCAGAAGGACCTACATACATTCATATTAAGTGTCATAAATCAGGCAATGAAAAATATCATATGATATTACTTATCGGTGGAATCTAAAAATTGATAGAAAGGTACTATCTTACAACACAGAAACAGAGTCCCAGACTTAGAACACAAACTTATGGTTACCAAACTGGAAAGGTGTGTTGGAGGCATAAATCATGAGGTTGGAGTTAGTATATACATATTTACAGAGAGAAAACTTGTAATCAACATGGACCTGCTGTAGAGCACTTGGAACTCTTCTCAACACCCTTTGGTAACCTCAAAGGGAAAATAATTCTAAAAAGAATATATAGTTATCTCTGTATAAATGAATCATGTTGGTGTATGTCAACAATGAACACAACATGATAAATCAACTATATACTCCATTATAAATTTAAAATTAAGTTAAAGAAAAGAAAAATGATCACTAAATTTGTTTAGTCGCAGTGAACGTACTACTGTCACATCCCTGGACACAGACACAATTTGGTCCCAAGGCTGGACTGTTGTACGCCTGAGGACCTCGGGAGGATATGCCAGCTAATTCGCCCCCCTTGAACATGTGCAACCTGGTCCCCTCTGCATGGGATCACTATCTCCAGATCTAAGTGTGCCCTCACACTACTAAACCAACCCTCTGACACCCAAAGGATGGTGGACTCTCTGGGCTGGATGACATTTGGAAAATCACCTGCTCTCAACATATCCTGGTGTTTGGGTTCCGACCTCCCGACTCCTTCGTAAGGGTCATCCCACTCTACAAGACAGCACCCTCAACAGGTGATTTTGCAGGGGTTTATACTTGTTCGGGGGATGAAGGGTAAGGGGGAAGAAGGAATGGGACAGAAGCCCTTACATGTTTGGACAGGCACATTCCACTCTAATTTAATACCCAAGAACAGGACTTGCCCTACACCTAAGGTTGTGTCAGTAACCAGAGAGGGACAGTAGAAACCCTGCCGCCTTCTGTTTCCCACAACAACAATTCTAAAACTGGACCTTATACGCACTTCATATTCACAATGCCTGGGGAGCTGTAAATGACAACAGCCCTCAAAAAATGTCTTGGGGTAGGTAATCGAAGTAGACTTCAAAACAAGGCAACCTTTCAATAACCCTTTTTCAAGGAGTAAATCTTACTGACACTGTTCAAAAAAAAAGCACATATGAAGATACTCACCATTGCTTTATGTTAGACAAATGCAAATCAGATGTACAAAGAAGTATCACATGGAACCACTCAGAATAGCCACCATCACAATGTCTACAAACAAGAAATGCTTCAGAGGGTGTGGAAAAAAGAGAAACCTACTACTTATTTTTTTTTTAATCTGCGTTGGGTCTTCGTTGCTGCGCACGGCTTTTCTATAGTTGCAGCAAGCAGGGGCTACTCACCATTGTGGTACGAAGCCTTCTCTTTGTGGTGGCTTCTCTTGTTGTGGAGCACAAGCTGTAGGCACACAGGCTTCAGTAGTTGTGGCTCGTGGGCTCTAGAGCGCAGACTGAGTAGTTGTGGTGCACGGGCTTACTTGTTCTGTGGCATGTGAGATCTTCCCGGGCCAGGGCTCCAACCTGTGTCCCCTGAACTGGCAGGCAGATTCTTAACCACTGCACCACCAATTCTATGCTATCGGTGGCAATGCCAATTGGTAACAGCCACTATGGAGCACAGAATGGAGGTTACCAGAGTAAGGGGAGGTGGGAGGGATAAATTGGAAGTTGGGATTGACATATACACACCACTATATATAAAAGAGATAACAAATAAGGGCTTACTGTATAGCACAGGGAACTCTACTCAATACTCTGTAATGACCTGTATGGGAAAGGAATCCAAAAAGGATTGGATATATGTATAACTGCTTCACTGTGCTGTGCAGCAGAAAGTAACACAACATTGTAAATCAACTCTATTCCAAAAAAATTGAAATTGAAATGAAATGAAGGAAAATAAAATAAAATAGAGCTACCAGATGATCCAGCAAGTTCACTCCTGTGTGCATATCTGGAGGAAAGCATAAATCGAAAAGACACATCTTCCCCAATGTTCACTGCAACACTCTTTACAATAGCGAAGACATGGAAGCAACCAAAATGTCCATCAACATATGAATATAGGTAAAGAATATGTGATACATATATATAATGGAATATGACTCAGCCATAAAATAGAAGAAAATAATGCCAGTTGCAGTAACATGGATGGACCTAGAGATGATTGTACTAAGTGAAGTAAGTCAGACAGAGTAAGACAAATATTGGATGCTATCACTTCTAGGTGGAAGCTAAAAATTGATACAAATGAACTAACTTACAAAACAGAGGCAGACTCACAGACTTGGAAAACAAACTTATGGTTACCAAAGGGGAGAGGTGGGGGGTAGGGATAAATCAGGAGCTTGGGGTAAACATACGAATACTACTATATATAACAGATAAGCAACAAGGACCTACTGTATAGCACAGGGAGCTCTACTCAGTATTCTGGGAATACCGTTATCAGAAAAGAATCTGATAAAGAATAAATATATGCATATGTGTAACTGAATCTCTTGCTGTGCAGCTGAAATGAACACAACATTGTAAATCAACTATACTCCAATAACATTTAAATTTCAAAATAAAGAAAATCACCTATATTTCAAAAGAAAAAAAAAGAATTCCCATCTCTTTATATGGCTTGATAGCTTACTTTTTTAGTGCTCAATATTATCCCATTCCCAGAATATATTAATACTATATCATTTCATTCACCTATTGGAGGACACCTTAGTTTCATTCACATTTTGGCAATATTGAATTAGGTGCCATAAATATCCATATGCAGGTTTTCCTCTGGAAGTATGTTTTAAACTACTTTCAGTAAATATCCATGAGAACACTTGACGGATTGTACAGTAAGGGAATGCTCAATATTTTGGCAAGTGTCAATCAGACTACCAAAGTAGCTGTATTATTTTTCATTTCCACCAATGACAAATGACATTTCCTATTGTTCCACATCTCCTACAGAATTTGTTCTTGCCATTGTTCACATTTTAGCCATTCTAAGTGTTACATAGTGGTATGGAATTGTATTTTTAATTTGCTTTTTCATGGCAGCATGTAATCTGGATTATTCTTCTGTATACTTATATGCATAGTGTCTATTTTCTTTGGTGAGGTGTCCATAAAGTATATTGGTCCACATTTTATTTAGGTTGCTTTCATTTTTTTCTACCCAATCTGTATTTGTTTTATTTATTTTCGTGCCTTATTGCATTAGCAACGACTTGGAGTAAAATATGGAAAAGGAGTCATGAAAGGGGACATCCTTGCTTTTACCTGGACTTAGTGGAAAAGCTTCATGGTTTTGACCATTAATCATGATGTAAGATAAAAGTTTCCTGTAAATCTTTGTTATCAACTTGAGAAAGCTCCAGTCTATTTCTTTAACTGAGAGTTTTTATGAAGAATGGGTGTTAGATTTTTTCAAAGGTCTTCTGAATCTATTGATATGCTAATGATTGTCTTTAAGGTGTTGATATGATGGATATAATTATTTGATTCTAGAATGTGGAACCAGCCTTTCATACCTGGGATTATTTCCTCTCATTCATGATATAAAATTCTCTCAAAATATTGTTGGATTCGATTTGGTAATATTTTGTTGAGGATTTTTGCATTGATGTTCCTGAGAGATATTGGTCAGTTTTCTTTACTATTCATATGTTCTTCTAAGTTTGGATGTTGTGGATTTAGTGTCAGACATTCATTTGGGGAGATTCTCAGTCATTTTTAAAAAATATTTTCTGTTCTTTATTATCTTTATTCTCCTCCTGCTATACCCATTATGTATAGGTCACAGCATTTTTCATTGTTCCACAATTATTGATTACTCTGTTCTGTTGATTCCTTTCCTGCCCATTTTCTCTTTTCTTTTGAGATTTAAAGGTTTCTCCTGATATGTCTTCAAGCTCACAGATATTTCTCCTCAGCCAGCTCTTTGACTGCTAAAACAAAATACGAGAGACTTGGTATTTTATAAACAACAGAATATTTTTGTTTTCTCATAATTGCTGAGGCTGAAAAGTTCAAGAACAAGTAACCAGGGGCTTCCCTGGAGGTGCAGTGGTTAAGAATCTGCCTACCAATAAAGGGGACAAGGGTTCGAGCCCTGGTCCAGGAAGATCCCACTTACCATGGAACAACTAAGCCCGTGCACCACAAATACTGAGCCTGTGCTCTAGAGTCCACAGGCCACAACTACTGAGCCTGTGAGCCACAACCACTGAAACCCACACGCCTAGAGCCGGTGCTCCGCAACAAGAGAAGCCACTCAATGAGAAGCCCGCACACCGCACCAAAGACCCAACACAGCCAAAAAATTAATTAATTAATTATCTAATTATTTTTTATAAAAAAAGAACAAGTTGCCAGCTGACTTAGTGTCTGGTGAGGGACCAATTTCTGGTTCATAATGTGGGTCTTCTCGCTCGGCAATGAAATCATGGAATGGGCATAAGATCTTCTGTGTGCTACATTTATTAGGTCACTAATCCCATGTTTGAGGTCTCTGGCCTCATAACTTAATCACCTCCCAAAAGCCCCACCTCCTAATACCATCAAGATGGGAGCTGGGTTTCAAAATTTTAAAATTAGAGGTACAAAATATTTACACCATAACAGGGACCACAGAGTTAACTGATTTTTCCTTTCATGTTAAAGGTTTGCACATTTATATTTATTATATAATCCCAAAACCCTTGTTTTTTTTTATAAGATTCTTTTTCCGTATACGCCAGTACAGACCACTGAGTAGAGTTCCCTGTGCTATAAAGCAGGTCTTTATCTATTTTATATATAGGAGTGCGTATAAGTCAGTCCCAATCTCCCAATTTATCCCTTCCCCACTTATTCCCTGGTAACCATAAGTTTGTTTTCTATATCCATGATTCTATTTCTGTTGTGTAAATAAATTCATTTGTACCTTTTTTTTTCTTTTATAGATTCCTCATATAAGCAATATCATATGATATCTGTCTTTCTGTGTCTGACTTGCTTCACTCAGTATAACAATCTCTAGGTCCATCCATGTTGCTACAAAACCCTTAATTGTTAAGGATAACTCTCAATTTTTCCCAGTATCATCAGCAATTCTTTCTGGCAGACACGTGATAACACTTTTTAAACAGGGATATTGAGACCAAGGCTCCTGACCTGCAAACAAACAAAACATCATTCATATAGTGAAAACTTTGCAAATCAAAGGATGAAAGCACTTGGTCTAAATCCCTTTGCACCCACTGCTGACAGAGGGCAGAGGAGTTTGACTCACTAATCTTCCTTACGTGCACTTCTTCCTAATGGGGTATTCCATCTAAAACTTATAAGAAGCGGGGATGTATCATGGAACACACCAATCGCTACTACAGATTCTGAAGCAGCAAAAAAAAAAAAAAAACCATGATAAATCCATCCAAAGGGTTCTGTCCACATTGTTACAATAGTTTCCTTCACACTGTGAACCCTTTTCAAACCCTTTCACTTGAACCTATTTTTATTTTTTTCAACAAAAATAATGTTAATCTGCAGTCAGACACTCCAGTAATATTACACTATCCCTTGTGCAAGTATGTAGGGATTTGAGGAGCTATGGGAGGCCACCATGAGAGGTTGCCTAGAGTAATTAGGACATTTCATTTAATGTTGGTTCTTCTCCCTAAGATGTCTGCTATCCTCTTCTTTTTGTAGCTACTAGCATTGAGAAAGTGACCAAGATAAGGCCCTTCTCTTTTACTGCCCATGAATGGAACTGTGATTAACCCCACAGAACTTGGTGCTTCCAGAATCCCCTGAACCTACTGACCCTCCATGCATGGCACGACATAGATAAGGATGGTGACGTGTATCCTTGTATACAGCATGTTATAAAATGTTTGACTCTTCCCTTCCTCGTAATTCCAAAGAATAGGTTTCTTTGGATTTCTGCTTAATGCTGCTGGAGTTGGTACATAAGTTGAGGGAGGTATCAGGGCACACCAAAAGAGAGGGTAACTGCACAGAAAATACAAGCAGGTACATTTCTGTGTAGTTTCAAGCAGCTTATTTGCTATATCAACCATGGTGACATGTTGACCCTTCCTCTTTCTACTAGTAGTACAACAAACATAAAGGATATTTAAGCTGCTTGTTTTATCCCCACCTCTCACAATTGATCTGCATTAACATATAGGACAATGAAGGGCCCTTTCTACCATCTTAACCAATATTTGAGAACTAGAAAATGTCCAGATTTTTCTGGGGTTTATTTTCATATTCCCCAGTCAGGCCTATGAAGGAATCTTACCTATTGTGTTTATTAATGAAGTCATATCTCTGACGGCATCCCATCATCAACAAAACTGGAAAGAAATTTGAAGGGTCTTCGATGTTACCATATTTGAAATAACAATATTTTAACCTGACACGTTTTTGGATTTTAGAAAAAAATATTTTAAATGAGACAAAAAATCATTTTTATGACACAAAAAGACAGCAATAGTTTTATATTTTTATCTGTTCCACTTGCACACAAGTGTCTCATGGGGTTATGTAAAGCTCTCCTGTTGGGTGCTGTGCATGGTGCAAGTATGGATTAAAGCTTAGGAATCTTAAGCTTCAGTCACCTGAAACATTTAAATTAGGATGCAAGCAATCCTGTCCAACATTTGAAAAGAGCAAGACACTCTCTTTATTTTATTTGTTAGGTAATTAATCTGTCTTTTCCCCAAGGAGAGAAACAAGTGGCATCTTCCATCAATGTGTTGCACAAATATCTTTGAACAGAGAGTGCAAGCAGAGGCTGATACAGGATGTGAAAAAAAAATGAGAGACCCTTGTGGCATTTTCTCCTAACTTATTGCAATCTCCCATTTAAAATGTGGCAATAATCAATCTTCTGAGGAAAAAGGCCCAAGGAAGGTTTTTGCTTCTGTGGAATAAGGGGATTGCTAAAGATTTCAGGAGGCAAGACGAATTAGTGAGAATGACCATGAGAAATCAGAGAAAAGTCAGATCCATGGATGAAGTGATGTTTACCACTGTGAATCAATGAGAAGTAGGAGCAAATGAAAAGAAAGCTGATACAACATTTTCTGAATAAATGTAACCTTTCAGCTGTCATAGAAAAATTAATACTCACTATGATACAACATATTTAGTTTAGAAAGTTAACTTAAATTTAAAGGTTAATAATTACATTTATTGAAGAAATGAAAACATATTTGTGGTTTAGAATAAATAATGTGTTCTGCTACAGGTAAGAAGACTACATAAATAAATAGAAGTAAGACTAAATAAATAAAGAGGAAAATAACAAATTAGATGTTATTAACATTAAAAACTGACACTCATCTAAAGAAAGAGAAGGAGAGACAGAAAGAGAGAAGAACTCATCTCAAGCATGTATTAAAAACTCCTAAATAAGAAGTCTTCAGATGTTAAGAAAAAAAAGGAAGTCTTCAATAAGAAGATAATGGAATAGCAAAATGGGGGAAATATACCAAAAGATATTTCAAAAAAGAGAGTACAGAATGTTAAGTAAACATATCAAAAGATGCTTGGCTTCTTAGTAGTCAATTAAATGCAAAAGCGTGATACCTGGAATTATCACTCACCAACCAGAAAGTTCAAATGAAAATGACAGGTATTATCAAGTTTGACAAGAATGTGTATAATCCTTGAATCTCATTCACTGCTGCTGAAGATGAAAAATCATACAAATGTTTTGAAAATATTTAGAAATATCTAAAAAGATAAATACAAGAAAGCTATGACTCAAAAATTTTACTACTACGTGTATACTGAACAATAATTTATACACACACCACCAAAGCTCAAGTTCTAGAATTTATATACCAGTGTTGTTCTCAATAGACACAAACTGAAAATCACTCATATTGTAATACACATTGGAATAAATTAATTAATAGTTAAATATTTACATTATGGAATCCTATGCAACAGTGGCAATGCATGATCACAACAACAGGCAACCATATAGGCATATTCACAAACAACATAAAATAAAAAAGCCCAATCCAAAAGTGATTTTACTGTGCCATAACATTTATATAAAATACAAAATACAGGTAAAGTTATCTTTTTGTTAGATACCAGAACAATATTAAACCTTAAGGGGAGTCACTAGAATGGCAACAGGGGGCCTCTGAGTATCCGGCAATTTTCTGTGTCTTTATCTAGAAGCTATGTTTAGAGTGTATTCAGATGCTGAATTTTCTGAAATTTGTCATTTCCTTACAAACCATGCATGTTTTTCGTTGTTTTTTATACATAACAAAAACTAAAAAAGATAGACCAGGGAAGGTAATTGTATTAGCACTTTAATATCCATGCTTTTCAAGGTGGAAGTGAAAAGTATTAAATACTTGACATTGTGATTACTTCTTAAAAGTAAGGTGAAAATTTGAGGTTAATAAATAAGACATACTTCTTCATATATAATCCTCAAAGAGGAGGGGTAGAAAGGAGTATTATTTTTTTTTTCTTTAATACAGAATCGTTAAGATACAAAATAATGAAAACAGACTAGGTTTAAAAAAGAGCACACTGGACTTCCATGGTGGCACAGTGGGTAAGAATTTGCCTGCCAATGCAGGGAACAGGGGTTCCATCCCTGGTCTGGGAAGATCCCACATGCCGCAGAGCAACTAAGCCCGTGTGCCACAAGTACTGAGCCTGTGCTCTAGAGCCTGCAAGCAACAACTATTGAGCCTGCATGACACAACTACTGAAGCCCATGCACCTAGAGCCCATACTCCACGACAAGAGAAACCACCGCAAGGAGAAGCCCGTGCACCACAACGATGAGTGACCCCTGCTTCTCTAGTAACAACTGGAGAAACCCTGTGCAGCAACGAAGACCCAACACAACCAAAAATTTAAACAATTAAATCTTTTGACTTCTGAGATGACTCACTCACGTGGCTGTAGGTAAGAGGCCTCAGTTCCTTGCCACATGGATCTCTCCTTAGGGCTGCTTGAGTGTCCTCATGACATGGCAGCTGGCTTACCCCAGGATGAGTGATCTAGCAGAAACCAAAGCAGAAGCTGCAATGTCTTTTATAACTTTGGAAGCTGCACTTTGTCATTTCTGCAATTTCTTATTAGTTAAACAGTCAACCCTTTTCAAGTGCGAGGAGCCACACTGGTACATGGAGACTGGGAGATAATTAGGGGATAATTAGGTCCATCTTGGAGGCTGGCTACCAAAGTGGCTGACTAGCCAAAGTCTGAATTTTGTTTTCTTCACTTCTGGAGAGAAAATGGTCAGTGAACCCCATTGGTGGTCTTTGAGATGTACCAAAGCTACCTCTTGCTCTCACCCCCAGCTGTGTGGCTGACAGGGTCTTGGTGCTCCAGCCGGGTGTCAAGCCTGTGCCTCTGAGGTGGGAGAGCCGAGTTCAGGACATTGGTCTACCAGAGACCTCTGGCACCTTGTAATATCAAATGGCGAAAGCTCTCCCAGAGATATCCGTCTCAACGCTAAGACCCAGCTCCACTCAGAGACCAGCAAGATCCAGTGCTGGACATCCCATGCCAAACAACTCGCAAGACAGGAATGCAGGCCCACCCATTAGCAGAGGGGCTGCCGAAAATCACAATAAGGTCACAGACACCCCAAAACACACCACCAGATGCGGATCTGTCCACCAGAAAGACAAGATCCAGACACACCCACCAGAACACAGGCACCAGTCCCCTCCATCAGAAAGCCTACACAACCCACTGAACCAACCTTAGCCACTGGGGGCAGACACCAAATACAACGGGAACTACGAATCTGCAGCCTCTTAAAAGGAGACCCCAAACACAGTCCCCAAAGCCAAATGAGAAGACAAAGAAACACACAGCAGATGAAGGAGCAAGGTAAAAACCCACCAGACCAAACAAATGTGGAGGAAATAGGCAGTCTACCTGAAAATGAATTCAGAGTAATGATAGTAAAGATGACCCCAAATCTTGGTACAGGAATGGAGAATAGACAAGAAACGTTTAACAAGGACCTAGAAGAACTAAAGAGCAAACAAACAATGATGAACAACACAATAAATGGAATTAAAAATTCTCTAGAAGGAAACAATAGCAGAATAACTGAGGCAGAAGAATGGATAAATGACCTGGAAGATAAAATAGTGGAAATAACTACTGCAAAGCAAAATAAAGAAAAAAAGAATGAAAAGAATTGAGGACAATCTGAGACATCTCTGGGAAAACATTAAACGCACCAACATTCGAATATAGGGTTCCCAGAAGTAGAAGAGAAAAAGAAAGACGCTGAGAAAATATTTAAAGAGATTATAGTTGAAAACTTCCCTAATATGGGAAAGGAAATCGTTAATCAAGTCCAGGAAGCGCAGGGAGTCCCATACAAGATAAACCCAAGGAGAAACATGCCAAAACATATATTAATCAAACTATCAAAAATTAAATACAAAGAAAATATATTAAAAGCAGCAAGGGAAAAACAAAAAATAACATACAAGGGAATCCTCGTAAGGTTAACAGCTGAACTTTCAGCAGAAACTCTGCAAGCCAGAAGGGACTGGCAGGACATATTTAAAGTAATGAAAGGGGAAAAGCTACAACCAAGATTACTCGACCCACCAAGGATCTCGTTCAGATTCGACAGAGAAATTAAAACCTTTACAGACAAGCAAAACTAAGAGAATTCAGCACCACCAAACCTGCTTTACAACAAATCCTAAAGGAACTTCTCTAGGCAGGAAACACAAGAGAAGGAAAAGACCTACAATAAGAAACCCAAAACAATTAAGAAAATGGTAATAAGAACATACATATCAATAATTACCTTAAATGTAAATGGATTAAATGCTCCAACCAAAAGACATAGACTGGCTGAATGGATCCGAAAACACGACCGGTATGTATGTGGTCTACAAGAGACCCACTTCAGACATAGGGACACATACAGATGGAAAGTGAGGGGATGGAATAAGATATTCCATGCAAATGGAAATCAAAAGAAAGCTAGAGTAGCAATTCTCATATCAGACAAAAAAGACTTTAAAATAAAGACTATTACAGGAGACAAAGAAGGACACTACATAATGATCAAGGGATCAATCCAAGAAGAAGATATAACAATTGTATAATTTTATGCACCCAACATAGGAGCACCTCAAAACATAAGACAAATGCTAACAGCCATAAAAGGGGAAATCGACAGAAACACAATCATAGTAGGGGACTTTAGCACCCCTCTTTCACCAATGAACAGATCATCCACAATGAAAATAAATAAGGAAACACAAGCTTTAAATGATACATTAAACAAGATGGACTTAATTGATATTTATAGGACATTCCATCCAAAAACAACAGAATACACTTTTTCTCAAGTGCTCCTGGAACATTCTCCAGGATATAGATCATATCTTGGGTCACAAATCAAGCCTTGGTAAATATAAGAAAACTGAAATCGTATCAAGTATCTTTTCCGACCACAATGCTATCAGACTAGATATCAATTACAGGAAAAAAATCTGTAAAACATAAAAACACATGGACGCTCAACAATACACTA
The DNA here is from genome assembly GCF_965194825.1 of Balaenoptera physalus. NCBI lineage: Eukaryota > Metazoa > Chordata > Mammalia > Artiodactyla > Balaenopteridae > Balaenoptera > Balaenoptera physalus. The sequence goes on from NW_028126501.1 coordinate 209,829, forward strand.
CTTAATAACCAAGACACCACTGAAGAAATCAAAGAGGAAATTAAAAAATACCTAGAAACAAATGACAATGAAAACATGAAGACCCAAAACCTATTGGATGCAGCAAGAGCAGTTCTAAGAGAGAAGTTTATAGCAATACAATCCTACCTCAAGAAACAAGAAATATCTCAAATAAACAAGTTAACCTTACACCTAAAGCAATTACAGAAAGAAAGGAAAAAAAAAAACAAAGTCAGCAGAGGAAAGACATCATAAAGATCAGACCAGACATAAATGAAAAAGAAATGAAGGAAACAACAGCAAAGATCAAAAAAAGTAAAAGCTGGTTCCTTGAGAGGATAAACAAAATTGATAAACCATTAGCCAGACTCATCAAGAAAAAAAGGGAGACGACTCAAATCAATAGAATTACAAATGAAAAAGGAGAAGTAACAACTGACACTGCAGACATACAAAGGATCATGAGAGATTACTGCAAGCAACTATATGCCAATAAAATGGACAACCTGGAAGAAATGGACAAATTCTTAGAAAAGCACAACCTTCCAAGACTGAACCAGGAAGAAATAGAAACTACAAACAAACCAATCCCAAGCACTGAACTTGAGACTGTGATTAAAAATCTTCCAACAAACAAAAGCCCAGGACCAGATGGCTTCACAGGCAAATTCTATCAAACATTTAGAGAAGAGTTAACACCTATCCTTCTCAAACTCTTCCAAAATATAGCAGAGGGAGGAACTCTCCCAAACTTATTCTATGAGACCACCATCTCCATGACACCAAAACCAGACAAAGATGTCACAAAGAAAGAAAACTACAGGTCAATATCACTGATGAACATAGCTGCAAAAATCCACTGCACAATACTAGCAAACAGAATCCAACAGCGCCTTAAAAGGATCATACACCATGATCAAGTGGGGTTTATCCCAGGGATGCAAGGATTCTTCAATACATGCAAATCAATGTGATACACCATATTAAAAAACTGAAGGATAAAAACAATATGGTCATCTCAATAGATGCAGAAAATGCTTTCGACAATATTAAACACCCATTTATCATAAAAACCCTCCAGAAAGTAGGCATAGAGGGAACTTTCCTCAACATAATAAAGGCCATATATGACAAACCCACAGCCAGCATCATTCTCAATGGTGAAAAAGTGAAACCATTTCCACCAAGATCAGGAACAAGACAAGGTTGCCCACTCTCACCACTATTATTCCACACACTTTTGGAATTTTTAGCTGCAGCAATCAGAGAAGAAAAAGAAATAAAAGGAATCCAAATCGGAAAAGAGGAAGTTAAGCTCTCACTGTTTGCAGATGACATGATACTATACACAGAGAATCCTAAAGATGCTACCAGAAACCTACTAGAGTTAATCAATGAACTGGTAAGGTTGCAGGATACAAAATTAATGTACAGATATCTCTTTCATTCCTATACACTAAAGATGAAAATTCTGAAAGAGAAATTAGGGAAACACTCCCATTTACCACTGCAACACAAAGAATAAAATACCTAGGAATAAACCTACCTAAGGAGGCGAAAGACGTTTACTCAACAAACTATAAGACACTGATGAAAGAAATCAAAGACGACACAAACAGATACAGAGATATACCATGTTCTTGGATTGGAAGAATCAACATTGTGAAAATGACTCTACTACCCAAAGCAATCTACAGTTTCAATGCAATCCCTATCAAACTACCAATGCAATTTTTCAGAGAACTAGAACAAAAAAATTTCACAATTTGTATGGAAACACAAAAGACCCCGAACAGCCAAAGCAATCTTGAGAAGAAAAACAGAGCTGGAGGAATCAGGCTCCCTGACTTCAGACAATACTACAAAGCTACAGTAGTCAAGACAGTATGGTACTGGCACAAAAACAGAAATATAGAGCAATGGAACAGAAGAGAAAGCCCAGACATAAACCCATACACATATGGTCACCTTAATTTTGATAAAGGAGGCAAGAATATACAATGGAGAAATCACAGCCTCTTCAATAAGTGGTGCTGGGAAAACTGGACAGCTACTAGTAAAAGAATGATATTAGAAGACTCCCTAACACCATACACAAAAATAAACTCAAAATGGATTAAAGACCTAAATGTAAGGCCAGACACTATCAAACTCTTAGAGGAAAACATAGGCAGAACACTCTATGACATCAATCACAGCAAGATCCTTTTTGACCCACCTCCTAGAAAACGGAAATTAAAAAGAAACATAAACAAATGAGACCTAAGGAGACTTAAAAGCTTTTGCACAGCAAAGGAAAACGTAAACAAGACGAAAAGGCCACCCTCAGAATGGGAGAAAATATTTGCCAACGAAGCAGCTGACAAAGGATTAATCTCCAAACTTTACAAGCAGCCCATGCAGCTCAATATCAAAAAAAAAAAAAACACAAACAACCCAATCCATAAATGGGCAGAAGACCTAAATAGACATTTCTCCAAAGAAGATATACAGATTGCCAACAAACACATGAAAGAATGCTCAACATCACTGATCATTAGAGAAATGCAAGTCGAAATTACAATGAGGTATCACCACACACAGGTAAGAATGGCCATCATCAAAAAAATCTACAAACAATAAATGCTGCAGAGGTGTGGAAAAAAGGGAACCCTCTTGCACCGTTGGTGGGAGTGTAAATTGATACAGCCACTATCGAGAACGGTATCAAGGTTCCTTAAAAAACTAAAAATAGAACTACCATATGACACAGCAATCCCACTACTGGGCATATACCTGGAGAAAACCATAATTCAAAAAGAGTCATGTTCCACAATGTTCATTGCAGCTCTATTTGCAATAGCCAGGACATGGAAGCAACCTAAGTGTCCATCAACTGATGAATGGGTGAAAAAGATGTTGCACATCTTCAATATAAAATGGAATATTACTCAGCCATAAAAAGAAATGAAATTGAGTTATTTGTAGTGAGATGGATGGACCTAGAGTGTGTCATACAGAGTGAAGTAAGTCAGAAAGAGAAAAACAAATACTGTATGCTAACACATATATGTGGACTCTAAAAAGAAAAGGAAAAGAAACGGTTGGGAAGAACCTAGGGACAGGACAGGAATAAAGACGCAGACATAGAGAATGGACTTGAGGACATGGGGAGGGGGAAGGGTAAGCTGGGACGAAGTGAGAGAGTGGCATGGACTTATATATACTACCAAATGTAATATAGCTAGCTAGTAGGAAAGAGCTGCATAGAAGAGGGAGATCAGCTCAGTGCTTTATGACCACTTAGAGGGGTGGGATAGGGAGGGCGGGAGGGAGACGCAACAGGGAGGAGATATGGGGATATATGGATATGTATAGCTGATTCACTTTGTTCTAAAGCAGAGACTAACACACCATTGTAAAGCAATTATAGTCCAATAAAGATGTTAAAATTAAATAAATAAATAAATGAATAATTTATGGCCCCCCCTCCAAATTAAATCTTTTTTAAAAATGAATAAATAAAAAAGAGCACTCCATGACATGGAACGCTAAACCTAAGTATTTTCAGTACTATAGTAAATGTAAATGGATTAATATCTCCTATTAAAGTGTAATTTTTTATATTATGTGGAACTAAATTTTTTTCACAATATACAGGTAAAATAAAAGAATTACATTAGAAAGGAGAAAACATTCCATGTATTTAAAAACAATAAAACAATAAGCATATAATATGCATCTTAGATATAAGTAGTCTTTAAGTTCAGAACAATTTGTCATTATTGTAATTAGTATTATTATACCAATTTCTTTAAAACATTTCAATACTTGTTGTATTTGAAAAAATATTTTAATATTTTTTCTTCTCTCTTTTGTGGTCTAATACATGGTAAGTATTTAGCTGCTAACATAACTTAAAAATATATTTTGTTTTTTTACAGCCGAACAAAACTGAATCAAGAAGAAATAGATAACTTGAACATACTGATCACTAAAAGCAAAATAGAGGGCTTCCCTGGTGGCGCGGTGGTTGAGAATCTGCCTGCCAATGCAGGGGACACGGGTTCGAGCCCTGGTCTAGGAAGATCACACATGCCGCGGAGCTACTGGGCCCGTGAGCCACAACTACGGAGCCTGAGCGTCTGGAGCCCGTGCTCCACAACAAGAGAGGTCACGATAGTGAGAGGCCCACGCACCGTGATGAAGAGTGGCCCCTGCTCGCTGCAACTAGAGAAAGCCCTCGCACAGAAACGAAGACCCAACACAGCCAAAATAAATAAATAAATAAATAGAATTTTTAAAAAAAATAGAATCTGTAATTTAAAAAAACTCCCTAGCAACAGAAGTCCAGGGTCAGATGGTTTCACAGGCAAATTCTACCAAATATAAAAAGCAGAACTTACACTGATTCTTCTCAAACTCTTCGAAAAGATTGAAGAGTAAGGAATACTTCCAAAGACATTCTATGGATCCACTATCATGCTGATATCAAAAACAGATGGGAAGGGGGGACTTCCCTGGTGGCACAGTGGTTAAGAATCTGTCTGCCACTGCAGGGGACATAGGTTCGAGACCTGGTCTGGAAAGATCCCACATGCCATGGAGCAACTAAGCCTGTGTGCCACAACTACTGAGCCTGCGCTCTACAGCCCACGAGCCAAAACTACTGAGCCTGATAGCCACAACTGCTGAAGCCCACGCACCTAGAGCCCATGATCTGCAACAAAAGAAGCCACCACAATGAACAGCCTGCACACCACAACGAAGAGTAGCCCCCGCTCACCGCAACTAGAGAGAGCCCGAGCACAGCAACGAATGTCCAATGCATCCAAAAATAAATAAAGAAAGAAATTTACTAAAAAAAAAAACCAAATAAAACAGATGGGGACTTTTCTCGTGGTCCAGCAGTTAAGATTTCGCCTTCCAGTGCAGGGGGTGCGGGTTCGATCCCTGGTTTTGGAGCTAAGATCCCACATGCCTCACAAACAAGAAACCGAAACATAAAACAGAAGCAGTACTGGAACAAATTCAATAAAGACTTTAAAAAAAAAACACAGAGAAAGACACTACCGAAAAAGAAAACTGCAGGCCAATATCGTTGATAAATATAGATGCAAAAATTCTCAACTGAATATTAGAAAACCGAATCCGACAACACATAAGAGGATCATACACCATGACCAAATTTGATTCACCCAGTTTCACAAAGCTGTTTCAACATATGCAAATCAATCAACATGATACACCCCATCGACAAAGGAAAAACAAGAAACAAACGATCATCAAAATAGATGGCGAAAAAGCATTTGAAAAGCTTCAACATCCATTCATGGTAAAAACACTTACCAACGTGGGTACAGAGGAAACATATCTCAACATAATAAAACCTATTTATGACAAACCCACAGCCAATATAATACTAAACGTTCATAAGCTGAAAGCCTTCCCGCTAAAATCTGGAACAAGACAAGGATGCCCACTCTCACGTCTTCTCTTCAACATAGTATTGGAAGTCCTAGCCACAACAATCAGACAAGAAAAAGAAATAAAATCTAACCAAATTGGAAGGGAAGAGGTAAAGTTGCCATTATATGCAGATGACATGATAATATATATAAAGGAAACCCTAAAAATTCCACACAAACACTACTAGAACTGATAAACAAATTCAGCAAAGTAGCAGGATACAAGATTAACATATATAAATTGGTTTCATTTCCTGGTTTTTCTTTCTTTTTTTTTTAAATTTATTTTGGCTGCATTGGGTCTTCATTGCTGTGCACGGGCTTTCTCTAGTTGTGGCCAGTGGGGACTAGACTTTCTTGTGGTGCGCAGGCTTCTCATTGCAGTGGCTTCTCTTGTTGTGGAGCATGGGCTCTAGGCATGCAGTCTTAAGTAGTTGTGGCACATGGGCTCAGTATTTGTGGCTCACTGGCTCTAGAGTGCAGGCTAAGTAGTTGTGGCACACAGGTTTAGTTGCTCCACGGCATGTGAGATCTTCCTGCATCAGGGCTCAAACCCGTGTCCCCTGTATTGGCAGGCGGATTCTCAACCACCGAGCCAACAGGGAAGTCCCTGGTTGCATTTCTTTACACTAACAATGAAATATCAGAAAGGAAATGTAAACAAGCAATCCTTTTTTAAATGGCATCAAAAAAATAAAATGCTTAGGATTAAACCTCACCAAGGAGGTGAAATACTTATATACTGAGAACTACAAAACATTAGTAAAGGAAGCTGAAGATGATTCAAAGAAATGGAAAGACATCCCACGCTCTTGGATGGGAGGAATTAATACTGTTAAAATGGCTATACTACCCAAAGCAATCTACAGATTTAATGTGATCCCTATCAAATTACCCATGACATTTTCCCCAGAACTAGAACAAATAATCCTAAAATGTATCTGGAACCATAAAAAAGTCAGAAATGTGAACACAATCCCCAGGAAAAAGAACAAAGCAGGAGGCATAACCCTCCTAAACTTCAGAAAATACTACAAAGTTACAGTAATCAAAGCCGCATTGTATTGGCACAGAAAGAGATACATGGATCAATGGATTAGAATAGAGAGCTAAGAAATAAACCCACACACCTATGGTCAATTAACCTTTGACAAAGGAGGCAAGAATATACAATGGGGAAAAGACAGTGTCTTCAGCAAGTGGTGTTTTGAAAGTTGGAGAGCCGTATGCAAATCAGTGAAGTCAGAACATACCCTCACACCATTCACAAAAATAAACTCAAAACGGCTTATATGCTTAAATATAAGATAGGACACCTTATAACTCCTAGAAGAGAACATAAGCAAAACATTCTCTGACATAAGTCATACCAAAATTTTCCTAGGTAGTTCTCCCTAGGCAGTACAAATACAGTAAGTCACCTACATACGAACCTTCAAGTTGCAAACTTTCAAAGATGCAAACGTCCATTCGCGTGTCCAATCATGTAAGTTAGTTCACGTGTCTGACATACATTGTCACGTGCGTGCTTCCTCTATATGTGGTTGTGCTTTTGTGTACTTTACAGTACTGTATAGAGTACAGTAGTACAGTACCTTTATTTCAAACCCAAGATGTCTGGAAGCAAGCGTAAAAGCAGACGTGATGTAGCTGGTACTGTTAAGAAGCGCCAAGCGATAATGACGGAAACAAAAGTGAAAGTAATTGAGAGAGTGGAGCGAGGCAAAAAGATGTTAGACATCGCTCATTCTTATAATATGAATCATTCAATCATTGGCACGAATCTAAAGAACAAGGACAAGATCATGGAACATGTGAAGTCTGCTGTGCCGACGATGTTGACACAATATCCAAGAAGCATGGAAAAGTGATGGAGGAGATGGAGAAACTTCTCAGTGTGCGGATGCAGGATCAACATCAGCGCTGAGTCCTGCTCAACTTAACGCTGATTCAAGAGAAAGCTAAAAGCCTTTATGAAGACTTGAAGAAGAAACACGGCAAAGAATCAGAGGGCACATCTTTTAATGCCAGCCATGGCTGCTTTCATCGGTCCAAGGCTAGAGCCAGCCTTCACAATGTAAAAGTAAGTGGAGAGACAGCAAGTGCAGATAGGGTAGCTGTCCAGGAACTTCCAGAAACACTTTGAGAAATTATTGATGATGGTGTGTATTTACCCAACCAGGTTTTTAATGTGGATGAGACACAACTGAACTGGAAGAGGATGCCAGACCGAAGTTACGTCAGTAAGGAGGAAAAGTTGATGCCGGGCTGTAAAGCAGCAAAGGATAGGCTAACTGTTGTTTGGTGGCAATGCTTCCGGTGAATTGAAGCTGAAACCTCTCTTAGTTTATCATTCACACAACCCAAGAACCCTTAAAAACATAGCCAAGGGCTCTCTTCCTGTTGTGTGGAAGCGTAACCCCAAATCCCGGATTACACAGGCCACGTTCCAGGACTGGTTTTGCCACCACTTTATCCCAGATGTAGAGAAATATTGCTTGGAGAAGGACGTTCCAGCAAAACATTCTTTTGCTGCTCGACTGTGCTCTGGGCCACCCCCCATTCATGGATGACTTTCATCCCAACGTCAAAGTACTGCATCTGTCACCAAATACTACGTTGCTCATCCAACCTATGGACCAGGGCGTTATAGCGACTTTCAAGAAATATTATTTATGTCACACTTTTTGTCAGGCAGTAAAGGTAAGTGACAAATCAGGAACAACCTAGGGACAACTTTGGGAGGACCATAACATCTACAAGACCATAAAAAACATTGACTTTGCATGGTGTGAGGGGATGGCGGTCACGATGAATGGGGTTTGGAAGAACCTTTGCCCACAGTTTGTTCATGATTTTTGTGGATTTGAGAAGGTAGATCAGAAGTCCGAAGAGGTCTTCAGCAACGTAGTGACCCTCAGCGAGAAGCTGGAGCTAGGTCTGCAAGAGGACGATTTCGCTGACCTCCTTGCTGTGCAACATGAGGAGCTTACTGATGGAATTGGAGGCCCAGAGAACGGATGAAGAGGGACAGGAGGAAGAAAAAGTAACTGAAGAACTGAAGAGATTCACGACACAGAAAATGGCAAGGGAACCTTCGTTATTTGAGGAAGCACTGTTAGTTTTTGAGGCACAGGACCCGAACCTAGAATGGGACCCAAAGGTGGCAGCAGCCATTCAGTTTGCAATCCAGTGTTACCTTGTCATCTATGATGAGAAAAAAAGAGCTACTACCCAGACATCAATGGATCATTCTTTCAAGAGGGTAGATAGAATTAAATCCAGCAAGGAACCAGAACCTTTGCCATCAACGTCAGGTATGAGTGAAATTGCAGCTTGCTCTCTGTCTCCTACTGCGGATAATCCTTCACCCCTACCATCTCCCACCTCCCCTCCCTCCTCCAATCAGTAACTCTGCTCGCCTGTTCCCTCGATGCCAGCCCGAGTATCCCAGCTGTTGTACTGTATTACTGTACTTTTCAAGTTACTGTACTGTAAGATTAAAAATGCTTTCTTTGTTTTTGTGCTTGTTTTTTATGTATTGTTTGCGTGAAAAGTATTATAAACCTATTACGGTACAATAGCATATAGCCGACTGTGTAAGTTGGGTACCTAGGCGAACTTTGTTGGACTTACAAACAAATTGAACTTACAAACGCACTCTTGGAACAGAACTTGTTCATATGTAGGGGACTTACTGTAAAAGCAAAAAAGAAACAGGAACTAATCAAACTTATAAGCTTTTGCACAGCAAAGGAAACCATAATCAAAATGAAAATACAACCTATGGACTGGGAGAAAATATTAGCAAATGATGAGACTGACAAGGGCTTAATTTCCAAACTATACAAACAGCTCATACAACTCAATAACAACATAACAAATAACTCAATGGAAAAATGGGTAGAAGACCTAAATAAACATTTCTCCAAAGAAGACATACAGAGAGCCAATAGGCACATGAAAAGATGCTCATCATCACTAATTATTAGATAAATGCAAATCCAAATTACAATGAGGTATCACTTCACACTGATCAGAATGGCCATCATTAAAAAAAATCTACAATTAACAAATGCTGGAGTGGGTATGGAGAAAAGGGAACCCTTCTACACTGTCGGTGGCCATGTAAGTTGGTGCAGCCACTATGGAAAACAGTATGGAGGTTCCTCAAAAAAACTATAGGGTTGCCATATGATCTAGCAATCCCACTTGTGGACATATATCTAGACAAAACTATAATTCAAAAAGATACATGAAACCCTATGTTCATAGCAGCACTATTTATAACAGCCAAGACATGGAAACAACCTAAATGTTCATTGAAAAATGAGTGTATAAAGAAGGTGTGGTATACGTATACAAAAGATATTACTCAGACATAAAAAAGAATGAAATAATGCCATTTGCAGCAACATGGATGGACCTAGAGATAATGATACTAAGTGAAGTAAGTCAGAGAGAGAAAGACAAATACCATATAATATCACTTATATGTGGAATCGAAAACAGGACACAAATGAGCATGTCAGCAAAACAGAAACAAACACACAGATATAGAAAAGAGAGTTGTGGTTGCCAAGGAGAGAGTGAAGGAAAGATTGGGAGTTTTGGAATAGCAGAAGCAAACTTTTCTACATAGGATAGACAACCCACCAAGACCTACTGTATAGCACAGGAAACTATATTCAATATCCTGTGATAAACCATAATGGAAAAGAATATATATAGATATATAGATATAGATATATAGATATAGATAGATATATAGATAGATATATATAAAACTGAATCACTTTGCTGAACAGCAGAAATTAATACAACAATGTATAAAGGCTGCAGAGGGTGTGGAGAAAAGGGAACCCTCCTGAACTGTTGGTGGGAATGTAAACTGATACAGCCACTATGGAGAACAGTATGGAGATCCCTTAAAAGCTGAAAAATAGAACTACCATATGACCCAGCAATCCCACTACTGGGCATATACCCGGAGAAAACCATAATTCAAAAAGATACATGTACCCCAATGTTCACTGTAGCACTATTTACAATAGCCAGGACATAGAAGCAACCTAAATGTCCATCGACAGATGAATATATAAAGAAGATGTGGCACATCTATACAATGGAGTATTACTCAGCCATAAAAAGGAACAAAATTGAGTTATTTGCAGTGAGGTGGTTGGACCTAGAGTCTGTCATACAGAGTGAAGTAAGTCAGAAAGAGAAAAACAAATACCGTACGCTAACACATATATATGGAATCTAGAAAAATGGTACTGACGAACCTAGTGACAGGGCAGGAATAAAGACACAGATGTAGAGAACGGACTTAAGGACACAGGGGGCAAGGGGAGACAGGGACATAGTGAGAGAGTAGCACTGACATATATACACTACCAAATGTAAAATAGCTAGTGGTAAGCTGCCGCATAGCACAGGGAGATCAGCTCGGTGCTTTATGTCCCCCAGAGGGGTGGGATAGGGAGTGTGGGAGGGAGGCTCATGGGGGGGGGGGATATGGGGAATATATGTACACATATAGCTGATTCACTTTGTTGTAAAGCAGAAACTAATACAGTGTTATAAAGTAAGTATACTCCAATAAACATGTATTTAAAAAACCCACAACATTGTAAATCAACTACACTTGAAAATATTTCTTAAGTGCAAACAATTTTCTGAATGTAAGTTTTACTGTGTGTGTGTGTACCACAGGTTCAATATATATGAATTATGTCAAATTGATTACATTGCTTTTCAAAATAAAGAATTTTTGATATTTTACATCAGCCTCATGTTATAAATGCAGAAAAACTATATTACTTTTTTCTAAAGTTCAGAAATAGCCATTTTGCTCATTCGGTATGCTATAAACCATTAACTCTTAAAAAGGGATTCGTGACCTCTTCCTTCCAAAGAAATATTTCTCCACTCACACAATTTTAATAGAATGTTCCACCATGAACTGACTTCCCACCTTAGAGACACAAGATTTGCATCCTGAAATCTCTTTCTTGCAAAAATGTCCAATTATCATCCTAGCATTACAAAAAAGAAATGCTTTTTTCCAGATCTCAAATTCCATACAACTTTAGTCAAGACATCATGTATGTTTTTTTTCACACACACACACAGACTGTATTTTATTGTTACAAGAGATAAATCAACTGACACCAAGCACTGTCAATGGATGACCACAAAAAAAGCAACAATGATTGCAATTACCAAACACGAAACACACTCATACTATGTCATAATATTGACATTCAGTCCAGTAATCCTCCACTGTAACAGCTCCTTTACTTTGCAGTGAAAGACATCATGCATTTTTAAATAATCAGCACTCACCTGAGGTCTTTAAAAATCAACATAAACATAATTTTGTGTTCTCTTTCATTTACTCTGGTTCTAAGTGGTCATTTCTACACGAAAGTATTTAAGTATGTTAACGTCATCTTATTTTTTTTTTTATTAACGTCATCTTATAACATCATATTGCAAATGACTACCGTGTCTCCAAAGATGAAATATGAGGAACTCACAATTAGGCTCTCTAAAGTTTTCATCTCTGAATGTGTATGACCCTTCTGCTGAACTCCACACTGTTCATTATTCTCTGAGAATATTCTTTTTCTTGTATGGCCATCTCACATGCTCTTTCATTTCATGAAGTTTTCTCCTACAATGTTATGCCTAGTTTATTTCTGAGAATATGCATTATTTCAGAATGATATTTATAGACACAAAGACTTCTCTATAATTCCCTGAGAGTTTCAAGAACTCCTTCTTCTTTTTATTTTTAATACCTAGATTCTGAAGCTCTCCACAAAGCATTACTAAACCTGCATTTACATAAGTATCTACATATTAATCACACATTAAGGCATTCACAATTGTATTATGATTTATTGCTAATTTTGGAGCTGTCTTATTTACCACCCTCTTGGAAATCACTTTAATATTTGCACTTAGGACTTGAAAGAGAATGGATAAATAAAAACCGGAAGAATATGCAAATACAATTTATATATTTCTCATAAAATTAGGTGATGATCTAACCTTTATCCAGAAGAAAAGAAGAGCCCAGATACTCTGCAGGCATGATCCTCGAGAATGTGTGGTCTTCCAGCAGGAAAACATGCAGTAATCCATGTGGCAGAGTTTACCTGTGACCAGCTGGGGTTAGTGACCTATGCATTCCTTACATGCAACATATCAGGAGTGGAAAAAGGGAATTTGTCCGTTGTGTCAATAAGTATAATGAAGATTTGTAGCAGGTCATGCTCATATGTTCAACACAGGTACAATCAAAAGTTTGCTCAATTCTGGTAGATCTAAGTCTGTATCTGTTACCTTGTCTTTAACGAGGAAATGTCAGAACTGACTTACCAAAAAAAAAGTGTTTTGTTTGTTTGTTTGTTTTAATTAGAGTCACGGTGAGTAAGGCAGAGTTCAGAACAGCTAATGTGACTTAGTGATTCTCTCATCAGGAAATACAGTTTCTACTTCCCTGTTTATTCTCCACATCCTGTAGTAAGTAAAGTTTCCATGAAAGATAAATCTACAGCGTGAAAAGAAAAGAAAACTTACATGTGTTGATAAGGTCATTTTGACAGGTTTTACCACGTATGTCAGTGTTTCTGGGGATGGACACAAGCCAGAGCTCCCTACTCTGACATTTTCACTGATGTCATTCCCCTTGATCCTCAATTTGAAAGTGGATAAAAATGTTTTCTATGCTTTCTTCTTTAAGAAATTAAATAAAGAATGCTTTCTAGACATGATCCTCTAATGATTTGCAGTCAGTGGTCATCAACAGAGGAAAAGCACAGAATCTCATCCCCACAGAAGGGTGACATTCAGTCAGGTAAGAAAATTCTCCCCGAAATCAGAGCTTCATCTTTAACATGCAATCAAAGGCTTTCACAGGTTCTTCATCACTCTGCACTCAGCCCTACCATATGGGATTGGCTCTGAGAATCTCACATCAGATGACTGACAAACATGTCATAGTACACTGATCTGGTACCAGATCCTGCCTCTCTTAATGATCTCCCACAGGGACATTGGAATATTCTAGGATATTTCCTGGAGCCCTCTATTCTACACAGGTACACTTCCAAGTAGCAGCAGAAGCTTGGATTCTCACTGGGACCCCTGCTCTGTCCAACCAACCTCTCTAGAAATATGATGTTCTAATCTCTCCTGATTAGAACATTTCAAGGTCTCTCCCTGTGCTAATTTAGTAAAGGTAAAAGAGAAACAAGAAAGAGCAAACTATGCAGGGAGCAATATATAAGATTCCTTTACTTAACGTATTTATCTGATATACCCAAATACTGAGAAATATAGATTCATTTCATAATGGTCAAGAAAAGAGGAGGAGGAACCTCCATGCCAACAGTATATATAAAATGGAATCAATATTGCATAAGCTCCAGCTTAAGCTTAGCTACGAGGTACTAACCCTTCTCATAAAGAAGCAATAGTTCTCCATCATTTGAAGCACACTGAGGACTCAGACAGCTGGACACTGAAGGTGTAGCCTCCTCACTCGAATTCTGTACCTGCATCACAGAGCAGTGAAATATTCCCAAAGAATTATTAAGGATGAGGGGGGGGAGGCGAAATAAAAAAGATGAATCCATAGTCTGTCCTACCGTCTGTTCTGTTGGATATTACCACCATCTTGGCCCAATATGACCTTCCCACTTTTCTCTGGGTCTCCCTACTTTCCACCTCCATCCTCTCATTATATCTTACCTACACTTGGGAACGACTCTAGTTTTTCCACTTATCTTTATCAACAAGTAATCCAAATAGCAACTGTGTATATAACTCCTTAGAAACCTCAGGTCTGACTCAGTAATAATACATGACCTTCAAAGTCCAAAGTTTTCCTAATTCCCTTTATTATTATTATTTTTCTAATTTCCATGTACTTACACTCTTAAGACCTCCACTGTTCTCAGGTTCATCTTCCCTGCAAAATCTGTCAACCTAGACATAGACTTAAGTACCACCCACTAATTATCTCCTAGGGAATCCAATTTTTAAAAAAGCCTCAGCAAGCCTTATGGACTTTATTAAAGACTCTTTAAGATAACCCATGGGAGATAGCAGCACACCCACAGATATCTATCTAATACACCCTCAGAGTATTTTTTTTTTCTCTTTTATAAAGTCTCTTCTGGCCAATGAAGACTCTCAGCTCTTCTTCTTCAACATATGCAGTGTCTCACCCTTCTGATTGCTCTCTGCTCTATCCCAGGTCCACTCCCTTTCCTGATATTACATTCTTTCCCAATTTTGTATGTTGGTAAAATCAAATAACATAAAATACAACATGTAAGTTATTATAAAGTGCACCGTTCAGTGATATTAAATGCATTCATATTATTGGGCGATCAACATCACCATTTATCTTTCTAATTCTTTTCTACGTTTTAAAACTGTAACTCTATATCCTTTAAATATAACTTTCCTTTTTGTTCCATAACCACCTGAAAAGCGTCATTACCCTCCCAATTTCTATGGTTTTGACTACCCTAAGTACCCCCATAAAATTGAAATAAGTAGTTGTATTGTTATGACTCACTAAAAGTCACAAAAATGGCATTTTTGGTAGCTAAATTTCCTCAAGATGCATCCATGTTGTAGCATATTCCTAGATCTTTGCCTTCTTAACACTGAATAATATTGTATTATATGGGTATACCACACTTTGCTTATCCAGGAACTAGTGGATGAACACTTAGGTTGCTTTCATATTTTAGCTACTGTGATTATTACTGCTCTAAACACTGGAGTACAAATATTTCTTTAAGACCCTGATTTCAATACCTTTGGGTATACCTCATAGTAAAATTCCTGGATCATGTAGTAATTCTATTTTTCAATATCTGAAAAATTGCCATACTCTTTTGCAAAGCAGCTGTATCATTCTGCATTCCCTCTGACATAGCACAATGGTTCCAACTCCCTCACATCCTCACCAATAGTTGTTTTCTGCTTGTGTATGTGTGTGTGTGCTTGTGTGTGTATGCAGGCACACAAATATATAAACATGCATTTAGTGACATGGAGCAACTATTCAAGTGCTTAGTCATTTGTACATCTTTTGGAAGAACCATCTATTGAAGTCTTTTATCCATTTTTGAATCAGGGTGTTTGCTTTTTGTTCAGTTGTAGGAGTTCTCTGTATATTCTGAATAGAAATCTCTTGTCAGATAGATGGCTCTGAAATATTTTCTCCCATCTTGTGGGTTGCCATTTTATTCTGTTTACATTTCTTTGATACACATTTTTTTTTAACTTATGTACTGCAAATTGTTTATTTTTTTGTTAGCTGTACCTTTGTTGTTCCTTCGTTTCATATGGAGGAAAACACTGCCAAATCCAATATCATGAAGCTCTTGTCCTGTATCTTCTTCTAAGACTTTTTATATTATTAGGTCTTATATTTAGTTTCTTGATACGTTTTCATTAATTTTTGCATATGATGTTAGGTAAGGGTCCATCTTCCTTCTTTTGCATGTTGACCACAAGACTTCTCAGCACCATGTGTTGAAAATACTATCCTTTCTACTTTGAAAAGTCTTGGCAACTTGTCAAAAATCATTTGGCCATATATCAGGGTTTATTTCTGGGTGTTGTATTCTATTCTATTCTATTGGTCTTGAATAAGGGAGAAAATAGCATAACCTATCCAGGTTGATGAAGAACATAAAGAAAGACCAGGACTGAGAATTAGGAGGGCAATATAAAACAGCAGGGAGTAAAAGACAGTGTGAGAGAAGATCTTGTATTTGCGAGTTCATGGAAATAGGATCATGCTAAAACCACTAAACGCCTGACTTTGAACAATACGGTAAATGTGCCAGCAAGAAACATAACACTTAGCCATCTCTGGGAAATATAGTATGGGCATAAAGATAAACTACACACAAATATATTAAAAAGGGAAGGGTTTTCATGGTGTGAGAATATTGTGGCATTTGAAGTACAATTTACTTCTGTTCTACCATTGTCTCTAAAATTTATCAAAGTGTATATACAAGCAATTCCAATCCTGGTAATGTGCTTGACAGGTTTATATATGAACTTCAGTAGAGCAGTAAATGTACATTCATAGTAGGACTGTTCCCTAAACCAAAAAACAAAACACAAAAACTGCAAAGACTAGAGTTCACTTTGTCAACACACATACAGATGCAATGATGGTTAACGGTCCGAAAACAGAAGGTGAGCATGGGTGCAACAGGTTAATCCCCAGGCTGGGGTGGGGTGCAGAGTTTGAGGGTAACACAAGTAGAAAAGGCTTTTGTCCTATCCTTGATTTTTGAGGTATGGAAATTCACAGGTCACTACCTTCATTTCAAACTGAATGAATGCACTATTCAATTTTTTTAAACAAGCGAAGTAAACATGAGTGATAATAAATTTCAAACTGTCGCTAATCAAATAAGATACTAAGAAAACTTAAATAATATGATTTAAGAATGAAGTAGAGAGATTGTCCAACATGGTAGCATTCAAAGACCCAGAGCTTGATGCCTCTCATGGGCACACCAAAGTCACAACTGTTTACAGAACAGCAATTGATGAAAAAGGCCGGGACCTACCATAAAAGATGTTTTACAGCTAAAGATATGAGGAAGGCACCTCGACAAGACAGAAAAGAAGGGCAAAATCTCAATAGAGTCAAGACCCCTACCACCAAGTGGGTGGCCCACAAATGGGAGAATAATTACAATTTCAGAGGTGCTCCCAGGTAGCAAGGGGTATGAAGCCAACATCAGGCTCCCAAGCCCAGGGATCCTGTTGTGGAAAGAAGAGTTCCTAGAAAGTTGGGCTTTGAAGACCAGTAGTGCTTATTTTCCAGAGAGCCAGAGGGTTGTGGGAAATAGAGATTCCACTCTTAAAAGATGCTCACAAAATCCCACATGATCTGAGAATCAAAGCAGAAGCAGTCATTTGAAAGGATCCCGGGTCACACCTACCTCCTGATCTTGGAGAGTCTCCCAGAGAGGCAAGAGGCAACTACAGCACAGCCTCAGGGACAGAGACACTGGCAGCAGACATTCGGGGGAGCTCCTTCTACCTCGTGGACGCTGGTACCAGCAAGCATAATTTCAGAATCCAACACCAACCTGTAGCTTATCGGCCTCAGGACCGAGCCCCACCCATTTCCACCAGACTACAGACACAAGTACTAGGATGCTGCAGGCCAAGCAACTAACTGAGCAGGGGCATAGCCCCATCCACCAGCAAACAGGCTGCCTTCAGATCCTCTCAGTGCACAGCTGCCCCTGGACATGGGTCCAGCCACCAAAAGCCCCAGGACCAGCCTCCACACCTCAGTGGACAGGCACCAGCCCCAGAGTCCCTGGCCCCTCTGACAAGTGAGCCTGCTCTGGCCTTGGAGTCAGCCTCACCATCGGCAGGTGGTAACTGCACAGGGACTGGATGGAGCTTGGACCTACCCAACAGCAAACCTGCTTTAGCAGTGGGATCAGCCTCATACACCGACAGGCACACACCAACTCCAGGGATACCACAGCCCAGCAGCCTGTGTAACCAGGCCACTTAATTGCAGGCCAGAAGCAGCCATGGACTCAGCTGGGTCCTGACCCTGCCCATCAGAATGCCAACACAAGATTAGGGATACCCCCGGCCCTGCAGAGAGCTGTGTCAGGAACAGTGATCCAACACCAACTCTGTGGCTCCTGGGCCCTGCAGCCAGAACGCAGAACCTGTCTCTTCCTCCCAGTAGCCAGCATAGCCCCAGAACCAGTGACTGGGCACTAGCCCTGATATCACCTGGACTGCAATTCTACCCATAAGTGAACCAGCACCAGATTTGGTGTCCCCCAGAGTTGTGCAGCCAGCTGCCTTATGATTTAGTCTCACCAAGCAGCACAGACAGCCTCCATACAAGGCAGAGCCTGGCAAACAAGCAGTCTGGGGGCAGCCAAGCCTACCAGACTACCCACAGTAGTCAGCCCACCACAGCAGAAGAGCCCAAGCAGCCCACATAGGGGGTACATACACCTAGAATATATAGCTCTAGTGACCAGGGGAGAGGGGGCTGCTGGGACCCATAGGACAGCTCCTACAAAAGGCCACTTCCCCAAGGTCAGGAAATGTAACGAACCTACTACACACATAGCAATAAAAACAGGAAGTTAAGAAAAATGAGGTGACACGGAAACACGATCCAAATGAAGGACCAAGATAAGAATTCAGAAGAAGATCTAAGTGAAGTGGAGATAGCCAATCTCCTCAACAAAGGGTTCAAGGTAATGACTGTAAAGATGATCAAAGAACTCAGGAGAAGAATGGACGACCAGAGCAAGAAGTTAGATTTTTTTTAAAAAGAGTTAGACATTAAAGAACAACAAAACAGAGATGAGGAATACAATAACTGAAATGAAAAATACATTAAAGGAAACTACTGTAGACTAAATGATACAGAGGAATGAATCAGAAAACTGAAGGACAGAGTACTGGCAATCACTGAAGATGAACGGTAAAACAATAGATTAAAATGAAATGAGGAAAGTTGAACAGACTTGTGAAACAACATCAAGTGTACTAATATTTGCATTATACTGGTCCCAGAAGCAAAAAGGAAAGACAAAGCAGTGTAGAACATACCTGAAGACATAAGAGTTGAAAACTTCCCTAACCTGGGAAAGAAAACAGACATCCAAGTCCAGTAAACACAGTAAGGCCAAAACAGGATCAACCCAAAGAGGACCACACCAAGACTCATTGTAATTAAAATGGAAAAAAAAAATACAGATAAAAAGACACTATTAAAAGGAGCAAAGGAAAAGCAACAAGTTACAAACATGGGAAATTGCATAAAGTTATCAGCGGACTTTTCAGGATAACCTCTGCATGCCAGAAGGGAGTGGCATGGTATATTTAAAGTCATGAAAGGGAAAAGCCTATAAGCAAAAATACTCTACCCAGCAAGGCTCTCCCTCAGCTTTGATGGTGAGATCTAAAGTTTTACAGAGAAGCAAAACTAAAAGAGCTCAGCATCGCCAAACCAGCTTTATGAGAAATCTTAAAGGGGCTCTTCTAAGTGAAAAAGAAAAGGTCACGATTGAAACATAAAAATTAGGAAAGGAAACTTACTAAAGGAAAAACCTCATTGGTTAAGGCAAATATTCAACAAAGGTAGTAAATCAACTATGGACACAGCTAATAGGAAGGATGAAAAAAAAAAACAGTAATAAAATCATCTATATTCACAATAAGAAGTTAAGGGACACACAAAACAAGTAGATGTAAAATATAAGGTCAAATTCAGTAACTGTGGGGGAGCAGAGTAACAATGCAGGGTTGTTAGTGTCCATGTGAAATTAAGAGCTCAGCAACTTAAATAATCACACACACACACACACACACACACACACACACACACACACACAAACAAAACTGAAAGAAATCCAAACATAATATTAAAGATAGTCCTCACATCACAGATGAAGGGAATAAAAGGGGAAGAAAGGAACACTGAAGAAATTAAAGAGGGATTCTAAAAATACCCAAGACAAATGAAAATGAACACACAATGATCCAAAATCTATGGGACACAGCCAACGCAGTTCACAGGGGGAAGTTATAGTGATACAAGCTTATTCTTAGGAATCAAGAAAAATATCAAATAAACAACCTAACATTACACCTGAAGGAATTAGAAAAAGAAGAAAAAACAAAACTCAAAGCTGTCAGAAAGAAAAATTAAGAAAACTATACCATATGCAATGACATCAAAAAGAATAAGACACCTAAGAATAAACACACCTAAGCAGGTAAAAGACATGTGCTCAGAAATCTATCAGCCATTGGTGAAAGAAGTTGAAGACAACACAAAAAGATGGAAAAATATAGCATGTGCATCGACTGGAAGAATTAATACTGTTAAAATAACCATACTATCAAAGACAATCTACAGATTTAATGCAATCCCTATCAGAATACCAAAGCATTTTCACAGAACTTGAAAAAGTAATTTTAAAATTTGTATAGAAACACAAAGACCCCAAATAGCCAAACAATCTTGAGAAAGAACACAGGTGGAGGCATCACGCACCTTGACTTCAGACTATACTGCAAAGCGACAGTAATCAAAGAGAAAGGTACCAGAGCAAAAAGAGACACAAAGATCACTGGAATAGAATAGAGATCCCAGAAATAAGCCCACACACTTATATTTAATTGATTTATGACAAAGCAGGCAATATGGAGAAAAAACTGTCTCTTCAATAAGTGGTACTGGGAAAACTGGTCAGCTACAAGGAAAAGAATAAAATTAGATTATTTTAGCACACCATATATAAAATAAATGCAAAACTGAATAAAGACCTAAATGTAGGACCAGAAACCATAAAACCCCTAGAGGAAAATATAGAACACTCTTCAACATAAATGATAGCAACAGTTTTAGGTTCAGTCTACTAAGGCAAATGAAACAAAAGCAAAAATAAACAAATGGGACTTCACTAAACTTAAAAGATTTTGCACAGCAAAGGAAACCAAAGACAAAATGAAAAGACAACCTGCTGAGGGAGAGACCATATTTGCACATGATAAGAGGTTAACATCAAAAATGATGACCAAGCAAGGGTTCATACCTAAACTACAGAAACAGCACATACAACTCAATATCAAAAAAACACCCAAAATCTTTTTTAAAAAAATGAGAAGTCCTAAATAGACATTTTTTTCCAAGGAAAAACTACATATAGACAGCCAGAACTCACAAAGATGCTAAACATAGCTAATCGACAGTAAAATGCAAATCAAAACTATGAGATATATCACCTCAGTCTTGTCAGAATGGCTGTCATCCAAAAGATCACAATTAACAAAGGTTGGTGAGGATGTGGAGAAAGGGAAACTCTTGTACACTCTTGATGTGAATGTGAAGTAGTGCAGCTACTGTGGAAAGCAGAATGGAGGTTCCACAAAAAACGAAAAATAGAACTACCATAATATCCAGCAATTTCACTGTTGGGTATATCAGAAGAAAACAAAAACACTATTTCAAAAAAAATAACTGCACACCAATGTTCATAACAGTGTTATTTGCCATAGCCAAGATATAGAGTCAAACTAAGTGTTCATCAATAGCTTCGTGGATAAAAAAGATTTTTTATGATGACTTCAGCAAAAAATGAAATTTTGCCATTTGCAAGAACATGGATGGATTTGGAGGGTATTATGCTTAGTAAAATAAACCGCAGAGAAAACAAGCATGGCATGTTATGAGAAAAAAAGCATGGTATGGTATGAGAAAACAAGCATGGTATGTTATCACTTACACGTGGCATCTAAAAAATTGAATACCATAACAACAAAAAAACAGACTCACAGATTAAAGAACAGACTAGTGGTTACCAGCAGGGAGAGATAGGGTGGAGGAGCAAAATAGTGGTAGGAGATTTTGAGGTACAATCCACTATGTATAAAATCAATAATCTACAGTGATGTACTGTATAGCATGGGGAATATAGCCACTCTTTTATAATAACTATAAATGGAGAAGAACCTAAACATTTATGAATCACTATGCTGTACCTCTGAAACTAATATAATAATGTAAATTAACTATAGATCAATAAAATATAAAGTAAGAAACAATAAAGGGGAGACACAGATTATTAGATAGAAATCAATTAAATAAACACAAGTTTTGGAAATCAAGGAATTAAAAAACAACACGTAAGACACAACATTGGCATTTAAAGTGTACAATCTATTCATTTAAAGGAAATCATTTAAGTGGTAAAAAATGGTACCCATTCTCACAATTTTGTATATCTAGGATAAATTATTATCTACAAAAATATGTTACAAATATTCACTCAAAAAGAAAGAGAAAATTGGGATAAACCCATTTTAGTATCCAAATTTAATATCAAAGTCTCTATGCAAAGTTGATTTGAATAAGTTCTGTTAGCCACTTCTAGTTTCTTTGTGATGTAAAATCTTTTAAAGCATAAAAATCAGCCTTTCTACATTATTCCATTAGACATACATAGAAGTTAAAAGAAATGAGAAGACAGAACAATCAACCAGGAAGGTGAATTTACTGAGAAACAGTCATTCGTTCTCCCTCCTCCTTTTCTTTTCCTCCTTTTCCAGGTCTCTTTCGGTTCCGATCAAGAGAAATCTTGAGAGTTCTGAGAATATTTCTTTGAGGGCTTCAAATCACCATACCTACATCCTCTGCCACAACTACACACACGGGAACAAAAATAAACCTCTGCTATCTACTCACGTAGGAGGGATTCATGCAAAATAAACTCCTACATGGAGACCAACAGGTGAGTTTTCTACCTGTTCTTTCTAATGTCCTTCCATTATAGTAAATCCCACACATTATGAGGAAGAAACGGTTATGTGAGCTTTTCCTTGCAGTCAAAAAACTTGCATTCATTTCAAGTACCTGGTGATCATAGGGTACAGCCAGGGAAGGTGCCATCCCCCTTGGGGGGAGGGGCGGTGGATGGGCTCCCGCACCCATGCACCTCCTGATGCACAGATTCTGGAGAAACAAAGGGCAGTCACACCGCAGTCACCCTGTCAGGCTGTCGGGCCACTGGGCAACCCGACCAGCCTGGAAGTGCCCCATCAGTTTGCTGAAAGCAAAACCCTGTCCCCACTGTGAGGCCAGGCAATTTGGGTCAGAGAGTCAGAGGAGACCGGTAATCAACTCCTCCTCTCTGCTCACCTCCTTGGGGTTACAGCAACCCCATCTCCAAACCCAAATCTGACCCTGGAGTGCCAAACTGGGAGTGGCAGGTGGGCTCTGCCGGTGCTTCAGCGCCCTCTGGAGGTTGTCTGCTCTAATGGCAACTCTCAGCCCTTCCTCCTCCTCCTTCCCTAGTCCTGGGGGCTGCCTTGGCCTCCTGCAGCTGCTGGCCTGAATTCATCTTTTTTCTCCAATTACAATGAAGTGTCTTACAGAGGTTTGGAATCTCTTGAAGAAGGAAGATCTTTTAGCCAATACACCTTAACCGTGAGAAGTTGGTTTCAAGAATGAACCTG
Source organism: Balaenoptera physalus (assembly GCF_965194825.1). Classification (NCBI taxonomy): domain Eukaryota; kingdom Metazoa; phylum Chordata; class Mammalia; order Artiodactyla; family Balaenopteridae; genus Balaenoptera; species Balaenoptera physalus. The sequence continues at coordinate 233,348 of NW_028126501.1, forward strand.
AAATACTGTATTTTTCTCCTGATGATTCCAAGGAGAGACAGCTCAAGTTTTCTAAATCATAAGAAAAACCAAGGTAAATATGATATTCTGAGCCAGAGATGAAAAAGCAGTTTTTAGCACCCCCTCCTCGTGTCATATGACCGGGATTTAAATCAATCAACTGCCACTGGTTTTTAAATCAAGTGACCCAACTTTAAATCCATCAGCTGCTTCCCTGTAACTCACGTGACTTGGCTTTGAATAGTAAGAAATGCAGAGGTATAAAAATGATGTTCTGAACAATAAATGGAAAGACAACATTTTAGAAAGTTTTTTCCTTTTCGAATGGACCATTCATTGCCTACAGAATAAAGGATTCCCTTGGGGATTTCTTGAACTGTAAACACATACATTGTCTCCGTTGGCTTGATTGACTTAGATTTTGGGTTTTTTGTTGTTGTTGTTGTTGTTAACATCTTTATTGGAGTATAATTGCTTTACCTTGTTGTGTTAGCTTCTGCTGTATAACAAAGTGAATCAACTATTCGTATACATATATCCCCATATCCTCTCCCTCTTGTGTCTCCCTCCCACCTTCCCTATCCCACCCCTCTAGGTGGTCACAAAGCACTGAGCTGATCTCCCTGTGCTATATGCAGCTGCTTCCCAATAGCTATCTATTTCACCTTTGGTAGTGTATATATGTCCATGCCACTCTCTCACTTCATCCCAGCATACCCTTCCCCCTCCCTGTGTCCTCAGGTCCGTTCTCTACATCTACGTCTTTATTCCTCGGCAGCGACTCCTGCTAGGGACGGATACTTCCTTTTATGCTCAGGGAAATCCCCTAGTTTGAATATGATTTGAGATTGATCCTGTGAAACCATCAGAACTTCCCACCAGAGATAAATGAGGAGATTCTGGCCTTTATTAGTATGCATGATGAACACGGGTGTCTTGGCTGTACTTGCCAACCCTCCTATTTTACCCACCTATTTTTATCCACCATCCTCCCTGTGAGTACCTTTGACCAACCCTGAGTTCAGACTCCTGACCTATTACAGTGACTTTGTCAGCCTTTCTTTAAAAATGGACAGGTAATAAAACGAATTTAACCTAGAAGCAGCAGCTCAGTAAGGGAAATAAAATCATCAGAAGTTATCTAATCACAGCCACAGCCATCCAGGGCTCTGTCTTACCTGCTGGGTCATAAGAATGGGACCTTCCTAAACTTGAAGGGCATCCAATCAAATAAGTAAAGGTCTGCTCACCTCTGGCTCTTGGAGGGATTGCTAGGCACTCTACCCAGTGTATACTAACTGCAAAACACTATCATGGTTGTGAAACACCTATGTTCCAGGAAAGCTTTTTGGAGTGCATGGGGAAGGTTTCTTTTTGACATCAAGCAAAAAATAAATCACCAAGCTCTTTGAGCACAGGGGTTCTTAAGAGGGCAGTAGAAGGAAGGAATGGGCAGAAAAGACGATCTCCAGTGAAGTGAAGGCCGTTTTTCCAAAAGAGTAGGCTTTAGTCTCAGTTTAAGGAGAACACTTTTAAATAGCTGGGACAGCTCCAAACTGCAGTTTAGGGAACGAGTGCTTCAAAAGAACAGTGCTTTAAAAGTCCTGGCAAGGCAGCAAGAGGATGAAGAGTTGGTTTTGCATAGTTTTGAACACAGGAGTAAAGAAGCAGAGGCATCTCTGACTAAAAGGCCCTGAGATCCTATGGCATCAATGGGTCAGTTGCAGGGGCAGGGGGTGTGGGGGGCGATATTTCTCTCTCAACGTCTCCCAGGGCAGCCACCCTTCCCGACCCCACCCCCCCACTCCCTTCACCCTTCCTCCCTCCACTGTTGGGTCCCAAGGGACAGCACTTTTCAAGCTGGAGCCCTCAGGCACCATCTCTGCTGTCTGGATTCTTCCTGGAGCCTGGCAAGTTCTGGGACAGGAAGGCGGGTCTGCAAGGCCGCTGTGGTGCAGTCGGACCTGGAGGCCTGGAGGGGAACTGGAGCCCTGAAGCCCACCCACGTCCTTGAAGCCGAGGGAGCAACACATCCTCCTTACAGTACTTCTCAGGGGTCAGCGTGCTCCCCACCCGACGGTGATCCATACTCACTTGAGGCAGCAAGGACTGCCTCTAACTGGCCCCCTCGATTCCGCCTTAAGGGTCCTCGCACATGTGTGATAACGCAGGCCCAGATCTCTTTAGTCAGCTGAGGCCAGTGCTGCCGGCATCCCTCCAGTCCCATCCCCCAGCCCCTCCCTCTGGGACTGTATCTAATAGAAGAAAGAGCACAGAGGAATTGGCTGAATCAAGGGACCTGGGAGCCTGGGGATGAGGTTGAAGACCGAGAACCTAAGGCGCAATTACATATTATTGGAAACTCTTGTGGAGTGTGTGGGGGGGGGAGGTTAGGAGGCTGAGAGGTTGAGTCGACCTGCTGAGTCCAGCCCCAGGACACCACACAGCCCTGTCCCCCTTTCCCTGCCATCAGACAAGCGGTGCCGCAACTCCAGCCGGGACTCTGCACTTCCCCCTCCCTGATTCTCCAGAAGAGCAGGTGGCCCCCCTCTGAGGGCAGGGGCAAGACAACGGACCAAGTCCCCCTGCACTAAGGCGCTACTGGAATCTCTTCCTGAACAGCAGTGCTGGCTTGGAGCGAACCCGTGCACCGCCAAAATTGGTCTCGTCCTGCAGCTGAGGGACGCAGGCTTTAAGTCAGCTGCCTTGGCTTTAAATCAATCAGTCCCCCCTTTAAGTCAGGTGACCCGACTTAAAATCACTGTGTGCCCCTCAAGCCTGCCACTTCAAAAATTGGGAACTTCACTTTGATCCCAGCACCTCACACAGCTGAATGCACACTGTAGTCACCCCCAAGCCTGGCTTAGAGGCAGGATATAAGGTAAGGGGATGGGCTGCACACATGGTGAGGAGGGTGCACTTCATGTACCAGAAGGGTCCAGGTACTCTGGGTACAGCAAGCAGTGCACGATACAGCAGCTCCCTGGCAAAGCTGGTGATGCACAGGGGGAGCAGGCACACCCAGGCACGCAGACGTTCCAGGCCGGGAGCTGGGGCACAGCCAGCCGGGAGGGTGTGAAAGCCGAGGATCTGAGCCTTCTTGAGAAAGGCAGACACAGAGGATGGATGAGAAACAAAGACCAGATGAAACATGGATTTGAAACGCACACCCTGCTCTTGAAATTGGGGTGGGGTCAACCCAGATTTGAGTCTTCTTACGTCCCAGTACCTAGTGCTTTGGCATTTGCCCAATTACTTATAAAATGTGACTGATAATATCTAAACCATAGAATACTGCATTTGGAGTGGTTTTGCGTGTTTATGTTTCTATAGTGGAATAATCTTTTCTACAAGAAAAATGTACACAATCTGAAATAAATTCAAACCCCTCTTTAAAAAGTACTATATCGGACTTCCCTGGTGGCGCAGTGGTTAAGAATCTGCCTGCCAAGGCAGGGGACATGGGTTCGATCTCTGATCAGGGAAGATCCCACATGCCGCGCAGCAGCTAAGCCCATGGGCCACAACTACTGAGCCTGCAGACCACAACTACTGAAGCCTGTGTGCCTAGAACTGGTGCTCCACAACAAGCCCAGCAAGAGAAGCCACCGCAATGAGAACCCCGCGCACCGCAACAAAGAGTAGCCCCCGCTTGCCGCAACTAGAGAAAGCCTGGGCATAGTAACGAAGACCCAACGCAGCCAAAAACAAATTAATTAATTAATTAGTTAACTATTTTAAAAAGGTACTATATCCTTCAGTACAGCTTCTCTGGGAAGAACAGAGAGATGGCGTAGGAGAGTGAGAAAGACCAATATTTAGTGCACATCTCTCATGCAGCTGCTCTGCTGGCTCAGATAGATTTATCCCCACTTTACAAAGGAGGAAATAATCTCAGAGAGGTTTAGCAATTTTCCCAAAGCCAAACAGCTATGGAGTGGCAGAACCAAGATCTGAACCAAGTCTGTTACCTTCAAAGCCTAAGTCCTCATCACAACAAAACTCAATTAATATTTACATTTATCGAACTACATTGCAACCTGGGGAGTTCTTGGCACAATCCTGAATAAGAGTGAGAAAGAAAGAAATAGCATTGTTCCTACAGTCAACCCAAATTTTTGGAGCAGCTGCTAGATGCCTGGTCCTTTTTGGGGTTCAGCAGTGATAAAGACAGGAAGAGTCCTGCTTTCATGAACCACGTAGTGGGGAGGAGAGACGGGTGCAACTTGGGTGAGGGATTTCACGTTGCTGGACCTCTGTTTTGTCATCTGGAAAATGGGATGGGTGTTCCTCATTTTCTGGGATTGTCCAGCCCTCACATTCTCTAATTCCATAAAAAGCATTTGTTTTCCTGTTTCTTTAAAATTCATTCAGGCCGTGAGCTGTGATAAATGTTGTTACCTGCTCCCCAAAGCACTCTTTTCCCACCCTTTTCCTGTGATGAATGTTGTTAGCTGCTCCCCAAAGCACTCTTTTCCCACCCTTTTCCTGTGATCAGGTCTTTCCCGAAACATGACTCACAGTCAGTCAAGTCACAGAACCTAAGGGGCACCCAGCAGAAAAACTCCAACCCTTGCTTCCCAGGAGCTCTGCGGTCTACCTGCCAGGTAAACTTAACTCACCTGGCACAAGGTGGCCATCCCTGGTTTCACATCAACATGATCTCAGGCACAAACCTCCTTGTTTTTCCATTATGTCTTTAAGTTACTTGTTGAAACAACTGCACAAATATGACACAGATATAAAATCAGGCATCTTCTGCCCCCAGTGCCTACTAATAAATGATTTTCTGCCACTTTAATGATAAAGATAGAACATTTCAACATTCTGCTACCCTTATTATTTGTCATTTTTGTTGATATTTCTATTGACTACATCTTTCAATATTTTAACAATGGAACATTTATTTAGGGTGTTCCAGACCCAGCCTTTAGTGGTAAATGTTTCGTTGTTATATTTCTATTATGTTTCCTTTCAAAATCATTATCCTATTTAAATGGATTAAGTCAATTCTATAGGCATTTATCTTATGATATTGATGAAATTGATACATAGAGGGCAGTAGTACAAGTTGATTGGACTTGAGAACCTCTATTAGCACAGTTAAGTATAAATATGATCTATATGTAAACCAAAGTACAGGCCGAGTGAGATTCTCTGACTTTTTTCCACTGTCTGCCCCTCAAGCCTGTGAGAAATGGACTATTTCTTGCCCTATCAGTAAACAAAGGATGTCACAGTCTTCAGCACTTGCAGCCCTCCAATGTGAGCCGGCGGGCCCTGAGGCACTCAGGATATTCAAATACAGAATGCAGGCCCCAGAGAGCTGAGGTGCATATCAAAGGAAGGAATTCAGTAAGCCCAGGCAAAGAAAAGCGCCGCATTCCTCACCTTGGGAGAGCTGGTTTTCCTTAGTTAACAATCACCTTTGGATGTTCCCCATTACCTGCGCCAGTCCCCCGCCCTGTCCCCTCCCCCCAGTACTTTAGGTCAAGGAGAAAGGAGCGCAGAGGGACTCGGCTGAATAAGGGGCCTGCGCGCCTCGGGAGGAGTTTTCAGCCGCTTTCCCCGCAGTCGGGAAGAGGGGCGCTGACGCTGCAGCCGGACCCTGCGCCTCCCTTGCCCCGTTTCCCCTCAGGACGCTCAGGCCGACCCCCTCCTCACGCCCACCAGGCCTCGCGAGCCAGGCCGAGGGCAGGGGCGAGAGGAGGGACCGAAGTTCCCGGGTACCAGACGCTGGAGGCCGCTCTTTCTGCACAGCAGCGGCGGGTGGCAGCGAACCCCTGACCCTCAGAAGCTGGTCTTGTGCTGCCGCCCGGGCACCGGACCAGGCGGAGGGTCGGCGCCCACTTACCCGGCCCGCCGTTCCCGCGACTGTCATGGCTTCGGCCGCCGGGGCACCTCCAGAGCCGGCAGCCTCAGTGAGGTCGCCCTCCCCTCGGGCTCCGGGGCAGTTCCGTGAAGGCGGAGGGAAGAGACCCCGCCTGAGCCGGGAGTTCCAGCTCTGAGGAAACGCGGGCTCTGTTCAGCTCGCAGTGGGTGGGACCGCTCTGCCCCGAGGCCTTCCGGGAGGGAGCGGGGCGGCGGGGGAGGGAGACGCCAGGAGCGCAGGGCCCCGTCGGGGGTCCTGGAGGGGCGGCCCGGCCTGGGGGCCACGCCCACTGTGGCCGCAGCCCTGGCCTTTTTCCTGGAATCCTACACAAAAAAACTAGAAAGATACACAGTCTATAGTAAATACTCACAAATGATTGTTGCTGCTGTGCTCACTATTCTATTAAAGGTGTAAAATCCATAAAACACTTTAAGTTCAAAATTAAATGTGAATTTTTGCCTTTCTAATTATGTCTCTGATATTCACAGTTGTGGTTAATGAATCAGAGACTGTGGCATCACTAGTTAAAAATGAGCTTGTTAAAAAAATAGAACTCATGCCCACCGGACCTACTGAATCACAATCTGCACTTTTACAATCTCCCCAGTGTACTCGTGTACCCATGAATAGTTGAAAGGTACATTTCTACCTCGACAGGTCTTTTCTCTATGAGAAATACACACATTTTATCCAGTTTGATATAAATAAAACACTCAAAAATGCATATGCCTGTGTTGAAACCATCATTTTATCATTTCTTTTCCAGACAAGTATAGTCTCTATACTGGTTTTGTGGCTCACATGCCATACTCTTTTCTTGTAGTTAGAAATAAGGTAGAGAACGTTACTTTGTAAAAATATATATATATATATATGTATTAGTGGATAATTGAAGACAGTCTTCTAAATTAAAACCTTCTCTTAACTTGCTGTTTTCTTCTTGGGTCATATTATGAACTCTTCCCGTGGCCACATGGCATGTGTACGTTGAATTTCAGGGACTGCTGACATTCCAGGATGTGGCCATAGATTTCTGTCAAGAGGAGTGAGAATGCCTGGACCAAGATCAATGGGAATTGTACAGGGATGTGATGTTAGAGAAGTATAGGGACCTGCTCTCCTTGGGTGAGGATACCTTCCTTCCAGAATTCCTTATCCAACCACAGGCTTTGCAGTCCTTCATTTGTAGAATGTCTCCTGGAATCTTCTGCTTCCTACAATAGGGTTTCAGATTGCAACGTTTCAGGAAAGATTGGGAGTTTGTGGGTATAATTTTTCTTATTCTTTTAAAATTGCAGCCTCCCTTTTAATATACTTTGTAACTGCTTGGGATGTGTCTATATGAACTGTGTACTATATGCTTCTGTTATAGTCCTTACAATATTTTATTGCCTTATTTTCTCTTACAATTTTCCATGGATTCTTTGGGCTTAAGGTATATTAAAAGGGAGACTGCGAATCTGGGACTTCCCTGGTGATGCAGTGATTAAGAATTCGCCTGCCAATGCAGGGGACCCGGTTCGATCCCCGGTCCGGGAAGATCTCACGTGCCACGGAACAACTAAGCCATTGGGCCACAACTACTGAGTCTGCACGCCACAACTACTGAAGCAGGTGTGTCTTGAGCCCATGCGCCATTTATTTTTGGGAGAATAAAACCACTTCTGAGTGATTAAAATTTAGGCCAGCTAGTCAAAATGCTTTATCACCTGTTCTTCTAAAACACTGGTCAATGGAACAAGTTTTCCTAGGGATAACAGTGTAATTGTATTCTGGAGTTCATATGGGCAATATGGTTTATGACCTTGATGCTGGATCACGACATTTCAACGGTATAACTGCTATTAATTGTCTGTTTGTTCAACGATTAAAGTCTCACGTGATCTGAGTTCAGACTGGAGTCATCCTGGTTGGTTTCTGTCTATTGCAGATTTCTTCCAGTATGAAAGGACAAGAGCAATACGGCTTCCTTTACAAAATGTCTTCAAACTAAATGATGATATAATCTACATTCAATTAATTTATACATACCCTACTGTAGAACAGGGTTCGTTACGCTGGCAGAGCCCGGTAATTATGTAAAACTGAAACTTTTTCTGCACTGGTTCAAGTCCTCTTCCTAAGAATATGTTTATAATCAACATTCTTTCACAAATTACCCAATTTAATTCACCATAGCATTCCTCATATTAACCAAATGGAAAATCCTAGGCTATATACAAATCCAGAAAGGGCCAAAAATCATCAGCCCCCATGGATGATTACAACCCATTGCTGAGGCATTCCAATTACTTATTAAAGAACCACTATGTCCATCAACATCATCAATTTATATATTATTGCCCCAATGCTAGCCATAACCCTGCCTCTCACAACATGAATTCCTCTTCCCATATCTTATCCACTAATTAGTATAAATGTAGGCATATTATTTCTATTAGCCATATCACACCTAGCCATTTATTCCATCCTCATATCTGGATGAACTTCACATTCAAAATACTCACTCACTGGAGCTCCAGGAACAATAGCACAGAGGATCATCTCATATGAAGTAATGTAGCAGTTATTCTATTCTCAGTCTTACTGGTAAATGGATCATTTACACTTTCAACAGTAATTACTACACAAGAACACCTATGACTAATTTTCTCCTGACCCCTACCCAGAATTTGATTATCTCCGCAGTAGCAGAAAACCAGTGAAGCCCCACTTGATTTAACAGAAGTAGAATCAAAACCTGTACATGTCTTCAATGTAGAAAATGTAGCAGGCCCATTCACCGCGTCCTTCCTAGAGAATATGTCAATTTCCCTATAATAAACGTTTCCACAGCAATCTATTTTTAGGAGCATTCGACATTCCCTAGGTGCCAGAATTATAGATTCTTTCATCTTGTAAATATAGTTTTCTTTAAAAAATAATTTTTATAGTTTTACTACCTTTAAACAAAATGTACTCCATTGCTGTGGAATATTCCTTCATAGGAGCGTGCATGGTTCATTTCTGCATCCGTCTGTGATGGCCTTCAGGTTCCTTCAGGTTTGGCTCCTGTGGCTGCCAGTCCATGTCCGTGTGTCCTGGTGCAGGGCTGGTGGGTTTGTGTTCAACTGGGAGGAGCACTGTGGGTCTCTGTGCACGGACTTCGCTATCTGAGGCCCGATTGCTTCAGAAGTGGTTGCATCCCCCCGTTGCGTACCAGGCTTTCCATTGCTCCACATCCTGCTGATATTTGATACTATGTCTTTCATGTCTGCCATTCTGGTAGGTGTATGCACAGTATTTTTCTTATGGCTTTAATCCCTCTGTTGTTAGTGAAGTTGTGCATCTTGTGGTATTCATGGACTATTTCCTGTTGTTTTTGGAAAAGTTTTAAAAATTGTGGTCTGGTACACATAACATAAAATGTACTATCTTAACCATTTTTAAGTGCACATTTCAGGGTCAGGAAATAATTCACACTGTTGTGCAAACCTGACCACCATCATCCTCCAGAACTTTTTCATCTTGCAAAATTGAAACAGTCCCCATTAAACACTCACTCCCCATTGTCCCTCCCTCAGCCTCTGGCCCTCAACATCCTACTTTATGTCTCTATATTTCCGACTGCTCTAGGGGCCTTGTATGAGTGGATCAAGCACTGTTTGTTTTTTTGTGTCTAGCTTACATCACTGAGCATAATGCCCTCAAGGTTCATCCCTGCTGCATCCTGTGTCAGAATTGACTTCCTTTTTAGGCTGAATAGCATTCCCTTGTATTGATGGACCGTGTTTTTCTTCTCCATTCTTCCCTTAGTGGACACATGTAATATCTACATTCATTTCTGCTGTCATAATATTTGTGGAATAAAATCAGAAAGTCCTATGAATCAAAAGTCATTTGCCATTAACTTTTTTCTTAAACTTTTTTGTTGTGGAAAACATCAAGGCTAAGAAAAGGGAAAAATACATGTCAGCTTCACTTGTGTTCAGGAATTAATGCTTTACGGATTCACTTTATTCCCTGTGTGTGTGCTATGCGTGTGCATGTGCCTGTTTGCATAAATATGCTGTGCATGTGGATAGGTATGTGAACTTGCACACATTAGTGTGTGCATGGGCATATGGGTGCATGTGTGTTCACATGCTAGTGTGTGAATATATTTGTGCTGTGCACGTGCATATGTTTGTGTGTGTGCTGTGCCTGCCTGTGCGCACACCTGTGTGTTTGCTGGAACCACTTGCAAGTTGGCTGCAGACTGAATTGTGCCCCAGATATATCCGCACGCAGCTGCTCTAACAATCCTGCGTAGCCACGTAAAGGTCACAGATCTCAGGGATTTAAATGGAGGGAGCAGGATATCCTGACACAGAGTTTGTCTTCCAATGACTGTCACTGTCTCAGTAACATCCTTCACACCTTCTTTAAGCCGCATTCAGGGTCCAGTTTAGACTCCCATTACATTCAGTCACCTGTCCCAGGTCCCCTAAAGCAACAATGTCACCGTTGGAGAGCCCGGCCAAGGCTGGGGGTGCCCCTCCTGTTGGCCTGGCCTCCAGGCCCTGCCCTTGGCTCCTGTTTCCTCATATCTCAGCCAGGCCCCGACTTGGATCGGGCCGCCACCTCTTTCCTCACAGGGTCCCATCACCCAGTCAAGGGGGTTCATTCTCCCCCTAAACACAGCATCAGGAGTTGGGGGCTGACAGTCCACACTGGGTCTCCTTCATGTGAGACCCTGTGCTGTTGAAAGAGCAGGCACCCTGCCCTCGGGGGTGGGGGACTGGGGGGCGACATGCGGCCCACGATGGGCAGGCGGGTCTCCGGGTGGGGCGAGCCAGTGTGCAAGGAGTTCCGCGGTGGGTTCTCCTCTCCAACGGCTTCTGTGCCCCTACCTCTCCCCGTGCCTCCCCTCGAAGACAGCGCGGTGCCCGGGTTGGGAACCATGGGAGCCGTCAGCCACCGCCCCCTCTACACACACACACACACGCACACGCACACGCACACGCACACGCTGCAGGGAAGCAGGACCTGAGTGCAGGGCTCTCAGCGGCCCTGAGCGCCCCGCCCGGAATCGGCCAGCCGAATGGACAGACCGGATCTCCCGGCCCGGACCATGCAGGACTCTCCTGACCTGGCTTGCAGTGTGGCCACCTCCTTCTGGAAGCCTGGGAGTCTGGAATCAGGCCACTTCTTGTCTGTCCTGGCAGCAGACTGGGCTGCACTCTAAGAAGTTCGTGGCTCGCCCGTGGATCCTGACCATCAGGTGGCCAGAGAAATTGGGAACATTTCTGTTTTACCTGTTGAAATGTTTAATGACAAAGATTTTGTTCAGTTTCCTGACGTGGGTGTCCAAAGATGAGAGACCCATGTGTGTGATCTGTACCCCCTATGAGATCAGCCCTAAGCTAGTTTAAACATGATCAAGTTGTGTCTACATGGTAGATTTAGACCTCTGCATGTCCTGTCTACTGATTATGTTTAGAGCTGACCATGTGTTGTCTATAATAAGAAGATTTAGACCTGACCATGTTCTGTGTACGCTAGGACTATGGGGACCTGGGTAGAGACCCGGCCTGGCCTCAGTACTGGGAAGCTCCGTGCCTGCATCTGAATGTCAGTGCTTAGATGTCTAGGGTCTGGAGATGAGGTGGGCTTGTCTACATAACAGCCTCTCTTCTGAGTGTGGTGACCTGGTCCTCCCAAGGGTCAGTGCTATGGTCGGGGCCTTAGTCTTAATCCCTGCCAAGGTTCACCTTCCCTGGGGCTCATGGAGAATCCTCAGGAGGACTACCTGGCAATAATTCCAATTTACCAGCACGTGCATGGTGCATAGGGAAGCAGGTTTAGCTGCTGAATTGATTGCAGGGCACGCAGATCGGGCAAAAGGCCGATGGGTGACAGCTGAGGCTGCTGCTGAGCTCTCCCTCCAGTCTACCGTCCCTACTCAGCAGAGTCCAGAGCTGCCCCTCGGCTTTCTGCCCTGCTCTCCTGTATGTTTTCTCAGCATGTAAGTGAGACGAGAAAGGACTGAACATGCCAGCACCAGGGTCGTGTGTTCAACTCTAGTATGAAAGCTGTACAAACAGTTAAAATCACACAGAACCAAAGTGAGGACAGGAGGACTCCTCTGGGCCAAGTGTGGGGAAAGGAGACCCACCTGACACTTTTTCCCATCCCAGGAGGTCCCAGGGACCCAGCTTGTTTCCACATTGGGGGAGCCCCCTGCAGAGCCATGGTGTCCTGACCAAGGGGACGTGTGACCCCAGGTGCAGGGTCTGGGGAGGTGAGGTCACCCTGGGACTGTGGACATGTGACCCAGGTGGAGGGGTCTGGGGAGGTGGGTCACCCTGGTGAGTGTGGATGTGTGGCCCCAGGTATAGGGTGCGGGGACTGTGTGGGTCTCACCATACCTGCATGGGTCAGGATCACATGGATGGGGAGACCGCATATGCGCTCTTTGCCTGCAGTGTGTCCTGTCCCCTTTGAGATTTCCAACCTCTGCATTAAGGGTGTTGTCCTGATTAACCTGTGGTTCCTTTTCTTCTCTTCATCTTGTCACAAACATATGAGGTCAAGAATGTTCGAGTGGGTTGCTGCTCTGTGTTCCGGTGAGTGACAACACTTGGTGGTATCGTATTAATACTATAGCATATCATATGTCTAATCTATGGGGGTCACCACTGCCTGGGTCCCCCTGGACAGAGGTCAGGTGAGCACAGACTAGCCCCCCCTAAGAATGGTCTCCCACGTGCTCTGTGAGGGTACCGTGATGGCCCCTAAGGTAGGGGACTGTGTCTGGGCCTCCGACATTTGTGATGAAGGGGAGTCGAAATGGAATCTCAATTAACAAGACATTATTTTAAGAATTTATTTTAAGTGAAATAAAACACACGTCACATACCCTTTACCATCATCACCATTTTAAGTGCACGTTTCTGAGGCATCAGATAGATTCACTTTCTCGTGGAGCCATCACCACCATCACTAGAACTTTTCGTCCTGCAAAACCAAAATTCCACAACCATGAAAGTCTCATTCCCCATTCCCTCCCACTTCCCCTGGCACCGATAGCCACTTCAGTCCCTGAGTTGTCGACTCCAGGGCACCCACTGGAGTGGAATCCTGCAGTGTTTGCTGACGGGTCATTTTGGAAGAGCTGACTTTCAGTCTGAAGCGCTGCCTGTTCGCATCTGAAGAATCTGCATTTAAGGAGAGGGTGTATGAGGAAGGGGGTGTATGCGGGACAAAGGTGTCCGGGGTGCAGGTGAGCCAGGACCTGACCAGCTGCCTTTTGGGTCCTCTGGTCCCATCTCTTGGTCTGTGCCTCATCTGCATCATCACTGTCCCCGCTGGCACCGCTGGGGTGTTGTTGTCTGAATGAGAGTCCCCTGGTGCCCCTGTTCTCCTCCCCTCCTCCTGCTGGTTGCGGAGGGAACTGCTTGCTGTGTGGTCTCTACTCCTGAGGCATGAAGGACCCTGTAGCATGGACCTGCAGAGTGTGAGGTGTGGTCCCAAGAGCATGGGGCCCACATAGGACACGACATCGGGCCGTGACAAGTGCTAGGGCTGCCTCATCACTGACAGGGAATGTTGCCCAGATCCTGCTCCAGAGGGCGTGGTGGGTGGCCTGGGACCCTAGAGGCCCCATTCCTATACTGGAGCTTGGAGAGTGCATCCCCATGGGCTGCAGATTCACCCCATATCTAAGACATATCCCTCTGTCCTGTCTTTGAACTCAGGAAAACGAGCTCTCTTGTCCACAACATAGGCCTGGTCCTGTTGATATTAGGATTCTTTAAGTTAGGCGTCCTGGGATAGCAGTTTCTTTTAGGCCTGAGAAGGAACAACTCCGGAGTGTACAACAATTTCAGATGAAACTAATATTCAATGACTATCCCTAACTACTCGGTTGTTGACTTCTATTAGTCATTATTCTCCTGGTTTTAGCTCTGATGTGGGGATTACAGAGGAGTCAACATTTAAATCTTCGTAATCTGTGTATTTGTAGCTTCAGTATCGTTACTGACCCATAGTTTTTATGGTTTGGGAAGAGTTATTGATTTCATGTATCATGTAAAGGATACACAATGATGATAGGGCATTTAAGATTACAATAATAGCTAGTAAATTGTTCACAATTTCTCTACCTGTGCATCAATTGTATGCATATGAGTTTAGATGTCAATATTAGTGAAATGATATAGAGGACTAGAGAACTTATTTTAAAAATCACTATTAATGTGTGAGGAAGAAAATGTAAAAGTTCTTCCATAATCGGTGATGTTGTATCTTGAGAGCCTAGATGAAATTGATATGCCTTAGTCATATACAGGATTTTAGCCTATCATTTAACTTTGACAAAGCTACATCACTTTTTACTTTTATCTCATTTATTGAGGAAGACATAATTGTTATGGTGTTGGCTTGAAACTGGTTGAAAAGGACTTGAGTCCTTCCTTATTTTACATTTACATAGGTAGGATCTTGAAACGTAGGATATGGTGGAGGACATCCGTGTAACCATTCTAGGTTAGGAGTAGCAATTCCCACTGCTAAGACTTCTTGTTTAGACACAAATGCTTTTCAAAGTATGAAGATTATTAGCATTACTGCTGCTACTGAGATGAATGAGCCTAAAGACAAAATATTTCATGTTGTGTGTGCCTCAGGGTACTCAGACTAACGTAGTGACATCCCTGAGAGGCCACGAAAGTGCTGCAGGAAGTCATATTTACTACTACAAATATACTTGTGAGGTGAATTTTTGCTCATGCTGAGTTAACTGTATAACCTAAGAATAGTGGGAATCAGTGTAGAAAGCCTCCTATAATAGTGAAGACTGCTCCCATGGACATTAGGTCATGGAAGTGTGCTACTACATAGTATGTATCCTGGAGGACAATGTCTGGGGATGAGTTGGCTAAGATGATTCCTGTCAAACCACCTACTGTAAAAAGAAAAACTAAAGCCTAAAACTCATAATATAGTAGGAGGTCATATAGTATTACCTCCGTGAACAGTTGCTAACCAGGGACTTCCCTGGTGACGCAGTGGTTAAGAATTCGTCTGCCAATGCAGGGGACACGGGTTCGAGCCCTTGTCTGGGAAGATTCCACATGCCGCGGAGCAAAAAGCCCGTGTGCCACAACTACTGAGCCTGCCCTCTAGAGCCCGCAAGCCACAACTACTGAAGCCCACGCGCCTAGAGGCCGTGCTCTGCAACAAGAGAAGCCACTGCAATGAAAGGGCCGCACACCGCAACGAAGAGTAGCTGCCGCTCACCGCAACCAGAGAAAGCCCATGCGCAGCAACCAAGACCCAACTCAGCCAAAAAAAAAAAAAGAAAAGAAAAGAAAAAGAAAAATTAAATAAAGAGTTGCTAATCAGCTAGATACTTTTACTCCTGTAGGGATAGAAGTAATTACGGTAGCTGATGCAAAGTATGCTCCTGAGTCCACAGCTATCCCTATGGTAAACATATGATGGGCCCACAAGAGAACTCCTAAAAAACCAGTGGACATGACTCATACTATTCCCAGATAGCTGAAAGGCAATTTTTGTCCTAAATAGTAGGTAATGCTATGTGAGTTTATAACAAACCCTGTTAGGCCATGAATACAGACTTCAGGGTGAGCAAAGTATCAAAAGAGGTGTTGGTATAGGATTCGGTCTCCTCCTGCAGGGTCAAAGAAAGTAGTGTTTAGATTTCTATCTCTTAACAGCATGGCAATTCTGGCTGCTTGGACTGAGATTGGTAATTATAGTAATATGGCTATAGTTGGGGAAGATTAAACAAATAATGGTGTTTGGTATTGGGATATGACTGCTGGTTTTGTATTAAAGACAATAGTAATAAAAGTAATAATACCAAGAATTGAGGAGACACCTGCTAAATGTAAGGAGAAAACAGTTAGGTCGCCAGAGGCTCCTGCATGGGCCAGATTGCAGGCTAGAGCTGAATACACCGTCCCACTGGTACCAGAACCAGCTTCTACTATTGGTGATATGAGTAGGAGTAAGAATGATGGGGGAAGTAGTCAAAAGTTTATATGATTTATTGGGGGAAATGCTACTTCAGTTGTCCGAGTTATTAATGGCCCAAGTCAGTTTTCAAAGCCTGCAATCATAACGGGTACAGCTATAAAGAAAATTATTACAAGTGCAGGGACTGTTATGACAACCTTACAGATTTGGGCATCTCCAAGTAGCGGTCCAGGTCAGCATAGCTCAGCCTGGATTAATATAATTAAGGTGCTGCCTGCTACTCCAGCTCAAGCACCAAATAGTAAATATAAAATGCCGATATCTTTGTGATTTGTTGAAAATAATCAGCAGTGTATGAACAGAGGTAAAATGACTGAGTTAGAATTAGACTGTAAATCTAAAGACAGAGATTGAGCCCTCTTTCTGGCAAACCCTGTGGTGAATCAACAAATTGAATTGTAACTTCAGAGAAGCAGCTTCAGTTCTGCCAGTGATTATCCTGCCTTTTTTTTTTTTTTCTTTTTTTCTTTCTCAAATGAAGGAGAAGTAGACTGAAGTCAGTTGACTAGAGGATTTGCCTGTTAACTAAAGTTTCCTGGGGTTAAAACTCATCAATCTCGTAAAGATTTGGCTTCAATACAGTGTTTGCTTTACATTCAATTGATGTAGAATAAAGTCTTGCAATCCTTATTTTTAGGAATTAAGTAAATTTCACTTGTTTAGGGTTTTGAAAGCTCTTGGTCTGAACTAACCTAAATTCCTAGTCCAGCACCGATAGAATGGGTGTTGTGTGTAGTAACCGTGTGGGTATTATGATTGGTAATGATAGGAAGGTTATTTCTTTGTATGTTCAAATTGCTTTGTGTTTGTGTTGTTTAATGAAGGGAATATAGTTAGTGATGTGGAGTATGTTAGCTGCAAGTAGAAATATATGCTGAGGACTGCTATGATGGCTATTAGTGTTGGTAGAATGATGTTGTCGTTTTTGTTATCTCTTGGATAATTATTCATTTGGGTAGAAAGCCTGATAGTGATGGGCGATGTCCTAATGATACTATAATGGTGAGGAAAATGATTGTGATGGGAGGTGTTTTATCTCATGTGTGTGATAATGATACTCCTGTAGTACATGATCTGGGCATAAATAAGAAGAAGACAGTGTTGTTATGATATAAATTAGTATGGTTAGGATTGTTATAATCTGAATATACATTATAATAGCTGTTATTCATCCTATATGGGCAATTGATGAGGAGGGTGTAATATTTTCCAGGTGAGTATGGCGAAGTCTGCCTCAGCCTCCAGCTATGATTTATAATATCACTATGATTAATAGTATATTTAGGTTGATGGAAGGTGACCTGTGGTATAAAACTGATAGGGGTGCAATTTTGTCATGTTGATAGCATCAGGTCTGCTGTTCATGGGATGCCTCGTGTGACTTCAGGCACTCAGAAGTGAAATGGGGAAAGTCCTACTTTTGTGACAAGGGCGATTGTCATGAGGGTGGATGCTGCTGGATTAAAGATTCTTGTTATTCATTGTGCTCTTTGACCAGAGTATATTAGATTAATGATAATAGCCATTATAAGTAGTATTGATGTGGTGGACTGTTTTAGGAAATATTTGTTGGATGCTTCTGTAGCTTATGGGTTCATGTTTTTTATTAGAATGGGGATACCATTAACCAGTGTGAGCTTGTTATACAATTATATTTCCTGAGAAAATGGTCAGTAGAATGATGGTAAAAACAATGAGAGTTTATTAGCACAGGAAGGATATACAAAAATATTTTTGGGGTATGGGCCTGTAGCTTACTTAGAGAACTTTACTATATAGCATGTGGTGTAATGTGGTAGGTAGCATGGAGAATGTAAAATTATTAGGAAGAATTCAATTCCAGGAATCAGAGCATTGAAACCTCTAAGATTTACTCTATCAAAGTAACTCTTTTGTCAGACATATTTCTTAAATTTGTGGTGGGTTGCCTGGTATGATGACAAGTAGTGAAAACTCTCATATACATAAGATTAATGTTAGTCGTAAAAACACTTTTCATAAGAGATGTATGCGTTGATCATATCAAAATTGTAGGTAGGAGGCTCAAATTCATAGAAAGGAGATTGTTAGATGAGTTTTAATGATGACTTGGGCTGTATATAATTCTGGCACCTAGGGATTGTCGAATGCTCCTAAAAATAGATTGCTGTGGAAATTTTATTATAGGGACATTGACATATTCTCTAGGAGGGACGGGGTGAATGGGCCTGCTACATTTTCTACATTGAAGACATATACAGGTTTTGATGCTACTTCCGTGAAATCAAGTGGGGCTTCGTTGGATTTCGGCTACTGCGGAGATAATCAAATTCTGGGTAGGGGTCAGGAGAAAATTAGTCATAGGTGTTCTTGTGTAATAATTACTGTTGAAAGTGTAAATGATCCATTTATCAGTAAGACTGAGAATAGAATAACTGCTACATTACTTCATATGAGATGATTGTGCTATTGCTCCTAGAGCTCCAGTGAGTGAGTATTTTGAATGTGAAGTTCATCCAGATCTGAGGATGGAGTAAATGGCTAGGTGTGATATGGCTAATAGAAATAATATGCCTACATTTATATTAATTAGTGGATAAGATATGGGAAGAGGAATTCATGTTGTGAGAGCCAGGGTTAAGGCTAGCATTGGGGTTAAGGCTAGCAAGAGAAGCCACCGCAATGAGAAGCCCGCGCACCGCAACAAAGAGTAGCCCCCGCTTGCCGCAACTAGGCAAAGCCTGCGCATAGCAACGAAGACCCAACGCAGCCAAAAACAAATTAATTAATTAATTAGTTAACTATTTTAAACAAAAGTACTATATCCTTCTGTACAGCTTCTCTGGGAAGAACAGAGAGATGGCGTAGGAGAGTGAGAAAGACCAATATTTAGTGCACATCTCTCATGCAGCTGCTCTGCTGGCTCAGATAGATTTATCCCCACTTTACAAAGGAGGAAATAATCTCAGAGAGGTTTAGTAATTTTCCCAAAGCCAAACAGCTATGGAGTGGCAGAACCAAGATCTGAACCAAGTCTGTTACCTTCAAAGCCTAAGTCCTCATCACAACAAAACTCAATTAATATTTACATTTATCGAATTACATTGCAACCTGGGGAGTTCTTGGCACAATCCTGAATAAGAGTGAGAAAGAAAGAAATAGCATTGTTCCTACAGTCAACCCAAATTTTTGGAGTAGCTGCTAGATGCCTGGCCCTTTTTGGGGCTCAGCAGTGATCAAGACAGGAAGAGTCCTGCTTTCATGAACCACGTAGTGGGGAGGAGAGACGGGTGCAACTTGGGTGAGGGATTTCACCTTGCTGGACCTCTGTTTTGTCATCTGGAAAATGGGATGGGTGTTCCTCATTTTCTGGGATTGTCCAGCCCTCACATTCTCTGATTCCATAAGAAGCATTTGTTTTCCTGTTTCTTTAAAATTCATTCAGGCCGTGAGCTGTGATGAATGTTGTTAGCTGCTCCCCAAATCACTCTATTCCCACCCTTTTCCTGTGATCAGGTCTTTCCCGAAACATGACTCACAGTCAGTCAAGTCACAGAACCTAAGGGGCACCCAGCAGAAAAATTCCAACCCTTGCTTCCCAGGAGCTCTGCGGTCTACCTGCCAGGTAAACTTAACTCACCTGGCACAAGGTGGCCATCCCTGGTTTCACATCAACATGATCTCAGGCACAAACCTCCTTGTTTTTCCATTTTGTCTTTAAGTTACTTGTTGAAACAACTGCACAAATATGACACAGATATAAAATCAGTCATCTTCTGCCCCCAGTGCCTACTAATAAATGATTTTCTGCCACTTTAATGATAAAGATAGAACATTTCAACATTCTGCTACCCTTATTATTTGTCATTTTTTTGATATTTCTATTGACTACATCTTTCAATATTTTAACAATGGAACATTTATTTAGGGTGTTCCAGACCCAGCCTTTAGTGGTAAAGGTTTCGTTGTTATATTTCTATTATGTTTCCTTTCAAAATCATTATCCTATTTAAATGGATTAAGTCAATTCTATAGGCATTTATCTTATGATATTGATGAAATTGATACATAGAGGGCAGTAGTACAAGTTGATTGGACTTGAGAACCTCTATTAGCACAGTTAAGTATAAATATGATCTATATGTAAACCAAAGTACAGGCCGAGTGAGATTCTCTGACTTTTTTCCACTGTCTGCCCCTCAAGCCTGTGAGAAATGGAATAGTTCTTGCCCTATCAGTAAACAAAGGATGTCACAGTCTTCAGCACTTGCAGCCCTCCAATGTGAGCCGGCGGGCCCTGAGGCACTCAGGATATGCAAATACAGAATGCAGGCCCCAGAGAGCTGAGGTGCATATCAAAGGAAGGAATTCAGTGAGCCCAGGCAAAGAAAAGCGCCGCATTCCTGACCTTGGGAGAGCTGGTTTTCCTTAGTTAACAATCACCTTTGGATGTTCCCCATTACCTGCGCCAGTTCCCTGCCCTGTCCCCTCCCCCCGGTACTTTAACTCAGGAAGGAAGGAGCGCAGAGGGACTCGGCTGAATAAGGGGCCTGCGCGCCTCGGGAGGAGTTTTCAGCCGCTTTCCCCGCAGTCGGGAAGAGGGGCGCTGACGCTGCAGCCGGACCCTGCGCCTCCCTTGCCCCGTTTCCCCTCAGGACGCTCAGGCCGACCCCCTCCTCACGCCCACCAGGTCTCGCGAGCCAGGACGAGGGCAGGGGCGAGAGGACGGACCAAAGTTCCCGGGAACCAGACGCTGGAGGCCGCTCTTTCTGCACAGCAGCGGCGGGTGGCAGCGAACCCCTGCCCCTCAGAAGCTGGTCTTGTGCTGCCGCCCGGGCACCGGACCAGGCGGAGGGTCGTCGCCCACTTACCCAGCCCGCCGTCCCCGCGACTGTCATGGCTTCGGCCGCCGGGGCACCTCCAGAGCCGGCAGCCTCAGTGAGGTCGCCCTGCCCTCGGGCTCCGGGGCAGTTCCGTGAAGGCGGAGGGAAGAGACCCCGCCTGAGCCGGGAGTTCCAGCTCTGAGGAAACGCGGGCTCTGTTCAGCGCGCAGTGGGTGGGACCGCTCTGCCCCAAGGCCTTCCGGGAGGGAGCGGGGCGGCGGGGGAGGGAGCCGCCAGGAGCGCAGGGCCCCGTCGGGGGTCCTGGAGGGGCGGCCCGGCCTGGGGGCCACGCCCATTGTGGCCGCAGCCCAGGCCTTTTTCGTGGAATCCTACACAAAAAAACTAGAAAGATACACAGTCTATAGTAAATACTCACAAATGATTGTTGCTGCTGTGCTCACTTTTCTATTAAAGGTTTAAAATCCATAAAACACTTTAAGTTCAAAATTAAATGAGAATTTTTACCTTTCTAATTATGTCTCTGATATTCACAGTTGTGGTTAATGAATCAGAGACTGTGGCATCACTAGTTAAAAATCAGCTTGTTAAAAAAATAGAACTCATGCCCACCGGACCTACTGAATCACAATCTGCACTTTTACAATCTCCCCAGTGTACTCGTGTACCCATGAATAGTTGAAAGGTACATTTCTACCTCGACAGGTCTTTTCTCTATGAGAAATACACACATTTTATCCAGTTTGATATAAATAAAACACTCAAAAATGCATATGCGTGTGTTGAAACCATCATTTTATCATTTCTTTTCCAGACAAGTATAGTCTCTATACTGGTTTTGTGGATCACATGCCATACTCTTTTCTTGTAGTTAGAAATAAGGTAGAGAAAGTTACTTTGTAAAAAAAAAATTATATATATATATATATATATATATATATATATGTATTAGTGGATAATTAAAGAGACTCTTCTAAATTAAAACCTTCTCTTAACTTGCTGTTTTCTTCTTGGGTCATATTATGAACACTTCCCGTGGCCACATGGCATGTGTACGTTTAATTTCAGGGACTGCTGACATTCCAGGATGTGGCCATAGATTTCTGTCAAGAGGAGTGAGAATGCCTGGACCAAGATCAATGGGAATTTTACAGGGATGTGATGTTAGAGAAGTATAGGAACCTGCTCTCCTTGGGTGAGGATACCTTCCTTCCAGAATTCCTTATCCAACCACAGGGTTTGGAGTGCTTCATTTGTAGAATATCTCCTGGAATCTTCTGCTTCCTACAATAGGGTTTCAGATTGCAACGTTTCAGGAAAGATTGGGAGTTTGTGGGTATAATTTTTCTTATTCTTTTAAAATTGCAGCCTCCCTTTTAATATACTTTGTAACTGCTTGGGATGTGTCTATATAAACTGTGTACTATATGCTTCTGTTATAGTCCTTACAATATTTTATTGCCTTATTTTCTCTAACAATTTTCCATGGATTCTTTGGGCTTAAGGTATATTAAAAGGGAGACTGCGAATCTGGGACTTCCCTGGTGATGCAGTGATTAAGAATTCGCCTGCCAATGCAGGGGACCCGGTTCGATCCCCGGTCCGGGAAGATCTCACGTGCCACGGAACAACTAAGCCATTGGGCCACAACTACTGAGTCTGCACGCCACAACTACTGAAGCAGGTGTGTCTTGAGCCCATGCGCCATTTATTTTTGGGAGAATAAAACCACTTCTGAGTGATTAAAATTTAGGCCAGCTAGTCAAAATGCTTTATCACCTGTTCTTCTAAAACACTGGTCAATGGAACAAGTTTTCCTAGGGATAACAGTGTAATTGTATTCTGGAGTTCATATGGGCAATATGGTTTATGACCTTGATGCTGGATCACGACATTTCAACGGTATAACTGCTATTAATTGTCTGTTTGTTCAACGATTAAAGTCTCACGTGATCTGAGTTCAGACTGGAGTCATCCTGGTTGGTTTCTGTCTATTGCAGATTTCTTCCAGTATGAAAGGACAAGAGCAATACGGCTTCCTTTACAAAATGTCTTCAAACTAAATGATGATATAATCTACATTCAATTAATTTATACATACCCTACTGTAGAACAGGGTTCGTTACGCTGGCAGAGCCCGGTAATTATGTAAAACTGAAACTTTTTCTGCACTGGTTCAAGTCCTCTTCCTAAGAATATGTTTATAATCAACATTCTTTCACAAATTACCCAATTTAATTCACCATAGCATTCCTCATATTAACCAAATGGAAAATCCTAGGCTATATACAAATCCAGAAAGGGCCAAAAATCATCAGCCCCCATGGATGATTACAACCCATTGCTGAGGCATTCCAATTACTTATTAAAGAACCACTATGTCCATCAACATCATCAATTTATATATTATTGCCCCAATGCTAGCCATAACCCTGCCTCTCACAACATGAATTCCTCTTCCCATATCTTATCCACTAATTAGTATAAATGTAGGCATATTATTTCTATTAGCCATATCACACCTAGCCATTTATTCCATCCTCATATCTGGATGAACTTCACATTCAAAATACTCACTCACTGGAGCTCCAGGAACAATAGCACAGAGGATCATCTCATATGAAGTAATGTAGCAGTTATTCTATTCTCAGTCTTACTGGTAAATGGATCATTTACACTTTCAACAGTAATTACTACACAAGAACACCTATGACTAATTTTCTCCTGACCCCTACCCAGAATTTGATTATCTCCGCAGTAGCAGAAATCCAGTGAAGCCCCACTTGATTTAACAGAAGTAGAATCAAAACCTGTACATGTCTTCAATGTAGAAAATGTAGCAGGCCCATTCACCGCGTCCTTCCTAGAGAATATGTCAATTTCCCTATAATAAACGTTTCCACAGCAATCTATTTTTAGGAGCATTCGACAATCCCTAGGTGCCAGAATTATAGATTCTTTCATCTTGTAAATATAGTTTTCTTTAAAAAATAATTTTTATAGTTTTACTACCTTTAAACAAAATGTACTCCATTGCTGTGGAATATTCCTTCATAGGAGCGTGCATGGTTCATTTCTGCATCCGTCTGTGATGGCCTTCAGGTTCCTTCAGGTTTGGCTCCTGTGGCTGCCAGTCCATGTCCGTGTGTCCTGGTGCAGGGCTGGTGGGTTTGTGTTCAACTGGGAGGAGCACTGTGGGTCTCTGTGCACGGACTTCGCTATCTGAGGCCCGATTGCTTCAGAAGTGGTTGCATCCCCCCGTTGCGTACCAGGCTTTCCATTGCTCCACATCCTGCTGATATTTGATACTATGTCTTTCATGTCTGCCATTCTGGTAGGTGTATGCACAGTATTTTTCTTATGGCTTTAATCCCTCTGTTGTTAGTGAAGTTGTGCATCTTGTGGTATTCATGGACTATTTCCTGTTGTTTTTGGAAAAGTTTTAAAAATTGTGGTCTGGTACACATAACATAAAATGTACTATCTTAACCATTTTTAAGTGCACATTTCAGGGTCAGGAAATAATTCACACTGTTGTGCAAACCTGACCACCATCATCCTCCAGAACTTTTTCATCTTGCAAAATTGAAACAGTCCCCATTAAACACTCACTCCCCATTGTCCCTCCCTCAGCCTCTGGCCCTCAACATCCTACTTTATGTCTCTATATTTCCGACTGCTCTAGGGGCCTTGTATGAGTGGATCAAGCACTGTTTGTTTTTTTGTGTCTAGCTTACATCACTGAGCATAATGCCCTCAAGGTTCATCCCTGCTGCATCCTGTGTCAGAATTGACTTCCTTTTTAGGCTGAATAGCATTCCCTTGTATTGATGGACCGTGTTTTTCTTCTCCATTCTTCCCTTAGTGGACACATGTAATATCTACATTCATTTCTGCTGTCATAATATTTGTGGAATAAAATCAGAAAGTCCTATGAATCAAAAGTCATTTGCCATTAACTTTTTTCTTAAACTTTTTTGTTGTGGAAAACATCAAGGCTAAGAAAAGGGAAAAATACATGTCAGCTTCACTTGTGTTCAGGAATTAATGCTTTACGGATTCACTTTATTCCCTGTGTGTGTGCTATGCGTGTGCATGTGCCTGTTTGCATAAATATGCTGTGCATGTGGATAGGTATGTGAACTTGCACACATTAGTGTGTGCATGGGCATATGGGTGCATGTGTGTTCACATGCTAGTGTGTGAATATATTTGTGCTGTGCACGTGCATATGTTTGTGTGTGTGCTGTGCCTGCCTGTGCGCACACCTGTGTGTTTGCTGGAACCACTTGCAAGTTGGCTGCAGACTGAATTGTGCCCCAGATATATCCGCACGCAGCTGCTCTAACAATCCTGCGTAGCCACGTAAAGGTCACAGATCTCAGGGATTTAAATGGAGGGAGCAGGATATCCTGACACAGAGTTTGTCTTCCAATGACTGTCACTGTCTCAGTAACATCCTTCACACCTTCTTTAAGCCGCATTCAGGGTCCAGTTTAGACTCCCATTACATTCAGTCACCTGTCCCAGGTCCCCTAAAGCAACAATGTCACCGTTGGAGAGCCCGGCCAAGGCTCGGGGTGCCCCTCCTGTTGGCCTGGCCTCCAGGCCTTGCCCTTGGCTCCTGTTTCCTCATATCTCAGCCAGGCCCCGACTTGGATCGGGCCGCCACCTCTTTCCTCACAGGGTCCCATCACCCAGTCAAGGGGGTTCATTCTCCCCCTAAACACAGCATCAGGAGTTGGGGGCTGACAGTCCACACTGGGTCTCCTTCATGTGAGACCCTGTGCTGTTGAAAGAGCAGGCACCCTGCCCTCGGGGGTGGGGGACTGGGGGGCGACATGCGGCCCACGATGGGCAGGCGGGTCTCCGGGTGGGGCGAGCCAGTGTGCAAGGAGTTCCGCGGTGGGTTCTCCTCTCCAACGGCTTCTGTGCCCCTACCTCTCCCCGTGCCTCCCCTCGAAGACAGCGCGGTGCCCGGGTTGGGAACCATGGGAGCCGTCAGCCACCGCCCCCTCTACACACACACACACACGCACACGCACACGCACACGCACACGCTGCAGGGAAGCAGGACCTGAGTGCAGGGCTCTCAGCGGCCCTGAGCGCCCCGCCCGGAATCGGCCAGCCGAATGGACAGACCGGATCTCCCGGCCCGGACCATGCAGGACTCTCCTGACCTGGCTTGCAGTGTGGCCACCTCCTTCTGGAAGCCTGGGAGTCTGGAATCAGGCCACTTCTTGTCTGTCCTGGCAGCAGACTGGGCTGCACTCTAAGAAGTTCGTGGCTCGCCCGTGGATCCTGACCATCAGGTGGCCAGAGAAATTGGGAACATTTCTGTTTTACCTGTTGAAATGTTTAATGACAAAGATTTTGTTCAGTTTCCTGACGTGGGTGTCCAAAGATGAGAGACCCATGTGTGTGATCTGTACCCCCTATGAGATCAGCCCTAAGCTAGTTTAAACATGATCAAGTTGTGTCTACATGGTAGATTTAGACCTCTGCATGTCCTGTCTACTGATTATGTTTAGAGCTGACCATGTGTTGTCTATAATAAGAAGATTTAGACCTGACCATGTTCTGTGTACGCTAGGACTATGGGGACCTGGGTAGAGACCCGGCCTGGCCTCAGTACTGGGAAGCTCCGTGCCTGCATCTGAATGTCAGTGCTTAGATGTCTAGGGTCTGGAGATGAGGTGGGCTTGTCTACGTAACAGCCTCTCTTCTGAGTGTGGTGACCTGGTCCTCCCAAGGGTCAGTGCTATGGTCGGGGCCTTAGTCTTAATCCCTGCCAAGGTTCACCTTCCCTGGGGCTCATGGAGAATCCTCAGGAGGACTACCTGGCAATAATTCCAATTTACCAGCACGTGCATGGTGCATAGGGAAGCAGGTTTAGCTGCTGAATTGATTGCAGGGCACGCAGATCGGGCAAAAGGCCGATGGGTGACAGCTGAGGCTGCTGCTGAGCTCTCCCTCCAGTCTACCGTCCCTACTCAGCAGAGTCCAGAGCTGCCCCTCGGCTTTCTGCCCTGCTCTCCTGTATGTTTTCTCAGCATGTAAGTGAGACGAGAAAGGACTGAACATGCCAGCACCAGGGTCGTGTGTTCAACTCTAGTATGAAAGCTGTACAAACAGTTAAAATCACACAGAACCAAAGTGAGGACAGGAGGACTCCTCTGGGCCAAGTGTGGGGAAAGGAGACCCACCTGACACTTTTTCCCATCCCAGGAGGTCCCAGGGACCCAGCTTGTTTCCACATTGGGGGAGCCCCCTGCAGAGCCATGGTGTCCTGACCAAGGGGACGTGTGACCCCAGGTGCAGGGTCTGGGGAGGTGAGGTCACCCTGGGACTGTGGACATGTGACCCAGGTGGAGGGGTCTGGGGAGGTGGGTCACCCTGGTGAGTGTGGATGTGTGGCCCCAGGTATAGGGTGCGGGGACTGTGTGGGTCTCACCATACCTGCATGGGTCAGGATCACATGGATAGGGAGACCGCATATGCGCTCTTTGCCTGCAGTGTGTCCTGTCCCCTTTGAGATTTCCAACCTCTGCATTAAGGGTGTTGTCCTGATTAACCTGTGGTTCCTTTTCTTCTCTTCATCTTGTCACAAACATATGAGGTCAAGAATGTTCGAGTGGGTTGCTGCTCTGTGTTCCGGTGAGTGACAACACTTGGTGGTATCGTATTAATACTATAGCATATCATATGTCTAATCTATGGGGGTCACCACTGCCTGGGTCCCCCTGGACAGAGGTCAGGTGAGCACAGACTAGCCCCCCCTAAGAATGGTCTCCCACGTGCTCTGTGAGGGTACCGTGATGGCCCCTAAGGTAGGGGACTGTGTCTGGGCCTCCGACATTTGTGATGAAGGGGAGTCGAAATGGAATCTCAATTAACAAGACATTATTTTAAGAATTTATTTTAAGTGAAATAAAACACACGTCACATACCCTTTACCATCATCACCATTTTAAGTGCACGTTTCTGAGGCATCAGATAGATTCACTTTCTCGTGGAGCCATCACCACCATCACTAGAACTTTTCGTCCTGCAAAACCAAAATTCCACAACCATGAAAGTCTCATTCCCCATTCCCTCCCACTTCCCCTGGCACCGATAGCCACTTCAGTCCCTGAGTTGTCGACTCCAGGGCACCCACTGGAGTGGAATCCTGCAGTGTTTGCTGACGGGTCATTTTGGAAGAGCTGACTTTCAGTCTGAAGCGCTGCCTGTTCGCATCTGAAGAATCTGCATTTAAGGAGAGGGTGTATGAGGAAGGGGGTGTATGCGGGACAAAGGTGTCCGGGGTGCAGGTGAGCCAGGACCTGACCAGCTGCCTTTTGGGTCCTCTGGTCCCATCTCTTGGTCTGTGCCTCATCTGCATCATCACTGTCCCCGCTGGCACCGCTGGGGTGTTGTTGTCTGAATGAGAGTCCCCTGGTGCCCCTGTTCTCCTCCCCTCCTCCTGCTGGTTGCGGAGGGAACTGCTTGCTGTGTGGTCTCTACTCCTGAGGCATGAAGGACCCTGTAGCATGGACCTGCAGAGTGTGAGGTGTGGTCCCAAGAGCATGGGGCCCACATAGGACACGACATCGGGCCGTGACAAGTGCTAGGGCTGCCTCATCACTGACAGGGAATGTTGCCCAGATCCTGCTCCAGAGGGCGTGGTGGGTGGCCTGGGACCCTAGAGGCCCCATTCCTATACTGGAGCTTGGAGAGTGCATCCCCATGGGCTGCAGATTCACCCCATATCTAAGACATATCCCTCTGTCCTGTCTTTGAACTCAGGAAAACGAGCTCTCTTGTCCACAACATAGGCCTGGTCCTGTTGATATTAGGATTCTTTAAGTTAGGCGTCCTGGGATAGCAGTTTCTTTTAGGCCTGAGAAGGAACAACTCCGGAGTGTACAACAATTTCAGATGAAACTAATATTCAATGACTATCCCTAACTACTCGGTTGTTGACTTCTATTAGTCATTATTCTCCTGGTTTTAGCTCTGATGTGGGGATTACAGAGGAGTCAACATTTAAATCTTCGTAATCTGTGTATTTGTAGCTTCAGTATCGTTACTGACCCATAGTTTTTATGGTTTGGGAAGAGTTATTGATTTCATGTATCATGTAAAGGATACACAATGATGATAGGGCATTTAAGATTACAATAATAGCTAGTAAATTGTTCACAATTTCTCTACCTGTGCATCTATTGTATGCATATGAGTTTAGATGTCAATATTAGTGAAATGATATAGAGGACTAGAGAACTTATTTTAAAAATCACTATTAATGTGTGAGGAAGAAAATGTAAAAGTTCTTCCATAATCGGTGATGTTGTATCTTGAGAGCCTAGATGAAATTGATATGCCTTAGTCATATACAGGATTTTAGCCTATCATTTAACTTTGACAAAGCTACATCACTTTTTACTTTTATCTCATTTATTGAGGAAGACATAATTGTTATGGTGTTGGCTTGAAACTGGTTGAAAAGGACTTGAGTCCTTCCTTATTTTACATTTACATAGGTAGGATCTTGAAACGTAGGATATGGTGGAGGACATCCGTGTAACCATTCTAGGTTAGGAGTAGCAATTCCCACTGCTAAGACTTCTTGTTTAGACACAAATGCTTTTCAAAGTATGAAGATTATTAGCATTACTGCTGCTACTGAGATGAATGAGCCTAAAGACAAAATATTTCATGTTGTGTGTGCCTCAGGGTACTCAGACTAACGTAGTGACATCCCTGAGAGGCCACGAAAGTGCTGCAGGAAGTCATATTTACTACTACAAATATACTTGTGAGGTGAATTTTTGCTCATGCTGAGTTAACTGTATAACCTAAGAATAGTGGGAATCAGTGTAGAAAGCCTCCTATAATAGTGAAGACTGCTCCCATGGACATTAGGTCATGGAAGTGTGCTACTACATAGTATGTATCCTGGAGGACAATGTCTGGGGATGAGTTGGCTAAGATGATTCCTGTCAAACCACCTACTGTAAAAAGAAAAACTAAAGCCTAAAACTCATAATATAGTAGGAGGTCATATAGTATTACCTCCGTGAACAGTTGCTAACCAGGGACTTCCCTGGTGACGCAGTGGTTAAGAATTCGTCTGCCAATGCAGGGGACACGGGTTCGAGCCCTTGTCTGGGAAGATTCCACATGCCGCGGAGCAAAAAGCCCGTGTGCCACAACTACTGAGCCTGCCCTCTAGAGCCCGCAAGCCACAACTACTGAAGCCCACGCGCCTAGAGGCCGTGCTCTGCAACAAGAGAAGCCACTGCAATGAAAGGGCCGCACACCGCAACGAAGAGTAGCTGCCGCTCACCGCAACCAGAGAAAGCCCATGCGCAGCAACCAAGACCCAACTCAGCCAAAAAAAAAAAAAGAAAAGAAAAGAAAAAGAAAAATTAAATAAAGAGTTGCTAATCAGCTAGATACTTTTACTCCTGTAGGGATAGAAGTAATTACGGTAGCTGATGCAAAGTATGCTCCTGAGTCCACAGCTATCCCTATGGTAAACATATGATGGGCCCACAAGAGAACTCCTAAAAAACCAGTGGACATGACTCATACTATTCCCAGATAGCTGAAAGGCAATTTTTGTCCTAAATAGTAGGTAATGCTATGTGAGTTTATAACAAACCCTGTTAGGCCATGAATACAGACTTCAGGGTGAGCAAAGTATCAAAAGAGGTGTTGGTATAGGATTCGGTCTCCTCCTGCAGGGTCAAAGAAAGTAGTGTTTAGATTTCTATCTCTTAACAGCATGGCAATTCTGGCTGCTTGGACTGAGATTGGTAATTATAGTAATATGGCTATAGTTGGGGAAGATTAAACAAATAATGGTGTTTGGTATTGGGATATGACTGCTGGTTTTGTATTAAAGACAATAGTAATAAAAGTAATAATACCAAGAATTGAGGAGACACCTGCTAAATGTAAGGAGAAAACAGTTAGGTCGCCAGAGGCTCCTGCATGGGCCAGATTGCAGGCTAGAGCTGAATACACCGTCCCACTGGTACCAGAACCAGCTTCTACTATTGGTGATATGAGTAGGAGTAAGAATGATGGGGGAAGTAGTCAAAAGTTTATATGATTTATTGGGGGAAATGCTACTTCAGTTGTCCGAGTTATTAATGGCCCAAGTCAGTTTTCAAAGCCTGCAATCATAACGGGTACAGCTATAAAGAAAATTATTACAAGTGCAGGGACTGTTATGACAACCTTACAGATTTGGGCATCTCCAAGTAGCGGTCCAGGTCAGCATAGCTCAGCCTGGATTAATATAATTAAGGTGCTGCCTGCTACTCCAGCTCAAGCACCAAATAGTAAATATAAAATGCCGATATCTTTGTGATTTGTTGAAAATAATCAGCAGTGTATGAACAGAGGTAAAATGACTGAGTTAGAATTAGACTGTAAATCTAAAGACAGAGATTGAGCCCTCTTTCTGGCAAACCCTGTGGTGAATCAACAAATTGAATTGTAACTTCAGAGAAGCAGCTTCAGTTCTGCCAGTGATTATCCTGCCTTTTTTTTTTTTTTCTTTTTTTCTTTCTCAAATGAAGGAGAAGTAGACTGAAGTCAGTTGACTAGAGGATTTGCCTGTTAACTAAAGTTTCCTGGGGTTAAAACTCATCAATCTCGTAAAGATTTGGCTTCAATACAGTGTTTGCTTTACATTCAATTGATGTAGAATAAAGTCTTGCAATCCTTATTTTTAGGAATTAAGTAAATTTCACTTGTTTAGGGTTTTGAAAGCTCTTGGTCTGAACTAACCTAAATTCCTAGTCCAGCACCGATAGAATGGGTGTTGTGTGTAGTAACCGTGTGGGTATTATGATTGGTAATGATAGGAAGGTTATTTCTTTGTATGTTCAAATTGCTTTGTGTTTGTGTTGTTTAATGAAGGGAATATAGTTAGTGATGTGGAGTATGTTAGCTGCAAGTAGAAATATATGCTGAGGACTGCTATGATGGCTATTAGTGTTGGTAGAATGATGTTGTCGTTTTTGTTATCTCTTGGATAATTATTCATTTGGGTAGAAAGCCTGATAGTGATGGGCGATGTCCTAATGATACTATAATGGTGAGGAAAATGATTGTGATGGGAGGTGTTTTATCTCATGTGTGTGATAATGATACTCCTGTAGTACATGATCTGGGCATAAATAAGAAGAAGACAGTGTTGTTATGATATAAATTAGTATGGTTAGGATTGTTATAATCTGAATATACATTATAATAGCTGTTATTCATCCTATATGGGCAATTGATGAGGAGGGTGTAATATTTTCCAGGTGAGTATGGCGAAGTCTGCCTCAGCCTCCAGCTATGATTTATAATATCACTATGATTAATAGTATATTTAGGTTGATGGAAGGTGACCTGTGGTATAAAACTGATAGGGGTGCAATTTTGTCATGTTGATAGCATCAGGTCTGCTGTTCATGGGATGCCTCGTGTGACTTCAGGCACTCAGAAGTGAAATGGGGAAAGTCCTACTTTTGTGACAAGGGCGATTGTCATGAGGGTGGATGCTGCTGGATTAAAGATTCTTGTTATTCATTGTGCTCTTTGACCAGAGTATATTAGATTAATGATAATAGCCATTATAAGTAGTATTGATGTGGTGGACTGTTTTAGGAAATATTTGTTGGATGCTTCTGTAGCTTATGGGTTCATGTTTTTTATTAGAATGGGGATACCATTAACCAGTGTGAGCTTGTTATACAATTATATTTCCTGAGAAAATGGTCAGTAGAATGATGGTAAAAACAATGAGAGTTTATTAGCACAGGAAGGATATACAAAAATATTTTTGGGGTATGGGCCTGTAGCTTACTTAGAGAACTTTACTATATAGCATGTGG
This sequence comes from Balaenoptera physalus, assembly GCF_965194825.1. NCBI lineage: Eukaryota > Metazoa > Chordata > Mammalia > Artiodactyla > Balaenopteridae > Balaenoptera > Balaenoptera physalus. Next base: position 265,942 of record NW_028126501.1, read on the forward strand.
TGTAATGTGGTAGGTAGCATGGAGAATGTAAAATTATTAGGAAGAATTCAATTCCAGGAATCAGAGCATTGAAACCTCTAAGATTTACTCTATCAAAGTAACTCTTTTGTCAGACATATTTCTTAAATTTGTGGTGGGTTGCCTGGTATGATGACAAGTAGTGAAAACTCTCATATACATAAGATTAATGTTAGTCGTAAAAACACTTTTCATAAGAGATGTATGCGTTGATCATATCAAAATTGTAGGTAGGAGGCTCAAATTCATAGAAAGGAGATTGTTAGATGAGTTTTAATGATGACTTGGGCTGTATATAATTCTGGCACCTAGGGATTGTCGAATGCTCCTAAAAATAGATTGCTGTGGAAATTTTATTATAGGGACATTGACATATTCTCTAGGAGGGACGGGGTGAATGGGCCTGCTACATTTTCTACATTGAAGACATATACAGGTTTTGATGCTACTTCCGTGAAATCAAGTGGGGCTTCGTTGGATTTCGGCTACTGCGGAGATAATCAAATTCTGGGTAGGGGTCAGGAGAAAATTAGTCATAGGTGTTCTTGTGTAATAATTACTGTTGAAAGTGTAAATGATCCATTTATCAGTAAGACTGAGAATAGAATAACTGCTACATTACTTCATATGAGATGATTGTGCTATTGCTCCTAGAGCTCCAGTGAGTGAGTATTTTGAATGTGAAGTTCATCCAGATCTGAGGATGGAGTAAATGGCTAGGTGTGATATGGCTAATAGAAATAATATGCCTACATTTATATTAATTAGTGGATAAGATATGGGAAGAGGAATTCATGTTGTGAGAGCCAGGGTTAAGGCTAGCATTGGGGTTAAGGCTAGCAAGAGAAGCCACCGCAATGAGAAGCCCGCGCACCGCAACAAAGAGTAGCCCCCGCTTGCCGCAACTAGGCAAAGCCTGCGCATAGCAACGAAGACCCAACGCAGCCAAAAACAAATTAATTAATTAATTAGTTAACTATTTTAAACAAAAGTACTATATCCTTCTGTACAGCTTCTCTGGGAAGAACAGAGAGATGGCGTAGGAGAGTGAGAAAGACCAATATTTAGTGCACATCTCTCATGCAGCTGCTCTGCTGGCTCAGATAGATTTATCCCCACTTTACAAAGGAGGAAATAATCTCAGAGAGGTTTAGTAATTTTCCCAAAGCCAAACAGCTATGGAGTGGCAGAACCAAGATCTGAACCAAGTCTGTTACCTTCAAAGCCTAAGTCCTCATCACAACAAAACTCAATTAATATTTACATTTATCGAATTACATTGCAACCTGGGGAGTTCTTGGCACAATCCTGAATAAGAGTGAGAAAGAAAGAAATAGCATTGTTCCTACAGTCAACCCAAATTTTTGGAGCAGCTGCTAGATGCCTGGCCCTTTTTGGGGCTCAGCAGTGATCAAGACAGGAAGAGTCCTGCTTTCATGAACCACGTAGTGGGGAGGAGAGACGGGTGCAACTTGGGTGAGGGATTTCACCTTGCTGGACCTCTGTTTTGTCATCTGGAAAATGGGATGGGTGTTCCTCATTTTCTGGGATTGTCCAGCCCTCACATTCTCTGATTCCATAAGAAGCATTTGTTTTCCTGTTTCTTTAAAATTCATTCAGGCCGTGAGCTGTGATGAATGTTGTTAGCTGCTCCCCAAATCACTCTATTCCCACCCTTTTCCTGTGATCAGGTCTTTCCCGAAACATGACTCACAGTCAGTCAAGTCACAGAACCTAAGGGGCACCCAGCAGAAAAATTCCAACCCTTGCTTCCCAGGAGCTCTGCGGTCTACCTGCCAGGTAAACTTAACTCACCTGGCACAAGGTGGCCATCCCTGGTTTCACATCAACATGATCTCAGGCACAAACCTCCTTGTTTTTCCATTTTGTCTTTAAGTTACTTGTTGAAACAACTGCACAAATATGACACAGATATAAAATCAGTCATCTTCTGCCCCCAGTGCCTACTAATAAATGATTTTCTGCCACTTTAATGATAAAGATAGAACATTTCAACATTCTGCTACCCTTATTATTTGTCATTTTTTTGATATTTCTATTGACTACATCTTTCAATATTTTAACAATGGAACATTTATTTAGGGTGTTCCAGACCCAGCCTTTAGTGGTAAAGGTTTCGTTGTTATATTTCTATTATGTTTCCTTTCAAAATCATTATCCTATTTAAATGGATTAAGTCAATTCTATAGGCATTTATCTTATGATATTGATGAAATTGATACATAGAGGGCAGTAGTACAAGTTGATTGGACTTGAGAACCTCTATTAGCACAGTTAAGTATAAATATGATCTATATGTAAACCAAAGTACAGGCCGAGTGAGATTCTCTGACTTTTTTCCACTGTCTGCCCCTCAAGCCTGTGAGAAATGGAATAGTTCTTGCCCTATCAGTAAACAAAGGATGTCACAGTCTTCAGCACTTGCAGCCCTCCAATGTGAGCCGGCGGGCCCTGAGGCACTCAGGATATGCAAATACAGAATGCAGGCCCCAGAGAGCTGAGGTGCATATCAAAGGAAGGAATTCAGTGAGCCCAGGCAAAGAAAAGCGCCGCATTCCTGACCTTGGGAGAGCTGGTTTTCCTTAGTTAACAATCACCTTTGGATGTTCCCCATTACCTGCGCCAGTTCCCTGCCCTGTCCCCTCCCCCCGGTACTTTAACTCAGGAAGGAAGGAGCGCAGAGGGACTCGGCTGAATAAGGGGCCTGCGCGCCTCGGGAGGAGTTTTCAGCCGCTTTCCCCGCAGTCGGGAAGAGGGGCGCTGACGCTGCAGCCGGACCCTGCGCCTCCCTTGCCCCGTTTCCCCTCAGGACGCTCAGGCCGACCCCCTCCTCACGCCCACCAGGTCTCGCGAGCCAGGACGAGGGCAGGGGCGAGAGGACGGACCAAAGTTCCCGGGAACCAGACGCTGGAGGCCGCTCTTTCTGCACAGCAGCGGCGGGTGGCAGCGAACCCCTGCCCCTCAGAAGCTGGTCTTGTGCTGCCGCCCGGGCACCGGACCAGGCGGAGGGTCGTCGCCCACTTACCCAGCCCGCCGTCCCCGCGACTGTCATGGCTTCGGCCGCCGGGGCACCTCCAGAGCCGGCAGCCTCAGTGAGGTCGCCCTGCCCTCGGGCTCCGGGGCAGTTCCGTGAAGGCGGAGGGAAGAGACCCCGCCTGAGCCGGGAGTTCCAGCTCTGAGGAAACGCGGGCTCTGTTCAGCGCGCAGTGGGTGGGACCGCTCTGCCCCAAGGCCTTCCGGGAGGGAGCGGGGCGGCGGGGGAGGGAGCCGCCAGGAGCGCAGGGCCCCGTCGGGGGTCCTGGAGGGGCGGCCCGGCCTGGGGGCCACGCCCATTGTGGCCGCAGCCCAGGCCTTTTTCGTGGAATCCTACACAAAAAAACTAGAAAGATACACAGTCTATAGTAAATACTCACAAATGATTGTTGCTGCTGTGCTCACTTTTCTATTAAAGGTTTAAAATCCATAAAACACTTTAAGTTCAAAATTAAATGAGAATTTTTACCTTTCTAATTATGTCTCTGATATTCACAGTTGTGGTTAATGAATCAGAGACTGTGGCATCACTAGTTAAAAATCAGCTTGTTAAAAAAATAGAACTCATGCCCACCGGACCTACTGAATCACAATCTGCACTTTTACAATCTCCCCAGTGTACTCGTGTACCCATGAATAGTTGAAAGGTACATTTCTACCTCGACAGGTCTTTTCTCTATGAGAAATACACACATTTTATCCAGTTTGATATAAATAAAACACTCAAAAATGCATATGCGTGTGTTGAAACCATCATTTTATCATTTCTTTTCCAGACAAGTATAGTCTCTATACTGGTTTTGTGGATCACATGCCATACTCTTTTCTTGTAGTTAGAAATAAGGTAGAGAAAGTTACTTTGTAAAAAAAAAATTATATATATATATATATATATATATATATATATGTATTAGTGGATAATTAAAGAGACTCTTCTAAATTAAAACCTTCTCTTAACTTGCTGTTTTCTTCTTGGGTCATATTATGAACACTTCCCGTGGCCACATGGCATGTGTACGTTTAATTTCAGGGACTGCTGACATTCCAGGATGTGGCCATAGATTTCTGTCAAGAGGAGTGAGAATGCCTGGACCAAGATCAATGGGAATTTTACAGGGATGTGATGTTAGAGAAGTATAGGAACCTGCTCTCCTTGGGTGAGGATACCTTCCTTCCAGAATTCCTTATCCAACCACAGGGTTTGGAGTGCTTCATTTGTAGAATATCTCCTGGAATCTTCTGCTTCCTACAATAGGGTTTCAGATTGCAACGTTTCAGGAAAGATTGGGAGTTTGTGGGTATAATTTTTCTTATTCTTTTAAAATTGCAGCCTCCCTTTTAATATACTTTGTAACTGCTTGGGATGTGTCTATATAAACTGTGTACTATATGCTTCTGTTATAGTCCTTACAATATTTTATTGCCTTATTTTCTCTAACAATTTTCCATGGATTCTTTGGGCTTAAGGTATATTAAAAGGGAGACTGCGAATCTGGGACTTCCCTGGTGATGCAGTGATTAAGAATTCGCCTGCCAATGCAGGGGACCCGGTTCGATCCCCGGTCCGGGAAGATCTCACGTGCCACGGAACAACTAAGCCATTGGGCCACAACTACTGAGTCTGCACGCCACAACTACTGAAGCAGGTGTGTCTTGAGCCCATGCGCCATTTATTTTTGGGAGAATAAAACCACTTCTGAGTGATTAAAATTTAGGCCAGCTAGTCAAAATGCTTTATCACCTGTTCTTCTAAAACACTGGTCAATGGAACAAGTTTTCCTAGGGATAACAGTGTAATTGTATTCTGGAGTTCATATGGGCAATATGGTTTATGACCTTGATGCTGGATCACGACATTTCAACGGTATAACTGCTATTAATTGTCTGTTTGTTCAACGATTAAAGTCTCACGTGATCTGAGTTCAGACTGGAGTCATCCTGGTTGGTTTCTGTCTATTGCAGATTTCTTCCAGTATGAAAGGACAAGAGCAATACGGCTTCCTTTACAAAATGTCTTCAAACTAAATGATGATATAATCTACATTCAATTAATTTATACATACCCTACTGTAGAACAGGGTTCGTTACGCTGGCAGAGCCCGGTAATTATGTAAAACTGAAACTTTTTCTGCACTGGTTCAAGTCCTCTTCCTAAGAATATGTTTATAATCAACATTCTTTCACAAATTACCCAATTTAATTCACCATAGCATTCCTCATATTAACCAAATGGAAAATCCTAGGCTATATACAAATCCAGAAAGGGCCAAAAATCATCAGCCCCCATGGATGATTACAACCCATTGCTGAGGCATTCCAATTACTTATTAAAGAACCACTATGTCCATCAACATCATCAATTTATATATTATTGCCCCAATGCTAGCCATAACCCTGCCTCTCACAACATGAATTCCTCTTCCCATATCTTATCCACTAATTAGTATAAATGTAGGCATATTATTTCTATTAGCCATATCACACCTAGCCATTTATTCCATCCTCATATCTGGATGAACTTCACATTCAAAATACTCACTCACTGGAGCTCCAGGAACAATAGCACAGAGGATCATCTCATATGAAGTAATGTAGCAGTTATTCTATTCTCAGTCTTACTGGTAAATGGATCATTTACACTTTCAACAGTAATTACTACACAAGAACACCTATGACTAATTTTCTCCTGACCCCTACCCAGAATTTGATTATCTCCGCAGTAGCAGAAATCCAGTGAAGCCCCACTTGATTTAACAGAAGTAGAATCAAAACCTGTACATGTCTTCAATGTAGAAAATGTAGCAGGCCCATTCACCGCGTCCTTCCTAGAGAATATGTCAATTTCCCTATAATAAACGTTTCCACAGCAATCTATTTTTAGGAGCATTCGACAATCCCTAGGTGCCAGAATTATAGATTCTTTCATCTTGTAAATATAGTTTTCTTTAAAAAATAATTTTTATAGTTTTACTACCTTTAAACAAAATGTACTCCATTGCTGTGGAATATTCCTTCATAGGAGCGTGCATGGTTCATTTCTGCATCCGTCTGTGATGGCCTTCAGGTTCCTTCAGGTTTGGCTCCTGTGGCTGCCAGTCCATGTCCGTGTGTCCTGGTGCAGGGCTGGTGGGTTTGTGTTCAACTGGGAGGAGCACTGTGGGTCTCTGTGCACGGACTTCGCTATCTGAGGCCCGATTGCTTCAGAAGTGGTTGCATCCCCCCGTTGCGTACCAGGCTTTCCATTGCTCCACATCCTGCTGATATTTGATACTATGTCTTTCATGTCTGCCATTCTGGTAGGTGTATGCACAGTATTTTTCTTATGGCTTTAATCCCTCTGTTGTTAGTGAAGTTGTGCATCTTGTGGTATTCATGGACTATTTCCTGTTGTTTTTGGAAAAGTTTTAAAAATTGTGGTCTGGTACACATAACATAAAATGTACTATCTTAACCATTTTTAAGTGCACATTTCAGGCTCAGGAAATAATTCACACTGTTGTGCAAACCTGACCACCATCATCCTCCAGAACTTTTTCATCTTGCAAAATTGAAACAGTCCCCATTAAACACTCACTCCCCATTGTCCCTCCCTCAGCCTCTGGCCCTCAACATCCTACTTTATGTCTCTATATTTCCGACTGCTCTAGGGGCCTTGTATGAGTGGATCAAGCACTGTTTGTTTTTTTGTGTCTAGCTTACATCACTGAGCATAATGCCCTCAAGGTTCATCCCTGCTGCATCCTGTGTCAGAATTGACTTCCTTTTTAGGCTGAATAGCATTCCCTTGTATTGATGGACCGTGTTTTTCTTCTCCATTCTTCCCTTAGTGGACACATGTAATATCTACATTCATTTCTGCTGTCATAATATTTGTGGAATAAAATCAGAAAGTCCTATGAATCAAAAGTCATTTGCCATTAACTTTTTTCTTAAACTTTTTTGTTGTGGAAAACATCAAGGCTAAGAAAAGGGAAAAATACATGTCAGCTTCACTTGTGTTCAGGAATTAATGCTTTACGGATTCACTTTATTCCCTGTGTGTGTGCTATGCGTGTGCATGTGCCTGTTTGCATAAATATGCTGTGCATGTGGATAGGTATGTGAACTTGCACACATTAGTGTGTGCATGGGCATATGGGTGCATGTGTGTTCACATGCTAGTGTGTGAATATATTTGTGCTGTGCACGTGCATATGTTTGTGTGTGTGCTGTGCCTGCCTGTGCGCACACCTGTGTGTTTGCTGGAACCACTTGCAAGTTGGCTGCAGACTGAATTGTGCCCCAGATATATCCGCACGCAGCTGCTCTAACAATCCTGCGTAGCCACGTAAAGGTCACAGATCTCAGGGATTTAAATGGAGGGAGCAGGATATCCTGACACAGAGTTTGTCTTCCAATGACTGTCACTGTCTCAGTAACATCCTTCACACCTTCTTTAAGCCGCATTCAGGGTCCAGTTTAGACTCCCATTACATTCAGTCACCTGTCCCAGGTCCCCTAAAGCAACAATGTCACCGTTGGAGAGCCCGGCCAAGGCTGGGGGTGCCCCTCCTGTTGGCCTGGCCTCCAGGCCCTGCCCTTGGCTCCTGTTTCCTCATATCTCAGCCAGGCCCCGACTTGGATCGGGCCGCCACCTCTTTCCTCACAGGGTCCCATCACCCAGTCAAGGGGGTTCATTCTCCCCCTAAACACAGCATCAGGAGTTGGGGGTTGACAGTCCACACTGGGTCTCCTTCATGTGAGACCCTGTGCTGTTGAAAGAGCAGGCACCCTGCCCTCGGGGGTGGGGGACTGGGGGGCGACATGCGGCCCACGATGGGCAGGCGGGTCTCCGGGTGGGGCGAGCCAGTGTGCAAGGAGTTCCGCGGTGGGTTCTCCTCTCCAACGGCTTCTGTGCCCCTACCTCTCCCCGTGCCTCCCCTCGAAGACAGCGCGGTGCCCGGGTTGGGAACCATGGGAGCCGTCAGCCACCGCCCCCTCTACACACACACACACACGCACACGCACACGCACACGCACACGCTGCAGGGAAGCAGGACCTGAGTGCAGGGCTCTCAGCGGCCCTGAGCGCCCCGCCCGGAATCGGCCAGCCGAATGGACAGACCGGATCTCCCGGCCCGGACCATGCAGGACTCTCCTGACCTGGCTTGCAGTGTGGCCACCTCCTTCTGGAAGCCTGGGAGTCTGGAATCAGGCCACTTCTTGTCTGTCCTGGCAGCAGACTGGGCTGCACTCTAAGAAGTTCGTGGCTCGCCCGTGGATCCTGACCATCAGGTGGCCAGAGAAATTGGGAACATTTCTGTTTTACCTGTTGAAATGTTTAATGACAAAGATTTTGTTCAGTTTCCTGACGTGGGTGTCCAAAGATGAGAGACCCATGTGTGTGATCTGTACCCCCTATGAGATCAGCCCTAAGCTAGTTTAAACATGATCAAGTTGTGTCTACATGGTAGATTTAGACCTCTGCATGTCCTGTCTACTGATTATGTTTAGAGCTGACCATGTGTTGTCTATAATAAGAAGATTTAGACCTGACCATGTTCTGTGTACGCTAGGACTATGGGGACCTGGGTAGAGACCCGGCCTGGCCTCAGTACTGGGAAGCTCCGTGCCTGCATCTGAATGTCAGTGCTTAGATGTCTAGGGTCTGGAGATGAGGTGGGCTTGTCTACGTAACAGCCTCTCTTCTGAGTGTGGTGACCTGGTCCTCCCAAGGGTCAGTGCTATGGTCGGGGCCTTAGTCTTAATCCCTGCCAAGGTTCACCTTCCCTGGGGCTCATGGAGAATCCTCAGGAGGACTACCTGGCAATAATTCCAATTTACCAGCACGTGCATGGTGCATAGGGAAGCAGGTTTAGCTGCTGAATTGATTGCAGGGCACGCAGATCGGGCAAAAGGCCGATGGGTGACAGCTGAGGCTGCTGCTGAGCTCTCCCTCCAGTCTACCGTCCCTACTCAGCAGAGTCCAGAGCTGCCCCTCGGCTTTCTGCCCTGCTCTCCTGTATGTTTTCTCAGCATGTAAGTGAGACGAGAAAGGACTGAACATGCCAGCACCAGGGTCGTGTGTTCAACTCTAGTATGAAAGCTGTACAAACAGTTAAAATCACACAGAACCAAAGTGAGGACAGGAGGACTCCTCTGGGCCAAGTGTGGGGAAAGGAGACCCACCTGACACTTTTTCCCATCCCAGGAGGTCCCAGGGACCCAGCTTGTTTCCACATTGGGGGAGCCCCCTGCAGAGCCATGGTGTCCTGACCAAGGGGACGTGTGACCCCAGGTGCAGGGTCTGGGGAGGTGAGGTCACCCTGGGACTGTGGACATGTGACCCAGGTGGAGGGGTCTGGGGAGGTGGGTCACCCTGGTGAGTGTGGATGTGTGGCCCCAGGTATAGGGTGCGGGGACTGTGTGGGTCTCACCATACCTGCATGGGTCAGGATCACATGGATAGGGAGACCGCATATGCGCTCTTTGCCTGCAGTGTGTCCTGTCCCCTTTGAGATTTCCAACCTCTGCATTAAGGGTGTTGTCCTGATTAACCTGTGGTTCCTTTTCTTCTCTTCATCTTGTCACAAACATATGAGGTCAAGAATGTTCGAGTGGGTTGCTGCTCTGTGTTCCGGTGAGTGACAACACTTGGTGGTATCGTATTAATACTATAGCATATCATATGTCTAATCTATGGGGGTCACCACTGCCTGGGTCCCCCTGGACAGAGGTCAGGTGAGCACAGACTAGCCCCCCCTAAGAATGGTCTCCCACGTGCTCTGTGAGGGTACCGTGATGGCCCCTAAGGTAGGGGACTGTGTCTGGGCCTCCGACATTTGTGATGAAGGGGAGTCGAAATGGAATCTCAATTAACAAGACATTATTTTAAGAATTTATTTTAAGTGAAATAAAACACACGTCACATACCCTTTACCATCATCACCATTTTAAGTGCACGTTTCTGAGGCATCAGATAGATTCACTTTCTCGTGGAGCCATCACCACCATCACTAGAACTTTTCGTCCTGCAAAACCAAAATTCCACAACCATGAAAGTCTCATTCCCCATTCCCTCCCACTGCCCCTGGCACCGATAGCCACTTCAGTCCCTGAGTTGTCGACTCCAGGGCACCCACTGGAGTGGAATCCTGCAGTGTTTGCTGACGGGTCATTTTGGAAGAGCTGACTTTCAGTCTGAAGCGCTGCCTGTTCGCATCTGAAGAATCTGCATTTAAGGAGAGGGTGTATGAGGAAGGGGGTGTATGCGGGACAAAGGTGTCCGGGGTGCAGGTGAGCCAGGACCTGACCAGCTGCCTTTTGGGTCCTCTGGTCCCATCTCTTGGTCTGTGCCTCATCTGCATCATCACTGTCCCCGCTGGCACCGCTGGGGTGTTGTTGTCTGAATGAGAGTCCCCTGGTGCCCCTGTTCTCCTCCCCTCCTCCTGCTGGTTGCGGAGGGAACTGCTTGCTGTGTGGTCTCTACTCCTGAGGCATGAAGGACCCTGTAGCATGGACCTGCAGAGTGTGAGGTGTGGTCCCAAGAGCATGGGGCCCACATAGGACACGACATCGGGCCGTGACAAGTGCTAGGGCTGCCTCATCACTGACAGGGAATGTTGCCCAGATCCTGCTCCAGAGGGCGTGGTGGGTGGCCTGGGACCCTAGAGGCCCCATTCCTATACTGGAGCTTGGAGAGTGCATCCCCATGGGCTGCAGATTCACCCCATATCTAAGACATATCCCTCTGTCCTGTCTTTGAACTCAGGAAAACGAGCTCTCTTGTCCACAACATAGGCCTGGTCCTGTTGATATTAGGATTCTTTAAGTTAGGCGTCCTGGGATAGCAGTTTCTTTTAGGCCTGAGAAGGAACAACTCCGGAGTGTACAACAATTTCAGATGAAACTAATATTCAATGACTATCCCTAACTACTCGGTTGTTGACTTCTATTAGTCATTATTCTCCTGGTTTTAGCTCTGATGTGGGGATTACAGAGGAGTCAACATTTAAATCTTCGTAATCTGTGTATTTGTAGCTTCAGTATCGTTACTGACCCATAGTTTTTATGGTTTGGGAAGAGTTATTGATTTCATGTATCATGTAAAGGATACACAATGATGATAGGGCATTTAAGATTACAATAATAGCTAGTAAATTGTTCACAATTTCTCTACCTGTGCATCTATTGTATGCATATGAGTTTAGATGTCAATATTAGTGAAATGATATAGAGGACTAGAGAACTTATTTTAAAAATCACTATTAATGTGTGAGGAAGAAAATGTAAAAGTTCTTCCATAATCGGTGATGTTGTATCTTGAGAGCCTAGATGAAATTGATATGCCTTAGTCATATACAGGATTTTAGCCTATCATTTAACTTTGACAAAGCTACATCACTTTTTACTTTTATCTCATTTATTGAGGAAGACATAATTGTTATGGTGTTGGCTTGAAACTGGTTGAAAAGGACTTGAGTCCTTCCTTATTTTACATTTACATAGGTAGGATCTTGAAACGTAGGATATGGTGGAGGACATCCGTGTAACCATTCTAGGTTAGGAGTAGCAATTCCCACTGCTAAGACTTCTTGTTTAGACACAAATGCTTTTCAAAGTATGAAGATTATTAGCATTACTGCTGCTACTGAGATGAATGAGCCTAAAGACAAAATATTTCATGTTGTGTGTGCCTCAGGGTACTCAGACTAACGTAGTGACATCCCTGAGAGGCCACGAAAGTGCTGCAGGAAGTCATATTTACTACTACAAATATACTTGTGAGGTGAATTTTTGCTCATGCTGAGTTAACTGTATAACCTAAGAATAGTGGGAATCAGTGTAGAAAGCCTCCTATAATAGTGAAGACTGCTCCCATGGACATTAGGTCATGGAAGTGTGCTACTACATAGTATGTATCCTGGAGGACAATGTCTGGGGATGAGTTGGCTAAGATGATTCCTGTCAAACCACCTACTGTAAAAAGAAAAACTAAAGCCTAAAACTCATAATATAGTAGGAGGTCATATAGTATTACCTCCGTGAACAGTTGCTAACCAGGGACTTCCCTGGTGACGCAGTGGTTAAGAATTCGTCTGCCAATGCAGGGGACACGGGTTCGAGCCCTTGTCTGGGAAGATTCCACATGCCGCGGAGCAAAAAGCCCGTGTGCCACAACTACTGAGCCTGCCCTCTAGAGCCCGCAAGCCACAACTACTGAAGCCCACGCGCCTAGAGGCCGTGCTCTGCAACAAGAGAAGCCACTGCAATGAAAGGGCCGCACACCGCAACGAAGAGTAGCTGCCGCTCACCGCAACCAGAGAAAGCCCATGCGCAGCAACCAAGACCCAACTCAGCCAAAAAAAAAAAAAGAAAAGAAAAGAAAAAGAAAAATTAAATAAAGAGTTGCTAATCAGCTAGATACTTTTACTCCTGTAGGGATAGAAGTAATTACGGTAGCTGATGCAAAGTATGCTCCTGAGTCCACAGCTATCCCTATGGTAAACATATGATGGGCCCACAAGAGAACTCCTAAAAAACCAGTGGACATGACTCATACTATTCCCAGATAGCTGAAAGGCAATTTTTGTCCTAAATAGTAGGTAATGCTATGTGAGTTTATAACAAACCCTGTTAGGCCATGAATACAGACTTCAGGGTGAGCAAAGTATCAAAAGAGGTGTTGGTATAGGATTCGGTCTCCTCCTGCAGGGTCAAAGAAAGTAGTGTTTAGATTTCTATCTCTTAACAGCATGGCAATTCTGGCTGCTTGGACTGAGATTGGTAATTATAGTAATATGGCTATAGTTGGGGAAGATTAAACAAATAATGGTGTTTGGTATTGGGATATGACTGCTGGTTTTGTATTAAAGACAATAGTAATAAAAGTAATAATACCAAGAATTGAGGAGACACCTGCTAAATGTAAGGAGAAAACAGTTAGGTCGCCAGAGGCTCCTGCATGGGCCAGATTGCAGGCTAGAGCTGAATACACCGTCCCACTGGTACCAGAACCAGCTTCTACTATTGGTGATATGAGTAGGAGTAAGAATGATGGGGGAAGTAGTCAAAAGTTTATATGATTTATTGGGGGAAATGCTACTTCAGTTGTCCGAGTTATTAATGGCCCAAGTCAGTTTTCAAAGCCTGCAATCATAACGGGTACAGCTATAAAGAAAATTATTACAAGTGCAGGGACTGTTATGACAACCTTACAGATTTGGGCATCTCCAAGTAGCGGTCCAGGTCAGCATAGCTCAGCCTGGATTAATATAATTAAGGTGCTGCCTGCTACTCCAGCTCAAGCACCAAATAGTAAATATAAAATGCCGATATCTTTGTGATTTGTTGAAAATAATCAGCAGTGTATGAACAGAGGTAAAATGACTGAGTTAGAATTAGACTGTAAATCTAAAGACAGAGATTGAGCCCTCTTTCTGGCAAACCCTGTGGTGAATCAACAAATTGAATTGTAACTTCAGAGAAGCAGCTTCAGTTCTGCCAGTGATTATCCTGCCTTTTTTTTTTTTTTCTTTTTTTCTTTCTCAAATGAAGGAGAAGTAGACTGAAGTCAGTTGACTAGAGGATTTGCCTGTTAACTAAAGTTTCCTGGGGTTAAAACTCATCAATCTCGTAAAGATTTGGCTTCAATACAGTGTTTGCTTTACATTCAATTGATGTAGAATAAAGTCTTGCAATCCTTATTTTTAGGAATTAAGTAAATTTCACTTGTTTAGGGTTTTGAAAGCTCTTGGTCTGAACTAACCTAAATTCCTAGTCCAGCACCGATAGAATGGGTGTTGTGTGTAGTAACCGTGTGGGTATTATGATTGGTAATGATAGGAAGGTTATTTCTTTGTATGTTCAAATTGCTTTGTGTTTGTGTTGTTTAATGAAGGGAATATAGTTAGTGATGTGGAGTATGTTAGCTGCAAGTAGAAATATATGCTGAGGACTGCTATGATGGCTATTAGTGTTGGTAGAATGATGTTGTCGTTTTTGTTATCTCTTGGATAATTATTCATTTGGGTAGAAAGCCTGATAGTGATGGGCGATGTCCTAATGATACTATAATGGTGAGGAAAATGATTGTGATGGGAGGTGTTTTATCTCATGTGTGTGATAATGATACTCCTGTAGTACATGATCTGGGCATAAATAAGAAGAAGACAGTGTTGTTATGATATAAATTAGTATGGTTAGGATTGTTATAATCTGAATATACATTATAATAGCTGTTATTCATCCTATATGGGCAATTGATGAGGAGGGTGTAATATTTTCCAGGTGAGTATGGCGAAGTCTGCCTCAGCCTCCAGCTATGATTTATAATATCACTATGATTAATAGTATATTTAGGTTGATGGAAGGTGACCTGTGGTATAAAACTGATAGGGGTGCAATTTTGTCATGTTGATAGCATCAGGTCTGCTGTTCATGGGATGCCTCGTGTGACTTCAGGCACTCAGAAGTGAAATGGGGAAAGTCCTACTTTTGTGACAAGGGCGATTGTCATGAGGGTGGATGCTGCTGGATTAAAGATTCTTGTTATTCATTGTGCTTTTTGACCAGAGTATATTAGATTAATGATAATAGCCATTATAAGTAGTATTGATGTGGTGGACTGTTTTAGGAAATATTTGTTGGATGCTTCTGTAGCTTATGGGTTCATGTTTTTTATTAGAATGGGGATACCATTAACCAGTGTGAGCTTGTTATACAATTATATTTCCTGAGAAAATGGTCAGTAGAATGATGGTAAAAACAATGAGAGTTTATTAGCACAGGAAGGATATACAAAAATATTTTTGGGGTATGGGCCTGTAGCTTACTTAGAGAACTTTACTATATAGCATGTGGTGTAATGTGGTAGGTAGCATGGAGAATGTAAAATTATTAGGAAGAATTCAATTCCAGGAATCAGAGCATTGAAACCTCTAAGATTTACTCTATCAAAGTAACTCTTTTGTCAGACATATTTCTTAAATTTGTGGTGGGTTGCCTGGTATGATGACAAGTAGTGAAAACTCTCATATACATAAGATTAATGTTAGTCGTAAAAACACTTTTCATAAGAGATGTATGCGTTGATCATATCAAAATTGTAGGTAGGAGGCTCAAATTCATAGAAAGGAGATTGTTAGATGAGTTTTAATGATGACTTGGGCTGTATATAATTCTGGCACCTAGGGATTGTCGAATGCTCCTAAAAATAGATTGCTGTGGAAATTTTATTATAGGGACATTGACATATTCTCTAGGAGGGACGGGGTGAATGGGCCTGCTACATTTTCTACATTGAAGACATATACAGGTTTTGATGCTACTTCCGTGAAATCAAGTGGGGCTTCGTTGGATTTCGGCTACTGCGGAGATAATCAAATTCTGGGTAGGGGTCAGGAGAAAATTAGTCATAGGTGTTCTTGTGTAATAATTACTGTTGAAAGTGTAAATGATCCATTTATCAGTAAGACTGAGAATAGAATAACTGCTACATTACTTCATATGAGATGATTGTGCTATTGCTCCTAGAGCTCCAGTGAGTGAGTATTTTGAATGTGAAGTTCATCCAGATCTGAGGATGGAGTAAATGGCTAGGTGTGATATGGCTAATAGAAATAATATGCCTACATTTATATTAATTAGTGGATAAGATATGGGAAGAGGAATTCATGTTGTGAGAGCCAGGGTTAAGGCTAGCATTGGGGTTAAGGCTAGCAAGAGAAGCCACCGCAATGAGAAGCCCGCGCACCGCAACAAAGAGTAGCCCCCGCTTGCCGCAACTAGGCAAAGCCTGCGCATAGCAACGAAGACCCAACGCAGCCAAAAACAAATTAATTAATTAATTAGTTAACTATTTTAAACAAAAGTACTATATCCTTCTGTACAGCTTCTCTGGGAAGAACAGAGAGATGGCGTAGGAGAGTGAGAAAGACCAATATTTAGTGCACATCTCTCATGCAGCTGCTCTGCTGGCTCAGATAGATTTATCCCCACTTTACAAAGGAGGAAATAATCTCAGAGAGGTTTAGTAATTTTCCCAAAGCCAAACAGCTATGGAGTGGCAGAACCAAGATCTGAACCAAGTCTGTTACCTTCAAAGCCTAAGTCCTCATCACAACAAAACTCAATTAATATTTACATTTATCGAATTACATTGCAACCTGGGGAGTTCTTGGCACAATCCTGAATAAGAGTGAGAAAGAAAGAAATAGCATTGTTCCTACAGTCAACCCAAATTTTTGGAGCAGCTGCTAGATGCCTGGCCCTTTTTGGGGCTCAGCAGTGATCAAGACAGGAAGAGTCCTGCTTTCATGAACCACGTAGTGGGGAGGAGAGACGGGTGCAACTTGGGTGAGGGATTTCACCTTGCTGGACCTCTGTTTTGTCATCTGGAAAATGGGATGGGTGTTCCTCATTTTCTGGGATTGTCCAGCCCTCACATTCTCTGATTCCATAAGAAGCATTTGTTTTCCTGTTTCTTTAAAATTCATTCAGGCCGTGAGCTGTGATGAATGTTGTTAGCTGCTCCCCAAATCACTCTATTCCCACCCTTTTCCTGTGATCAGGTCTTTCCCGAAACATGACTCACAGTCAGTCAAGTCACAGAACCTAAGGGGCACCCAGCAGAAAAATTCCAACCCTTGCTTCCCAGGAGCTCTGCGGTCTACCTGCCAGGTAAACTTAACTCACCTGGCACAAGGTGGCCATCCCTGGTTTCACATCAACATGATCTCAGGCACAAACCTCCTTGTTTTTCCATTTTGTCTTTAAGTTACTTGTTGAAACAACTGCACAAATATGACACAGATATAAAATCAGTCATCTTCTGCCCCCAGTGCCTACTAATAAATGATTTTCTGCCACTTTAATGATAAAGATAGAACATTTCAACATTCTGCTACCCTTATTATTTGTCATTTTTTTGATATTTCTATTGACTACATCTTTCAATATTTTAACAATGGAACATTTATTTAGGGTGTTCCAGACCCAGCCTTTAGTGGTAAAGGTTTCGTTGTTATATTTCTATTATGTTTCCTTTCAAAATCATTATCCTATTTAAATGGATTAAGTCAATTCTATAGGCATTTATCTTATGATATTGATGAAATTGATACATAGAGGGCAGTAGTACAAGTTGATTGGACTTGAGAACCTCTATTAGCACAGTTAAGTATAAATATGATCTATATGTAAACCAAAGTACAGGCCGAGTGAGATTCTCTGACTTTTTTCCACTGTCTGCCCCTCAAGCCTGTGAGAAATGGAATAGTTCTTGCCCTATCAGTAAACAAAGGATGTCACAGTCTTCAGCACTTGCAGCCCTCCAATGTGAGCCGGCGGGCCCTGAGGCACTCAGGATATGCAAATACAGAATGCAGGCCCCAGAGAGCTGAGGTGCATATCAAAGGAAGGAATTCAGTGAGCCCAGGCAAAGAAAAGCGCCGCATTCCTGACCTTGGGAGAGCTGGTTTTCCTTAGTTAACAATCACCTTTGGATGTTCCCCATTACCTGCGCCAGTTCCCTGCCCTGTCCCCTCCCCCCGGTACTTTAACTCAGGAAGGAAGGAGCGCAGAGGGACTCGGCTGAATAAGGGGCCTGCGCGCCTCGGGAGGAGTTTTCAGCCGCTTTCCCCGCAGTCGGGAAGAGGGGCGCTGACGCTGCAGCCGGACCCTGCGCCTCCCTTGCCCCGTTTCCCCTCAGGACGCTCAGGCCGACCCCCTCCTCACGCCCACCAGGTCTCGCGAGCCAGGACGAGGGCAGGGGCGAGAGGACGGACCAAAGTTCCCGGGAACCAGACGCTGGAGGCCGCTCTTTCTGCACAGCAGCGGCGGGTGGCAGCGAACCCCTGCCCCTCAGAAGCTGGTCTTGTGCTGCCGCCCGGGCACCGGACCAGGCGGAGGGTCGTCGCCCACTTACCCAGCCCGCCGTCCCCGCGACTGTCATGGCTTCGGCCGCCGGGGCACCTCCAGAGCCGGCAGCCTCAGTGAGGTCGCCCTGCCCTCGGGCTCCGGGGCAGTTCCGTGAAGGCGGAGGGAAGAGACCCCGCCTGAGCCGGGAGTTCCAGCTCTGAGGAAACGCGGGCTCTGTTCAGCGCGCAGTGGGTGGGACCGCTCTGCCCCAAGGCCTTCCGGGAGGGAGCGGGGCGGCGGGGGAGGGAGCCGCCAGGAGCGCAGGGCCCCGTCGGGGGTCCTGGAGGGGCGGCCCGGCCTGGGGGCCACGCCCATTGTGGCCGCAGCCCAGGCCTTTTTCCTGGAATCCTACACAAAAAAACTAGAAAGATACACAGTCTATAGTAAATACTCACAAATGATTGTTGCTGCTGTGCTCACTTTTCTATTAAAGGTTTAAAATCCATAAAACACTTTAAGTTCAAAATTAAATGAGAATTTTTACCTTTCTAATTATGTCTCTGATATTCACAGTTGTGGTTAATGAATCAGAGACTGTGGCATCACTAGTTAAAAATCAGCTTGTTAAAAAAATAGAACTCATGCCCACCGGACCTACTGAATCACAATCTGCACTTTTACAATCTCCCCAGTGTACTCGTGTACCCATGAATAGTTGAAAGGTACATTTCTACCTCGACAGGTCTTTTCTCTATGAGAAATACACACATTTTATCCAGTTTGATATAAATAAAACACTCAAAAATGCATATGCCTGTGTTGAAACCATCATTTTATCATTTCTTTTCCAGACAAGTATAGTCTCTATACTGGTTTTGTGGATCACATGCCATACTCTTTTCTTGTAGTTAGAAATAAGGTAGAGAAAGTTACTTTGTAAAAAAAAAATTATATATATATATATATATATATATGTATTAGTGGATAATTAAAGAGACTCTTCTAAATTAAAACCTTCTCTTAACTTGCTGTTTTCTTCTTGGGTCATATTATGAACACTTCCCGTGGCCACATGGCATGTGTACGTTTAATTTCAGGGACTGCTGACATTCCAGGATGTGGCCATAGATTTCTGTCAAGAGGAGTGAGAATGCCTGGACCAAGATCAATGGGAATTGTACAGGGATGTGATGTTAGAGAAGTATAGGAACCTGCTCTCCTTGGGTGAGGATACCTTCCTTCCAGAATTCCTTATCCAACCACAGGGTTTGGAGTGCTTCATTTGTAGAATATCTCCTGGAATCTTCTGCTTCCTACAATAGGGTTTCAGATTGCAACGTTTCAGGAAAGATTGGGAGTTTGTGGGTATAATTTTTCTTATTCTTTTAAAATTGCAGCCTCCCTTTTAATATACTTTGTAACTGCTTGGGATGTGTCTATATGAACTGTGTACTATATGCTTCTGTTATAGTCCTTACAATATTTTATTGCCTTATTTTCTCTAACAATTTTCCATGGATTCTTTGGGCTTAAGGTATATTAAAAGGGAGACTGCGAATCTGGGACTTCCCTGGTGATGCAGTGATTAAGAATTCGCCTGCCAATGCAGGGGACCCGGTTCGATCCCCGGTCCGGGAAGATCTCACGTGCCACGGAACAACTAAGCCATTGGGCCACAACTACTGAGTCTGCACGCCACAACTACTGAAGCAGGTGTGTCTTGAGCCCATGCGCCATTTATTTTTGGGAGAATAAAACCACTTCTGAGTGATTAAAATTTAGGCCAGCTAGTCAAAATGCTTTATCACCTGTTCTTCTAAAACACTGGTCAATGGAACAAGTTTTCCTAGGGATAACAGTGTAATTGTATTCTGGAGTTCATATGGGCAATATGGTTTATGACCTTGATGCTGGATCACGACATTTCAACGGTATAACTGCTATTAATTGTCTGTTTGTTCAACGATTAAAGTCTCACGTGATCTGAGTTCAGACTGGAGTCATCCTGGTTGGTTTCTGTCTATTGCAGATTTCTTCCAGTATGAAAGGACAAGAGCAATACGGCTTCCTTTACAAAATGTCTTCAAACTAAATGATGATATAATCTACATTCAATTAATTTATACATACCCTACTGTAGAACAGGGTTCGTTACGCTGGCAGAGCCCGGTAATTATGTAAAACTGAAACTTTTTCTGCACTGGTTCAAGTCCTCTTCCTAAGAATATGTTTATAATCAACATTCTTTCACAAATTACCCAATTTAATTCACCATAGCATTCCTCATATTAACCAAATGGAAAATCCTAGGCTATATACAAATCCAGAAAGGGCCAAAAATCATCAGCCCCCATGGATGATTACAACCCATTGCTGAGGCATTCCAATTACTTATTAAAGAACCACTATGTCCATCAACATCATCAATTTATATATTATTGCCCCAATGCTAGCCATAACCCTGCCTCTCACAACATGAATTCCTCTTCCCATATCTTATCCACTAATTAGTATAAATGTAGGCATATTATTTCTATTAGCCATATCACACCTAGCCATTTATTCCATCCTCATATCTGGATGAACTTCACATTCAAAATACTCACTCACTGGAGCTCCAGGAACAATAGCACAGAGGATCATCTCATATGAAGTAATGTAGCAGTTATTCTATTCTCAGTCTTACTGGTAAATGGATCATTTACACTTTCAACAGTAATTACTACACAAGAACACCTATGACTAATTTTCTCCTGACCCCTACCCAGAATTTGATTATCTCCGCAGTAGCAGAAATCCAGTGAAGCCCCACTTGATTTAACAGAAGTAGAATCAAAACCTGTACATGTCTTCAATGTAGAAAATGTAGCAGGCCCATTCACCGCGTCCTTCCTAGAGAATATGTCAATTTCCCTATAATAAACGTTTCCACAGCAATCTATTTTTAGGAGCATTCGACAATCCCTAGGTGCCAGAATTATAGATTCTTTCATCTTGTAAATATAGTTTTCTTTAAAAAATAATTTTTATAGTTTTACTACCTTTAAACAAAATGTACTCCATTGCTGTGGAATATTCCTTCATAGGAGCGTGCATGGTTCATTTCTGCATCCGTCTGTGATGGCCTTCAGGTTCCTTCAGGTTTGGCTCCTGTGGCTGCCAGTCCATGTCCGTGTGTCCTGGTGCAGGGCTGGTGGGTTTGTGTTCAACTGGGAGGAGCACTGTGGGTCTCTGTGCACGGACTTCGCTATCTGAGGCCCGATTGCTTCAGAAGTGGTTGCATCCCCCCGTTGCGTACCAGGCTTTCCATTGCTCCACATCCTGCTGATATTTGATACTATGTCTTTCATGTCTGCCATTCTGGTAGGTGTATGCACAGTATTTTTCTTATGGCTTTAATCCCTCTGTTGTTAGTGAAGTTGTGCATCTTGTGGTATTCATGGACTATTTCCTGTTGTTTTTGGAAAAGTTTTAAAAATTGTGGTCTGGTACACATAACATAAAATGTACTATCTTAACCATTTTTAAGTGCACATTTCAGGGTCAGGAAATAATTCACACTGTTGTGCAAACCTGACCACCATCATCCTCCAGAACTTTTTCATCTTGCAAAATTGAAACAGTCCCCATTAAACACTCACTCCCCATTGTCCCTCCCTCAGCCTCTGGCCCTCAACATCCTACTTTATGTCTCTATATTTCCGACTGCTCTAGGGGCCTTGTATGAGTGGATCAAGCACTGTTTGTTTTTTTGTGTCTAGCTTACATCACTGAGCATAATGCCCTCAAGGTTCATCCCTGCTGCATCCTGTGTCAGAATTGACTTCCTTTTTAGGCTGAATAGCATTCCCTTGTATTGATGGACCGTGTTTTTCTTCTCCATTCTTCCCTTAGTGGACACATGTAATATCTACATTCATTTCTGCTGTCATAATATTTGTGGAATAAAATCAGAAAGTCCTATGAATCAAAAGTCATTTGCCATTAACTTTTTTCTTAAACTTTTTTGTTGTGGAAAACATCAAGGCTAAGAAAAGGGAAAAATACATGTCAGCTTCACTTGTGTTCAGGAATTAATGCTTTACGGATTCACTTTATTCCCTGTGTGTGTGCTATGCGTGTGCATGTGCCTGTTTGCATAAATATGCTGTGCATGTGGATAGGTATGTGAACTTGCACACATTAGTGTGTGCATGGGCATATGGGTGCATGTGTGTTCACATGCTAGTGTGTGAATATATTTGTGCTGTGCACGTGCATATGTTTGTGTGTGTGCTGTGCCTGCCTGTGCGCACACCTGTGTGTTTGCTGGAACCACTTGCAAGTTGGCTGCAGACTGAATTGTGCCCCAGATATATCCGCACGCAGCTGCTCTAACAATCCTGCGTAGCCACGTAAAGGTCACAGATCTCAGGGATTTAAATGGAGGGAGCAGGATATCCTGACACAGAGTTTGTCTTCCAATGACTGTCACTGTCTCAGTAACATCCTTCACACCTTCTTTAAGCCGCATTCAGGGTCCAGTTTAGACTCCCATTACATTCAGTCACCTGTCCCAGGTCCCCTAAAGCAACAATGTCACCGTTGGAGAGCCCGGCCAAGGCTGGGGGTGCCCCTCCTGTTGGCCTGGCCTCCAGGCCCTGCCCTTGGCTCCTGTTTCCTCATATCTCAGCCAGGCCCCGACTTGGATCGGGCCGCCACCTCTTTCCTCACAGGGTCCCATCACCCAGTCAAGGGGGTTCATTCTCCCCCTAAACACAGCATCAGGAGTTGGGGGCTGACAGTCCACACTGGGTCTCCTTCATGTGAGACCCTGTGCTGTTGAAAGAGCAGGCACCCTGCCCTCGGGGGTGGGGGACTGGGGGGCGACATGCGGCCCACGATGGGCAGGCGGGTCTCCGGGTGGGGCGAGCCAGTGTGCAAGGAGTTCCGCGGTGGGTTCTCCTCTCCAACGGCTTCTGTGCCCCTACCTCTCCCCGTGCCTCCCCTCGAAGACAGCGCGGTGCCCGGGTTGGGAACCATGGGAGCCGTCAGCCACCGCCCCCTCTACACACACACACACACGCACACGCACACGCACACGCACACGCTGCAGGGAAGCAGGACCTGAGTGCAGGGCTCTCAGCGGCCCTGAGCGCCCCGCCCGGAATCGGCCAGCCGAATGGACAGACCGGATCTCCCGGCCCGGACCATGCAGGACTCTCCTGACCTGGCTTGCAGTGTGGCCACCTCCTTCTGGAAGCCTGGGAGTCTGGAATCAGGCCACTTCTTGTCTGTCCTGGCAGCAGACTGGGCTGCACTCTAAGAAGTTCGTGGCTCGCCCGTGGATCCTGACCATCAGGTGGCCAGAGAAATTGGGAACATTTCTGTTTTACCTGTTGAAATGTTTAATGACAAAGATTTTGTTCAGTTTCCTGACGTGGGTGTCCAAAGATGAGAGACCCATGTGTGTGATCTGTACCCCCTATGAGATCAGCCCTAAGCTAGTTTAAACATGATCAAGTTGTGTCTACATGGTAGATTTAGACCTCTGCATGTCCTGTCTACTGATTATGTTTAGAGCTGACCATGTGTTGTCTATAATAAGAAGATTTAGACCTGACCATGTTCTGTGTACGCTAGGACTATGGGGACCTGGGTAGAGACCCGGCCTGGCCTCAGTACTGGGAAGCTCCGTGCCTGCATCTGAATGTCAGTGCTTAGATGTCTAGGGTCTGGAGATGAGGTGGGCTTGTCTACGTAACAGCCTCTCTTCTGAGTGTGGTGACCTGGTCCTCCCAAGGGTCAGTGCTATGGTCGGGGCCTTAGTCTTAATCCCTGCCAAGGTTCACCTTCCCTGGGGCTCATGGAGAATCCTCAGGAGGACTACCTGGCAATAATTCCAATTTACCAGCACGTGCATGGTGCATAGGGAAGCAGGTTTAGCTGCTGAATTGATTGCAGGGCACGCAGATCGGGCAAAAGGCCGATGGGTGACAGCTGAGGCTGCTGCTGAGCTCTCCCTCCAGTCTACCGTCCCTACTCAGCAGAGTCCAGAGCTGCCCCTCGGCTTTCTGCCCTGCTCTCCTGTATGTTTTCTCAGCATGTAAGTGAGACGAGAAAGGACTGAACATGCCAGCACCAGGGTCGTGTGTTCAACTCTAGTATGAAAGCTGTACAAACAGTTAAAATCACACAGAACCAAAGTGAGGACAGGAGGACTCCTCTGGGCCAAGTGTGGGGAAAGGAGACCCACCTGACACTTTTTCCCATCCCAGGAGGTCCCAGGGACCCAGCTTGTTTCCACATTGGGGGAGCCCCCTGCAGAGCCATGGTGTCCTGACCAAGGGGACGTGTGACCCCAGGTGCAGGGTCTGGGGAGGTGAGGTCACCCTGGGACTGTGGACATGTGACCCAGGTGGAGGGGTCTGGGGAGGTGGGTCACCCTGGTGAGTGTGGATGTGTGGCCCCAGGTATAGGGTGCGGGGACTGTGTGGGTCTCACCATACCTGCATGGGTCAGGATCACATGGATAGGGAGACCGCATATGCGCTCTTTGCCTGCAGTGTGTCCTGTCCCCTTTGAGATTTCCAACCTCTGCATTAAGGGTGTTGTCCTGATTAACCTGTGGTTCCTTTTCTTCTCTTCATCTTGTCACAAACATATGAGGTCAAGAATGTTCGAGTGGGTTGCTGCTCTGTGTTCCGGTGAGTGACAACACTTGGTGGTATCGTATTAATACTATAGCATATCATATGTCTAATCTATGGGGGTCACCACTGCCTGGGTCCCCCTGGACAGAGGTCAGGTGAGCACAGACTAGCCCCCCCTAAGAATGGTCTCCCACGTGCTCTGTGAGGGTACCGTGATGGCCCCTAAGGTAGGGGACTGTGTCTGGGCCTCCGACATTTGTGATGAAGGGGAGTCGAAATGGAATCTCAATTAACAAGACATTATTTTAAGAATTTATTTTAAGTGAAATAAAACACACGTCACATACCCTTTACCATCATCACCATTTTAAGTGCACGTTTCTGAGGCATCAGATAGATTCACTTTCTCGTGGAGCCATCACCACCATCACTAGAACTTTTCGTCCTGCAAAACCAAAATTCCACAACCATGAAAGTCTCATTCCCCATTCCCTCCCACTGCCCCTGGCACCGATAGCCACTTCAGTCCCTGAGTTGTCGACTCCAGGGCACCCACTGGAGTGGAATCCTGCAGTGTTTGCTGACGGGTCATTTTGGAAGAGCTGACTTTCAGTCTGAAGCGCTGCCTGTTCGCATCTGAAGAATCTGCATTTAAGGAGAGGGTGTATGAGGAAGGGGGTGTATGCGGGACAAAGGTGTCCGGGGTGCAGGTGAGCCAGGACCTGACCAGCTGCCTTTTGGGTCCTCTGGTCCCATCTCTTGGTCTGTGCCTCATCTGCATCATCACTGTCCCCGCTGGCACCGCTGGGGTGTTGTTGTCTGAATGAGAGTCCCCTGGTGCCCCTGTTCTCCTCCCCTCCTCCTGCTGGTTGCGGAGGGAACTGCTTGCTGTGTGGTCTCTACTCCTGAGGCATGAAGGACCCTGTAGCATGGACCTGCAGAGTGTGAGGTGTGGTCCCAAGAGCATGGGGCCCACATAGGACACGACATCGGGCCGTGACAAGTGCTAGGGCTGCCTCATCACTGACAGGGAATGTTGCCCAGATCCTGCTCCAGAGGGCGTGGTGGGTGGCCTGGGACCCTAGAGGCCCCATTCCTATACTGGAGCTTGGAGAGTGCATCCCCATGGGCTGCAGATTCACCCCATATCTAAGACATATCCCTCTGTCCTGTCTTTGAACTCAGGAAAACGAGCTCTCTTGTCCACAACATAGGCCTGGTCCTGTTGATATTAGGATTCTTTAAGTTAGGCGTCCTGGGATAGCAGTTTCTTTTAGGCCTGAGAAGGAACAACTCCGGAGTGTACAACAATTTCAGATGAAACTAATATTCAATGACTATCCCTAACTACTCGGTTGTTGACGTCTATTAGTCATTATTCTCCTGGTTTTAGCTCTGATGTGGGGATTACAGAGGAGTCAACATTTAAATCTTCGTAATCTGTGTATTTGTAGCTTCAGTATCGTTACTGACCCATAGTTTTTATGGTTTGGGAAGAGTTATTGATTTCATGTATCATGTAAAGGATACACAATGATGATAGGGCATTTAAGATTACAATAATAGCTAGTAAATTGTTCACAATTTCTCTACCTGTGCATCTATTGTATGCATATGAGTTTAGATGTCAATATTAGTGAAATGATATAGAGGACTAGAGAACTTATTTTAAAAATCACTATTAATGTGTGATGAAGAAAATGTAAAAGTTCTTCCATAATCGGTGATGTTGTATCTTGAGAGCCTAGATGAAATTGATATGCCTTAGTCATATACAGGATTTTAGCCTATCATTTAACTTTGACAAAGCTACATCACTTTTTACTTTTATCTCATTTATTGAGGAAGACATAATTGTTATGGTGTTGGCTTGAAACTGGTTGAAAAGGACTTGAGTCCTTCCTTATTTTACATTTACATAGGTAGGATCTTGAAACGTAGGATATGGTGGAGGACATCCGTGTAACCATTCTAGGTTAGGAGTAGCAATTCCCACTGCTAAGACTTCTTGTTTAGACACAAATGCTTTTCAAAGTATGAAGATTATTAGCATTACTGCTGCTACTGAGATGAATGAGCCTAAAGACAAAATATTTCATGTTGTGTGTGCCTCAGGGTACTCAGACTAACGTAGTGACATCCCTGAGAGGCCACGAAAGTGCTGCAGGAAGTCATATTTACTACTACAAATATACTTGTGAGGTGAATTTTTGCTCATGCTGAGTTAACTGTATAACCTAAGAATAGTGGGAATCAGTGTAGAAAGCCTCCTATAATAGTGAAGACTGCTCCCATGGACATTAGGTCATGGAAGTGTGCTACTACATAGTATGTATCCTGGAGGACAATGTCTGGGGATGAGTTGGCTAAGATGATTCCTGTCAAACCACCTACTGTAAAAAGAAAAACTAAAGCCTAAAACTCATAATATAGTAGGAGGTCATATAGTATTACCTCCGTGAACAGTTGCTAACCAGGGACTTCCCTGGTGACGCAGTGGTTAAGAATTCGTCTGCCAATGCAGGGGACACGGGTTCGAGCCCTTGTCTGGGAAGATTCCACATGCCGCGGAGCAAAAAGCCCGTGTGCCACAACTACTGAGCCTGCCCTCTAGAGCCCGCAAGCCACAACTACTGAAGCCCACGCGCCTAGAGGCCGTGCTCTGCAACAAGAGAAGCCACTGCAATGAAAGGGCCGCACACCGCAACGAAGAGTAGCTGCCGCTCACCGCAACCAGAGAAAGCCCATGCGCAGCAACCAAGACCCAACTCAGCCAAAAAAAAAAAAAGAAAAGAAAAGAAAAAGAAAAATTAAATAAAGAGTTGCTAATCAGCTAGATACTTTTACTCCTGTAGGGATAGAAGTAATTACGGTAGCTGATGCAAAGTATGCTCCTGAGTCCACAGCTATCCCTATGGTAAACATATGATGGGCCCACAAGAGAACTCCTAAAAAACCAGTGGACATGACTCATACTATTCCCAGATAGCTGAAAGGCAATTTTTGTCCTAAATAGTAGGTAATGCTATGTGAGTTTATAACAAACCCTGTTAGGCCATGAATACAGACTTCAGGGTGAGCAAAGTATCAAAAGAGGTGTTGGTATAGGATTCGGTCTCCTCCTGCAGGGTCAAAGAAAGTAGTGTTTAGATTTCTATCTCTTAACAGCATGGCAATTCTGGCTGCTTGGACTGAGATTGGTAATTATAGTAATATGGCTATAGTTGGGGAAGATTAAACAAATAATGGTGTTTGGTATTGGGATATGACTGCTGGTTTTGTATTAAAGACAATAGTAATAAAAGTAATAATACCAAGAATTGAGGAGACACCTGCTAAATGTAAGGAGAAAACAGTTAGGTCGCCAGAGGCTCCTGCATGGGCCAGATTGCAGGCTAGAGCTGAATACACCGTCCCACTGGTACCAGAACCAGCTTCTACTATTGGTGATATGAGTAGGAGTAAGAATGATGGGGGAAGTAGTCAAAAGTTTATATGATTTATTGGGGGAAATGCTACTTCAGTTGTCCGAGTTATTAATGGCCCAAGTCAGTTTTCAAAGCCTGCAATCATAACGGGTACAGCTATAAAGAAAATTATTACAAGTGCAGGGACTGTTATGACAACCTTACAGATTTGGGCATCTCCAAGTAGCGGTCCAGGTCAGCATAGCTCAGCCTGGATTAATATAATTAAGGTGCTGCCTGCTACTCCAGCTCAAGCACCAAATAGTAAATATAAAATGCCGATATCTTTGTGATTTGTTGAAAATAATCAGCAGTGTATGAACAGAGGTAAAATGACTGAGTTAGAATTAGACTGTAAATCTAAAGACAGAGATTGAGCCCTCTTTCTGGCAAACCCTGTGGTGAATCAACAAATTGAATTGTAACTTCAGAGAAGCAGCTTCAGTTCTGCCAGTGATTATCCTGCCTTTTTTTTTTTTTTCTTTTTTTCTTTCTCAAATGAAGGAGAAGTAGACTGAAGTCAGTTGACTAGAGGATTTGCCTGTTAACTAAAGTTTCCTGGGGTTAAAACTCATCAATCTCGTAAAGATTTGGCTTCAATACAGTGTTTGCTTTACATTCAATTGATGTAGAATAAAGTCTTGCAATCCTTATTTTTAGGAATTAAGTAAATTTCACTTGTTTAGGGTTTTGAAAGCTCTTGGTCTGAACTAACCTAAATTCCTAGTCCAGCACCGATAGAATGGGTGTTGTGTGTAGTAACCGTGTGGGTATTATGATTGGTAATGATAGGAAGGTTATTTCTTTGTATGTTCAAATTGCTTTGTGTTTGTGTTGTTTAATGAAGGGAATATAGTTAGTGATGTGGAGTATGTTAGCTGCAAGTAGAAATATATGCTGAGGACTGCTATGATGGCTATTAGTGTTGGTAGAATGATGTTGTCGTTTTTGTTATCTCTTGGATAATTATTCATTTGGGTAGAAAGCCTGATAGTGATGGGCGATGTCCTAATGATACTATAATGGTGAGGAAAATGATTGTGATGGGAGGTGTTTTATCTCATGTGTGTGATAATGATACTCCTGTAGTACATGATCTGGGCATAAATAAGAAGAAGACAGTGTTGTTATGATATAAATTAGTATGGTTAGGATTGTTATAATCTGAATATACATTATAATAGCTGTTATTCATCCTATATGGGCAATTGATGAGGAGGGTGTAATATTTTCCAGGTGAGTATGGCGAAGTCTGCCTCAGCCTCCAGCTATGATTTATAATATCACTATGATTAATAGTATATTTAGGTTGATGGAAGGTGACCTGTGGTATAAAACTGATAGGGGTGCAATTTTGTCATGTTGATAGCATCAGGTCTGCTGTTC
The DNA here is from genome assembly GCF_965194825.1 of Balaenoptera physalus. Classification (NCBI taxonomy): domain Eukaryota; kingdom Metazoa; phylum Chordata; class Mammalia; order Artiodactyla; family Balaenopteridae; genus Balaenoptera; species Balaenoptera physalus. The sequence goes on from NW_028126501.1 coordinate 295,337, forward strand.
ATGGGATGCCTCGTGTGACTTCAGGCACTCAGAAGTGAAATGGGGAAAGTCCTACTTTTGTGACAAGGGCGATTGTCATGAGGGTGGATGCTGCTGGATTAAAGATTCTTGTTATTCATTGTGCTTTTTGACCAGAGTATATTAGATTAATGATAATAGCCATTATAAGTAGTATTGATGTGGTGGACTGTTTTAGGAAATATTTGTTGGATGCTTCTGTAGCTTATGGGTTCATGTTTTTTATTAGAATGGGGATACCATTAACCAGTGTGAGCTTGTTATACAATTATATTTCCTGAGAAAATGGTCAGTAGAATGATGGTAAAAACAATGAGAGTTTATTAGCACAGGAAGGATATACAAAAATATTTTTGGGGTATGGGCCTGTAGCTTACTTAGAGAACTTTACTATATAGCATGTGGTGTAATGTGGTAGGTAGCATGGAGAATGTAAAATTATTAGGAAGAATTCAATTCCAGGAATCAGAGCATTGAAACCTCTAAGATTTACTCTATCAAAGTAACTCTTTTGTCAGACATATTTCTTAAATTTGTGGTGGGTTGCCTGGTATGATGACAAGTAGTGAAAACTCTCATATACATAAGATTAATGTTAGTCGTAAAAACACTTTTCATAAGAGATGTATGCGTTGATCATATCAAAATTGTAGGTAGGAGGCTCAAATTCATAGAAAGGAGATTGTTAGATGAGTTTTAATGATGACTTGGGCTGTATATAATTCTGGCACCTAGGGATTGTCGAATGCTCCTAAAAATAGATTGCTGTGGAAATTTTATTATAGGGACATTGACATATTCTCTAGGAGGGACGGGGTGAATGGGCCTGCTACATTTTCTACATTGAAGACATATACAGGTTTTGATGCTACTTCCGTGAAATCAAGTGGGGCTTCGTTGGATTTCGGCTACTGCGGAGATAATCAAATTCTGGGTAGGGGTCAGGAGAAAATTAGTCATAGGTGTTCTTGTGTAATAATTACTGTTGAAAGTGTAAATGATCCATTTATCAGTAAGACTGAGAATAGAATAACTGCTACATTACTTCATATGAGATGATTGTGCTATTGCTCCTAGAGCTCCAGTGAGTGAGTATTTTGAATGTGAAGTTCATCCAGATCTGAGGATGGAGTAAATGGCTAGGTGTGATATGGCTAATAGAAATAATATGCCTACATTTATATTAATTAGTGGATAAGATATGGGAAGAGGAATTCATGTTGTGAGAGCCAGGGTTAAGGCTAGCATTGGGGTTAAGGCTAGCAAGAGAAGCCACCGCAATGAGAAGCCCGCGCACCGCAACAAAGAGTAGCCCCCGCTTGCCGCAACTAGGCAAAGCCTGCGCATAGCAACGAAGACCCAACGCAGCCAAAAACAAATTAATTAATTAATTAGTTAACTATTTTAAACAAAAGTACTATATCCTTCTGTACAGCTTCTCTGGGAAGAACAGAGAGATGGCGTAGGAGAGTGAGAAAGACCAATATTTAGTGCACATCTCTCATGCAGCTGCTCTGCTGGCTCAGATAGATTTATCCCCACTTTACAAAGGAGGAAATAATCTCAGAGAGGTTTAGTAATTTTCCCAAAGCCAAACAGCTATGGAGTGGCAGAACCAAGATCTGAACCAAGTCTGTTACCTTCAAAGCCTAAGTCCTCATCACAACAAAACTCAATTAATATTTACATTTATCGAATTACATTGCAACCTGGGGAGTTCTTGGCACAATCCTGAATAAGAGTGAGAAAGAAAGAAATAGCATTGTTCCTACAGTCAACCCAAATTTTTGGAGCAGCTGCTAGATGCCTGGCCCTTTTTGGGGCTCAGCAGTGATCAAGACAGGAAGAGTCCTGCTTTCATGAACCACGTAGTGGGGAGGAGAGACGGGTGCAACTTGGGTGAGGCATTTCACCTTGCTGGACCTCTGTTTTGTCATCTGGAAAATGGGATGGGTGTTCCTCATTTTCTGGGATTGTCCAGCCCTCACATTCTCTGATTCCATAGGAAGCATTTGTTTTCCTGTTTCTTTAAAATTCATTCAGGCCGTGAGCTGTGATGAATGTTGTTAGCTGCTCCCCAAATCACTCTATTCCCACCCTTTTCCTGTGATCAGGTCTTTCCCGAAACATGACTCACAGTCAGTCAAGTCACAGAACCTAAGGGGCACCCAGCAGAAAAATTCCAACCCTTGCTTCCCAGGAGCTCTGCGGTCTACCTGCCAGGTAAACTTAACTCACCTGGCACAAGGTGGCCATCCCTGGTTTCACATCAACATGATCTCAGGCACAAACCTCCTTGTTTTTCCATTTTGTCTTTAAGTTACTTGTTGAAACAACTGCACAAATATGACACAGATATAAAATCAGTCATCTTCTGCCCCCAGTGCCTACTAATAAATGATTTTCTGCCACTTTAATGATAAAGATAGAACATTTCAACATTCTGCTACCCTTATTATTTGTCATTTTTTTGATATTTCTATTGACTACATCTTTCAATATTTTAACAATGGAACATTTATTTAGGGTGTTCCAGACCCAGCCTTTAGTGGTAAAGGTTTCGTTGTTATATTTCTATTATGTTTCCTTTCAAAATCATTATCCTATTTAAATGGATTAAGTCAATTCTATAGGCATTTATCTTATGATATTGATGAAATTGATACATAGAGGGCAGTAGTACAAGTTGATTGGACTTGAGAACCTCTATTAGCACAGTTAAGTATAAATATGATCTATATGTAAACCAAAGTACAGGCCGAGTGAGATTCTCTGACTTTTTTCCACTGTCTGCCCCTCAAGCCTGTGAGAAATGGAATAGTTCTTGCCCTATCAGTAAACAAAGGATGTCACAGTCTTCAGCACTTGCAGCCCTCCAATGTGAGCCGGCGGGCCCTGAGGCACTCAGGATATGCAAATACAGAATGCAGGCCCCAGAGAGCTGAGGTGCATATCAAAGGAAGGAATTCAGTGAGCCCAGGCAAAGAAAAGCGCCGCATTCCTGACCTTGGGAGAGCTGGTTTTCCTTAGTTAACAATCACCTTTGGATGTTCCCCATTACCTGCGCCAGTTCCCTGCCCTGTCCCCTCCCCCCGGTACTTTAACTCAGGAAGGAAGGAGCGCAGAGGGACTCGGCTGAATAAGGGGCCTGCGCGCCTCGGGAGGAGTTTTCAGCCGCTTTCCCCGCAGTCGGGAAGAGGGGCGCTGACGCTGCAGCCGGACCCTGCGCCTCCCTTGCCCCGTTTCCCCTCAGGACGCTCAGGCCGACCCCCTCCTCACGCCCACCAGGTCTCGCGAGCCAGGACGAGGGCAGGGGCGAGAGGACGGACCAAAGTTCCCGGGAACCAGACGCTGGAGGCCGCTCTTTCTGCACAGCAGCGGCGGGTGGCAGCGAACCCCTGCCCCTCAGAAGCTGGTCTTGTGCTGCCGCCCGGGCACCGGACCAGGCGGAGGGTCGTCGCCCACTTACCCAGCCCGCCGTCCCCGCGACTGTCATGGCTTCGGCCGCCGGGGCACCTCCAGAGCCGGCAGCCTCAGTGAGGTCGCCCTGCCCTCGGGCTCCGGGGCAGTTCCGTGAAGGCGGAGGGAAGAGACCCCGCCTGAGCCGGGAGTTCCAGCTCTGAGGAAACGCGGGCTCTGTTCAGCGCGCAGTGGGTGGGACCGCTCTGCCCCAAGGCCTTCCGGGAGGGAGCGGGGCGGCGGGGGAGGGAGCCGCCAGGAGCGCAGGGCCCCGTCGGGGGTCCTGGAGGGGCGGCCCGGCCTGGGGGCCACGCCCATTGTGGCCGCAGCCCAGGCCTTTTTCCTGGAATCCTACACAAAAAAACTAGAAAGATACACAGTCTATAGTAAATACTCACAAATGATTGTTGCTGCTGTGCTCACTTTTCTATTAAAGGTTTAAAATCCATAAAACACTTTAAGTTCAAAATTAAATGAGAATTTTTACCTTTCTAATTATGTCTCTGATATTCACAGTTGTGGTTAATGAATCAGAGACTGTGGCATCACTAGTTAAAAATCAGCTTGTTAAAAAAATAGAACTCATGCCCACCGGACCTACTGAATCACAATCTGCACTTTTACAATCTCCCCAGTGTACTCGTGTACCCATGAATAGTTGAAAGGTACATTTCTACCTCGACAGGTCTTTTCTCTATGAGAAATACACACATTTTATCCAGTTTGATATAAATAAAACACTCAAAAATGCATATGCCTGTGTTGAAACCATCATTTTATCATTTCTTTTCCAGACAAGTATAGTCTCTATACTGGTTTTGTGGATCACATGCCATACTCTTTTCTTGTAGTTAGAAATAAGGTAGAGAAAGTTACTTTGTAAAAAAAAAATTATATATATATATATATATATATATGTATTAGTGGATAATTAAAGAGACTCTTCTAAATTAAAACCTTCTCTTAACTTGCTGTTTTCTTCTTGGGTCATATTATGAACACTTCCCGTGGCCACATGGCATGTGTACGTTTAATTTCAGGGACTGCTGACATTCCAGGATGTGGCCATAGATTTCTGTCAAGAGGAGTGAGAATGCCTGGACCAAGATCAATGGGAATTGTACAGGGATGTGATGTTAGAGAAGTATAGGAACCTGCTCTCCTTGGGTGAGGATACCTTCCTTCCAGAATTCCTTATCCAACCACAGGGTTTGGAGTGCTTCATTTGTAGAATATCTCCTGGAATCTTCTGCTTCCTACAATAGGGTTTCAGATTGCAACGTTTCAGGAAAGATTGGGAGTTTGTGGGTATAATTTTTCTTATTCTTTTAAAATTGCAGCCTCCCTTTTAATATACTTTGTAACTGCTTGGGATGTGTCTATATGAACTGTGTACTATATGCTTCTGTTATAGTCCTTACAATATTTTATTGCCTTATTTTCTCTAACAATTTTCCATGGATTCTTTGGGCTTAAGGTATATTAAAAGGGAGACTGCGAATCTGGGACTTCCCTGGTGATGCAGTGATTAAGAATTCGCCTGCCAATGCAGGGGACCCGGTTCGATCCCCGGTCCGGGAAGATCTCACGTGCCACGGAACAACTAAGCCATTGGGCCACAACTACTGAGTCTGCACGCCACAACTACTGAAGCAGGTGTGTCTTGAGCCCATGCGCCATTTATTTTTGGGAGAATAAAACCACTTCTGAGTGATTAAAATTTAGGCCAGCTAGTCAAAATGCTTTATCACCTGTTCTTCTAAAACACTGGTCAATGGAACAAGTTTTCCTAGGGATAACAGTGTAATTGTATTCTGGAGTTCATATGGGCAATATGGTTTATGACCTTGATGCTGGATCACGACATTTCAACGGTATAACTGCTATTAATTGTCTGTTTGTTCAACGATTAAAGTCTCACGTGATCTGAGTTCAGACTGGAGTCATCCTGGTTGGTTTCTGTCTATTGCAGATTTCTTCCAGTATGAAAGGACAAGAGCAATACGGCTTCCTTTACAAAATGTCTTCAAACTAAATGATGATATAATCTACATTCAATTAATTTATACATACCCTACTGTAGAACAGGGTTCGTTACGCTGGCAGAGCCCGGTAATTATGTAAAACTGAAACTTTTTCTGCACTGGTTCAAGTCCTCTTCCTAAGAATATGTTTATAATCAACATTCTTTCACAAATTACCCAATTTAATTCACCATAGCATTCCTCATATTAACCAAATGGAAAATCCTAGGCTATATACAAATCCAGAAAGGGCCAAAAATCATCAGCCCCCATGGATGATTACAACCCATTGCTGAGGCATTCCAATTACTTATTAAAGAACCACTATGTCCATCAACATCATCAATTTATATATTATTGCCCCAATGCTAGCCATAACCCTGCCTCTCACAACATGAATTCCTCTTCCCATATCTTATCCACTAATTAGTATAAATGTAGGCATATTATTTCTATTAGCCATATCACACCTAGCCATTTATTCCATCCTCATATCTGGATGAACTTCACATTCAAAATACTCACTCACTGGAGCTCCAGGAACAATAGCACAGAGGATCATCTCATATGAAGTAATGTAGCAGTTATTCTATTCTCAGTCTTACTGGTAAATGGATCATTTACACTTTCAACAGTAATTACTACACAAGAACACCTATGACTAATTTTCTCCTGACCCCTACCCAGAATTTGATTATCTCCGCAGTAGCAGAAATCCAGTGAAGCCCCACTTGATTTAACAGAAGTAGAATCAAAACCTGTACATGTCTTCAATGTAGAAAATGTAGCAGGCCCATTCACCGCGTCCTTCCTAGAGAATATGTCAATTTCCCTATAATAAACGTTTCCACAGCAATCTATTTTTAGGAGCATTCGACAATCCCTAGGTGCCAGAATTATAGATTCTTTCATCTTGTAAATATAGTTTTCTTTAAAAAATAATTTTTATAGTTTTACTACCTTTAAACAAAATGTACTCCATTGCTGTGGAATATTCCTTCATAGGAGCGTGCATGGTTCATTTCTGCATCCGTCTGTGATGGCCTTCAGGTTCCTTCAGGTTTGGCTCCTGTGGCTGCCAGTCCATGTCCGTGTGTCCTGGTGCAGGGCTGGTGGGTTTGTGTTCAACTGGGAGGAGCACTGTGGGTCTCTGTGCACGGACTTCGCTATCTGAGGCCCGATTGCTTCAGAAGTGGTTGCATCCCCCCGTTGCGTACCAGGCTTTCCATTGCTCCACATCCTGCTGATATTTGATACTATGTCTTTCATGTCTGCCATTCTGGTAGGTGTATGCACAGTATTTTTCTTATGGCTTTAATCCCTCTGTTGTTAGTGAAGTTGTGCATCTTGTGGTATTCATGGACTATTTCCTGTTGTTTTTGGAAAAGTTTTAAAAATTGTGGTCTGGTACACATAACATAAAATGTACTATCTTAACCATTTTTAAGTGCACATTTCAGGGTCAGGAAATAATTCACACTGTTGTGCAAACCTGACCACCATCATCCTCCAGAACTTTTTCATCTTGCAAAATTGAAACAGTCCCCATTAAACACTCACTCCCCATTGTCCCTCCCTCAGCCTCTGGCCCTCAACATCCTACTTTATGTCTCTATATTTCCGACTGCTCTAGGGGCCTTGTATGAGTGGATCAAGCACTGTTTGTTTTTTTGTGTCTAGCTTACATCACTGAGCATAATGCCCTCAAGGTTCATCCCTGCTGCATCCTGTGTCAGAATTGACTTCCTTTTTAGGCTGAATAGCATTCCCTTGTATTGATGGACCGTGTTTTTCTTCTCCATTCTTCCCTTAGTGGACACATGTAATATCTACATTCATTTCTGCTGTCATAATATTTGTGGAATAAAATCAGAAAGTCCTATGAATCAAAAGTCATTTGCCATTAACTTTTTTCTTAAACTTTTTTGTTGTGGAAAACATCAAGGCTAAGAAAAGGGAAAAATACATGTCAGCTTCACTTGTGTTCAGGAATTAATGCTTTACGGATTCACTTTATTCCCTGTGTGTGTGCTATGCGTGTGCATGTGCCTGTTTGCATAAATATGCTGTGCATGTGGATAGGTATGTGAACTTGCACACATTAGTGTGTGCATGGGCATATGGGTGCATGTGTGTTCACATGCTAGTGTGTGAATATATTTGTGCTGTGCACGTGCATATGTTTGTGTGTGTGCTGTGCCTGCCTGTGCGCACACCTGTGTGTTTGCTGGAACCACTTGCAAGTTGGCTGCAGACTGAATTGTGCCCCAGATATATCCGCACGCAGCTGCTCTAACAATCCTGCGTAGCCACGTAAAGGTCACAGATCTCAGGGATTTAAATGGAGGGAGCAGGATATCCTGACACAGAGTTTGTCTTCCAATGACTGTCACTGTCTCAGTAACATCCTTCACACCTTCTTTAAGCCGCATTCAGGGTCCAGTTTAGACTCCCATTACATTCAGTCACCTGTCCCAGGTCCCCTAAAGCAACAATGTCACCGTTGGAGAGCCCGGCCAAGGCTGGGGGTGCCCCTCCTGTTGGCCTGGCCTCCAGGCCCTGCCCTTGGCTCCTGTTTCCTCATATCTCAGCCAGGCCCCGACTTGGATCGGGCCGCCACCTCTTTCCTCACAGGGTCCCATCACCCAGTCAAGGGGGTTCATTCTCCCCCTAAACACAGCATCAGGAGTTGGGGGCTGACAGTCCACACTGGGTCTCCTTCATGTGAGACCCTGTGCTGTTGAAAGAGCAGGCACCCTGCCCTCGGGGGTGGGGGACTGGGGGGCGACATGCGGCCCACGATGGGCAGGCGGGTCTCCGGGTGGGGCGAGCCAGTGTGCAAGGAGTTCCGCGGTGGGTTCTCCTCTCCAACGGCTTCTGTGCCCCTACCTCTCCCCGTGCCTCCCCTCGAAGACAGCGCGGTGCCCGGGTTGGGAACCATGGGAGCCGTCAGCCACCGCCCCCTCTACACACACACACACACGCACACGCACACGCACACGCACACGCTGCAGGGAAGCAGGACCTGAGTGCAGGGCTCTCAGCGGCCCTGAGCGCCCCGCCCGGAATCGGCCAGCCGAATGGACAGACCGGATCTCCCGGCCCGGACCATGCAGGACTCTCCTGACCTGGCTTGCAGTGTGGCCACCTCCTTCTGGAAGCCTGGGAGTCTGGAATCAGGCCACTTCTTGTCTGTCCTGGCAGCAGACTGGGCTGCACTCTAAGAAGTTCGTGGCTCGCCCGTGGATCCTGACCATCAGGTGGCCAGAGAAATTGGGAACATTTCTGTTTTACCTGTTGAAATGTTTAATGACAAAGATTTTGTTCAGTTTCCTGACGTGGGTGTCCAAAGATGAGAGACCCATGTGTGTGATCTGTACCCCCTATGAGATCAGCCCTAAGCTAGTTTAAACATGATCAAGTTGTGTCTACATGGTAGATTTAGACCTCTGCATGTCCTGTCTACTGATTATGTTTAGAGCTGACCATGTGTTGTCTATAATAAGAAGATTTAGACCTGACCATGTTCTGTGTACGCTAGGACTATGGGGACCTGGGTAGAGACCCGGCCTGGCCTCAGTACTGGGAAGCTCCGTGCCTGCATCTGAATGTCAGTGCTTAGATGTCTAGGGTCTGGAGATGAGGTGGGCTTGTCTACGTAACAGCCTCTCTTCTGAGTGTGGTGACCTGGTCCTCCCAAGGGTCAGTGCTATGGTCGGGGCCTTAGTCTTAATCCCTGCCAAGGTTCACCTTCCCTGGGGCTCATGGAGAATCCTCAGGAGGACTACCTGGCAATAATTCCAATTTACCAGCACGTGCATGGTGCATAGGGAAGCAGGTTTAGCTGCTGAATTGATTGCAGGGCACGCAGATCGGGCAAAAGGCCGATGGGTGACAGCTGAGGCTGCTGCTGAGCTCTCCCTCCAGTCTACCGTCCCTACTCAGCAGAGTCCAGAGCTGCCCCTCGGCTTTCTGCCCTGCTCTCCTGTATGTTTTCTCAGCATGTAAGTGAGACGAGAAAGGACTGAACATGCCAGCACCAGGGTCGTGTGTTCAACTCTAGTATGAAAGCTGTACAAACAGTTAAAAATCACACAGAACCAAAGTGAGGACAGGAGGACTCCTCTGGGCCAAGTGTGGGGAAAGGAGACCCACCTGACACTTTTTCCCATCCCAGGAGGTCCCAGGGACCCAGCTTGTTTCCACATTGGGGGAGCCCCCTGCAGAGCCATGGTGTCCTGACCAAGGGGACGTGTGACCCCAGGTGCAGGGTCTGGGGAGGTGAGGTCACCCTGGGACTGTGGACATGTGACCCAGGTGGAGGGGTCTGGGGAGGTGGGTCACCCTGGTGAGTGTGGATGTGTGGCCCCAGGTATAGGGTGCGGGGACTGTGTGGGTCTCACCATACCTGTATGGGTCAGGATCACATGGATAGGGAGACCGCATATGCGCTCTTTGCCTGCAGTGTGTCCTGTCCCCTTTGAGATTTCCAACCTCTGCATTAAGGGTGTTGTCCTGATTAACCTGTGGTTCCTTTTCTTCTCTTCATCTTGTCACAAACATATGAGGTCAAGAATGTTCGAGTGGGTTGCTGCTCTGTGTTCCGGTGAGTGACAACACTTGGTGGTATCGTATTAATACTATAGCATATCATATGTCTAATCTATGGGGGTCACCACTGCCTGGGTCCCCCTGGACAGAGGTCAGGTGAGCACAGACTAGCCCCCCCTAAGAATGGTCTCCCACGTGCTCTGTGAGGGTACCGTGATGGCCCCTAAGGTAGGGGACTGTGTCTGGGCCTCCGACATTTGTGATGAAGGGGAGTCGAAATGGAATCTCAATTAACAAGACATTATTTTAAGAATTTATTTTAAGTGAAATAAAACACACGTCACATACCCTTTACCATCATCACCATTTTAAGTGCACGTTTCTGAGGCATCAGATAGATTCACTTTCTCGTGGAGCCATCACCACCATCACTAGAACTTTTCGTCCTGCAAAACCAAAATTCCACAACCATGAAAGTCTCATTCCCCATTCCCTCCCACTGCCCCTGGCACCGATAGCCACTTCAGTCCCTGAGTTGTCGACTCCAGGGCACCCACTGGAGTGGAATCCTGCAGTGTTTGCTGACGGGTCATTTTGGAAGAGCTGACTTTCAGTCTGAAGCGCTGCCTGTTCGCATCTGAAGAATCTGCATTTAAGGAGAGGGTGTATGAGGAAGGGGGTGTATGCGGGACAAAGGTGTCCGGGGTGCAGGTGAGCCAGGACCTGACCAGCTGCCTTTTGGGTCCTCTGGTCCCATCTCTTGGTCTGTGCCTCATCTGCATCATCACTGTCCCCGCTGGCACCGCTGGGGTGTTGTTGTCTGAATGAGAGTCCCCTGGTGCCCCTGTTCTCCTCCCCTCCTCCTGCTGGTTGCGGAGGGAACTGCTTGCTGTGTGGTCTCTACTCCTGAGGCATGAAGGACCCTGTAGCATGGACCTGCAGAGTGTGAGGTGTGGTCCCAAGAGCATGGGGCCCACATAGGACACGACATCGGGCCGTGACAAGTGCTAGGGCTGCCTCATCACTGACAGGGAATGTTGCCCAGATCCTGCTCCAGAGGGCGTGGTGGGTGGCCTGGGACCCTAGAGGCCCCATTCCTATACTGGAGCTTGGAGAGTGCATCCCCATGGGCTGCAGATTCACCCCATATCTAAGACATATCCCTCTGTCCTGTCTTTGAACTCAGGAAAACGAGCTCTCTTGTCCACAACATAGGCCTGGTCCTGTTGATATTAGGATTCTTTAAGTTAGGCGTCCTGGGATAGCAGTTTCTTTTAGGCCTGAGAAGGAACAACTCCGGAGTGTACAACAATTTCAGATGAAACTAATATTCAATGACTATCCCTAACTACTCGGTTGTTGACGTCTATTAGTCATTATTCTCCTGGTTTTAGCTCTGATGTGGGGATTACAGAGGAGTCAACATTTAAATCTTCGTAATCTGTGTATTTGTAGCTTCAGTATCGTTACTGACCCATAGTTTTTATGGTTTGGGAAGAGTTATTGATTTCATGTATCATGTAAAGGATACACAATGATGATAGGGCATTTAAGATTACAATAATAGCTAGTAAATTGTTCACAATTTCTCTACCTGTGCATCTATTGTATGCATATGAGTTTAGATGTCAATATTAGTGAAATGATATAGAGGACTAGAGAACTTATTTTAAAAATCACTATTAATGTGTGAGGAAGAAAATGTAAAAGTTCTTCCATAATCGGTGATGTTGTATCTTGAGAGCCTAGATGAAATTGATATGCCTTAGTCATATACAGGATTTTAGCCTATCATTTAACTTTGACAAAGCTACATCACTTTTTACTTTTATCTCATTTATTGAGGAAGACATAATTGTTATGGTGTTGGCTTGAAACTGGTTGAAAAGGACTTGAGTCCTTCCTTATTTTACATTTACATAGGTAGGATCTTGAAACGTAGGATATGGTGGAGGACATCCGTGTAACCATTCTAGGTTAGGAGTAGCAATTCCCACTGCTAAGACTTCTTGTTTAGACACAAATGCTTTTCAAAGTATGAAGATTATTAGCATTACTGCTGCTACTGAGATGAATGAGCCTAAAGACAAAATATTTCATGTTGTGTGTGCCTCAGGGTACTCAGACTAACGTAGTGACATCCCTGAGAGGCCACGAAAGTGCTGCAGGAAGTCATATTTACTACTACAAATATACTTGTGAGGTGAATTTTTGCTCATGCTGAGTTAACTGTATAACCTAAGAATAGTGGGAATCAGTGTAGAAAGCCTCCTATAATAGTGAAGACTGCTCCCATGGACATTAGGTCATGGAAGTGTGCTACTACATAGTATGTATCCTGGAGGACAATGTCTGGGGATGAGTTGGCTAAGATGATTCCTGTCAAACCACCTACTGTAAAAAGAAAAACTAAAGCCTAAAACTCATAATATAGTAGGAGGTCATATAGTATTACCTCCGTGAACAGTTGCTAACCAGGGACTTCCCTGGTGACGCAGTGGTTAAGAATTCGTCTGCCAATGCAGGGGACACGGGTTCGAGCCCTTGTCTGGGAAGATTCCACATGCCGCGGAGCAAAAAGCCCGTGTGCCACAACTACTGAGCCTGCCCTCTAGAGCCCGCAAGCCACAACTACTGAAGCCCACGCGCCTAGAGGCCGTGCTCTGCAACAAGAGAAGCCACTGCAATGAAAGGGCCGCACACCGCAACGAAGAGTAGCTGCCGCTCACCGCAACCAGAGAAAGCCCATGCGCAGCAACCAAGACCCAACTCAGCCAAAAAAAAAAAAAGAAAAGAAAAGAAAAAGAAAAATTAAATAAAGAGTTGCTAATCAGCTAGATACTTTTACTCCTGTAGGGATAGAAGTAATTACGGTAGCTGATGCAAAGTATGCTCCTGAGTCCACAGCTATCCCTATGGTAAACATATGATGGGCCCACAAGAGAACTCCTAAAAAACCAGTGGACATGACTCATACTATTCCCAGATAGCTGAAAGGCAATTTTTGTCCTAAATAGTAGGTAATGCTATGTGAGTTTATAACAAACCCTGTTAGGCCATGAATACAGACTTCAGGGTGAGCAAAGTATCAAAAGAGGTGTTGGTATAGGATTCGGTCTCCTCCTGCAGGGTCAAAGAAAGTAGTGTTTAGATTTCTATCTCTTAACAGCATGGCAATTCTGGCTGCTTGGACTGAGATTGGTAATTATAGTAATATGGCTATAGTTGGGGAAGATTAAACAAATAATGGTGTTTGGTATTGGGATATGACTGCTGGTTTTGTATTAAAGACAATAGTAATAAAAGTAATAATACCAAGAATTGAGGAGACACCTGCTAAATGTAAGGAGAAAACAGTTAGGTCGCCAGAGGCTCCTGCATGGGCCAGATTGCAGGCTAGAGCTGAATACACCGTCCCACTGGTACCAGAACCAGCTTCTACTATTGGTGATATGAGTAGGAGTAAGAATGATGGGGGAAGTAGTCAAAAGTTTATATGATTTATTGGGGGAAATGCTACTTCAGTTGTCCGAGTTATTAATGGCCCAAGTCAGTTTTCAAAGCCTGCAATCATAACGGGTACAGCTATAAAGAAAATTATTACAAGTGCAGGGACTGTTATGACAACCTTACAGATTTGGGCATCTCCAAGTAGCGGTCCAGGTCAGCATAGCTCAGCCTGGATTAATATAATTAAGGTGCTGCCTGCTACTCCAGCTCAAGCACCAAATAGTAAATATAAAATGCCGATATCTTTGTGATTTGTTGAAAATAATCAGCAGTGTATGAACAGAGGTAAAATGACTGAGTTAGAATTAGACTGTAAATCTAAAGACAGAGATTGAGCCCTCTTTCTGGCAAACCCTGTGGTGAATCAACAAATTGAATTGTAACTTCAGAGAAGCAGCTTCAGTTCTGCCAGTGATTATCCTGCCTTTTTTTTTTTTTTCTTTTTTTCTTTCTCAAATGAAGGAGAAGTAGACTGAAGTCAGTTGACTAGAGGATTTGCCTGTTAACTAAAGTTTCCTGGGGTTAAAACTCATCAATCTCGTAAAGATTTGGCTTCAATACAGTGTTTGCTTTACATTCAATTGATGTAGAATAAAGTCTTGCAATCCTTATTTTTAGGAATTAAGTAAATTTCACTTGTTTAGGGTTTTGAAAGCTCTTGGTCTGAACTAACCTAAATTCCTAGTCCAGCACCGATAGAATGGGTGTTGTGTGTAGTAACCGTGTGGGTATTATGATTGGTAATGATAGGAAGGTTATTTCTTTGTATGTTCAAATTGCTTTGTGTTTGTGTTGTTTAATGAAGGGAATATAGTTAGTGATGTGGAGTATGTTAGCTGCAAGTAGAAATATATGCTGAGGACTGCTATGATGGCTATTAGTGTTGGTAGAATGATGTTGTCGTTTTTGTTATCTCTTGGATAATTATTCATTTGGGTAGAAAGCCTGATAGTGATGGGCGATGTCCTAATGATACTATAATGGTGAGGAAAATGATTGTGATGGGAGGTGTTTTATCTCATGTGTGTGATAATGATACTCCTGTAGTACATGATCTGGGCATAAATAAGAAGAAGACAGTGTTGTTATGATATAAATTAGTATGGTTAGGATTGTTATAATCTGAATATACATTATAATAGCTGTTATTCATCCTATATGGGCAATTGATGAGGAGGGTGTAATATTTTCCAGGTGAGTATGGCGAAGTCTGCCTCAGCCTCCAGCTATGATTTATAATATCACTATGATTAATAGTATATTTAGGTTGATGGAAGGTGACCTGTGGTATAAAACTGATAGGGGTGCAATTTTGTCATGTTGATAGCATCAGGTCTGCTGTTCATGGGATGCCTCGTGTGACTTCAGGCACTCAGAAGTGAAATGGGGAAAGTCCTACTTTTGTGACAAGGGCGATTGTCATGAGGGTGGATGCTGCTGGATTAAAGATTCTTGTTATTCATTGTGCTCTTTGACCAGAGTATATTAGATTAATGATAATAGCCATTATAAGTAGTATTGATGTGGTGGACTGTTTTAGGAAATATTTGTTGGATGCTTCTGTAGCTTATGGGTTCATGTTTTTTATTAGAATGGGGATACCATTAACCAGTGTGAGCTTGTTATACAATTATATTTCCTGAGAAAATGGTCAGTAGAATGATGGTAAAAACAATGAGAGTTTATTAGCACAGGAAGGATATACAAAAATATTTTTGGGGTATGGGCCTGTAGCTTACTTAGAGAACTTTACTATATAGCATGTGGTGTAATGTGGTAGGTAGCATGGAGAATGTAAAATTATTAGGAAGAATTCAATTCCAGGAATCAGAGCATTGAAACCTCTAAGATTTACTCTATCAAAGTAACTCTTTTGTCAGACATATTTCTTAAATTTGTGGTGGGTTGCCTGGTATGATGACAAGTAGTGAAAACTCTCATATACATAAGATTAATGTTAGTCGTAAAAACACTTTTCATAAGAGATGTATGCGTTGATCATATCAAAATTGTAGGTAGGAGGCTCAAATTCATAGAAAGGAGATTGTTAGATGAGTTTTAATGATGACTTGGGCTGTATATAATTCTGGCACCTAGGGATTGTCGAATGCTCCTAAAAATAGATTGCTGTGGAAATTTTATTATAGGGACATTGACATATTCTCTAGGAGGGACGGGGTGAATGGGCCTGCTACATTTTCTACATTGAAGACATATACAGGTTTTGATGCTACTTCCGTGAAATCAAGTGGGGCTTCGTTGGATTTCGGCTACTGCGGAGATAATCAAATTCTGGGTAGGGGTCAGGAGAAAATTAGTCATAGGTGTTCTTGTGTAATAATTACTGTTGAAAGTGTAAATGATCCATTTATCAGTAAGACTGAGAATAGAATAACTGCTACATTACTTCATATGAGATGATTGTGCTATTGCTCCTAGAGCTCCAGTGAGTGAGTATTTTGAATGTGAAGTTCATCCAGATCTGAGGATGGAGTAAATGGCTAGGTGTGATATGGCTAATAGAAATAATATGCCTACATTTATATTAATTAGTGGATAAGATATGGGAAGAGGAATTCATGTTGTGAGAGCCAGGGTTAAGGCTAGCATTGGGGTTAAGGCTAGCAAGAGAAGCCACCGCAATGAGAAGCCCGCGCACCGCAACAAAGAGTAGCCCCCGCTTGCCGCAACTAGGCAAAGCCTGCGCATAGCAACGAAGACCCAACGCAGCCAAAAACAAATTAATTAATTAATTAGTTAACTATTTTAAACAAAAGTACTATATCCTTCTGTACAGCTTCTCTGGGAAGAACAGAGAGATGGCGTAGGAGAGTGAGAAAGACCAATATTTAGTGCACATCTCTCATGCAGCTGCTCTGCTGGCTCAGATAGATTTATCCCCACTTTACAAAGGAGGAAATAATCTCAGAGAGGTTTAGTAATTTTCCCAAAGCCAAACAGCTATGGAGTGGCAGAACCAAGATCTGAACCAAGTCTGTTACCTTCAAAGCCTAAGTCCTCATCACAACAAAACTCAATTAATATTTACATTTATCGAATTACATTGCAACCTGGGGAGTTCTTGGCACAATCCTGAATAAGAGTGAGAAAGAAAGAAATAGCATTGTTCCTACAGTCAACCCAAATTTTTGGAGCAGCTGCTAGATGCCTGGCCCTTTTTGGGGCTCAGCAGTGATCAAGACAGGAAGAGTCCTGCTTTCATGAACCACGTAGTGGGGAGGAGAGACGGGTGCAACTTGGGTGAGGCATTTCACCTTGCTGGACCTCTGTTTTGTCATCTGGAAAATGGGATGGGTGTTCCTCATTTTCTGGGATTGTCCAGCCCTCACATTCTCTGATTCCATAGGAAGCATTTGTTTTCCTGTTTCTTTAAAATTCATTCAGGCCGTGAGCTGTGATGAATGTTGTTAGCTGCTCCCCAAATCACTCTATTCCCACCCTTTTCCTGTGATCAGGTCTTTCCCGAAACATGACTCACAGTCAGTCAAGTCACAGAACCTAAGGGGCACCCAGCAGAAAAATTCCAACCCTTGCTTCCCAGGAGCTCTGCGGTCTACCTGCCAGGTAAACTTAACTCACCTGGCACAAGGTGGCCATCCCTGGTTTCACATCAACATGATCTCAGGCACAAACCTCCTTGTTTTTCCATTTTGTCTTTAAGTTACTTGTTGAAACAACTGCACAAATATGACACAGATATAAAATCAGTCATCTTCTGCCCCCAGTGCCTACTAATAAATGATTTTCTGCCACTTTAATGATAAAGATAGAACATTTCAACATTCTGCTACCCTTATTATTTGTCATTTTTTTGATATTTCTATTGACTACATCTTTCAATATTTTAACAATGGAACATTTATTTAGGGTGTTCCAGACCCAGCCTTTAGTGGTAAAGGTTTCGTTGTTATATTTCTATTATGTTTCCTTTCAAAATCATTATCCTATTTAAATGGATTAAGTCAATTCTATAGGCATTTATCTTATGATATTGATGAAATTGATACATAGAGGGCAGTAGTACAAGTTGATTGGACTTGAGAACCTCTATTAGCACAGTTAAGTATAAATATGATCTATATGTAAACCAAAGTACAGGCCGAGTGAGATTCTCTGACTTTTTTCCACTGTCTGCCCCTCAAGCCTGTGAGAAATGGAATAGTTCTTGCCCTATCAGTAAACAAAGGATGTCACAGTCTTCAGCACTTGCAGCCCTCCAATGTGAGCCGGCGGGCCCTGAGGCACTCAGGATATGCAAATACAGAATGCAGGCCCCAGAGAGCTGAGGTGCATATCAAAGGAAGGAATTCAGTGAGCCCAGGCAAAGAAAAGCGCCGCATTCCTGACCTTGGGAGAGCTGGTTTTCCTTAGTTAACAATCACCTTTGGATGTTCCCCATTACCTGCGCCAGTTCCCTGCCCTGTCCCCTCCCCCCGGTACTTTAACTCAGGAAGGAAGGAGCGCAGAGGGACTCGGCTGAATAAGGGGCCTGCGCGCCTCGGGAGGAGTTTTCAGCCGCTTTCCCCGCAGTCGGGAAGAGGGGCGCTGACGCTGCAGCCGGACCCTGCGCCTCCCTTGCCCCGTTTCCCCTCAGGACGCTCAGGCCGACCCCCTCCTCACGCCCACCAGGTCTCGCGAGCCAGGACGAGGGCAGGGGCGAGAGGACGGACCAAAGTTCCCGGGAACCAGACGCTGGAGGCCGCTCTTTCTGCACAGCAGCGGCGGGTGGCAGCGAACCCCTGCCCCTCAGAAGCTGGTCTTGTGCTGCCGCCCGGGCACCGGACCAGGCGGAGGGTCGTCGCCCACTTACCCAGCCCGCCGTCCCCGCGACTGTCATGGCTTCGGCCGCCGGGGCACCTCCAGAGCCGGCAGCCTCAGTGAGGTCGCCCTGCCCTCGGGCTCCGGGGCAGTTCCGTGAAGGCGGAGGGAAGAGACCCCGCCTGAGCCGGGAGTTCCAGCTCTGAGGAAACGCGGGCTCTGTTCAGCGCGCAGTGGGTGGGACCGCTCTGCCCCAAGGCCTTCCGGGAGGGAGCGGGGCGGCGGGGGAGGGAGCCGCCAGGAGCGCAGGGCCCCGTCGGGGGTCCTGGAGGGGCGGCCCGGCCTGGGGGCCACGCCCATTGTGGCCGCAGCCCAGGCCTTTTTCCTGGAATCCTACACAAAAAAACTAGAAAGATACACAGTCTATAGTAAATACTCACAAATGATTGTTGCTGCTGTGCTCACTTTTCTATTAAAGGTTTAAAATCCATAAAACACTTTAAGTTCAAAATTAAATGAGAATTTTTACCTTTCTAATTATGTCTCTGATATTCACAGTTGTGGTTAATGAATCAGAGACTGTGGCATCACTAGTTAAAAATCAGCTTGTTAAAAAAATAGAACTCATGCCCACCGGACCTACTGAATCACAATCTGCACTTTTACAATCTCCCCAGTGTACTCGTGTACCCATGAATAGTTGAAAGGTACATTTCTACCTCGACAGGTCTTTTCTCTATGAGAAATACACACATTTTATCCAGTTTGATATAAATAAAACACTCAAAAATGCATATGCCTGTGTTGAAACCATCATTTTATCATTTCTTTTCCAGACAAGTATAGTCTCTATACTGGTTTTGTGGATCACATGCCATACTCTTTTCTTGTAGTTAGAAATAAGGTAGAGAAAGTTACTTTGTAAAAAAAAAATTATATATATATATATATATATATATATATATATATATATATATATGTATTAGTGGATAATTAAAGAGACTCTTCTAAATTAAAACCTTCTCTTAACTTGCTGTTTTCTTCTTGGGTCATATTATGAACACTTCCCGTGGCCACATGGCATGTGTACGTTTAATTTCAGGGACTGCTGACATTCCAGGATGTGGCCATAGATTTCTGTCAAGAGGAGTGAGAATGCCTGGACCAAGATCAATGGGAATTTTACAGGGATGTGATGTTAGAGAAGTATAGGAACCTGCTCTCCTTGGGTGAGGATACCTTCCTTCCAGAATTCCTTATCCAACCACAGGGTTTGGAGTGCTTCATTTGTAGAATATCTCCTGGAATCTTCTGCTTCCTACAATAGGGTTTCAGATTGCAACGTTTCAGGAAAGATTGGGAGTTTGTGGGTATAATTTTTCTTATTCTTTTAAAATTGCAGCCTCCCTTTTAATATACTTTGTAACTGCTTGGGATGTGTCTATATGAACTGTGTACTATATGCTTCTGTTATAGTCCTTACAATATTTTATTGCCTTATTTTCTCTAACAATTTTCCATGGATTCTTTGGGCTTAAGGTATATTAAAAGGGAGACTGCGAATCTGGGACTTCCCTGGTGATGCAGTGATTAAGAATTCGCCTGCCAATGCAGGGGACCCGGTTCGATCCCCGGTCCGGGAAGATCTCACGTGCCACGGAACAACTAAGCCATTGGGCCACAACTACTGAGTCTGCACGCCACAACTACTGAAGCAGGTGTGTCTTGAGCCCATGCGCCATTTATTTTTGGGAGAATAAAACCACTTCTGAGTGATTAAAATTTAGGCCAGCTAGTCAAAATGCTTTATCACCTGTTCTTCTAAAACACTGGTCAATGGAACAAGTTTTCCTAGGGATAACAGTGTAATTGTATTCTGGAGTTCATATGGGCAATATGGTTTATGACCTTGATGCTGGATCACGACATTTCAACGGTATAACTGCTATTAATTGTCTGTTTGTTCAACGATTAAAGTCTCACGTGATCTGAGTTCAGACTGGAGTCATCCTGGTTGGTTTCTGTCTATTGCAGATTTCTTCCAGTATGAAAGGACAAGAGCAATACGGCTTCCTTTACAAAATGTCTTCAAACTAAATGATGATATAATCTACATTCAATTAATTTATACATACCCTACTGTAGAACAGGGTTCGTTACGCTGGCAGAGCCCGGTAATTATGTAAAACTGAAACTTTTTCTGCACTGGTTCAAGTCCTCTTCCTAAGAATATGTTTATAATCAACATTCTTTCACAAATTACCCAATTTAATTCACCATAGCATTCCTCATATTAACCAAATGGAAAATCCTAGGCTATATACAAATCCAGAAAGGGCCAAAAATCATCAGCCCCCATGGATGATTACAACTCATTGCTGAGGCATTCCAATTACTTATTAAAGAACCACTATGTCCATCAACATCATCAATTTATATATTATTGCCCCAATGCTAGCCATAACCCTGCCTCTCACAACATGAATTCCTCTTCCCATATCTTATCCACTAATTAGTATAAATGTAGGCATATTATTTCTATTAGCCATATCACACCTAGCCATTTATTCCATCCTCATATCTGGATGAACTTCACATTCAAAATACTCACTCACTGGAGCTCCAGGAACAATAGCACAGAGGATCATCTCATATGAAGTAATGTAGCAGTTATTCTATTCTCAGTCTTACTGGTAAATGGATCATTTACACTTTCAACAGTAATTACTACACAAGAACACCTATGACTAATTTTCTCCTGACCCCTACCCAGAATTTGATTATCTCCGCAGTAGCAGAAATCCAGTGAAGCCCCACTTGATTTAACAGAAGTAGAATCAAAACCTGTACATGTCTTCAATGTAGAAAATGTAGCAGGCCCATTCACCGCGTCCTTCCTAGAGAATATGTCAATTTCCCTATAATAAACGTTTCCACAGCAATCTATTTTTAGGAGCATTCGACAATCCCTAGGTGACAGAATTATAGATTCTTTCATCTTGTAAATATAGTTTTCTTTAAAAAATAATTTTTATAGTTTTACTACCTTTAAACAAAATGTACTCCATTGCTGTGGAATATTCCTTCATAGGAGCGTGCATGGTTCATTTCTGCATCCGTCTGTGATGGCCTTCAGGTTCCTTCAGGTTTGGCTCCTGTGGCTGCCAGTCCATGTCCGTGTGTCCTGGTGCAGGGCTGGTGGGTTTGTGTTCAACTGGGAGGAGCACTGTGGGTCTCTGTGCACGGACTTCGCTATCTGAGGCCCGATTGCTTCAGAAGTGGTTGCATCCCCCCGTTGCGTACCAGGCTTTCCATTGCTCCACATCCTGCTGATATTTGATACTATGTCTTTCATGTCTGCCATTCTGGTAGGTGTATGCACAGTATTTTTCTTATGGCTTTAATCCCTCTGTTGTTAGTGAAGTTGTGCATCTTGTGGTATTCATGGACTATTTCCTGTTGTTTTTGGAAAAGTTTTAAAAATTGTGGTCTGGTACACATAACATAAAATGTACTATCTTAACCATTTTTAAGTGCACATTTCAGGGTCAGGAAATAATTCACACTGTTGTGCAAACCTGACCACCATCATCCTCCAGAACTTTTTCATCTTGCAAAATTGAAACAGTCCCCATTAAACACTCACTCCCCATTGTCCCTCCCTCAGCCTCTGGCCCTCAACATCCTACTTTATGTCTCTATATTTCCGACTGCTCTAGGGGCCTTGTATGAGTGGATCAAGCACTGTTTGTTTTTTTGTGTCTAGCTTACATCACTGAGCATAATGCCCTCAAGGTTCATCCCTGCTGCATCCTGTGTCAGAATTGACTTCCTTTTTAGGCTGAATAGCATTCCCTTGTATTGATGGACCGTGTTTTTCTTCTCCATTCTTCCCTTAGTGGACACATGTAATATCTACATTCATTTCTGCTGTCATAATATTTGTGGAATAAAATCAGAAAGTCCTATGAATCAAAAGTCATTTGCCATTAACTTTTTTCTTAAACTTTTTTGTTGTGGAAAACATCAAGGCTAAGAAAAGGGAAAAATACATGTCAGCTTCACTTGTGTTCAGGAATTAATGCTTTACGGATTCACTTTATTCCCTGTGTGTGTGCTATGCGTGTGCATGTGCCTGTTTGCATAAATATGCTGTGCATGTGGATAGGTATGTGAACTTGCACACATTAGTGTGTGCATGGGCATATGGGTGCATGTGTGTTCACATGCTAGTGTGTGAATATATTTGTGCTGTGCACGTGCATATGTTTGTGTGTGTGCTGTGCCTGCCTGTGCGCACACCTGTGTGTTTGCTGGAACCACTTGCAAGTTGGCTGCAGACTGAATTGTGCCCCAGATATATCCGCACGCAGCTGCTCTAACAATCCTGCGTAGCCACGTAAAGGTCACAGATCTCAGGGATTTAAATGGAGGGAGCAGGATATCCTGACACAGAGTTTGTCTTCCAATGACTGTCACTGTCTCAGTAACATCCTTCACACCTTCTTTAAGCCGCATTCAGGGTCCAGTTTAGACTCCCATTACATTCAGTCACCTGTCCCAGGTCCCCTAAAGCAACAATGTCACCGTTGGAGAGCCCGGCCAAGGCTGGGGGTGCCCCTCCTGTTGGCCTGGCCTCCAGGCCCTGCCCTTGGCTCCTGTTTCCTCATATCTCAGCCAGGCCCCGACTTGGATCGGGCCGCCACCTCTTTCCTCACAGGGTCCCATCACCCAGTCAAGGGGGTTCATTCTCCCCCTAAACACAGCATCAGGAGTTGGGGGCTGACAGTCCACACTGGGTCTCCTTCATGTGAGACCCTGTGCTGTTGAAAGAGCAGGCACCCTGCCCTCGGGGGTGGGGGACTGGGGGGCGACATGCGGCCCACGATGGGCAGGCGGGTCTCCGGGTGGGGCGAGCCAGTGTGCAAGGAGTTCCGCGGTGGGTTCTCCTCTCCAACGGCTTCTGTGCCCCTACCTCTCCCCGTGCCTCCCCTCGAAGACAGCGCGGTGCCCGGGTTGGGAACCATGGGAGCCGTCAGCCACCGCCCCCTCTACACACACACACACACGCACACGCACACGCACACGCACACGCTGCAGGGAAGCAGGACCTGAGTGCAGGGCTCTCAGCGGCCCTGAGCGCCCCGCCCGGAATCGGCCAGCCGAATGGACAGACCGGATCTCCCGGCCCGGACCATGCAGGACTCTCCTGACCTGGCTTGCAGTGTGGCCACCTCCTTCTGGAAGCCTGGGAGTCTGGAATCAGGCCACTTCTTGTCTGTCCTGGCAGCAGACTGGGCTGCACTCTAAGAAGTTCGTGGCTCGCCCGTGGATCCTGACCATCAGGTGGCCAGAGAAATTGGGAACATTTCTGTTTTACCTGTTGAAATGTTTAATGACAAAGATTTTGTTCAGTTTCCTGACGTGGGTGTCCAAAGATGAGAGACCCATGTGTGTGATCTGTACCCCCTATGAGATCAGCCCTAAGCTAGTTTAAACATGATCAAGTTGTGTCTACATGGTAGATTTAGACCTCTGCATGTCCTGTCTACTGATTATGTTTAGAGCTGACCATGTGTTGTCTATAATAAGAAGATTTAGACCTGACCATGTTCTGTGTACGCTAGGACTATGGGGACCTGGGTAGAGACCCGGCCTGGCCTCAGTACTGGGAAGCTCCGTGCCTGCATCTGAATGTCAGTGCTTAGATGTCTAGGGTCTGGAGATGAGGTGGGCTTGTCTACGTAACAGCCTCTCTTCTGAGTGTGGTGACCTGGTCCTCCCAAGGGTCAGTGCTATGGTCGGGGCCTTAGTCTTAATCCCTGCCAAGGTTCACCTTCCCTGGGGCTCATGGAGAATCCTCAGGAGGACTACCTGGCAATAATTCCAATTTACCAGCACGTGCATGGTGCATAGGGAAGCAGGTTTAGCTGCTGAATTGATTGCAGGGCACGCAGATCGGGCAAAAGGCCGATGGGTGACAGCTGAGGCTGCTGCTGAGCTCTCCCTCCAGTCTACCGTCCCTACTCAGCAGAGTCCAGAGCTGCCCCTCGGCTTTCTGCCCTGCTCTCCTGTATGTTTTCTCAGCATGTAAGTGAGACGAGAAAGGACTGAACATGCCAGCACCAGGGTCGTGTGTTCAACTCTAGTATGAAAGCTGTACAAACAGTTAAAAATCACACAGAACCAAAGTGAGGACAGGAGGACTCCTCTGGGCCAAGTGTGGGGAAAGGAGACCCACCTGACACTTTTTCCCATCCCAGGAGGTCCCAGGGACCCAGCTTGTTTCCACATTGGGGGAGCCCCCTGCAGAGCCATGGTGTCCTGACCAAGGGGACGTGTGACCCCAGGTGCAGGGTCTGGGGAGGTGAGGTCACCCTGGGACTGTGGACATGTGACCCAGGTGGAGGGGTCTGGGGAGGTGGGTCACCCTGGTGAGTGTGGATGTGTGGCCCCAGGTATAGGGTGCGGGGACTGTGTGGGTCTCACCATACCTGTATGGGTCAGGATCACATGGATAGGGAGACCGCATATGCGCTCTTTGCCTGCAGTGTGTCCTGTCCCCTTTGAGATTTCCAACCTCTGCATTAAGGGTGTTGTCCTGATTAACCTGTGGTTCCTTTTCTTCTCTTCATCTTGTCACAAACATATGAGGTCAAGAATGTTCGAGTGGGTTGCTGCTCTGTGTTCCGGTGAGTGACAACACTTGGTGGTATCGTATTAATACTATAGCATATCATATGTCTAATCTATGGGGGTCACCACTGCCTGGGTCCCCCTGGACAGAGGTCAGGTGAGCACAGACTAGCCCCCCCTAAGAATGGTCTCCCACGTGCTCTGTGAGGGTACCGTGATGGCCCCTAAGGTAGGGGACTGTGTCTGGGCCTCCGACATTTGTGATGAAGGGGAGTCGAAATGGAATCTCAATTAACAAGACATTATTTTAAGAATTTATTTTAAGTGAAATAAAACACACGTCACATACCCTTTACCATCATCACCATTTTAAGTGCACGTTTCTGAGGCATCAGATAGATTCACTTTCTCGTGGAGCCATCACCACCATCACTAGAACTTTTCGTCCTGCAAAACCAAAATTCCACAACCATGAAAGTCTCATTCCCCATTCCCTCCCACTGCCCCTGGCACCGATAGCCACTTCAGTCCCTGAGTTGTCGACTCCAGGGCACCCACTGGAGTGGAATCCTGCAGTGTTTGCTGACGGGTCATTTTGGAAGAGCTGACTTTCAGTCTGAAGCGCTGCCTGTTCGCATCTGAAGAATCTGCATTTAAGGAGAGGGTGTATGAGGAAGGGGGTGTATGCGGGACAAAGGTGTCCGGGGTGCAGGTGAGCCAGGACCTGACCAGCTGCCTTTTGGGTCCTCTGGTCCCATCTCTTGGTCTGTGCCTCATCTGCATCATCACTGTCCCCGCTGGCACCGCTGGGGTGTTGTTGTCTGAATGAGAGTCCCCTGGTGCCCCTGTTCTCCTCCCCTCCTCCTGCTGGTTGCGGAGGGAACTGCTTGCTGTGTGGTCTCTACTCCTGAGGCATGAAGGACCCTGTAGCATGGACCTGCAGAGTGTGAGGTGTGGTCCCAAGAGCATGGGGCCCACATAGGACACGACATCGGGCCGTGACAAGTGCTAGGGCTGCCTCATCACTGACAGGGAATGTTGCCCAGATCCTGCTCCAGAGGGCGTGGTGGGTGGCCTGGGACCCTAGAGGCCCCATTCCTATACTGGAGCTTGGAGAGTGCATCCCCATGGGCTGCAGATTCACCCCATATCTAAGACATATCCCTCTGTCCTGTCTTTGAACTCAGGAAAACGAGCTCTCTTGTCCACAACATAGGCCTGGTCCTGTTGATATTAGGATTCTTTAAGTTAGGCGTCCTGGGATAGCAGTTTCTTTTAGGCCTGAGAAGGAACAACTCCGGAGTGTACAACAATTTCAGATGAAACTAATATTCAATGACTATCCCTAACTACTCGGTTGTTGACGTCTATTAGTCATTATTCTCCTGGTTTTAGCTCTGATGTGGGGATTACAGAGGAGTCAACATTTAAATCTTCGTAATCTGTGTATTTGTAGCTTCAGTATCGTTACTGACCCATAGTTTTTATGGTTTGGGAAGAGTTATTGATTTCATGTATCATGTAAAGGATACACAATGATGATAGGGCATTTAAGATTACAATAATAGCTAGTAAATTGTTCACAATTTCTCTACCTGTGCATCTATTGTATGCATATGAGTTTAGATGTCAATATTAGTGAAATGATATAGAGGACTAGAGAACTTATTTTAAAAATCACTATTAATGTGTGAGGAAGAAAATGTAAAAGTTCTTCCATAATCGGTGATGTTGTATCTTGAGAGCCTAGATGAAATTGATATGCCTTAGTCATATACAGGATTTTAGCCTATCATTTAACTTTGACAAAGCTACATCACTTTTTACTTTTATCTCATTTATTGAGGAAGACATAATTGTTATGGTGTTGGCTTGAAACTGGTTGAAAAGGACTTGAGTCCTTCCTTATTTTACATTTACATAGGTAGGATCTTGAAACGTAGGATATGGTGGAGGACATCCGTGTAACCATTCTAGGTTAGGAGTAGCAATTCCCACTGCTAAGACTTCTTGTTTAGACACAAATGCTTTTCAAAGTATGAAGATTATTAGCATTACTGCTGCTACTGAGATGAATGAGCCTAAAGACAAAATATTTCATGTTGTGTGTGCCTCAGGGTACTCAGACTAACGTAGTGACATCCCTGAGAGGCCACGAAAGTGCTGCAGGAAGTCATATTTACTACTACAAATATACTTGTGAGGTGAATTTTTGCTCATGCTGAGTTAACTGTATAACCTAAGAATAGTGGGAATCAGTGTAGAAAGCCTCCTATAATAGTGAAGACTGCTCCCATGGACATTAGGTCATGGAAGTGTGCTACTACAGAGTATGTATCCTGGAGGACAATGTCTGGGGATGAGTTGGCTAAGATGATTCCTGTCAAACCACCTACTGTAAAAAGAAAAACTAAAGCCTAAAACTCATAATATAGTAGGAGGTCATATAGTATTACCTCCGTGAACAGTTGCTAACCAGGGACTTCCCTGGTGACGCAGTGGTTAAGAATTCGTCTGCCAATGCAGGGGACACGTGTTCGAGCCCTTGTCTGGGAAGATTCCACATGCCGCGGAGCAAAAAGCCCGTGTGCCACAACTACTGAGCCTGCCCTCTAGAGCCCGCAAGCCACAACTACTGAAGCCCACGCGCCTAGAGGCCGTGCTCTGCAACAAGAGAAGCCACTGCAATGAAAGGGCCGCACACCGCAACGAAGAGTAGCTGCCGCTCACCGCAACCAGAGAAAGCCCATGCGCAGCAACCAAGACCCAACTCAGCCAAAAAAAAAAAAGAAAAGAAAAGAAAAAGAAAAATTAAATAAAGAGTTGCTAATCAGCTAGATACTTTTACTCCTGTAGGGATAGAAGTAATTACGGTAGCTGATGCAAAGTATGCTCCTGAGTCCACAGCTATCCCTATGGTAAACATATGATGGGCCCACAAGAGAACTCCTAAAAAACAAGTGGACATGACTCATACTATTCCCAGATAGCTGAAAGGCAATTTTTGTCCTAAATAGTAGGTAATGCTATGTGAGTTTATAACAAACCCTGTTAGGCCATGAATACAGACTTCAGGGTGAGCAAAGTATCAAAAGAGGTGTTGGTATAGGATTCGGTCTCCTCCTGCAGGGTCAAAGAAAGTAGTGTTTAGATTTCTATCTCTTAACAGCATGGCAATTCTGGCTGCTTGGACTGAGATTGGTAATTATAGTAATATGGCTATAGTTGGGGAAGATTAAACAAATAATGGTGTTTGGTATTGGGATATGACTGCTGGTTTTGTATTAAAGACAATAGTAATAAAAGTAATAATACCAAGAATTGAGGAGACACCTGCTAAATGTAAGGAGAAAACAGTTAGGTCGCCAGAGGCTCCTGCATGGGCCAGATTGCAGGCTAGAGCTGAATACACCGTCCCACTGGTACCAGAACCAGCTTCTACTATTGGTGATATGAGTAGGAGTAAGAATGATGGGGGAAGTAGTCAAAAGTTTATATGATTTATTGGGGGAAATGCTACTTCAGTTGTCCGAGTTATTAATGGCCCAAGTCAGTTTTCAAAGCCTGCAATCATAACGGGTACAGCTATAAAGAAAATTATTACAAGTGCAGGGACTGTTATGACAACCTTACAGATTTGGGCATCTCCAAGTAGCGGTCCAGGTCAGCATAGCTCAGCCTGGATTAATATAATTAAGGTGCTGCCTGCTACTCCAGCTCAAGCACCAAATAGTAAATATAAAATGCCGATATCTTTGTGATTTGTTGAAAATAATCAGCAGTGTATGAACAGAGGTAAAATGACTGAGTTAGAATTAGACTGTAAATCTAAAGACAGAGATTGAGCCCTCTTTCTGGCAAACCCTGTGGTGAATCAACAAATTGAATTGTAACTTCAGAGAAGCAGCTTCAGTTCTGCCAGTGATTATCCTGCCTTTTTTTTTTTTTTCTTTTTTTCTTTCTCAAATGAAGGAGAAGTAGACTGAAGTCAGTTGACTAGAGGATTTGCCTGTTAACTAAAGTTTCCTGGGGTTAAAACTCATCAATCTCGTAAAGATTTGGCTTCAATACAGTGTTTGCTTTACATTCAATTGATGTAGAATAAAGTCTTGCAATCCTTATTTTTAGGAATTAAGTAAATTTCACTTGTTTAGGGTTTTGAAAGCTCTTGGTGTGAACTAACCTAAATTCCTAGTCCAGCACCGATAGAATGGGTGTTGTGTGTAGTAACCGTGTGGGTATTATGATTGGTAATGATAGGAAGGTTATTTCTTTGTATGTTCAAATTGCTTTGTGTTTGTGTTGTTTAATGAAGGGAATATAGTTAGTGATGTGGAGTATGTTAGCTGCAAGTAGAAATATATGCTGAGGACTGCTATGATGGCTATTAGTGTTGGTAGAATGATGTTGTCGTTTTTGTTATCTCTTGGATAATTATTCATTTGGGTAGAAAGCCTGATAGTGATGGGCGATGTCCTAATGATACTATAATGGTGAGGAAAATGATTGTGATGGGAGGTGTTTTATCTCATGTGTGTGATAATGATACTCCTGTAGTACATGATCTGGGCATAAATAAGAAGACAGTGTTGTTATGATATAAATTAGTATGGTTAGGATTGTTATAATCTGAATATACATTATAATAGCTGTTATTCATCCTATATGGGCAATTGATGAGGAGGGTGTAATATTTTCCAGGTGAGTATGGCGAAGTCTGCCTCAGCCTCCAGCTATGATTTATAATATCACTATGATTAATAGTATATTTAGGTTGATGGAAGGTGACCTGTGGTATAAAACTGATAGGGGTGCAATTTTGTCATGTTGATAGCATCAGGTCTGCTGTTCATGGGATGCCTCGTGTGACTTCAGGCACTCAGAAGTGAAATGGGGAAAGTCCTACTTTTGTGACAAGGGCGATTGTCATGAGGGTGGATGCTGCTGGATTAAAGATTCTTGTTATTCATTGTGCTCTTTGACCAGAGTATATTAGATTAATGATAATAGCCATTATAAGTAGTATTGATGTGGTGGACTGTTTTAGGAAATATTTGTTGGATGCTTCTGTAGCTTATGGGTTCATGTTTTTTATTAGAATGGGGATACCATTAACCAGTGTGAGCTTGTTATACAATTATATTTCCTGAGAAAATGGTCAGTAGAATGATGGTAAAAACAATGAGAGTTTATTAGCACAGGAAGGATATACAAAAATATTTTTGGGGTATGGGCCTGTAGCTTACTTAGAGAACTTTACTATATAGCATGTGGTGTAATGTGGTAGGTAGCATGGAGAATGTAAAATTATTAGGAAGAATTCAATTCCAGGAATCAGAGCATTGAAACCTCTAAGATTTACTCTATCAA
Organism: Balaenoptera physalus; assembly: GCF_965194825.1. Taxonomy (NCBI): domain Eukaryota; kingdom Metazoa; phylum Chordata; class Mammalia; order Artiodactyla; family Balaenopteridae; genus Balaenoptera; species Balaenoptera physalus. The sequence continues at coordinate 325,684 of NW_028126501.1, forward strand.
AGTAACTCTTTTGTCAGACATATTTCTTAAATTTGTGGTGGGTTGCCTGGTATGATGACAAGTAGTGAAAACTCTCATATACATAAGATTAATGTTAGTCGTAAAAACACTTTTCATAAGAGATGTATGCGTTGATCATATCAAAATTGTAGGTAGGAGGCTCAAATTCATAGAAAGGAGATTGTTAGATGAGTTTTAATGATGACTTGGGCTGTATATAATTCTGGCACCTAGGGATTGTCGAATGCTCCTAAAAATAGATTGCTGTGGAAATTTTATTATAGGGACATTGACATATTCTCTAGGAGGGACGGGGTGAATGGGCCTGCTACATTTTCTACATTGAAGACATATACAGGTTTTGATGCTACTTCCGTGAAATCAAGTGGGGCTTCGTTGGATTTCGGCTACTGCGGAGATAATCAAATTCTGGGTAGGGGTCAGGAGAAAATTAGTCATAGGTGTTCTTGTGTAATAATTACTGTTGAAAGTGTAAATGATCCATTTATCAGTAAGACTGAGAATAGAATAACTGCTACATTACTTCATATGAGATGATTGTGCTATTGCTCCTAGAGCTCCAGTGAGTGAGTATTTTGAATGTGAAGTTCATCCAGATCTGAGGATGGAGTAAATGGCTAGGTGTGATATGGCTAATAGAAATAATATGCCTACATTTATATTAATTAGTGGATAAGATATGGGAAGAGGAATTCATGTTGTGAGAGCCAGGGTTAAGGCTAGCATTGGGGTTAAGGCTAGCAAGAGAAGCCACCGCAATGAGAAGCCCGCGCACCGCAACAAAGAGTAGCCCCCGCTTGCCGCAACTAGGCAAAGCCTGCGCATAGCAACGAAGACCCAACGCAGCCAAAAACAAATTAATTAATTAATTAGTTAACTATTTTAAACAAAAGTACTATATCCTTCTGTACAGCTTCTCTGGGAAGAACAGAGAGATGGCGTAGGAGAGTGAGAAAGACCAATATTTAGTGCACATCTCTCATGCAGCTGCTCTGCTGGCTCAGATAGATTTATCCCCACTTTACAAAGGAGGAAATAATCTCAGAGAGGTTTAGTAATTTTCCCAAAGCCAAACAGCTATGGAGTGGCAGAACCAAGATCTGAACCAAGTCTGTTACCTTCAAAGCCTAAGTCCTCATCACAACAAAACTCAATTAATATTTACATTTATCGAATTACATTGCAACCTGGGGAGTTCTTGGCACAATCCTGAATAAGAGTGAGAAAGAAAGAAATAGCATTGTTCCTACAGTCAACCCAAATTTTTGGAGCAGCTGCTAGATGCCTGGCCCTTTTTGGGGCTCAGCAGTGATCAAGACAGGAAGAGTCCTGCTTTCATGAACCACGTAGTGGGGAGGAGAGACGGGTGCAACTTGGGTGAGGCATTTCACCTTGCTGGACCTCTGTTTTGTCATCTGGAAAATGGGATGGGTGTTCCTCATTTTCTGGGATTGTCCAGCCCTCACATTCTCTGATTCCATAGGAAGCATTTGTTTTCCTGTTTCTTTAAAATTCATTCAGGCCGTGAGCTGTGATGAATGTTGTTAGCTGCTCCCCAAATCACTCTATTCCCACCCTTTTCCTGTGATCAGGTCTTTCCCGAAACATGACTCACAGTCAGTCAAGTCACAGAACCTAAGGGGCACCCAGCAGAAAAATTCCAACCCTTGCTTCCCAGGAGCTCTGCGGTCTACCTGCCAGGTAAACTTAACTCACCTGGCACAAGGTGGCCATCCCTGGTTTCACATCAACATGATCTCAGGCACAAACCTCCTTGTTTTTCCATTTTGTCTTTAAGTTACTTGTTGAAACAACTGCACAAATATGACACAGATATAAAATCAGTCATCTTCTGCCCCCAGTGCCTACTAATAAATGATTTTCTGCCACTTTAATGATAAAGATAGAACATTTCAACATTCTGCTACCCTTATTATTTGTCATTTTTTTGATATTTCTATTGACTACATCTTTCAATATTTTAACAATGGAACATTTATTTAGGGTGTTCCAGACCCAGCCTTTAGTGGTAAAGGTTTCGTTGTTATATTTCTATTATGTTTCCTTTCAAAATCATTATCCTATTTAAATGGATTAAGTCAATTCTATAGGCATTTATCTTATGATATTGATGAAATTGATACATAGAGGGCAGTAGTACAAGTTGATTGGACTTGAGAACCTCTATTAGCACAGTTAAGTATAAATATGATCTATATGTAAACCAAAGTACAGGCCGAGTGAGATTCTCTGACTTTTTTCCACTGTCTGCCCCTCAAGCCTGTGAGAAATGGAATAGTTCTTGCCCTATCAGTAAACAAAGGATGTCACAGTCTTCAGCACTTGCAGCCCTCCAATGTGAGCCGGCGGGCCCTGAGGCACTCAGGATATGCAAATACAGAATGCAGGCCCCAGAGAGCTGAGGTGCATATCAAAGGAAGGAATTCAGTGAGCCCAGGCAAAGAAAAGCGCCGCATTCCTGACCTTGGGAGAGCTGGTTTTCCTTAGTTAACAATCACCTTTGGATGTTCCCCATTACCTGCGCCAGTTCCCTGCCCTGTCCCCTCCCCCCGGTACTTTAACTCAGGAAGGAAGGAGCGCAGAGGGACTCGGCTGAATAAGGGGCCTGCGCGCCTCGGGAGGAGTTTTCAGCCGCTTTCCCCGCAGTCGGGAAGAGGGGCGCTGACGCTGCAGCCGGACCCTGCGCCTCCCTTGCCCCGTTTCCCCTCAGGACGCTCAGGCCGACCCCCTCCTCACGCCCACCAGGTCTCGCGAGCCAGGACGAGGGCAGGGGCGAGAGGACGGACCAAAGTTCCCGGGAACCAGACGCTGGAGGCCGCTCTTTCTGCACAGCAGCGGCGGGTGGCAGCGAACCCCTGCCCCTCAGAAGCTGGTCTTGTGCTGCCGCCCGGGCACCGGACCAGGCGGAGGGTCGTCGCCCACTTACCCAGCCCGCCGTCCCCGCGACTGTCATGGCTTCGGCCGCCGGGGCACCTCCAGAGCCGGCAGCCTCAGTGAGGTCGCCCTGCCCTCGGGCTCCGGGGCAGTTCCGTGAAGGCGGAGGGAAGAGACCCCGCCTGAGCCGGGAGTTCCAGCTCTGAGGAAACGCGGGCTCTGTTCAGCGCGCAGTGGGTGGGACCGCTCTGCCCCAAGGCCTTCCGGGAGGGAGCGGGGCGGCGGGGGAGGGAGCCGCCAGGAGCGCAGGGCCCCGTCGGGGGTCCTGGAGGGGCGGCCCGGCCTGGGGGCCACGCCCATTGTGGCCGCAGCCCAGGCCTTTTTCCTGGAATCCTACACAAAAAAACTAGAAAGATACACAGTCTATAGTAAATACTCACAAATGATTGTTGCTGCTGTGCTCACTTTTCTATTAAAGGTTTAAAATCCATAAAACACTTTAAGTTCAAAATTAAATGAGAATTTTTACCTTTCTAATTATGTCTCTGATATTCACAGTTGTGGTTAATGAATCAGAGACTGTGGCATCACTAGTTAAAAATCAGCTTGTTAAAAAAATAGAACTCATGCCCACCGGACCTACTGAATCACAATCTGCACTTTTACAATCTCCCCAGTGTACTCGTGTACCCATGAATAGTTGAAAGGTACATTTCTACCTCGACAGGTCTTTTCTCTATGAGAAATACACACATTTTATCCAGTTTGATATAAATAAAACACTCAAAAATGCATATGCCTGTGTTGAAACCATCATTTTATCATTTCTTTTCCAGACAAGTATAGTCTCTATACTGGTTTTGTGGATCACATGCCATACTCTTTTCTTGTAGTTAGAAATAAGGTAGAGAAAGTTACTTTGTAAAAAAAAAATTATATATATATATATATATATATATATATATATATATATGTATTAGTGGATAATTAAAGAGACTCTTCTAAATTAAAACCTTCTCTTAACTTGCTGTTTTCTTCTTGGGTCATATTATGAACACTTCCCGTGGCCACATGGCACGTGTACGTTTAATTTCAGGGACTGCTGACATTCCAGGATGTGGCCATAGATTTCTGTCAAGAGGAGTGAGAATGCCTGGACCAAGATCAATGGGAATTTTACAGGGATGTGATGTTAGAGAAGTATAGGAACCTGCTCTCCTTGGGTGAGGATACCTTCCTTCCAGAATTCCTTATCCAACCACAGGGTTTGGAGTGCTTCATTTGTAGAATATCTCCTGGAATCTTCTGCTTCCTACAATAGGGTTTCAGATTGCAACGTTTCAGGAAAGATTGGGAGTTTGTGGGTATAATTTTTCTTATTCTTTTAAAATTGCAGCCTCCCTTTTAATATACTTTGTAACTGCTTGGGATGTGTCTATATGAACTGTGTACTATATGCTTCTGTTATAGTCCTTACAATATTTTATTGCCTTATTTTCTCTAACAATTTTCCATGGATTCTTTGGGCTTAAGGTATATTAAAAGGGAGACTGCGAATCTGGGACTTCCCTGGTGATGCAGTGATTAAGAATTCGCCTGCCAATGCAGGGGACCCGGTTCGATCCCCGGTCCGGGAAGATCTCACGTGCCACGGAACAACTAAGCCATTGGGCCACAACTACTGAGTCTGCACGCCACAACTACTGAAGCAGGTGTGTCTTGAGCCCATGCGCCATTTATTTTTGGGAGAATAAAACCACTTCTGAGTGATTAAAATTTAGGCCAGCTAGTCAAAATGCTTTATCACCTGTTCTTCTAAAACACTGGTCAATGGAACAAGTTTTCCTAGGGATAACAGTGTAATTGTATTCTGGAGTTCATATGGGCAATATGGTTTATGACCTTGATGCTGGATCACGACATTTCAACGGTATAACTGCTATTAATTGTCTGTTTGTTCAACGATTAAAGTCTCACGTGATCTGAGTTCAGACTGGAGTCATCCTGGTTGGTTTCTGTCTATTGCAGATTTCTTCCAGTATGAAAGGACAAGAGCAATACGGCTTCCTTTACAAAATGTCTTCAAACTAAATGATGATATAATCTACATTCAATTAATTTATACATACCCTACTGTAGAACAGGGTTCGTTACGCTGGCAGAGCCCGGTAATTATGTAAAACTGAAACTTTTTCTGCACTGGTTCAAGTCCTCTTCCTAAGAATATGTTTATAATCAACATTCTTTCACAAATTACCCAATTTAATTCACCATAGCATTCCTCATATTAACCAAATGGAAAATCCTAGGCTATATACAAATCCAGAAAGGGCCAAAAATCATCAGCCCCCATGGATGATTACAACCCATTGCTGAGGCATTCCAATTACTTATTAAAGAACCACTATGTCCATCAACATCATCAATTTATATATTATTGCCCCAATGCTAGCCATAACCCTGCCTCTCACAACATGAATTCCTCTTCCCATATCTTATCCACTAATTAGTATAAATGTAGGCATATTATTTCTATTAGCCATATCACACCTAGCCATTTATTCCATCCTCATATCTGGATGAACTTCACATTCAAAATACTCACTCACTGGAGCTCCAGGAACAATAGCACAGAGGATCATCTCATATGAAGTAATGTAGCAGTTATTCTATTCTCAGTCTTACTGGTAAATGGATCATTTACACTTTCAACAGTAATTACTACACAAGAACACCTATGACTAATTTTCTCCTGACCCCTACCCAGAATTTGATTATTTCCGCAGTAGCAGAAATCCAGTGAAGCCCCACTTGATTTAACAGAAGTAGAATCAAAACCTGTACATGTCTTCAATGTAGAAAATGTAGCAGGCCCATTCACCGCGTCCTTCCTAGAGAATATGTCAATTTCCCTATAATAAACGTTTCCACAGCAATCTATTTTTAGGAGCATTCGACAATCCCTAGGTGCCAGAATTATAGATTCTTTCATCTTGTAAATATAGTTTTCTTTAAAAAATAATTTTTATAGTTTTACTACCTTTAAACAAAATGTACTCCATTGCTGTGGAATATTCCTTCATAGGAGCGTGCATGGTTCATTTCTGCATCCGTCTGTGATGGCCTTCAGGTTCCTTCAGGTTTGGCTCCTGTGGCTGCCAGTCCATGTCCGTGTGTCCTGGTGCAGGGCTGGTGGGTTTGTGTTCAACTGGGAGGAGCACTGTGGGTCTCTGTGCACGGACTTCGCTATCTGAGGCCCGATTGCTTCAGAAGTGGTTGCATCCCCCCGTTGCGTACCAGGCTTTCCATTGCTCCACATCCTGCTGATATTTGATACTATGTCTTTCATGTCTGCCATTCTGGTAGGTGTATGCACAGTATTTTTCTTATGGCTTTAATCCCTCTGTTGTTAGTGAAGTTGTGCATCTTGTGGTATTCATGGACTATTTCCTGTTGTTTTTGGAAAAGTTTTAAAAATTGTGGTCTGGTACACATAACATAAAATGTACTATCTTAACCATTTTTAAGTGCACATTTCAGGGTCAGGAAATAATTCACACTGTTGTGCAAACCTGACCACCATCATCCTCCAGAACTTTTTCATCTTGCAAAATTGAAACAGTCCCCATTAAACACTCACTCCCCATTGTCCCTCCCTCAGCCTCTGGCCCTCAACATCCTACTTTATGTCTCTATATTTCCGACTGCTCTAGGGGCCTTGTATGAGTGGATCAAGCACTGTTTGTTTTTTTGTGTCTAGCTTACATCACTGAGCATAATGCCCTCAAGGTTCATCCCTGCTGCATCCTGTGTCAGAATTGACTTCCTTTTTAGGCTGAATAGCATTCCCTTGTATTGATGGACCGTGTTTTTCTTCTCCATTCTTCCCTTAGTGGACACATGTAATATCTACATTCATTTCTGCTGTCATAATATTTGTGGAATAAAATCAGAAAGTCCTATGAATCAAAAGTCATTTGCCATTAACTTTTTTCTTAAACTTTTTTGTTGTGGAAAACATCAAGGCTAAGAAAAGGGAAAAATACATGTCAGCTTCACTTGTGTTCAGGAATTAATGCTTTACGGATTCACTTTATTCCCTGTGTGTGTGCTATGCGTGTGCATGTGCCTGTTTGCATAAATATGCTGTGCATGTGGATAGGTATGTGAACTTGCACACATTAGTGTGTGCATGGGCATATGGGTGCATGTGTGTTCACATGCTAGTGTGTGAATATATTTGTGCTGTGCACGTGCATATGTTTGTGTGTGTGCTGTGCCTGCCTGTGCGCACACCTGTGTGTTTGCTGGAACCACTTGCAAGTTGGCTGCAGACGGAATTGTGCCCCAGATATATCCGCACGCAGCTGCTCTAACAATCCTGCGTAGCCACGTAAAGGTCACAGATCTCAGGGATTTAAATGGAGGGAGCAGGATATCCTGACACAGAGTTTGTCTTCCAATGACTGTCACTGTCTCAGTAACATCCTTCACACCTTCTTTAAGCCGCATTCAGGGTCCAGTTTAGACTCCCATTACATTCAGTCACCTGTCCCAGGTCCCCTAAAGCAACAATGTCACCGTTGGAGAGCCCGGCCAAGGCTGGGGGTGCCCCTCCTGTTGGCCTGGCCTCCAGGCCCTGCCCTTGGCTCCTGTTTCCTCATATCTCAGCCAGGCCCCGACTTGGATCGGGCCGCCACCTCTTTCCTCACAGGGTCCCATCACCCAGTCAAGGGGGTTCATTCTCCCCCTAAACACAGCATCAGGAGTTGGGGGCTGACAGTCCACACTGGGTCTCCTTCATGTGAGACCCTGTGCTGTTGAAAGAGCAGGCACCCTGCCCTCGGGGGTGGGGGACTGGGGGGCGACATGCGGCCCACGATGGGCAGGCGGGTCTCCGGGTGGGGCGAGCCAGTGTGCAAGGAGTTCCGCGGTGGGTTCTCCTCTCCAAAGGCTTCTGTGCCCCTACCTCTCCCCGTGCCTCCCCTCGAAGACAGCGCGGTGCCCGGGTTGGGAACCATGGGAGCCGTCAGCCACCGCCCCCTCTACACACACACACACACGCACACGCACACGCACACGCACACGCTGCAGGGAAGCAGGACCTGAGTGCAGGGCTCTCAGCGGCCCTGAGCGCCCCGCCCGGAATCGGCCAGCCGAATGGACAGACCGGATCTCCCGGCCCGGACCATGCAGGACTCTCCTGACCTGGCTTGCAGTGTGGCCACCTCCTTCTGGAAGCCTGGGAGTCTGGAATCAGGCCACTTCTTGTCTGTCCTGGCAGCAGACTGGGCTGCACTCTAAGAAGTTCGTGGCTCGCCCGTGGATCCTGACCATCAGGTGGCCAGAGAAATTGGGAACATTTCTGTTTTACCTGTTGAAATGTTTAATGACAAAGATTTTGTTCAGTTTCCTGACGTGGGTGTCCAAAGATGAGAGACCCATGTGTGTGATCTGTACCCCCTATGAGATCAGCCCTAAGCTAGTTTAAACATGATCAAGTTGTGTCTACATGGTAGATTTAGACCTCTGCATGTCCTGTCTACTGATTATGTTTAGAGCTGACCATGTGTTGTCTATAATAAGAAGATTTAGACCTGACCATGTTCTGTGTACGCTAGGACTATGGGGACCTGGGTAGAGACCCGGCCTGGCCTCAGTACTGGGAAGCTCCGTGCCTGCATCTGAATGTCAGTGCTTAGATGTCTAGGGTCTGGAGATGAGGTGGGCTTGTCTACGTAACAGCCTCTCTTCTGAGTGTGGTGACCTGGTCCTCCCAAGGGTCAGTGCTATGGTCGGGGCCTTAGTCTTAATCCCTGCCAAGGTTCACCTTCCCTGGGGCTCATGGAGAATCCTCAGGAGGACTACCTGGCAATAATTCCAATTTACCAGCACGTGCATGGTGCATAGGGAAGCAGGTTTAGCTGCTGAATTGATTGCAGGGCACGCAGATCGGGCAAAAGGCCGATGGGTGACAGCTGAGGCTGCTGCTGAGCTCTCCCTCCAGTCTACCGTCCCTACTCAGCAGAGTCCAGAGCTGCCCCTCGGCTTTCTGCCCTGCTCTCCTGTATGTTTTCTCAGCATGTAAGTGAGACGAGAAAGGACTGAACATGCCAGCACCAGGGTCGTGTGTTCAACTCTAGTATGAAAGCTGTACAAACAGTTAAAATCACACAGAACCAAAGTGAGGACAGGAGGACTCCTCTGGGCCAAGTGTGGGGAAAGGAGACCCACCTGACACTTTTTCCCATCCCAGGAGGTCCCAGGGACCCAGCTTGTTTCCACATTGGGGGAGCCCCCTGCAGAGCCATGGTGTCCTGACCAAGGGGACGTGTGACCCCAGGTGCAGGGTCTGGGGAGGTGAGGTCACCCTGGGACTGTGGACATGTGACCCAGGTGGAGGGGTCTGGGGAGGTGGGTCACCCTGGTGAGTGTGGATGTGTGGCCCCAGGTATAGGGTGCGGGGACTGTGTGGGTCTCACCATACCTGCATGGGTCAGGATCACATGGATAGGGAGACCGCATATGCGCTCTTTGCCTGCAGTGTGTCCTGTCCCCTTTGAGATTTCCAACCTCTGCATTAAGGGTGTTGTCCTGATTAACCTGTGGTTCCTTTTCTTCTCTTCATCTTGTCACAAACATATGAGGTCAAGAATGTTCGAGTGGGTTGCTGCTCTGTGTTCCGGTGAGTGACAACACTTGGTGGTATCGTATTAATACTATAGCATATCATATGTCTAATCTATGGGGGTCACCACTGCCTGGGTCCCCCTGGACAGAGGTCAGGTGAGCACAGACTAGCCCCCCCTAAGAATGGTCTCCCACGTGCTCTGTGAGGGTACCGTGATGGCCCCTAAGGTAGGGGACTGTGTCTGGGCCTCCGACATTTGTGATGAAGGGGAGTCGAAATGGAATCTCAATTAACAAGACATTATTTTAAGAATTTATTTTAAGTGAAATAAAACACACGTCACATACCCTTTACCATCATCACCATTTTAAGTGCACGTTTCTGAGGCATCAGATAGATTCACTTTCTCGTGGAGCCATCACCACCATCACTAGAACTTTTCGTCCTGCAAAACCAAAATTCCACAACCATGAAAGTCTCATTCCCCATTCCCTCCCACTTCCCCTGGCACCGATAGCCACTTCAGTCCCTGAGTTGTCGACTCCAGGGCACCCACTGGAGTGGAATCCTGCAGTGTTTGCTGACGGGTCATTTTGGAAGAGCTGACTTTCAGTCTGAAGCGCTGCCTGTTCGCATCTGAAGAATCTGCATTTAAGGAGAGGGTGTATGAGGAAGGGGGTGTATGCGGGACAAAGGTGTCCGGGGTGCAGGTGAGCCAGGACCTGACCAGCTGCCTTTTGGGTCCTCTGGTCCCATCTCTTGGTCTGTGCCTCATCTGCATCATCACTGTCCCCGCTGGCACCGCTGGGGTGTTGTTGTCTGAATGAGAGTCCCCTGGTGCCCCTGTTCTCCTCCCCTCCTCCTGCTGGTTGCGGAGGGAACTGCTTGCTGTGTGGTCTCTACTCCTGAGGCATGAAGGACCCTGTAGCATGGACCTGCAGAGTGTGAGGTGTGGTCCCAAGAGCATGGGGCCCACATAGGACACGACATCGGGCCGTGACAAGTGCTAGGGCTGCCTCATCACTGACAGGGAATGTTGCCCAGATCCTGCTCCAGAGGGCGTGGTGGGTGGCCTGGGACCCTAGAGGCCCCATTCCTATACTGGAGCTTGGAGAGTGCATCCCCATGGGCTGCAGATTCACCCCATATCTAAGACATATCCCTCTGTCCTGTCTTTGAACTCAGGAAAACGAGCTCTCTTGTCCACAACATAGGCCTGGTCCTGTTGATATTAGGATTCTTTAAGTTAGGCGTCCTGGGATAGCAGTTTCTTTTAGGCCTGAGAAGGAACAACTCCGGAGTGTACAACAATTTCAGATGAAACTAATATTCAATGACTATCCCTAACTACTCGGTTGTTGACGTCTATTAGTCATTATTCTCCTGGTTTTAGCTCTGATGTGGGGATTACAGAGGAGTCAACATTTAAATCTTCGTAATCTGTGTATTTGTAGCTTCAGTATCGTTACTGACCCATAGTTTTTATGGTTTGGGAAGAGTTATTGATTTCATGTATCATGTAAAGGATACACAATGATGATAGGGCATTTAAGATTACAATAATAGCTAGTAAATTGTTCACAATTTCTCTACCTGTGCATCTATTGTATGCATATGAGTTTAGATGTCAATATTAGTGAAATGATATAGAGGACTAGAGAACTTATTTTAAAAATCACTATTAATGTGTGATGAAGAAAATGTAAAAGTTCTTCCATAATCGGTGATGTTGTATCTTGAGAGCCTAGATGAAATTGATATGCCTTAGTCATATACAGGATTTTAGCCTATCATTTAACTTTGACAAAGCTACATCACTTTTTACTTTTATCTCATTTATTGAGGAAGACATAATTGTTATGGTGTTGGCTTGAAACTGGTTGAAAAGGACTTGAGTCCTTCCTTATTTTACATTTACATAGGTAGGATCTTGAAACGTAGGATATGGTGGAGGACATCCGTGTAACCATTCTAGGTTAGGAGTAGCAATTCCCACTGCTAAGACTTCTTGTTTAGACACAAATGCTTTTCAAAGTATGAAGATTATTAGCATTACTGCTGCTACTGAGATGAATGAGCCTAAAGACAAAATATTTCATGTTGTGTGTGCCTCAGGGTACTCAGACTAACGTAGTGACATCCCTGAGAGGCCACGAAAGTGCTGCAGGAAGTCATATTTACTACTACAAATATACTTGTGAGGTGAATTTTTGCTCATGCTGAGTTAACTGTATAACCTAAGAATAGTGGGAATCAGTGTAGAAAGCCTCCTATAATAGTGAAGACTGCTCCCATGGACATTAGGTCATGGAAGTGTGCTACTACATAGTATGTATCCTGGAGGACAATGTCTGGGGATGAGTTGGCTAAGATGATTCCTGTCAAACCACCTACTGTAAAAAGAAAAACTAAAGCCTAAAACTCATAATATAGTAGGAGGTCATATAGTATTACCTCCGTGAACAGTTGCTAACCAGGGACTTCCCTGGTGACGCAGTGGTTAAGAATTCGTCTGCCAATGCAGGGGACACGGGTTCGAGCCCTTGTCTGGGAAGATTCCACATGCCGCGGAGCAAAAAGCCCGTGTGCCACAACTACTGAGCCTGCCCTCTAGAGCCCGCAAGCCACAACTACTGAAGCCCACGCGCCTAGAGGCCGTGCTCTGCAACAAGAGAAGCCACTGCAATGAAAGGGCCGCACACCGCAACGAAGAGTAGCTGCCGCTCACCGCAACCAGAGAAAGCCCATGCGCAGCAACCAAGACCCAACTCAGCCAAAAAAAAAAAAGAAAAGAAAAGAAAAAGAAAAATTAAATAAAGAGTTGCTAATCAGCTAGATACTTTTACTCCTGTAGGGATAGAAGTAATTACGGTAGCTGATGCAAAGTATGCTCCTGAGTCCACAGCTATCCCTATGGTAAACATATGATGGGCCCACAAGAGAACTCCTAAAAAACAAGTGGACATGACTCATACTATTCCCAGATAGCTGAAAGGCAATTTTTGTCCTAAATAGTAGGTAATGCTATGTGAGTTTATAACAAACCCTGTTAGGCCATGAATACAGACTTCAGGGTGAGCAAAGTATCAAAAGAGGTGTTGGTATAGGATTCGGTCTCCTCCTGCAGGGTCAAAGAAAGTAGTGTTTAGATTTCTATCTCTTAACAGCATGGCAATTCTGGCTGCTTGGACTGAGATTGGTAATTATAGTAATATGGCTATAGTTGGGGAAGATTAAACAAATAATGGTGTTTGGTATTGGGATATGACTGCTGGTTTTGTATTAAAGACAATAGTAATAAAAGTAATAATACCAAGAATTGAGGAGACACCTGCTAAATGTAAGGAGAAAACAGTTAGGTCGCCAGAGGCTCCTGCATGGGCCAGATTGCAGGCTAGAGCTGAATACACCGTCCCACTGGTACCAGAACCAGCTTCTACTATTGGTGATATGAGTAGGAGTAAGAATGATGGGGGAAGTAGTCAAAAGTTTATATGATTTATTGGGGGAAATGCTACTTCAGTTGTCCGAGTTATTAATGGCCCAAGTCAGTTTTCAAAGCCTGCAATCATAACGGGTACAGCTATAAAGAAAATTATTACAAGTGCAGGGACTGTTATGACAACCTTACAGATTTGGGCATCTCCAAGTAGCGGTCCAGGTCAGCATAGCTCAGCCTGGATTAATATAATTAAGGTGCTGCCTGCTACTCCAGCTCAAGCACCAAATAGTAAATATAAAATGCCGATATCTTTGTGATTTGTTGAAAATAATCAGCAGTGTATGAACAGAGGTAAAATGACTGAGTTAGAATTAGACTGTAAATCTAAAGACAGAGATTGAGCCCTCTTTCTGGCAAACCCTGTGGTGAATCAACAAATTGAATTGTAACTTCAGAGAAGCAGCTTCAGTTCTGCCAGTGATTATCCTGCCTTTTTTTTTTTTTTCTTTTTTTCTTTCTCAAATGAAGGAGAAGTAGACTGAAGTCAGTTGACTAGAGGATTTGCCTGTTAACTAAAGTTTCCTGGGGTTAAAACTCATCAATCTCGTAAAGATTTGGCTTCAATACAGTGTTTGCTTTACATTCAATTGATGTAGAATAAAGTCTTGCAATCCTTATTTTTAGGAATTAAGTAAATTTCACTTGTTTAGGGTTTTGAAAGCTCTTGGTCTGAACTAACCTAAATTCCTAGTCCAGCACCGATAGAATGGGTGTTGTGTGTAGTAACCGTGTGGGTATTATGATTGGTAATGATAGGAAGGTTATTTCTTTGTATGTTCAAATTGCTTTGTGTTTGTGTTGTTTAATGAAGGGAATATAGTTAGTGATGTGGAGTATGTTAGCTGCAAGTAGAAATATATGCTGAGGACTGCTATGATGGCTATTAGTGTTGGTAGAATGATGTTGTCGTTTTTGTTATCTCTTGGATAATTATTCATTTGGGTAGAAAGCCTGATAGTGATGGGCGATGTCCTAATGATACTATAATGGTGAGGAAAATGATTGTGATGGGAGGTGTTTTATCTCATGTGTGTGATAATGATACTCCTGTAGTACATGATCTGGGCATAAATAAGAAGAAGACAGTGTTGTTATGATATAAATTAGTATGGTTAGGATTGTTATAATCTGAATATACATTATAATAGCTGTTATTCATCCTATATGGGCAATTGATGAGGAGGGTGTAATATTTTCCAGGTGAGTATGGCGAAGTCTGCCTCAGCCTCCAGCTATGATTTATAATATCACTATGATTAATAGTATATTTAGGTTGATGGAAGGTGACCTGTGGTATAAAACTGATAGGGGTGCAATTTTGTCATGTTGATAGCATCAGGTCTGCTGTTCATGGGATGCCTCGTGTGACTTCAGGCACTCAGAAGTGAAATGGGGAAAGTCCTACTTTTGTGACAAGGGCGATTGTCATGAGGGTGGATGCTGCTGGATTAAAGATTCTTGTTATTCATTGTGCTCTTTGACCAGAGTATATTAGATTAATGATAATAGCCATTATAAGTAGTATTGATGTGGTGGACTGTTTTAGGAAATATTTGTTGGATGCTTCTGTAGCTTATGGGTTCATGTTTTTTATTAGAATGGGGATACCATTAACCAGTGTGAGCTTGTTATACAATTATATTTCCTGAGAAAATGGTCAGTAGAATGATGGTAAAAACAATGAGAGTTTATTAGCACAGGAAGGATATACAAAAATATTTTTGGGGTATGGGCCTGTAGCTTACTTAGAGAACTTTACTATATAGCATGTGGTGTAATGTGGTAGGTAGCATGGAGAATGTAAAATTATTAGGAAGAATTCAATTCCAGGAATCAGAGCATTGAAACCTCTAAGATTTACTCTATCAAAGTAACTCTTTTGTCAGACATATTTCTTAAATTTGTGGTGGGTTGCCTGGTATGATGACAAGTGGTGAAAACTCTCATATACATAAGATTAATGTTAGTCGTAAAAACACTTTTCATAAGAGATGTATGCGTTGATCATATCAAAATTGTAGGTAGGAGGCTCAAATTCATAGAAAGGAGATTGTTAGATGAGTTTTAATGATGACTTGGGCTGTATATAATTCTGGCACCTAGGGATTGTCGAATGCTCCTAAAAATAGATTGCTGTGGAAATTTTATTATAGGGACATTGACATATTCTCTAGGAGGGACGGGGTGAATGGGCCTGCTACATTTTCTACATTGAAGACATATACAGGTTTTGATGCTACTTCCGTGAAATCAAGTGGGGCTTCGTTGGATTTCGGCTACTGCGGAGATAATCAAATTCTGGGTAGGGGTCAGGAGAAAATTAGTCATAGGTGTTCTTGTGTAATAATTACTGTTGAAAGTGTAAATGATCCATTTATCAGTAAGACTGAGAATAGAATAACTGCTACATTACTTCATATGAGATGATTGTGCTATTGCTCCTAGAGCTCCAGTGAGTGAGTATTTTGAATGTGAAGTTCATCCAGATCTGAGGATGGAGTAAATGGCTAGGTGTGATATGGCTAATAGAAATAATATGCCTACATTTATATTAATTAGTGGATAAGATATGGGAAGAGGAATTCATGTTGTGAGAGCCAGGGTTAAGGCTAGCATTGGGGTTAAGGCTAGCAAGAGAAGCCACCGCAATGAGAAGCCCGCGCACCGCAACAAAGAGTAGCCCCCGCTTGCCGCAACTAGGCAAAGCCTGCGCATAGCAACGAAGACCCAACGCAGCCAAAAACAAATTAATTAATTAATTAGTTAACTATTTTAAACAAAAGTACTATATCCTTCTGTACAGCTTCTCTGGGAAGAACAGAGAGATGGCGTAGGAGAGTGAGAAAGACCAATATTTAGTGCACATCTCTCATGCAGCTGCTCTGCTGGCTCAGATAGATTTATCCCCACTTTACAAAGGAGGAAATAATCTCAGAGAGGTTTAGTAATTTTCCCAAAGCCAAACAGCTATGGAGTGGCAGAACCAAGATCTGAACCAAGTCTGTTACCTTCAAAGCCTAAGTCCTCATCACAACAAAACTCAATTAATATTTACATTTATCGAATTACATTGCAACCTGGGGAGTTCTTGGCACAATCCTGAATAAGAGTGAGAAAGAAAGAAATAGCATTGTTCCTACAGTCAACCCAAATTTTTGGAGCAGCTGCTAGATGCCTGGCCCTTTTTGGGGCTCAGCAGTGATCAAGACAGGAAGAGTCCTGCTTTCATGAACCACGTAGTGGGGAGGAGAGACGGGTGCAACTTGGGTGAGGCATTTCACCTTGCTGGACCTCTGTTTTGTCATCTGGAAAATGGGATGGGTGTTCCTCATTTTCTGGGATTGTCCAGCCCTCACATTCTCTGATTCCATAGGAAGCATTTGTTTTCCTGTTTCTTTAAAATTCATTCAGGCCGTGAGCTGTGATGAATGTTGTTAGCTGCTCCCCAAATCACTCTATTCCCACCCTTTTCCTGTGATCAGGTCTTTCCCGAAACATGACTCACAGTCAGTCAAGTCACAGAACCTAAGGGGCACCCAGCAGAAAAATTCCAACCCTTGCTTCCCAGGAGCTCTGCGGTCTACCTGCCAGGTAAACTTAACTCACCTGGCACAAGGTGGCCATCCCTGGTTTCACATCAACATGATCTCAGGCACAAACCTCCTTGTTTTTCCATTTTGTCTTTAAGTTACTTGTTGAAACAACTGCACAAATATGACACAGATATAAAATCAGTCATCTTCTGCCCCCAGTGCCTACTAATAAATGATTTTCTGCCACTTTAATGATAAAGATAGAACATTTCAACATTCTGCTACCCTTATTATTTGTCATTTTTTTGATATTTCTATTGACTACATCTTTCAATATTTTAACAATGGAACATTTATTTAGGGTGTTCCAGACCCAGCCTTTAGTGGTAAAGGTTTCGTTGTTATATTTCTATTATGTTTCCTTTCAAAATCATTATCCTATTTAAATGGATTAAGTCAATTCTATAGGCATTTATCTTATGATATTGATGAAATTGATACATAGAGGGCAGTAGTACAAGTTGATTGGACTTGAGAACCTCTATTAGCACAGTTAAGTATAAATATGATCTATATGTAAACCAAAGTACAGGCCGAGTGAGATTCTCTGACTTTTTTCCACTGTCTGCCCCTCAAGCCTGTGAGAAATGGAATAGTTCTTGCCCTATCAGTAAACAAAGGATGTCACAGTCTTCAGCACTTGCAGCCCTCCAATGTGAGCCGGCGGGCCCTGAGGCACTCAGGATATGCAAATACAGAATGCAGGCCCCAGAGAGCTGAGGTGCATATCAAAGGAAGGAATTCAGTGAGCCCAGGCAAAGAAAAGCGCCGCATTCCTGACCTTGGGAGAGCTGGTTTTCCTTAGTTAACAATCACCTTTGGATGTTCCCCATTACCTGCGCCAGTTCCCTGCCCTGTCCCCTCCCCCCGGTACTTTAACTCAGGAAGGAAGGAGCGCAGAGGGACTCGGCTGAATAAGGGGCCTGCGCGCCTCGGGAGGAGTTTTCAGCCGCTTTCCCCGCAGTCGGGAAGAGGGGCGCTGACGCTGCAGCCGGACCCTGCGCCTCCCTTGCCCCGTTTCCCCTCAGGACGCTCAGGCCGACCCCCTCCTCACGCCCACCAGGTCTCGCGAGCCAGGACGAGGGCAGGGGCGAGAGGACGGACCAAAGTTCCCGGGAACCAGACGCTGGAGGCCGCTCTTTCTGCACAGCAGCGGCGGGTGGCAGCGAACCCCTGCCCCTCAGAAGCTGGTCTTGTGCTGCCGCCCGGGCACCGGACCAGGCGGAGGGTCGTCGCCCACTTACCCAGCCCGCCGTCCCCGCGACTGTCATGGCTTCGGCCGCCGGGGCACCTCCAGAGCCGGCAGCCTCAGTGAGGTCGCCCTGCCCTCGGGCTCCGGGGCAGTTCCGTGAAGGCGGAGGGAAGAGACCCCGCCTGAGCCGGGAGTTCCAGCTCTGAGGAAACGCGGGCTCTGTTCAGCGCGCAGTGGGTGGGACCGCTCTGCCCCAAGGCCTTCCGGGAGGGAGCGGGGCGGCGGGGGAGGGAGCCGCCAGGAGCGCAGGGCCCCGTCGGGGGTCCTGGAGGGGCGGCCCGGCCTGGGGGCCACGCCCATTGTGGCCGCAGCCCAGGCCTTTTTCCTGGAATCCTACACAAAAAAACTAGAAAGATACACAGTCTATAGTAAATACTCACAAATGATTGTTGCTGCTGTGCTCACTTTTCTATTAAAGGTTTAAAATCCATAAAACACTTTAAGTTCAAAATTAAATGAGAATTTTTACCTTTCTAATTATGTCTCTGATATTCACAGTTGTGGTTAATGAATCAGAGACTGTGGCATCACTAGTTAAAAATCAGCTTGTTAAAAAAATAGAACTCATGCCCACCGGACCTACTGAATCACAATCTGCACTTTTACAATCTCCCCAGTGTACTCGTGTACCCATGAATAGTTGAAAGGTACATTTCTACCTCGACAGGTCTTTTCTCTATGAGAAATACACACATTTTATCCAGTTTGATATAAATAAAACACTCAAAAATGCATATGCCTGTGTTGAAACCATCATTTTATCATTTCTTTTCCAGACAAGTATAGTCTCTATACTGGTTTTGTGGATCACATGCCATACTCTTTTCTTGTAGTTAGAAATAAGGTAGAGAAAGTTACTTTGTAAAAAAAAAATTATATATATATATATATATATATATATATATATATATATATGTATTAGTGGATAATTAAAGAGACTCTTCTAAATTAAAACCTTCTCTTAACTTGCTGTTTTCTTCTTGGGTCATATTATGAACACTTCCCGTGGCCACATGGCACGTGTACGTTTAATTTCAGGGACTGCTGACATTCCAGGATGTGGCCATAGATTTCTGTCAAGAGGAGTGAGAATGCCTGGACCAAGATCAATGGGAATTTTACAGGGATGTGATGTTAGAGAAGTATAGGAACCTGCTCTCCTTGGGTGAGGATACCTTCCTTCCAGAATTCCTTATCCAACCACAGGGTTTGGAGTGCTTCATTTGTAGAATATCTCCTGGAATCTTCTGCTTCCTACAATAGGGTTTCAGATTGCAACGTTTCAGGAAAGATTGGGAGTTTGTGGGTATAATTTTTCTTATTCTTTTAAAATTGCAGCCTCCCTTTTAATATACTTTGTAACTGCTTGGGATGTGTCTATATGAACTGTGTACTATATGCTTCTGTTATAGTCCTTACAATATTTTATTGCCTTATTTTCTCTAACAATTTTCCATGGATTCTTTGGGCTTAAGGTATATTAAAAGGGAGACTGCGAATCTGGGACTTCCCTGGTGATGCAGTGATTAAGAATTCGCCTGCCAATGCAGGGGACCCGGTTCGATCCCCGGTCCGGGAAGATCTCACGTGCCACGGAACAACTAAGCCATTGGGCCACAACTACTGAGTCTGCACGCCACAACTACTGAAGCAGGTGTGTCTTGAGCCCATGCGCCATTTATTTTTGGGAGAATAAAACCACTTCTGAGTGATTAAAATTTAGGCCAGCTAGTCAAAATGCTTTATCACCTGTTCTTCTAAAACACTGGTCAATGGAACAAGTTTTCCTAGGGATAACAGTGTAATTGTATTCTGGAGTTCATATGGGCAATATGGTTTATGACCTTGATGCTGGATCACGACATTTCAACGGTATAACTGCTATTAATTGTCTGTTTGTTCAACGATTAAAGTCTCACGTGATCTGAGTTCAGACTGGAGTCATCCTGGTTGGTTTCTGTCTATTGCAGATTTCTTCCAGTATGAAAGGACAAGAGCAATACGGCTTCCTTTACAAAATGTCTTCAAACTAAATGATGATATAATCTACATTCAATTAATTTATACATACCCTACTGTAGAACAGGGTTCGTTACGCTGGCAGAGCCCGGTAATTATGTAAAACTGAAACTTTTTCTGCACTGGTTCAAGTCCTCTTCCTAAGAATATGTTTATAATCAACATTCTTTCACAAATTACCCAATTTAATTCACCATAGCATTCCTCATATTAACCAAATGGAAAATCCTAGGCTATATACAAATCCAGAAAGGGCCAAAAATCATCAGCCCCCATGGATGATTACAACCCATTGCTGAGGCATTCCAATTACTTATTAAAGAACCACTATGTCCATCAACATCATCAATTTATATATTATTGCCCCAATGCTAGCCATAACCCTGCCTCTCACAACATGAATTCCTCTTCCCATATCTTATCCACTAATTAGTATAAATGTAGGCATATTATTTCTATTAGCCATATCACACCTAGCCATTTATTCCATCCTCATATCTGGATGAACTTCACATTCAAAATACTCACTCACTGGAGCTCCAGGAACAATAGCACAGAGGATCATCTCATATGAAGTAATGTAGCAGTTATTCTATTCTCAGTCTTACTGGTAAATGGATCATTTACACTTTCAACAGTAATTACTACACAAGAACACCTATGACTAATTTTCTCCTGACCCCTACCCAGAATTTGATTATCTCCGCAGTAGCAGAAATCCAGTGAAGCCCCACTTGATTTAACAGAAGTAGAATCAAAACCTGTACATGTCTTCAATGTAGAAAATGTAGCAGGCCCATTCACCGCGTCCTTCCTAGAGAATATGTCAATTTCCCTATAATAAACGTTTCCACAGCAATCTATTTTTAGGAGCATTCGACAATCCCTAGGTGCCAGAATTATAGATTCTTTCATCTTGTAAATATAGTTTTCTTTAAAAAATAATTTTTATAGTTTTACTACCTTTAAACAAAATGTACTCCATTGCTGTGGAATATTCCTTCATAGGAGCGTGCATGGTTCATTTCTGCATCCGTCTGTGATGGCCTTCAGGTTCCTTCAGGTTTGGCTCCTGTGGCTGCCAGTCCATGTCCGTGTGTCCTGGTGCAGGGCTGGTGGGTTTGTGTTCAACTGGGAGGAGCACTGTGGGTCTCTGTGCACGGACTTCGCTATCTGAGGCCCGATTGCTTCAGAAGTGGTTGCATCCCCCCGTTGCGTACCAGGCTTTCCATTGCTCCACATCCTGCTGATATTTGATACTATGTCTTTCATGTCTGCCATTCTGGTAGGTGTATGCACAGTATTTTTCTTATGGCTTTAATCCCTCTGTTGTTAGTGAAGTTGTGCATCTTGTGGTATTCATGGACTATTTCCTGTTGTTTTTGGAAAAGTTTTAAAAATTGTGGTCTGGTACACATAACATAAAATGTACTATCTTAACCATTTTTAAGTGCACATTTCAGGGTCAGGAAATAATTCACACTGTTGTGCAAACCTGACCACCATCATCCTCCAGAACTTTTTCATCTTGCAAAATTGAAACAGTCCCCATTAAACACTCACTCCCCATTGTCCCTCCCTCAGCCTCTGGCCCTCAACATCCTACTTTATGTCTCTATATTTCCGACTGCTCTAGGGGCCTTGTATGAGTGGATCAAGCACTGTTTGTTTTTTTGTGTCTAGCTTACATCACTGAGCATAATGCCCTCAAGGTTCATCCCTGCTGCATCCTGTGTCAGAATTGACTTCCTTTTTAGGCTGAATAGCATTCCCTTGTATTGATGGACCGTGTTTTTCTTCTCCATTCTTCCCTTAGTGGACACATGTAATATCTACATTCATTTCTGCTGTCATAATATTTGTGGAATAAAATCAGAAAGTCCTATGAATCAAAAGTCATTTGCCATTAACTTTTTTCTTAAACTTTTTTGTTGTGGAAAACATCAAGGCTAAGAAAAGGGAAAAATACATGTCAGCTTCACTTGTGTTCAGGAATTAATGCTTTACGGATTCACTTTATTCCCTGTGTGTGTGCTATGCGTGTGCATGTGCCTGTTTGCATAAATATGCTGTGCATGTGGATAGGTATGTGAACTTGCACACATTAGTGTGTGCATGGGCATATGGGTGCATGTGTGTTCACATGCTAGTGTGTGAATATATTTGTGCTGTGCACGTGCATATGTTTGTGTGTGTGCTGTGCCTGCCTGTGCGCACACCTGTGTGTTTGCTGGAACCACTTGCAAGTTGGCTGCAGACGGAATTGTGCCCCAGATATATCCGCACGCAGCTGCTCTAACAATCCTGCGTAGCCACGTAAAGGTCACAGATCTCAGGGATTTAAATGGAGGGAGCAGGATATCCTGACACAGAGTTTGTCTTCCAATGACTGTCACTGTCTCAGTAACATCCTTCACACCTTCTTTAAGCCGCATTCAGGGTCCAGTTTAGACTCCCATTACATTCAGTCACCTGTCCCAGGTCCCCTAAAGCAACAATGTCACCGTTGGAGAGCCCGGCCAAGGCTGGGGGTGCCCCTCCTGTTGGCCTGGCCTCCAGGCCCTGCCCTTGGCTCCTGTTTCCTCATATCTCAGCCAGGCCCCGACTTGGATCGGGCCGCCACCTCTTTCCTCACAGGGTCCCATCACCCAGTCAAGGGGGTTCATTCTCCCCCTAAACACAGCATCAGGAGTTGGGGGCTGACAGTCCACACTGGGTCTCCTTCATGTGAGACCCTGTGCTGTTGAAAGAGCAGGCACCCTGCCCTCGGGGGTGGGGGACTGGGGGGCGACATGCGGCCCACGATGGGCAGGCGGGTCTCCGGGTGGGGCGAGCCAGTGTGCAAGGAGTTCCGCGGTGGGTTCTCCTCTCCAACGGCTTCTGTGCCCCTACCTCTCCCCGTGCCTCCCCTCGAAGACAGCGCGGTGCCCGGGTTGGGAACCATGGGAGCCGTCTGCCACCGCCCCCTCTACACACACACACACACGCACACGCACACGCACACGCACACGCTGCAGGGAAGCAGGACCTGAGTGCAGGGCTCTCAGCGGCCCTGAGCGCCCCGCCCGGAATCGGCCAGCCGAATGGACAGACCGGATCTCCCGGCCCGGACCATGCAGGACTCTCCTGACCTGGCTTGCAGTGTGGCCACCTCCTTCTGGAAGCCTGGGAGTCTGGAATCAGGCCACTTCTTGTCTGTCCTGGCAGCAGACTGGGCTGCACTCTAAGAAGTTCGTGGCTCGCCCGTGGATCCTGACCATCAGGTGGCCAGAGAAATTGGGAACATTTCTGTTTTACCTGTTGAAATGTTTAATGACAAAGATTTTGTTCAGTTTCCTGACGTGGGTGTCCAAAGATGAGAGACCCATGTGTGTGATCTGTACCCCCTATGAGATCAGCCCTAAGCTAGTTTAAACATGATCAAGTTGTGTCTACATGGTAGATTTAGACCTCTGCATGTCCTGTCTACTGATTATGTTTAGAGCTGACCATGTGTTGTCTATAATAAGAAGATTTAGACCTGACCATGTTCTGTGTACGCTAGGACTATGGGGACCTGGGTAGAGACCCGGCCTGGCCTCAGTACTGGGAAGCTCCGTGCCTGCATCTGAATGTCAGTGCTTAGATGTCTAGGGTCTGGAGATGAGGTGGGCTTGTCTACGTAACAGCCTCTCTTCTGAGTGTGGTGACCTGGTCCTCCCAAGGGTCAGTGCTATGGTCGGGGCCTTAGTCTTAATCCCTGCCAAGGTTCACCTTCCCTGGGGCTCATGGAGAATCCTCAGGAGGACTACCTGGCAATAATTCCAATTTACCAGCACGTGCATGGTGCATAGGGAAGCAGGTTTAGCTGCTGAATTGATTGCAGGGCACGCAGATCGGGCAAAAGGCCGATGGGTGACAGCTGAGGCTGCTGCTGAGCTCTCCCTCCAGTCTACCGTCCCTACTCAGCAGAGTCCAGAGCTGCCCCTCGGCTTTCTGCCCTGCTCTCCTGTATGTTTTCTCAGCATGTAAGTGAGACGAGAAAGGACTGAACATGCCAGCACCAGGGTCGTGTGTTCAACTCTAGTATGAAAGCTGTACAAACAGTTAAAATCACACAGAACCAAAGTGAGGACAGGAGGACTCCTCTGGGCCAAGTGTGGGGAAAGGAGACCCACCTGACACTTTTTCCCATCCCAGGAGGTCCCAGGGACCCAGCTTGTTTCCACATTGGGGGAGCCCCCTGCAGAGCCATGGTGTCCTGACCAAGGGGACGTGTGACCCCAGGTGCAGGGTCTGGGGAGGTGAGGTCACCCTGGGACTGTGGACATGTGACCCAGGTGGAGGGGTCTGGGGAGGTGGGTCACCCTGGTGAGTGTGGATGTGTGGCCCCAGGTATAGGGTGCGGGGACTGTGTGGGTCTCACCATACCTGCATGGGTCAGGATCACATGGATAGGGAGACCGCATATGCGCTCTTTGCCTGCAGTGTGTCCTGTCCCCTTTGAGATTTCCAACCTCTGCATTAAGGGTGTTGTCCTGATTAACCTGTGGTTCCTTTTCTTCTCTTCATCTTGTCACAAACATATGAGGTCAAGAATGTTCGAGTGGGTTGCTGCTCTGTGTTCCGGTGAGTGACAACACTTGGTGGTATCGTATTAATACTATAGCATATCATATGTCTAATCTATGGGGGTCACCACTGCCTGGGTCCCCCTGGACAGAGGTCAGGTGAGCACAGACTAGCCCCCCCTAAGAATGGTCTCCCACGTGCTCTGTGAGGGTACCGTGATGGCCCCTAAGGTAGGGAACTGTGTCTGGGCCTCCGACATTTGTGATGAAGGGGAGTCTAAATGGAATCTCAATTAACAAGACATTATTTTAAGAATTTATTTTAAGTGAAATAAAACACACGTCACATACCCTTTACCATCATCACCATTTTAAGTGCACGTTTCTGAGGCATCAGATAGATTCACTTTCTCGTGGAGACATCACCACCATCACTAGAACTTTTCGTCCTGCAAAACCAAAATTCCACAACCATGAAAGTCTCATTCCCCATTCCCTCCCACTGCCCCTGGCACCGATAGCCACTTCAGTCCCTGAGTTGTCGACTCCAGGGCACCCACTGGAGTGGAATCCTGCAGTGTTTGCTGACGGGTCATTTTGGAAGAGCTGACTTTCAGTCTGAAGCGCTGCCTGTTCGCATCTGAAGAATCTGCATTTAAGGAGAGGGTGTATGAGGAAGGGGGTGTATGCGGGACAAAGGTGTCCGGGGTGCAGGTGAGCCAGGACCTGACCAGCTGCCTTTTGGGTCCTCTGGTCCCATCTCTTGGTCTGTGCCTCATCTGCATCATCACTGTCCCCGCTGGCACCGCTGGGGTGTTGTTGTCTGAATGAGAGTCCCCTGGTGCCCCTGTTCTCCTCCCCTCCTCCTGCTGGTTGCGGAGGGAACTGCTTGCTGTGTGGTCTCTACTCCTGAGGCATGAAGGACCCTGTAGCATGGACCTGCAGAGTGTGAGGTGTGGTCCCAAGAGCATGGGGCCCACATAGGACACGACATCGGGCCGTGACAAGTGCTAGGGCTTCCTCATCACTGACAGGGAATGTTGCCCAGATCCTGCTCCAGAGGGCGTGGTGGGTGGCCTGGGACCCTAGAGGCCCCATTCCTATACTGGAGCTTGGAGAGTGCATCCCCATGGGCTGCAGATTCACCCCATATCTAAGACATATCCCTCTGTCCTGTCTTTGAACTCAGGAAAACGAGCTCTCTTGTCCACAACATAGGCCTGGTCCTGTTGATATTAGGATTCTTTAAGTTAGGCGTCCTGGGATAGCAGTTTCTTTTAGGCCTGAGAAGGAACAACTCCGGAGTGTACAACAATTTCAGATGAAACTAATATTCAATGACTATCCCTAACTACTCGGTTGTTGACGTCTATTAGTCATTATTCTCCTGGTTTTAGCTCTGATGTGGGGATTACAGAGGAGTCAACATTTAAATCTTCGTAATCTGTGTATTTGTAGCTTCAGTATCGTTACTGACCCATAGTTTTTATGGTTTGGGAAGAGTTATTGATTTCATGTATCATGTAAAGGATACACAATGATGATAGGGCATTTAAGATTACAATAATAGCTAGTAAATTGTTCACAATTTCTCTACCTGTGCATCTATTGTATGCATATGAGTTTAGATGTCAATATTAGTGAAATGATATAGAGGACTAGAGAACTTATTTTAAAAATCACTATTAATGTGTGAGGAAGAAAATGTAAAAGTTCTTCCATAATCGGTGATGTTGTATCTTGAGAGCCTAGATGAAATTGATATGCCTTAGTCATATACAGGATTTTAGCCTATCATTTAACTTTGACAAAGCTACATCACTTTTTACTTTTATCTCATTTATTGAGGAAGACATAATTGTTATGGTGTTGGCTTGAAACTGGTTGAAAAGGACTTGAGTCCTTCCTTATTTTACATTTACATAGGTAGGATCTTGAAACGTAGGATATGGTGGAGGACATCCGTGTAACCATTCTAGGTTAGGAGTAGCAATTCCCACTGCTAAGACTTCTTGTTTAGACACAAATGCTTTTCAAAGTATGAAGATTATTAGCATTACTGCTGCTACTGAGATGAATGAGCCTAAAGACAAAATATTTCATGTTGTGTGTGCCTCAGGGTACTCAGACTAACGTAGTGACATCCCTGAGAGGCCACGAAAGTGCTGCAGGAAGTCATATTTACTACTACAAATATACTTGTGAGGTGAATTTTTGCTCATGCTGAGTTAACTGTATAACCTAAGAATAGTGGGAATCAGTGTAGAAAGCCTCCTATAATAGTGAAGACTGCTCCCATGGACATTAGGTCATGGAAGTGTGCTACTACATAGTATGTATCCTGGAGGACAATGTCTGGGGATGAGTTGGCTAAGATGATTCCTGTCAAACCACCTACTGTAAAAAGAAAAACTAAAGCCTAAAACTCATAATATAGTAGGAGGTCATATAGTATTACCTCCGTGAACAGTTGCTAACCAGGGACTTCCCTGGTGACGCAGTGGTTAAGAATTCGTCTGCCAATGCAGGGGACACGGGTTCGAGCCCTTGTCTGGGAAGATTCCACATGCCGCGGAGCAAAAAGCCCGTGTGCCACAACTACTGAGCCTGCCCTCTAGAGCCCGCAAGCCACAACTACTGAAGCCCACGCGCCTAGAGGCCGTGCTCTGCAACAAGAGAAGCCACTGCAATGAAAGGGCCGCACACCGCAACGAAGAGTAGCTGCCGCTCACCGCAACCAGAGAAAGCCCATGCGCAGCAACCAAGACCCAACTCAGCCAAAAAAAAAAAAAGAAAAGAAAAGAAAAAGAAAAATTAAATAAAGAGTTGCTAATCAGCTAGATACTTTTACTCCTGTAGGGATAGAAGTAATTACGGTAGCTGATGCAAAGTATGCTCCTGAGTCCACAGCTATCCCTATGGTAAACATATGATGGGCCCACAAGAGAACTCCTAAAAAACCAGTGGACATGACTCATACTATTCCCAGATAGCTGAAAGGCAATTTTTGTCCTAAATAGTAGGTAATGCTATGTGAGTTTATAACAAACCCTGTTAGGCCATGAATACAGACTTCAGGGTGAGCAAAGTATCAAAAGAGGTGTTGGTATAGGATTCGGTCTCCTCCTGCAGGGTCAAAGAAAGTAGTGTTTAGATTTCTATCTCTTAACAGCATGGCAATTCTGGCTGCTTGGACTGAGATTGGTAATTATAGTAATATGGCTATAGTTGGGGAAGATTAAACAAATAATGGTGTTTGGTATTGGGATATGACTGCTGGTTTTGTATTAAAGACAATAGTAATAAAAGTAATAATACCAAGAATTGAGGAGACACCTGCTAAATGTAAGGAGAAAACAGTTAGGTCGCCAGAGGCTCCTGCATGGGCCAGATTGCAGGCTAGAGCTGAATACACCGTCCCACTGGTACCAGAACCAGCTTCTACTATTGGTGATATGAGTAGGAGTAAGAATGATGGGGGAAGTAGTCAAAAGTTTATATGATTTATTGGGGGAAATGCTACTTCAGTTGTCCGAGTTATTAATGGCCCAAGTCAGTTTTCAAAGCCTGCAATCATAACGGGTACAGCTATAAAGAAAATTATTACAAGTGCAGGGACTGTTATGACAACCTTACAGATTTGGGCATCTCCAAGTAGCGGTCCAGGTCAGCATAGCTCAGCCTGGATTAATATAATTAAGGTGCTGCCTGCTACTCCAGCTCAAGCACCAAATAGTAAATATAAAATGCCGATATCTTTGTGATTTGTTGAAAATAATCAGCAGTGTATGAACAGAGGTAAAATGACTGAGTTAGAATTAGACTGTAAATCTAAAGACAGAGATTGAGCCCTCTTTCTGGCAAACCCTGTGGTGAATCAACAAATTGAATTGTAACTTCAGAGAAGCAGCTTCAGTTCTGCCAGTGATTATCCTGCCTTTTTTTTTTTTTTCTTTTTTTCTTTCTCAAATGAAGGAGAAGTAGACTGAAGTCAGTTGACTAGAGGATTTGCCTGTTAACTAAAGTTTCCTGGGGTTAAAACTCATCAATCTCGTAAAGATTTGGCTTCAATACAGTGTTTGCTTTACATTCAATTGATGTAGAATAAAGTCTTGCAATCCTTATTTTTAGGAATTAAGTAAATTTCACTTGTTTAGGGTTTTGAAAGCTCTTGGTCTGAACTAACCTAAATTCCTAGTCCAGCACCGATAGAATGGGTGTTGTGTGTAGTAACCGTGTGGGTATTATGATTGGTAATGATAGGAAGGTTATTTCTTTGTATGTTCAAATTGCTTTGTGTTTGTGTTGTTTAATGAAGGGAATATAGTTAGTGATGTGGAGTATGTTAGCTGCAAGTAGAAATATATGCTGAGGACTGCTATGATGGCTATTAGTGTTGGTAGAATGATGTTGTCGTTTTTGTTATCTCTTGGATAATTATTCATTTGGGTAGAAAGCCTGATAGTGATGGGCGATGTCCTAATGATACTATAATGGTGAGGAAAATGATTGTGATGGGAGGTGTTTTATCTCATGTGTGTGATAATGATACTCCTGTAGTACATGATCTGGGCATAAATAAGAAGAAGACAGTGTTGTTATGATATAAATTAGTATGGTTAGGATTGTTATAATCTGAATATACATTATAATAGCTGTTATTCATCCTATATGGGCAATTGATGAGGAGGGTGTAATATTTTCCAGGTGAGTATGGCGAAGTCTGCCTCAGCCTCCAGCTATGATTTATAATATCACTATGATTAATAGTATATTTAGGTTGATGGAAGGTGACCTGTGGTATAAAACTGATAGGGGTGCAATTTTGTCATGTTGATAGCATCAGGTCTGCTGTTCATGGGATGCCTCGTGTGACTTCAGGCACTCAGAAGTGAAATGGAGAAAGTCCTACTTTTGTGACAAGGGCGATTGTCATGAGGGTGGATGCTGCTGGATTAAAGATTCTTGTTATTCATTGTGCTCTTTGACCAGAGTATATTAGATTAATGATAATAGCCATTATAAGTAGTATTGATGTGGTGGACTGTTTTAGGAAATATTTGTTGGATGCTTCTGTAGCTTATGGGTTCATGTTTTTTATTAGAATGGGGATACCATTAACCAGTGTGAGCTTGTTATACAATTATATTTCCTGAGAAAATGGTCAGTAGAATGATGGTAAAAACAATGAGAGTTTATTAGCACAGGAAGGATATACAAAAATATTTTTGGGGTATGGGCCTGTAGCTTACTTAGAGAACTTTACTATATAGCATGTGGTGTAATGTGGTAGGTAGCATGGAGAATGTAAAATTATTAGGAAGAATTCAATTCCAGGAATCAGAGCATTGAAACCTCTAAGATTTACTCTATCAAAGTAACTCTTTTGTCAGACATATTTCTTAAATTTGTGGTGGGTTGCCTGGTATGATGACAAGTAGTGAAAACTCTCATATACATAAGATTAATGTTAGTCGTAAAAACACTTTTCATAAGAGATGTATGCGTTGATCATATCAAAATTGTAGGTAGGAGGCTCAAATTCATAGAAAGGAGATTGTTAGATGAGTTTTAATGATGACTTGGGCTGTATATAATTCTGGCACCTAGGGATTGTCGAATGCTCCTAAAAATAGATTGCTGTGGAAATTTTATTATAGGGACATTGACATATTCTCTAGGAGGGACGGGGTGAATGGGCCTGCTACATTTTCTACATTGAAGACATATACAGGTTTTGATGCTACTTCCGTGAAATCAAGTGGGGCTTCGTTGGATTTCGGCTACTGCGGAGATAATCAAATTCTGGGTAGGGGTCAGGAGAAAATTAGTCATAGGTGTTCTTGTGTAATAATTACTGTTGAAAGTGTAAATGATCCATTTATCAGTAAGACTGAGAATAGAATAACTGCTACATTACTTCATATGAGATGATTGTGCTATTGCTCCTAGAGCTCCAGTGAGTGAGTATTTTGAATGTGAAGTTCATCCAGATCTGAGGATGGAGTAAATGGCTAGGTGTGATATGGCTAATAGAAATAATATGCCTACATTTATATTAATTAGTGGATAAGATATGGGAAGAGGAATTCATGTTGTGAGAGCCAGGGTTAAGGCTAGCATTGGGGTTAAGGCTAGCAAGAGAAGCCACCGCAATGAGAAGCCCGCGCACCGCAACAAAGAGTAGCCCCCGCTTGCCGCAACTAGGCAAAGCCTGCGCATAGCAACGAAGACCCAACGCAGCCAAAAACAAATTAATTAATTAATTAGTTAACTATTTTAAACAAAAGTACTATATCCTTCTGTACAGCTTCTCTGGGAAGAACAGAGAGATGGCGTAGGAGAGTGAGAAAGACCAATATTTAGTGCACATCTCTCATGCAGCTGCTCTGCTGGCTCAGATAGATTTATCCCCACTTTACAAAGGAGGAAATAATCTCAGAGAGGTTTAGTAATTTTCCCAAAGCCAAACAGCTATGGAGTGGCAGAACCAAGATCTGAACCAAGTCTGTTACCTTCAAAGCCTAAGTCCTCATCACAACAAAACTCAATTAATATTTACATTTATCGAATTACATTGCAACCTGGGGAGTTCTTGGCACAATCCTGAATAAGAGTGAGAAAGAAAGAAATAGCATTGTTCCTACAGTCAACCCAAATTTTTGGAGCAGCTGCTAGATGCCTGGCCCTTTTTGGGGCTCAGCAGTGATCAAGACAGGAAGAGTCCTGCTTTCATGAACCACGTAGTGGGGAGGAGAGACGGGTGCAACTTGGGTGAGGCATTTCACCTTGCTGGACCTCTGTTTTGTCATCTGGAAAATGGGATGGGTGTTCCTCATTTTCTGGGATTGTCCAGCCCTCACATTCTCTGATTCCATAGGAAGCATTTGTTTTCCTGTTTCTTTAAAATTCATTCAGGCCGTGAGCTGTGATGAATGTTGTTAGCTGCTCCCCAAATCACTCTATTCCCACCCTTTTCCTGTGATCAGGTCTTTCCCGAAACATGACTCACAGTCAGTCAAGTCACAGAACCTAAGGGGCATCCAGCAGAAAAATTCCAACCCTTGCTTCCCAGGAGCTCTGCGGTCTACCTGCCAGGTAAACTTAACTCACCTGGCACAAGGTGGCCATCCCTGGTTTCACATCAACATGATCTCAGGCACAAACCTCCTTGTTTTTCCATTTTGTCTTTAAGTTACTTGTTGAAACAACTGCACAAATATGACACAGATATAAAATCAGGCATCTTCTGCCCCCAGTGCCTACTAATAAATGATTTTCTGCCACTTTAATGATAAAGATAGAACATTTCAACATTCTGCTACCCTTATTATTTGTCATTTTTGTTGATATTTCTATTGACTACATCTTTCAATATTTTAACAATGGAACATTTATTTAGGGTGTTCCAGACCCAGCCTTTAGTGGTAAAGGTTTCGTTGTTATATTTCTATTATGTTTCCTTTCAAAATCATTATCCTATTTAAATGGATTAAGTCAATTCTATAGGCATTTATCTTATGATATTGATGAAATTGATACATAGAGGGCAGTAGTACAAGTTGATTGGACTTGAGAACCTCTATTAGCACAGTTAAGTATAAATATGATCTATATGTAAACCAAAGTACAGGCCGAGTGAGATTCTCTGACTTTTTTCCACTGTCTGCCCCTCAAGCCTGTGAGAAATGGAATAGTTCTTGCCCTATCAGTAAACAAAGGATGTCACAGTCTTCAGCACTTGCAGCCCTCCAATGTGAGCCGGCGGGCCCTGAGGCACTCAGGATATGCAAATACAGAATGCAGGCCCCAGAGAGCTGAGGTGCATATCAAAGGAAGGAATTCAGTGAGCCCAGGAAAGAAAAGCGCAGCATTCCTGACCTTGGGAGAGCTGGTTTTCCTTAGTTAACAATCACCTTTGGATGTTCCCCATTACCTGCGCCAGTTCCCTGCCCTGTCCCCTCCCCCCGGTACTTTAACTCAGGAAGGAAGGAGCGCAGAGGGACTCGGCTGAATAAGGGGCCTGCGCGCCTCGGGAGGAGTTTTCAGCCGCTTTCCCCGCAGTCGGGAAGAGGGGCGCTGACGCTGCAGCCGGACCCTGCGCCTCCCTTGCCCCGTTTCCCCTCAGGACGCTCAGGCCGACCCCCTCCTCACGCCCACCAGGTCTCGCGAGCCAGGACGAGGGCAGGGGCGAGAGGACGGACCAAAGTTCCCGGGAACCAGACGCTGGAGGCCGCTCTTTCTGCACAGCAGCGGCGGGTGGCAGCGAACCCCTGCCCCTCAGAAGCTGGTCTTGTGCTGCCGCCCGGGCACCGGACCAGGCGGAGGGTCGTCGCCCACTTACCCAGCCCGCCGTCCCCGCGACTGTCATGGCTTCGGCCGCCGGGGCACCTCCAGAGCCGGCAGCCTCAGTGAGGTCGCCCTGCCCTCGGGCTCCGGGGCAGTTCCGTGAAGGCGGAGGGAAGAGACCCCGCCTGAGCCGGGAGTTCCAGCTCTGAGGAAACGCGGGCTCTGTTCAGCGCGCAGTGGGTGGGACCGCTCTGCCCCAAGGCCTTCCGGGAGGGAGCGGGGCGGCGGGGGAGGGAGCCGCCAGGAGCGCAGGGCCCCGTCGGGGGTCCTGGAGGGGCGGCCCGGCCTGGGGGCCACGCCCATTGTGGCCGCAGCCCAGGCCTTTTTCCTGGAATCCTACACAAAAAAACTAGAAAGATACACAGTCTATAGTAAATACTCACAAATGATTGTTGCTGCTGTGCTCACTTTTCTATTAAAGGTTTAAAATCCATAAAACACTTTAAGTTCAAAATTAAATGAGAATTTTTACCTTTCTAATTATGTCTCTGATATTCACAGTTGTGGTTAATGAATCAGAGACTGTGGCATCA
Organism: Balaenoptera physalus; assembly: GCF_965194825.1. Taxonomy (NCBI): domain Eukaryota; kingdom Metazoa; phylum Chordata; class Mammalia; order Artiodactyla; family Balaenopteridae; genus Balaenoptera; species Balaenoptera physalus. Next base: position 359,029 of record NW_028126501.1, read on the forward strand.
CTAGTTAAAAATCAGCTTGTTAAAAAAATAGAACTCATGCCCACCGGACCTACTGAATCACAATCTGCACTTTTACAATCTCCCCAGTGTACTCGTGTACCCATGAATAGTTGAAAGGTACATTTCTACCTCGACAGGTCTTTTCTCTATGAGAAATACACACATTTTATCCAGTTTGATATAAATAAAACACTCAAAAATGCATATGCCTGTGTTGAAACCATCATTTTATCATTTCTTTTCCAGACAAGTATAGTCTCTATACTGGTTTTGTGGATCACATGCCATACTCTTTTCTTGTAGTTAGAAATAAGGTAGAGAAAGTTACTTTGTAAAAAAAAAATTATATATATATATATATATATATATATATATATATATGTATTAGTGGATAATTAAAGAGACTCTTCTAAATTAAAACCTTCTCTTAACTTGCTGTTTTCTTCTTGGGTCATATTATGAACACTTCCCGTGGCCACATGGCACGTGTACGTTTAATTTCAGGGACTGCTGACATTCCAGGATGTGGCCATAGATTTCTGTCAAGAGGAGTGAGAATGCCTGGACCAAGATCAATGGGAATTTTACAGGGATGTGATGTTAGAGAAGTATAGGAACCTGCTCTCCTTGGGTGAGGATACCTTCCTTCCAGAATTCCTTATCCAACCACAGGGTTTGGAGTGCTTCATTTGTAGAATATCTCCTGGAATCTTCTGCTTCCTACAATAGGGTTTCAGATTGCAACGTTTCAGGAAAGATTGGGAGTTTGTGGGTATAATTTTTCTTATTCTTTTAAAATTGCAGCCTCCCTTTTAATATACTTTGTAACTGCTTGGGATGTGTCTATATGAACTGTGTACTATATGCTTCTGTTATAGTCCTTACAATATTTTATTGCCTTATTTTCTCTAACAATTTTCCATGGATTCTTTGGGCTTAAGGTATATTAAAAGGGAGACTGCGAATCTGGGACTTCCCTGGTGATGCAGTGATTAAGAATTCGCCTGCCAATGCAGGGGACCCGGTTCGATCCCCGGTCCGGGAAGATCTCACGTGCCACGGAACAACTAAGCCATTGGGCCACAACTACTGAGTCTGCACGCCACAACTACTGAAGCAGGTGTGTCTTGAGCCCATGCGCCATTTATTTTTGGGAGAATAAAACCACTTCTGAGTGATTAAAATTTAGGCCAGCTAGTCAAAATGCTTTATCACCTGTTCTTCTAAAACACTGGTCAATGGAACAAGTTTTCCTAGGGATAACAGTGTAATTGTATTCTGGAGTTCATATGGGCAATATGGTTTATGACCTTGATGCTGGATCACGACATTTCAACGGTATAACTGCTATTAATTGTCTGTTTGTTCAACGATTAAAGTCTCACGTGATCTGAGTTCAGACTGGAGTCATCCTGGTTGGTTTCTGTCTATTGCAGATTTCTTCCAGTATGAAAGGACAAGAGCAATACGGCTTCCTTTACAAAATGTCTTCAAACTAAATGATGATATAATCTACATTCAATTAATTTATACATACCCTACTGTAGAACAGGGTTCGTTACGCTGGCAGAGCCCGGTAATTATGTAAAACTGAAACTTTTTCTGCACTGGTTCAAGTCCTCTTCCTAAGAATATGTTTATAATCAACATTCTTTCACAAATTACCCAATTTAATTCACCATAGCATTCCTCATATTAACCAAATGGAAAATCCTAGGCTATATACAAATCCAGAAAGGGCCAAAAATCATCAGCCCCCATGGATGATTACAACCCATTGCTGAGGCATTCCAATTACTTATTAAAGAACCACTATGTCCATCAACATCATCAATTTATATATTATTGCCCCAATGCTAGCCATAACCCTGCCTCTCACAACATGAATTCCTCTTCCCATATCTTATCCACTAATTAGTATAAATGTAGGCATATTATTTCTATTAGCCATATCACACCTAGCCATTTATTCCATCCTCATATCTGGATGAACTTCACATTCAAAATACTCACTCACTGGAGCTCCAGGAACAATAGCACAGAGGATCATCTCATATGAAGTAATGTAGCAGTTATTCTATTCTCAGTCTTACTGGTAAATGGATCATTTACACTTTCAACAGTAATTACTACACAAGAACACCTATGACTAATTTTCTCCTGACCCCTACCCAGAATTTGATTATCTCCGCAGTAGCAGAAATCCAGTGAAGCCCCACTTGATTTAACAGAAGTAGAATCAAAACCTGTACATGTCTTCAATGTAGAAAATGTAGCAGGCCCATTCACCGCGTCCTTCCTAGAGAATATGTCAATTTCCCTATAATAAACGTTTCCACAGCAATCTATTTTTAGGAGCATTCGACAATCCCTAGGTGCCAGAATTATAGATTCTTTCATCTTGTAAATATAGTTTTCTTTAAAAAATAATTTTTATAGTTTTACTACCTTTAAACAAAATGTACTCCATTGCTGTGGAATATTCCTTCATAGGAGCGTGCATGGTTCATTTCTGCATCCGTCTGTGATGGCCTTCAGGTTCCTTCAGGTTTGGCTCCTGTGGCTGCCAGTCCATGTCCGTGTGTCCTGGTGCAGGGCTGGTGGGTTTGTGTTCAACTGGGAGGAGCACTGTGGGTCTCTGTGCACGGACTTCGCTATCTGAGGCCCGATTGCTTCAGAAGTGGTTGCATCCCCCCGTTGCGTACCAGGCTTTCCATTGCTCCACATCCTGCTGATATTTGATACTATGTCTTTCATGTCTGCCATTCTGGTAGGTGTATGCACAGTATTTTTCTTATGGCTTTAATCCCTCTGTTGTTAGTGAAGTTGTGCATCTTGTGGTATTCATGGACTATTTCCTGTTGTTTTTGGAAAAGTTTTAAAAATTGTGGTCTGGTACACATAACATAAAATGTACTATCTTAACCATTTTTAAGTGCACATTTCAGGGTCAGGAAATAATTCACACTGTTGTGCAAACCTGACCACCATCATCCTCCAGAACTTTTTCATCTTGCAAAATTGAAACAGTCCCCATTAAACACTCACTCCCCATTGTCCCTCCCTCAGCCTCTGGCCCTCAACATCCTACTTTATGTCTCTATATTTCCGACTGCTCTAGGGGCCTTGTATGAGTGGATCAAGCACTGTTTGTTTTTTTGTGTCTAGCTTACATCACTGAGCATAATGCCCTCAAGGTTCATCCCTGCTGCATCCTGTGTCAGAATTGACTTCCTTTTTAGGCTGAATAGCATTCCCTTGTATTGATGGACCGTGTTTTTCTTCTCCATTCTTCCCTTAGTGGACACATGTAATATCTACATTCATTTCTGCTGTCATAATATTTGTGGAATAAAATCAGAAAGTCCTATGAATCAAAAGTCATTTGCCATTAACTTTTTTCTTAAACTTTTTTGTTGTGGAAAACATCAAGGCTAAGAAAAGGGAAAAATACATGTCAGCTTCACTTGTGTTCAGGAATTAATGCTTTACGGATTCACTTTATTCCCTGTGTGTGTGCTATGCGTGTGCATGTGCCTGTTTGCATAAATATGCTGTGCATGTGGATAGGTATGTGAACTTGCACACATTAGTGTGTGCATGGGCATATGGGTGCATGTGTGTTCACATGCTAGTGTGTGAATATATTTGTGCTGTGCACGTGCATATGTTTGTGTGTGTGCTGTGCCTGCCTGTGCGCACACCTGTGTGTTTGCTGGAACCACTTGCAAGTTGGCTGCAGACTGAATTGTGCCCCAGATATATCCGCACGCAGCTGCTCTAACAATCCTGCGTAGCCACGTAAAGGTCACAGATCTCAGGGATTTAAATGGAGGGAGCAGGATATCCTGACACAGAGTTTGTCTTCCAATGACTGTCACTGTCTCAGTAACATCCTTCACACCTTCTTTAAGCCGCATTCAGGGTCCAGTTTAGACTCCCATTACATTCAGTCACCTGTCCCAGGTCCCCTAAAGCAACAATGTCACCGTTGGAGAGCCCGGCCAAGGCTGGGGGTGCCCCTCCTGTTGGCCTGGCCTCCAGGCCCTGCCCTTGGCTCCTGTTTCCTCATATCTCAGCCAGGCCCCGACTTGGATCGGGCCGCCACCTCTTTCCTCACAGGGTCCCATCACCCAGTCAAGGGGGTTCATTCTCCCCCTAAACACAGCATCAGGAGTTGGGGGCTGACAGTCCACACTGGGTCTCCTTCATGTGAGACCCTGTGCTGTTGAAAGAGCAGGCACCCTGCCCTCGGGGGTGGGGGACTGGGGGGCGACATGCGGCCCACGATGGGCAGGCGGGTCTCCGGGTGGGGCGAGCCAGTGTGCAAGGAGTTCCGCGGTGGGTTCTCCTCTCCAACGGCTTCTGTGCCCCTACCTCTCCCCGTGCCTCCCCTCGAAGACAGCGCGGTGCCCGGGTTGGGAACCATGGGAGCCGTCAGCCACCGCCCCCTCTACACACACACACACACGCACACGCACACGCACACGCACACGCTGCAGGGAAGCAGGACCTGAGTGCAGGGCTCTCAGCGGCCCTGAGCGCCCCGCCCGGAATCGGCCAGCCGAATGGACAGACCGGATCTCCCGGCCCGGACCATGCAGGACTCTCCTGACCTGGCTTGCAGTGTGGCCACCTCCTTCTGGAAGCCTGGGAGTCTGGAATCAGGCCACTTCTTGTCTGTCCTGGCAGCAGACTGGGCTGCACTCTAAGAAGTTCGTGGCTCGCCCGTGGATCCTGACCATCAGGTGGCCAGAGAAATTGGGAACATTTCTGTTTTACCTGTTGAAATGTTTAATGACAAAGATTTTGTTCAGTTTCCTGACGTGGGTGTCCAAAGATGAGAGACCCATGTGTGTGATCTGTACCCCCTATGAGATCAGCCCTAAGCTAGTTTAAACATGATCAAGTTGTGTCTACATGGTAGATTTAGACCTCTGCATGTCCTGTCTACTGATTATGTTTAGAGCTGACCATGTGTTGTCTATAATAAGAAGATTTAGACCTGACCATGTTCTGTGTACGCTAGGACTATGGGGACCTGGGTAGAGACCCGGCCTGGCCTCAGTACTGGGAAGCTCCGTGCCTGCATCTGAATGTCAGTGCTTAGATGTCTAGGGTCTGGAGATGAGGTGGGCTTGTCTACATAACAGCCTCTCTTCTGAGTGTGGTGACCTGGTCCTCCCAAGGGTCAGTGCTATGGTCGGGGCCTTAGTCTTAATCCCTGCCAAGGTTCACCTTCCCTGGGGCTCATGGAGAATCCTCAGGAGGACTACCTGGCAATAATTCCAATTTACCAGCACGTGCATGGTGCATAGGGAAGCAGGTTTAGCTGCTGAATTGATTGCAGGGCACGCAGATCGGGCAAAAGGCCGATGGGTGACAGCTGAGGCTGCTGCTGAGCTCTCCCTCCAGTCTACCGTCCCTACTCAGCAGAGTCCAGAGCTGCCCCTCGGCTTTCTGCCCTGCTCTCCTGTATGTTTTCTCAGCATGTAAGTGAGACGAGAAAGGACTGAACATGCCAGCACCAGGGTCGTGTGTTCAACTCTAGTATGAAAGCTGTACAAACAGTTAAAATCACACAGAACCAAAGTGAGGACAGGAGGACTCCTCTGGGCCAAGTGTGGGGAAAGGAGACCCACCTGACACTTTTTCCCATCCCAGGAGGTCCCAGGGACCCAGCTTGTTTCCACATTGGGGGAGCCCCCTGCAGAGCCATGGTGTCCTGACCAAGGGGACGTGTGACCCCAGGTGCAGGGTCTGGGGAGGTGAGGTCACCCTGGGACTGTGGACATGTGACCCAGGTGGAGGGGTCTGGGGAGGTGGGTCACCCTGGTGAGTGTGGATGTGTGGCCCCAGGTATAGGGTGCGGGGACTGTGTGGGTCTCACCATACCTGCATGGGTCAGGATCACATGGATGGGGAGACCGCATATGCGCTCTTTGCCTGCAGTGTGTCCTGTCCCCTTTGAGATTTCCAACCTCTGCATTAAGGGTGTTGTCCTGATTAACCTGTGGTTCCTTTTCTTCTCTTCATCTTGTCACAAACATATGAGGTCAAGAATGTTCGAGTGGGTTGCTGCTCTGTGTTCCGGTGAGTGACAACACTTGGTGGTATCGTATTAATACTATAGCATATCATACGTCTAATCTATGGGGGTCACCACTGCCTGGGTCCCCCTGGACAGAGGTCAGGTGAGCACAGACTAGCCCCCCCTAAGAATGGTCTCCCACGTGCTCTGTGAGGGTACCGTGATGGCCCCTAAGGTAGGGGACTGTGTCTGGGCCTCCGACATTTGTGATGAAGGGGAGTCGAAATGGAATCTCAATTAACAAGACATTATTTTAAGAATTTATTTTAAGTGAAATAAAACACACGTCACATACCCTTTACCATCATCACCATTTTAAGTGCACGTTTCTGAGGCATCAGATAGATTCACTTTCTCGTGGAGCCATCACCACCATCACTAGAACTTTTCGTCCTGCAAAACCAAAATTCCACAACCATGAAAGTCTCATTCCCCATTCCCTCCCACTGCCCCTGGCACCGATAGCCACTTCAGTCCCTGAGTTGTCGACTCCAGGGCACCCACTGGAGTGGAATCCTGCAGTGTTTGCTGACGGGTCATTTTGGAAGAGCTGACTTTCAGTCTGAAGCGCTGCCTGTTCGCATCTGAAGAATCTGCATTTAAGGAGAGGGTGTATGAGGAAGGGGGTGTATGCGGGACAAAGGTGTCCGGGGTGCAGGTGAGCCAGGACCTGACCAGCTGCCTTTTGGGTCCTCTGGTCCCATCTCTTGGTCTGTGCCTCATCTGCATCATCACTGTCCCCGCTGGCACCGCTGGGGTGTTGTTGTCTGAATGAGAGTCCCCTGGTGCCCCTGTTCTCCTCCCCTCCTCCTGCTGGTTGCGGAGGGAACTGCTTGCTGTGTGGTCTCTACTCCTGAGGCATGAAGGACCCTGTAGCATGGACCTGCAGAGTGTGAGGTGTGGTCCCAAGAGCATGGGGCCCACATAGGACACGACATCGGGCCGTGACAAGTGCTAGGGCTGCCTCATCACTGACAGGGAATGTTGCCCAGATCCTGCTCCAGAGGGCGTGGTGGGTGGCCTGGGACCCTAGAGGCCCCATTCCTATACTGGAGCTTGGAGAGTGCATCCCCATGGGCTGCAGATTCACCCCATATCTAAGACATATCCCTCTGTCCTGTCTTTGAACTCAGGAAAACGAGCTCTCTTGTCCACAACATAGGCCTGGTCCTGTTGATATTAGGATTCTTTAAGTTAGGCGTCCTGGGATAGCAGTTTCTTTTAGGCCTGAGAAGGAACAACTCCGGAGTGTACAACAATTTCAGATGAAACTAATATTCAATGACTATCCCTAACTACTCGGTTGTTGACTTCTATTAGTCATTATTCTCCTGGTTTTAGCTCTGATGTGGGGATTACAGAGGAGTCAACATTTAAATCTTCGTAATCTGTGTATTTGTAGCTTCAGTATCGTTACTGACCCATAGTTTTTATGGTTTGGGAAGAGTTATTGATTTCATGTATCATGTAAAGGATACACAATGATGATAGGGCATTTAAGATTACAATAATAGCTAGTAAATTGTTCACAATTTCTCTACCTGTGCATCTATTGTATGCATATGAGTTTAGATGTCAATATTAGTGAAATGATATAGAGGACTAGAGAACTTATTTTAAAAATCACTATTAATGTGTGAGGAAGAAAATGTAAAAGTTCTTCCATAATCGGTGATGTTGTATCTTGAGAGCCTAGATGAAATTGATATGCCTTAGTCATATACAGGATTTTAGCCTATCATTTAACTTTGACAAAGCTACATCACTTTTTACTTTTATCTCATTTATTGAGGAAGACATAATTGTTATGGTGTTGGCTTGAAACTGGTTGAAAAGGACTTGAGTCCTTCCTTATTTTACATTTACATAGGTAGGATCTTGAAACGTAGGATATGGTGGAGGACATCCGTGTAACCATTCTAGGTTAGGAGTAGCAATTCCCACTGCTAAGACTTCTTGTTTAGACACAAATGCTTTTCAAAGTATGAAGATTATTAGCATTACTGCTGCTACTGAGATGAATGAGCCTAAAGACAAAATATTTCATGTTGTGTGTGCCTCAGGGTACTCAGACTAACGTAGTGACATCCCTGAGAGGCCACGAAAGTGCTGCAGGAAGTCATATTTACTACTACAAATATACTTGTGAGGTGAATTTTTGCTCATGCTGAGTTAACTGTATAACCTAAGAATAGTGGGAATCAGTGTAGAAAGCCTCCTATAATAGTGAAGACTGCTCCCATGGACATTAGGTCATGGAAGTGTGCTACTACATAGTATGTATCCTGGAGGACAATGTCTGGGGATGAGTTGGCTAAGATGATTCCTGTCAAACCACCTACTGTAAAAAGAAAAACTAAAGCCTAAAACTCATAATATAGTAGGAGGTCATATAGTATTACCTCCGTGAACAGTTGCTAACCAGGGACTTCCCTGGTGACGCAGTGGTTAAGAATTCGTCTGCCAATGCAGGGGACACGGGTTCGAGCCCTTGTCTGGGAAGATTCCACATGCCGCGGAGCAAAAAGCCCGTGTGCCACAACTACTGAGCCTGCCCTCTAGAGCCCGCAAGCCACAACTACTGAAGCCCACGCGCCTAGAGGCCGTGCTCTGCAACAAGAGAAGCCACTGCAATGAAAGGGCCGCACACCGCAACGAAGAGTAGCTGCCGCTCACCGCAACCAGAGAAAGCCCATGCGCAGCAACCAAGACCCAACTCAGCCAAAAAAAAAAAAAGAAAAGAAAAGAAAAAGAAAAATTAAATAAAGAGTTGCTAATCAGCTAGATACTTTTACTCCTGTAGGGATAGAAGTAATTACGGTAGCTGATGCAAAGTATGCTCCTGAGTCCACAGCTATCCCTATGGTAAACATATGATGGGCCCACAAGAGAACTCCTAAAAAACCAGTGGACATGACTCATACTATTCCCAGATAGCTGAAAGGCAATTTTTGTCCTAAATAGTAGGTAATGCTATGTGAGTTTATAACAAACCCTGTTAGGCCATGAATACAGACTTCAGGGTGAGCAAAGTATCAAAAGAGGTGTTGGTATAGGATTCGGTCTCCTCCTGCAGGGTCAAAGAAAGTAGTGTTTAGATTTCTATCTCTTAACAGCATGGCAATTCTGGCTGCTTGGACTGAGATTGGTAATTATAGTAATATGGCTATAGTTGGGGAAGATTAAACAAATAATGGTGTTTGGTATTGGGATATGACTGCTGGTTTTGTATTAAAGACAATAGTAATGAAAGTAATAATACCAAGAATTGAGGAGACACCTGCTAAATGTAAGGAGAAAACAGTTAGGTCGCCAGAGGCTCCTGCATGGGCCAGATTGCAGGCTAGAGCTGAATACACCGTCCCACTGGTACCAGAACCAGCTTCTACTATTGGTGATATGAGTAGGAGTAAGAATGATGGGGGAAGTAGTCAAAAGTTTATATGATTTATTGGGGGAAATGCTACTTCAGTTGTCCGAGTTATTAATGGCCCAAGTCAGTTTTCAAAGCCTGCAATCATAACGGGTACAGCTATAAAGAAAATTATTACAAGTGCAGGGACTGTTATGACAACCTTACAGATTTGGGCATCTCCAAGTAGCGGTCCAGGTCAGCATAGCTCAGCCTGGATTAATATAATTAAGGTGCTGCCTGCTACTCCAGCTCAAGCACCAAATAGTAAATATAAAATGCCGATATCTTTGTGATTTGTTGAAAATAATCAGCAGTGTATGAACAGAGGTAAAATGACTGAGTTAGAATTAGACTGTAAATCTAAAGACAGAGATTGAGCCCTCTTTCTGGCAAACCCTGTGGTGAATCAACAAATTGAATTGTAACTTCAGAGAAGCAGCTTCAATTCTGCCAGTGATTATCCTGCCTTTTTTTTTTTTTTTCTTTTTTTCTTTCTCAAATGAAGGAGAAGTAGACTGAAGTCAGTTGACTAGAGGATTTGCCTGTTAACTAAAGTTTCCTGGGGTTAAAACTCATCAATCTCGTAAAGATTTGGCTTCAATACAGTGTTTGCTTTACATTCAATTGATGTAGAATAAAGTCTTGCAATCCTTATTTTTAGGAATTAAGTAAATTTCACTTGTTTAGGGTTTTGAAAGCTCTTGGTCTGAACTAACCTAAATTCCTAGTCCAGCACCGATAGAATGGGTGTTGTGTGTAGTAACCGTGTGGGTATTATGATTGGTAATGATAGGAAGGTTATTTCTTTGTATGTTCAAATTGCTTTGTGTTTGTGTTGTTTAATGAAGGGAATATAGTTAGTGATGTGGAGTATGTTAGCTGCAAGTAGAAATATATGCTGAGGACTGCTATGATGGCTATTAGTGTTGGTAGAATGATGTTGTCGTTTTTGTTATCTCTTGGATAATTATTCATTTGGGTAGAAAGCCTGATAGTGATGGGCGATGTCCTAATGATACTATAATGGTGAGGAAAATGATTGTGATGGGAGGTGTTTTATCTCATGTGTGTGATAATGATACTCTTGTAGTACATGATCTGGGCATAAATAAGAAGAAGACAGTGTTGTTATGATATAAATTAGTATGGTTAGGATTGTTATAATCTGAATATACATTATAATAGCTGTTATTCATCCTATATGGGCAATTGATGAGGAGGGTGTAATATTTTCCAGGTGAGTATGGCGAAGTCTGCCTCAGCCTCCAGCTATGATTTATAATATCACTATGATTAATAGTATATTTAGGTTGATGGAAGGTGACCTGTGGTATAAAACTGATAGGGGTGCAATTTTGTCATGTTGATAGCATCAGGTCTGCTGTTCATGGGATGCCTCGTGTGACTTCAGGCACTCAGAAGTGAAATGGGGAAAGTCCTACTTTTGTGACAAGGGCGATTGTCATGAGGGTGGATGCTGCTGGATTAAAGATTCTTGTTATTCATTGTGCTCTTTGACCAGAGTATATTAGATTAATGATAATAGCCATTATAAGTAGTATTGATGTGGTGGACTGTTTTAGGAAATATTTGTTGGATGCTTCTGTAGCTTATGGGTTCATGTTTTTTATTAGAATGGGGATACCATTAACCAGTGTGAGCTTGTTATACAATTATATTTCCTGAGAAAATGGTCAGTAGAATGATGGTAAAAACAATGAGAGTTTATTAGCACAGGAAGGATATACAAAAATATTTTTGGGGTATGGGCCTGTAGCTTACTTAGAGAACTTTACTATATAGCATGTGGTGTAATGTGGTAGGTAGCATGGAGAATGTAAAATTATTAGGAAGAATTCAATTCTAGGAATCAGAGCATTGAAACCTCTATGATTTACTCTATCAAAGTAACTCTTTTGTCAGACATATTTCTTAAATTTGTGGTGGGTTGCCTGGTATGATGACAAGTAGTGAAAACTCTCATATACATAAGATTAATGTTAGTCGTAAAAACACTTTTCATAAGAGATGTATGCGTTGATCATATCAAAATTGTAGGTAGGAGGCTCAAATTCATAGAAAGGAGATTGTTAGATGAGTTTTAATGATGACTTGGGCTGTATATAATTCTGGCACCTAGGGATTGTCGAATGCTCCTAAAAATAGATTGCTGTGGAAATTTTATTATAGGGACATTGACATATTCTCTAGGAGGGACGGGGTGAATGGGCCTGCTACATTTTCTACATTGAAGACATATACAGGTTTTGATGCTACTTCCGTGAAATCAAGTGGGGCTTCGTTGGATTTCGGCTACTGCGGAGATAATCAAATTCTGGGTAGGGGTCAGGAGAAAATTAGTCATAGGTGTTCTTGTGTAATAATTACTGTTGAAAGTGTAAATGATCCATTTATCAGTAAGACTGAGAATAGAATAACTGCTACATTACTTCATATGAGATGATTGTGCTATTGCTCCTAGAGCTCCAGTGAGTGAGTATTTTGAATGTGAAGTTCATCCAGATCTGAGGATGGAGTAAATGGCTAGGTGTGATATGGCTAATAGAAATAATATGCCTACATTTATATTAATTAGTGGATAAGATATGGGAAGAGGAATTCATGTTGTGAGAGCCAGGGTTAAGGCTAGCATTGGGGTTAAGGCTAGCAAGAGAAGCCACCGCAATGAGAAGCCCGCGCACCGCAACAAAGAGTAGCCCCCGCTTGCCGCAACTAGGCAAAGCCTGCGCATAGCAACGAAGACCCAACGCAGCCAAAAACAAATTAATTAATTAATTAGTTAACTATTTTAAACAAAAGTACTATATCCTTCTGTACAGCTTCTCTGGGAAGAACAGAGAGATGGCGTAGGAGAGTGAGAAAGACCAATATTTAGTGCACATCTCTCATGCAGCTGCTCTGCTGGCTCAGATAGATTTATCCCCACTTTACAAAGGAGGAAATAATCTCAGAGAGGTTTAGTAATTTTCCCAAAGCCAAACAGCTATGGAGTGGCAGAACCAAGATCTGAACCAAGTCTGTTACCTTCAAAGCCTAAGTCCTCATCACAACAAAACTCAATTAATATTTACATTTATCGAATTACATTGCAACCTGGGGAGTTCTTGGCACAATCCTGAATAAGAGTGAGAAAGAAAGAAATAGCATTGTTCCTACAGTCAACCCAAATTTTTGGAGCAGCTGCTAGATGCCTGGCCCTTTTTGGGGCTCAGCAGTGATCAAGACAGGAAGAGTCCTGCTTTCATGAACCACGTAGTGGGGAGGAGAGACGGGTGCAACTTGGGTGAGGGATTTCACCTTGCTGGACCTCTGTTTTGTCATCTGGAAAATGGGATGGGTGTTCCTCATTTTCTGGGATTGTCCAGCCCTCACATTCTCTGATTCCATAAGAAGCATTTGTTTTCCTGTTTCTTTAAAATTCATTCAGGCCGTGAGCTGTGATGAATGTTGTTAGCTGCTCCCCAAATCACTCTATTCCCACCCTTTTCCTGTGATCAGGTCTTTCCCGAAACATGACTCACAGTCAGTCAAGTCACAGAACCTAAGGGGCACCCAGCAGAAAAATTCCAACCCTTGCTTCCCAGGAGCTCTGCGGTCTACCTGCCAGGTAAACTTAACTCACCTGGCACAAGGTGGCCATCCCTGGTTTCACATCAACATGATCTCAGGCACAAACCTCCTTGTTTTTCCATTTTGTCTTTAAGTTACTTGTTGAAACAACTGCACAAATATGACACAGATATAAAATCAGTCATCTTCTGCCCCCAGTGCCTACTAATAAATGATTTTCTGCCACTTTAATGATAAAGATAGAACATTTCAACATTCTGCTACCCTTATTATTTGTCATTTTTTTGATATTTCTATTGACTACATCTTTCAATATTTTAACAATGGAACATTTATTTAGGGTGTTCCAGACCCAGCCTTTAGTGGTAAAGGTTTCGTTGTTATATTTCTATTATGTTTCCTTTCAAAATCATTATCCTATTTAAATGGATTAAGTCAATTCTATAGGCATTTATCTTATGATATTGATGAAATTGATACATAGAGGGCAGTAGTACAAGTTGATTGGACTTGAGAACCTCTATTAGCACAGTTAAGTATAAATATGATCTATATGTAAACCAAAGTACAGGCCGAGTGAGATTCTCTGACTTTTTTCCACTGTCTGCCCCTCAAGCCTGTGAGAAATGGAATAGTTCTTGCCCTATCAGTAAACAAAGGATGTCACAGTCTTCAGCACTTGCAGCCCTCCAATGTGAGCCGGCGGGCCCTGAGGCACTCAGGATATGCAAATACAGAATGCAGGCCCCAGAGAGCTGAGGTGCATATCAAAGGAAGGAATTCAGTGAGCCCAGGCAAAGAAAAGCGCCGCATTCCTGACCTTGGGAGAGCTGGTTTTCCTTAGTTAACAATCACCTTTGGATGTTCCCCATTACCTGCGCCAGTTCCCTGCCCTGTCCCCTCCCCCCGGTACTTTAACTCAGGAAGGAAGGAGCGCAGAGGGACTCGGCTGAATAAGGGGCCTGCGCGCCTCGGGAGGAGTTTTCAGCCGCTTTCCCCGCAGTCGGGAAGAGGGGCGCTGACGCTGCAGCCGGACCCTGCGCCTCCCTTGCCCCGTTTCCCCTCAGGACGCTCAGGCCGACCCCCTCCTCACGCCCACCAGGTCTCGCGAGCCAGGACGAGGGCAGGGGCGAGAGGACGGACCAAAGTTCCCGGGAACCAGACGCTGGAGGCCGCTCTTTCTGCACAGCAGCGGCGGGTGGCAGCGAACCCCTGCCCCTCAGAAGCTGGTCTTGTGCTGCCGCCCGGGCACCGGACCAGGCGGAGGGTCGTCGCCCACTTACCCGGCCCGCCGTCCCCGCGACTGTCATGGCTTCGGCCGCCGGGGCACCTCCAGAGCCGGCAGCCTCAGTGAGGTCGCCCTGCCCTCGGGCTCCGGGGCAGTTCCGTGAAGGCGGAGGGAAGAGACCCCGCCTGAGCCGGGAGTTCCAGCTCTGAGGAAACGCGGGCTCTGTTCAGCGCGCAGTGGGTGGGACCGCTCTGCCCCGAGGCCTTCCGGGAGGGAGCGGGGCGGCGGGGGAGGGAGCCGCCAGGAGCGCAGGGCCCCGTCGGGGGTCCTGGAGGGGCGGCCCGGCCTGGGGGCCACGCCCATTGTGGCCGCAGCCCAGGCCTTTTTCCTGGAATCCTACACAAAAAAACTAGAAAGATACACAGTCTATAGTAAATACTCACAAATGATTGTTGCTGCTGTGCTCACTTTTCTATTAAAGGTTTAAAATCCATAAAACACTTTAAGTTCAAAATTAAATGAGAATTTTTACCTTTCTAATTATGTCTCTGATATTCACAGTTGTGGTTAATGAATCAGAGACTGTGGCATCACTAGTTAAAAATCAGCTTGTTAAAAAAATAGAACTCATGCCCACCGGACCTACTGAATCACAATCTGCACTTTTACAATCTCCCCAGTGTACTCGTGTACCCATGAATAGTTGAAAGGTACATTTCTACCTCGACAGGTCTTTTCTCTATGAGAAATACACACATTTTATCCAGTTTGATATAAATAAAACACTCAAAAATGCATATGCCTGTGTTGAAACCATCATTTTATCATTTCTTTTCCAGACAAGTATAGTCTCTATACTGGTTTTGTGGATCACATGCCATACTCTTTTCTTGTAGTTAGAAATAAGGTAGAGAAAGTTACTTTGTAAAAAAAAAATTATATATATATATATATATATATATATATATATATATATATATGTATTAGTGGATAATTAAAGAGACTCTTCTAAATTAAAACCTTCTCTTAACTTGCTGTTTTCTTCTTGGGTCATATTATGAACACTTCCCGTGGCCACATGGCATGTGTACGTTTAATTTCAGGGACTGCTGACATTCCAGGATGTGGCCATAGATTTCTGTCAAGAGGAGTGAGAATGCCTGGACCAAGATCAATGGGAATTTTACAGGGATGTGATGTTAGAGAAGTATAGGAACCTGCTCTCCTTGGGTGAGGATACCTTCCTTCCAGAATTCCTTATCCAACCACAGGGTTTGGAGTGCTTCATTTGTAGAATATCTCCTGGAATCTTCTGCTTCCTACAATAGGGTTTCAGATTGCAACGTTTCAGGAAAGATTGGGAGTTTGTGGGTATAATTTTTCTTATTCTTTTAAAATTGCAGCCTCCCTTTTAATATACTTTGTAACTGCTTGGGATGTGTCTATATGAACTGTGTACTATATGCTTCTGTTATAGTCCTTACAATATTTTATTGCCTTATTTTCTCTAACAATTTTCCATGGATTCTTTGGGCTTAAGGTATATTAAAAGGGAGACTGCGAATCTGGGACTTCCCTGGTGATGCAGTGATTAAGAATTCGCCTGCCAATGCAGGGGACCCGGTTCGATCCCCGGTCCGGGAAGATCTCACGTGCCACGGAACAACTAAGCCATTGGGCCACAACTACTGAGTCTGCACGACACAACTACTGAAGCAGGTGTGTCTTGAGCCCATGCGCCATTTATTTTTGGGAGAATAAAACCACTTCTGAGTGATTAAAATTTAGGCCAGCTAGTCAAAATGCTTTATCACCTGTTCTTCTAAAACACTGGTCAATGGAACAAGTTTTCCTAGGGATAACAGTGTAATTGTATTCTGGAGTTCATATGGGCAATATGGTTTATGACCTTGATGCTGGATCACGACATTTCAACGGTATAACTGCTATTAATTGTCTGTTTGTTCAACGATTAAAGTCTCACGTGATCTGAGTTCAGACTGGAGTCATCCTGGTTGGTTTCTGTCTATTGCAGATTTCTTCCAGTATGAAAGGACAAGAGCAATACGGCTTCCTTTACAAAATGTCTTCGAACTAAATGATGATATAATCTACATTCAATTAATTTATACATACCCTACTGTAGAACAGGGTTCGTTACGCTGGCAGAGCCCGGTAATTATGTAAAACTGAAACTTTTTCTGCACTGGTTCAAGTCCTCTTCCTAAGAATATGTTTATAATCAACATTCTTTCACAAATTACCCAATTTAATTCACCATAGCATTCCTCATATTAACCAAATGGAAAATCCTAGGCTATATACAAATCCAGAAAGGGCCAAAAATCATCAGCCCCCATGGATGATTACAACCCATTGCTGAGGCATTCCAATTACTTATTAAAGAACCACTATGTCCATCAACATCATCAATTTATATATTATTGCCCCAATGCTAGCCATAACCCTGCCTCTCACAACATGAATTCCTCTTCCCATATCTTATCCACTAATTAGTATAAATGTAGGCATATTATTTCTATTAGCCATATCACACCTAGCCATTTATTCCATCCTCATATCTGGATGAACTTCACATTCAAAATACTCACTCACTGGAGCTCCAGGAACAATAGCACAGAGGATCATCTCATATGAAGTAATGTAGCAGTTATTCTATTCTCAGTCTTACTGGTAAATGGATCATTTACACTTTCAACAGTAATTACTACACAAGAACACCTATGACTAATTTTCTCCTGACCCCTACCCAGAATTTGATTATCTCCGCAGTAGCAGAAATCCAGTGAAGCCCCACTTGATTTAACAGAAGTAGAATCAAAACCTGTACATGTCTTCAATGTAGAAAATGTAGCAGGCCCATTCACCGCGTCCTTCCTAGAGAATATGTCAATTTCCCTATAATAAACGTTTCCACAGCAATCTATTTTTAGGAGCATTCGACAATCCCTAGGTGCCAGAATTATAGATTCTTTCATCTTGTAAATATAGTTTTCTTTAAAAAATAATTTTTATAGTTTTACTACCTTTAAACAAAATGTACTCCATTGCTGTGGAATATTCCTTCATAGGAGCGTGCATGGTTCATTTCTGCATCCGTCTGTGATGGCCTTCAGGTTCCTTCAGGTTTGGCTCCTGTGGCTGCCAGTCCATGTCCGTGTGTCCTGGTGCAGGGCTGGTGGGTTTGTGTTCAACTGGGAGGAGCACTGTGGGTCTCTGTGCACGGACTTCGCTATCTGAGGCCCGATTGCTTCAGAAGTGGTTGCATCCCCCCGTTGCGTACCAGGCTTTCCATTGCTCCACATCCTGCTGATATTTGATACTATGTCTTTCATGTCTGCCATTCTGGTAGGTGTATGCACAGTATTTTTCTTATGGCTTTAATCCCTCTGTTGTTAGTGAAGTTGTGCATCTTGTGGTATTCATGGACTATTTCCTGTTGTTTTTGGAAAAGTTTTAAAAATTGTGGTCTGGTACACATAACATAAAATGTACTATCTTAACCATTTTTAAGTGCACATTTCAGGGTCAGGAAATAATTCACACTGTTGTGCAAACCTGACCACCATCATCCTCCAGAACTTTTTCATCTTGCAAAATTGAAACAGTCCCCATTAAACACTCACTCCCCATTGTCCCTCCCTCAGCCTCTGGCCCTCAACATCCTACTTTATGTCTCTATATTTCCGACTGCTCTAGGGGCCTTGTATGAGTGGATCAAGCACTGTTTGTTTTTTTGTGTCTAGCTTACATCACTGAGCATAATGCCCTCAAGGTTCATCCCTGCTGCATCCTGTGTCAGAATTGACTTCCTTTTTAGGCTGAATAGCATTCCCTTGTATTGATGGACCGTGTTTTTCTTCTCCATTCTTCCCTTAGTGGACACATGTAATATCTACATTCATTTCTGCTGTCATAATATTTGTGGAATAAAATCAGAAAGTCCTATGAATCAAAAGTCATTTGCCATTAACTTTTTTCTTAAACTTTTTTGTTGTGGAAAACATCAAGGCTAAGAAAAGGGAAAAATACATGTCAGCTTCACTTGTGTTCAGGAATTAATGCTTTACGGATTCACTTTATTCCCTGTGTGTGTGCTATGCGTGTGCATGTGCCTGTTTGCATAAATATGCTGTGCATGTGGATAGGTATGTGAACTTGCACACATTAGTGTGTGCATGGGCATATGGGTGCATGTGTGTTCACATGCTAGTGTGTGAATATATTTGTGCTGTGCACGTGCATATGTTTGTGTGTGTGCTGTGCCTGCCTGTGCGCACACCTGTGTGTTTGCTGGAACCACTTGCAAGTTGGCTGCAGACTGAATTGTGCCCCAGATATATCCGCACGCAGCTGCTCTAACAATCCTGCGTAGCCACGTAAAGGTCACAGATCTCAGGGATTTAAATGGAGGGAGCAGGATATCCTGACACAGAGTTTGTCTTCCAATGACTGTCACTGTCTCAGTAACATCCTTCACACCTTCTTTAAGCCGCATTCAGGGTCCAGTTTAGACTCCCATTACATTCAGTCACCTGTCCCAGGTCCCCTAAAGCAACAATGTCACCGTTGGAGAGCCCGGCCAAGGCTGGGGGTGCCCCTCCTGTTGGCCTGGCCTCCAGGCCCTGCCCTTGGCTCCTGTTTCCTCATATCTCAGCCAGGCCCCGACTTGGATCGGGCCGCCACCTCTTTCCTCACAGGGTCCCATCACCCAGTCAAGGGGGTTCATTCTCCCCCTAAACACAGCATCAGGAGTTGGGGGCTGACAGTCCACACTGGGTCTCCTTCATGTGAGACCCTGTGCTGTTGAAAGAGCAGGCACCCTGCCCTCGGGGGTGGGGGACTGGGGGGCGACATGCGGCCCACGATGGGCAGGCGGGTCTCCGGGTGGGGCGAGCCAGTGTGCAAGGAGTTCCGCGGTGGGTTCTCCTCTCCAACGGCTTCTGTGCCCCTACCTCTCCCCGTGCCTCCCCTCGAAGACAGCGCGGTGCCCGGGTTGGGAACCATGGGAGCCGTCAGCCACCGCCCCCTCTACACACACACACACACGCACACGCACACGCACACGCACACGCTGCAGGGAAGCAGGACCTGAGTGCAGGGCTCTCAGCGGCCCTGAGCGCCCCGCCCGGAATCGGCCAGCCGAATGGACAGACCGGATCTCCCGGCCCGGACCATGCAGGACTCTCCTGACCTGGCTTGCAGTGTGGCCACCTCCTTCTGGAAGCCTGGGAGTCTGGAATCAGGCCACTTCTTGTCTGTCCTGGCAGCAGACTGGGCTGCACTCTAAGAAGTTCGTGGCTCGCCCGTGGATCCTGACCATCAGGTGGCCAGAGAAATTGGGAACATTTCTGTTTTACCTGTTGAAATGTTTAATGACAAAGATTTTGTTCAGTTTCCTGACGTGGGTGTCCAAAGATGAGAGACCCATGTGTGTGATCTGTACCCCCTATGAGATCAGCCCTAAGCTAGTTTAAACATGATCAAGTTGTGTCTACATGGTAGATTTAGACCTCTGCATGTCCTGTCTACTGATTATGTTTAGAGCTGACCATGTGTTGTCTATAATAAGAAGATTTAGACCTGACCATGTTCTGTGTACGCTAGGACTATGGGGACCTGGGTAGAGACCCGGCCTGGCCTCAGTACTGGGAAGCTCCGTGCCTGCATCTGAATGTCAGTGCTTAGATGTCTAGGGTCTGGAGATGAGGTGGGCTTGTCTACATAACAGCCTCTCTTCTGAGTGTGGTGACCTGGTCCTCCCAAGGGTCAGTGCTATGGTCGGGGCCTTAGTCTTAATCCCTGCCAAGGTTCACCTTCCCTGGGGCTCATGGAGAATCCTCAGGAGGACTACCTGGCAATAATTCCAATTTACCAGCACGTGCATGGTGCATAGGGAAGCAGGTTTAGCTGCTGAATTGATTGCAGGGCACGCAGATCGGGCAAAAGGCCGATGGGTGACAGCTGAGGCTGCTGCTGAGCTCTCCCTCCAGTCTACCGTCCCTACTCAGCAGAGTCCAGAGCTGCCCCTCGGCTTTCTGCCCTGCTCTCCTGTATGTTTTCTCAGCATGTAAGTGAGACGAGAAAGGACTGAACATGCCAGCACCAGGGTCGTGTGTTCAACTCTAGTATGAAAGCTGTACAAACAGTTAAAATCACACAGAACCAAAGTGAGGACAGGAGGACTCCTCTGGGCCAAGTGTGGGGAAAGGAGACCCACCTGACACTTTTTCCCATCCCAGGAGGTCCCAGGGACCCAGCTTGTTTCCACATTGGGGGAGCCCCCTGCAGAGCCATGGTGTCCTGACCAAGGGGACGTGTGACCCCAGGTGCAGGGTCTGGGGAGGTGAGGTCACCCTGGGACTGTGGACATGTGACCCAGGTGGAGGGGTCTGGGGAGGTGGGTCACCCTGGTGAGTGTGGATGTGTGGCCCCAGGTATAGGGTGCGGGGACTGTGTGGGTCTCACCATACCTGCATGGGTCAGGATCACATGGATGGGGAGACCGCATATGCGCTCTTTGCCTGCAGTGTGTCCTGTCCCCTTTGAGATTTCCAACCTCTGCATTAAGGGTGTTGTCCTGATTAACCTGTGGTTCCTTTTCTTCTCTTCATCTTGTCACAAACATATGAGGTCAAGAATGTTCGAGTGGGTTGCTGCTCTGTGTTCCGGTGAGTGACAACACTTGGTGGTATCGTATTAATACTATAGCATATCATACGTCTAATCTATGGGGGTCACCACTGCCTGGGTCCCCCTGGACAGAGGTCAGGTGAGCACAGACTAGCCCCCCCTAAGAATGGTCTCCCACGTGCTCTGTGAGGGTACCGTGATGGCCCCTAAGGTAGGGGACTGTGTCTGGGCCTCCGACATTTGTGATGAAGGGGAGTCGAAATGGAATCTCAATTAACAAGACATTATTTTAAGAATTTATTTTAAGTGAAATAAAACACACGTCACATACCCTTTACCATCATCACCATTTTAAGTGCACGTTTCTGAGGCATCAGATAGATTCACTTTCTCGTGGAGCCATCACCACCATCACTAGAACTTTTCGTCCTGCAAAACCAAAATTCCACAACCATGAAAGTCTCATTCCCCATTCCCTCCCACTGCCCCTGGCACCGATAGCCACTTCAGTCCCTGAGTTGTCGACTCCAGGGCACCCACTGGAGTGGAATCCTGCAGTGTTTGCTGACGGGTCATTTTGGAAGAGCTGACTTTCAGTCTGAAGCGCTGCCTGTTCGCATCTGAAGAATCTGCATTTAAGGAGAGGGTGTATGAGGAAGGGGGTGTATGCGGGACAAAGGTGTCCGGGGTGCAGGTGAGCCAGGACCTGACCAGCTGCCTTTTGGGTCCTCTGGTCCCATCTCTTGGTCTGTGCCTCATCTGCATCATCACTGTCCCCGCTGGCACCGCTGGGGTGTTGTTGTCTGAATGAGAGTCCCCTGGTGCCCCTGTTCTCCTCCCCTCCTCCTGCTGGTTGCGGAGGGAACTGCTTGCTGTGTGGTCTCTACTCCTGAGGCATGAAGGACCCTGTAGCATGGACCTGCAGAGTGTGAGGTGTGGTCCCAAGAGCATGGGGCCCACATAGGACACGACATCGGGCCGTGACAAGTGCTAGGGCTGCCTCATCACTGACAGGGAATGTTGCCCAGATCCTGCTCCAGAGGGCGTGGTGGGTGGCCTGGGACCCTAGAGGCCCCATTCCTATACTGGAGCTTGGAGAGTGCATCCCCATGGGCTGCAGATTCACCCCATATCTAAGACATATCCCTCTGTCCTGTCTTTGAACTCAGGAAAACGAGCTCTCTTGTCCACAACATAGGCCTGGTCCTGTTGATATTAGGATTCTTTAAGTTAGGCGTCCTGGGATAGCAGTTTCTTTTAGGCCTGAGAAGGAACAACTCCGGAGTGTACAACAATTTCAGATGAAACTAATATTCAATGACTATCCCTAACTACTCGGTTGTTGACTTCTATTAGTCATTATTCTCCTGGTTTTAGCTCTGATGTGGGGATTACAGAGGAGTCAACATTTAAATCTTCGTAATCTGTGTATTTGTAGCTTCAGTATCGTTACTGACCCATAGTTTTTATGGTTTGGGAAGAGTTATTGATTTCATGTATCATGTAAAGGATACACAATGATGATAGGGCATTTAAGATTACAATAATAGCTAGTAAATTGTTCACAATTTCTCTACCTGTGCATCTATTGTATGCATATGAGTTTAGATGTCAATATTAGTGAAATGATATAGAGGACTAGAGAACTTATTTTAAAAATCACTATTAATGTGTGAGGAAGAAAATGTAAAAGTTCTTCCATAATCGGTGATGTTGTATCTTGAGAGCCTAGATGAAATTGATATGCCTTAGTCATATACAGGATTTTAGCCTATCATTTAACTTTGACAAAGCTACATCACTTTTTACTTTTATCTCATTTATTGAGGAAGACATAATTGTTATGGTGTTGGCTTGAAACTGGTTGAAAAGGACTTGAGTCCTTCCTTATTTTACATTTACATAGGTAGGATCTTGAAACGTAGGATATGGTGGAGGACATCCGTGTAACCATTCTAGGTTAGGAGTAGCAATTCCCACTGCTAAGACTTCTTGTTTAGACACAAATGCTTTTCAAAGTATGAAGATTATTAGCATTACTGCTGCTACTGAGATGAATGAGCCTAAAGACAAAATATTTCATGTTGTGTGTGCCTCAGGGTACTCAGACTAACGTAGTGACATCCCTGAGAGGCCACGAAAGTGCTGCAGGAAGTCATATTTACTACTACAAATATACTTGTGAGGTGAATTTTTGCTCATGCTGAGTTAACTGTATAACCTAAGAATAGTGGGAATCAGTGTAGAAAGCCTCCTATAATAGTGAAGACTGCTCCCATGGACATTAGGTCATGGAAGTGTGCTACTACATAGTATGTATCCTGGAGGACAATGTCTGGGGATGAGTTGGCTAAGATGATTCCTGTCAAACCACCTACTGTAAAAAGAAAAACTAAAGCCTAAAACTCATAATATAGTAGGAGGTCATATAGTATTACCTCCGTGAACAGTTGCTAACCAGGGACTTCCCTGGTGACGCAGTGGTTAAGAATTCGTCTGCCAATGCAGGGGACACGGGTTCGAGCCCTTGTCTGGGAAGATTCCACATGCCGCGGAGCAAAAAGCCCGTGTGCCACAACTACTGAGCCTGCCCTCTAGAGCCCGCAAGCCACAACTACTGAAGCCCACGCGCCTAGAGGCCGTGCTCTGCAACAAGAGAAGCCACTGCAATGAAAGGGCCGCACACCGCAACGAAGAGTAGCTGCCGCTCACCGCAACCAGAGAAAGCCCATGCGCAGCAACCAAGACCCAACTAAGCCAAAAAAAAAAAAAGAAAAGAAAAGAAAAAGAAAAATTAAATAAAGAGTTGCTAATCAGCTAGATACTTTTACTCCTGTAGGGATAGAAGTAATTACGGTAGCTGATGCAAAGTATGCTCCTGAGTCCACAGCTATCCCTATGGTAAACATATGATGGGCCCACAAGAGAACTCCTAAAAAACCAGTGGACATGACTCATACTATTCCCAGATAGCTGAAAGGCAATTTTTGTCCTAAATAGTAGGTAATGCTATGTGAGTTTATAACAAACCCTGTTAGGCCATGAATACAGACTTCAGGGTGAGCAAAGTATCAAAAGAGGTGTTGGTATAGGATTCGGTCTCCTCCTGCAGGGTCAAAGAAAGTAGTGTTTAGATTTCTATCTCTTAACAGCATGGCAATTCTGGCTGCTTGGACTGAGATTGGTAATTATAGTAATATGGCTATAGTTGGGGAAGATTAAACAAATAATGGTGTTTGGTATTGGGATATGACTGCTGGTTTTGTATTAAAGACAATAGTAATAAAAGTAATAATACCAAGAATTGAGGAGACACCTGCTAAATGTAAGGAGAAAACAGTTAGGTCGCCAGAGGCTCCTGCATGGGCCAGATTGCAGGCTAGAGCTGAATACACCGTCCCACTGGTACCAGAACCAGCTTCTACTATTGGTGATATGAGTAGGAGTAAGAATGATGGGGGAAGTAGTCAAAAGTTTATATGATTTATTGGGGGAAATGCTACTTCAGTTGTCCGAGTTATTAATGGCCCAAGTCAGTTTTCAAAGCCTGCAATCATAACGGGTACAGCTATAAAGAAAATTATTACAAGTGCAGGGACTGTTATGACAACCTTACAGATTTGGGCATCTCCAAGTAGCGGTCCAGGTCAGCATAGCTCAGCCTGGATTAATATAATTAAGGTGCTGCCTGCTACTCCAGCTCAAGCACCAAATAGTAAATATAAAATGCCGATATCTTTGTGATTTGTTGAAAATAATCAGCAGTGTATGAACAGAGGTAAAATGACTGAGTTAGAATTAGACTGTAAATCTAAAGACAGAGATTGAGCCCTCTTTCTGGCAAACCCTGTGGTGAATCAACAAATTGAATTGTAACTTCAGAGAAGCAGCTTCAATTCTGCCAGTGATTATCCTGCCTTTTTTTTTTTTTTCTTTTTTTCTTTCTCAAATGAAGGAGAAGTAGACTGAAGTCAGTTGACTAGAGGATTTGCCTGTTAACTAAAGTTTCCTGGGGTTAAAACTCATCAATCTCGTAAAGATTTGGCTTCAATACAGTGTTTGCTTTACATTCAATTGATGTAGAATAAAGTCTTGCAATCCTTATTTTTAGGAATTAAGTAAATTTCACTTGTTTAGGGTTTTGAAAGCTCTTGGTCTGAACTAACCTAAATTCCTAGTCCAGCACCGATAGAATGGGTGTTGTGTGTAGTAACCGTGTGGGTATTATGATTGGTAATGATAGGAAGGTTATTTCTTTGTATGTTCAAATTGCTTTGTGTTTGTGTTGTTTAATGAAGGGAATATAGTTAGTGATGTGGAGTATGTTAGCTGCAAGTAGAAATATATGCTGAGGACTGCTATGATGGCTATTAGTGTTGGTAGAATGATGTTGTCGTTTTTGTTATCTCTTGGATAATTATTCATTTGGGTAGAAAGCCTGATAGTGATGGGCGATGTCCTAATGATACTATAATGGTGAGGAAAATGATTGTGATGGGAGGTGTTTTATCTCATGTGTGTGATAATGATACTCCTGTAGTACATGATCTGGGCATAAATAAGAAGAAGACAGTGTTGTTATGATATAAATTAGTATGGTTAGGATTGTTATAATCTGAATATACATTATAATAGCTGTTATTCATCCTATATGGGCAATTGATGAGGAGGGTGTAATATTTTCCAGGTGAGTATGGCGAAGTCTGCCTCAGCCTCCAGCTATGATTTATAATATCACTATGATTAATAGTATATTTAGGTTGATGGAAGGTGACCTGTGGTATAAAACTGATAGGGGTGCAATTTTGTCATGTTGATAGCATCAGGTCTGCTGTTCATGGGATGCCTCGTGTGACTTCAGGCACTCAGAAGTGAAATGGGGAAAGTCCTACTTTTGTGACAAGGGCGATTGTCATGAGGGTGGATGCTGCTGGATTAAAGATTCTTGTTATTCATTGTGCTCTTTGACCAGAGTATATTAGATTAATGATAATAGCCATTATAAGTAGTATTGATGTGGTGGACTGTTTTAGGAAATATTTGTTGGATGCTTCTGTAGCTTATGGGTTCATGTTTTTTATTAGAATGGGGATACCATTAACCAGTGTGAGCTTGTTATACAATTATATTTCCTGAGAAAATGGTCAGTAGAATGATGGTAAAAACAATGAGAGTTTATTAGCACAGGAAGGATATACAAAAATATTTTTGGGGTATGGGCCTGTAGCTTACTTAGAGAACTTTACTATATAGCATGTGGTGTAATGTGGTAGGTAGCATGGAGAATGTAAAATTATTAGGAAGAATTCAATTCCAGGAATCAGAGCATTGAAACCTCTATGATTTACTCTATCAAAGTAACTCTTTTGTCAGACATATTTCTTAAATTTGTGGTGGGTTGCCTGGTATGATGACAAGTAGTGAAAACTCTCATATACATAAGATTAATGTTAGTCGTAAAAACACTTTTCATAAGAGATGTATGCGTTGATCATATCAAAATTGTAGGTAGGAGGCTCAAATTCATAGAAAGGAGATTGTTAGATGAGTTTTAATGATGACTTGGGCTGTATATAATTCTGGCACCTAGGGATTGTCGAATGCTCCTAAAAATAGATTGCTGTGGAAATTTTATTATAGGGACATTGACATATTCTCTAGGAGGGACGGGGTGAATGGGCCTGCTACATTTTCTACATTGAAGACATATACAGGTTTTGATGCTACTTCCGTGAAATCAAGTGGGGCTTCGTTGGATTTCGGCTACTGCGGAGATAATCAAATTCTGGGTAGGGGTCAGGAGAAAATTAGTCATAGGTGTTCTTGTGTAATAATTACTGTTGAAAGTGTAAATGATCCATTTATCAGTAAGACTGAGAATAGAATAACTGCTACATTACTTCATATGAGATGATTGTGCTATTGCTCCTAGAGCTCCAGTGAGTGAGTATTTTGAATGTTAAGTTCATCCAGATCTGAGGATGGAGTAAATGGCTAGGTGTGATATGGCTAATAGAAATAATATGCCTACATTTATATTAATTAGTGGATAAGATATGGGAAGAGGAATTCATGTTGTGAGAGCCAGGGTTAAGGCTAGCATTGGGGTTAAGGCTAGCAAGAGAAGCCACCGCAATGAGAAGCCCGCGCACCGCAACAAAGAGTAGCCCCCGCTTGCCGCAACTAGGCAAAGCCTGCGCATAGCAACGAAGACCCAACGCAGCCAAAAACAAATTAATTAATTAATTAGTTAACTATTTTAAACAAAAGTACTATATCCTTCTGTACAGCTTCTCTGGGAAGAACAGAGAGATGGCGTAGGAGAGTGAGAAAGACCAATATTTAGTGCACATCTCTCATGCAGCTGCTCTGCTGGCTCAGATAGATTTATCCCCACTTTACAAAGGAGGAAATAATCTCAGAGAGGTTTAGTAATTTTCCCAAAGCCAAACAGCTATGGAGTGGCAGAACCAAGATCTGAACCAAGTCTGTTACCTTCAAAGCCTAAGTCCTCATCACAACAAAACTCAATTAATATTTACATTTATCGAATTACATTGCAACCTGGGGAGTTCTTGGCACAATCCTGAATAAGAGTGAGAAAGAAAGAAATAGCATTGTTCCTACAGTCAACCCAAATTTTTGGAGCAGCTGCTAGATGCCTGGCCCTTTTTGGGGCTCAGCAGTGATCAAGACAGGAAGAGTCCTGCTTTCATGAACCACGTAGTGGGGAGGAGAGACGGGTGCAACTTGGGTGAGGGATTTCACCTTGCTGGACCTCTGTTTTGTCATCTGGAAAATGGGATGGGTGTTCCTCATTTTCTGGGATTGTCCAGCCCTCACATTCTCTGATTCCATAAGAAGCATTTGTTTTCCTGTTTCTTTAAAATTCATTCAGGCCGTGAGCTGTGATGAATGTTGTTAGCTGCTCCCCAAATCACTCTATTCCCACCCTTTTCCTGTGATCAGGTCTTTCCCGAAACATGACTCACAGTCAGTCAAGTCACAGAACCTAAGGGGCACCCAGCAGAAAAATTCCAACCCTTGCTTCCCAGGAGCTCTGCGGTCTACCTGCCAGGTAAACTTAACTCACCTGGCACAAGGTGGCCATCCCTGGTTTCACATCAACATGATCTCAGGCACAAACCTCCTTGTTTTTCCATTTTGTCTTTAAGTTACTTGTTGAAACAACTGCACAAATATGACACAGATATAAAATCAGGCATCTTCTGCCCCCAGTGCCTACTAATAAATGATTTTCTGCCACTTTAATGATAAAGATAGAACATTTCAACATTCTGCTACCCTTATTATTTGTCATTTTTGTTGATATTTCTATTGACTACATCTTTCAATATTTTAACAATGGAACATTTATTTAGGGTGTTCCAGACCCAGCCTTTAGTGGTAAAGGTTTCGTTGTTATATTTCTATTATGTTTCCTTTCAAAATCATTATCCTATTTAAATGGATTAAGTCAATTCTATAGGCATTTATCTTATGATATTGATGAAATTGATACATAGAGGGCAGTAGTACAAGTTGATTGGACTTGAGAACCTCTATTAGCACAGTTAAGTATAAATATTATCTATATGTAAACCAAAGTACAGGCCGAGTGAGATTCTCTGACTTTTTTCCACTGTCTGCCCCTCAAGCCTGTGAGAAATGGAATAGTTCTTGCCCTATCAGTAAACAATGGATGTCACAGTCTTCAGCACTTGCAGCCCTCCAATGTGAGCCGGCGGGCCCTGAGGCACTCAGGATATGCAAATACAGAATGCAGGCCCCAGAGAGCTGAGGTGCATATCAAAGGAAGGATTTCAGTGAGCCCAGGCAAAGAAAAGCGCCGCATTCCTGACCTTGGGAGAGCTGGTTTTCCTTAGTTAACAATCACCTTTGGATGTTCCCCATTACCTGCGCCAGTCCCCCGCCCTGTCCCCTCCCCCCAGTACTTTAGGTCAAGGAGGAAGGAGCGCAGAGGGACTCGGCTGAATAAGGGGCCTGCGCGCCTCGGGAGGAGTTTTCAGCCGCTTTCACTGCAGTCGGGAAGAGGGGCGCTGACGCTGCAGCCGGACCCTGCGCCTCCCTTGCCCCGTTTCCCCTCAGGACGCTCAGGCCGACCCCCTCCTCACGCCCACCAGGCCTCGCGAGCCAGGACGAGGGCAGGGGCGAGAGGAGGGACCGAAGTTCCCGGGGACCAGACGCTGGAGGCCGCTCTTTCTGCACAGCAGCGGCGGGTGGCAGCGAACCCCTGCCCCTCAGAAGCTGGTCTTGTGCTGCCGCCCGGGCACCGGACCAGGCGGAGGGTCGGCGCCCACTTACCCGGCCCGCCGTCCCCGCGACTGTCATGGCTTCGGCCGCCGGGGCACCTCCAGAGCTGGCAGCCTCAGTGAGGTCGCCCTGCCCTCGGGCTCCGGGGCAGTTCCGTGAAGGCGGAGGGAAGAGACCCCGCCTGAGCCGGGAGTTCCAGCTCTGAGGAAACGCGGGCTCTGTTCAGCGCGCAGTGGGTGGGACCGCTCTGCCCCGAGGCCTTCCGGGAGGGAGCGGGGCGGCGGGGGAGGGAGCCGCCAGGAGCGCAGGGCCCCGTCGGGGGTCCTGGAGGGGCGGCCCGGCCTGGGGGCCACGCCCATTGTGGCCGCAGCCCAGGCCTTTTTCCTGGAATCCTACACAAAAAAACTAGAAAGATACACAGTCTATAGTAAATACTCACAAATGATTGTTGCTGCTGTGCTCACTTTTCTATTAAAGGTTTAAAATCCATAAAACACTTTAAGTTCAAAATTAAATGAGAATTTTTACCTTTCTAATTATGTCTCTGATATTCACAGTTGTGGTTAATGAATCAGAGACTGTGGCATCACTAGTTAAAAATCAGCTTGTTAAAAAAATAGAACTCATGCCCACCGGACCTACTGAATCACAATCTGCACTTTTACAATCTCCCCAGTGTACTCGTGTACCCATGAATAGTTGAAAGGTACATTTCTACCTCGACAGGTCTTTTCTCTATGAGAAATACACACATTTTATCCAGTTTGATATAAATAAAACACTCAAAAATGCATATGCCTGTGTTGAAACCATCATTTTATCATTTCTTTTCCAGACAAGTATAGTCTCTATACTGGTTTTGTGGATCACATGCCATACTCTTTTCTTGTAGTTAGAAATAAGGTAGAGAAAGTTACTTTGTAAAAAAAAAATTATATATATATATATATATATATATATATATATATATATATATATATATGTATTAGTGGATAATTAAAGAGACTCTTCTAAATTAAAACCTTCTCTTAACTTGCTGTTTTCTTCTTGGGTCATATTATGAACACTTCCCGTGGCCACATGGCATGTGTACGTTTAATTTCAGGGACTGCTGACATTCCAGGATGTGGCCATAGATTTCTGTCAAGAGGAGTGAGAATGCCTGGACCAAGATCAATGGGAATTTTACAGGGATGTGATGTTAGAGAAGTATAGGAACCTGCTCTCCTTGGGTGAGGATACCTTCCTTCCAGAATTCCTTATCCAACCACAGGGTTTGGAGTGCTTCATTTGTAGAATATCTCCTGGAATCTTCTGCTTCCTACAATAGGGTTTCAGATTGCAACGTTTCAGGAAAGATTGGGAGTTTGTGGGTATAATTTTTCTTATTCTTTTAAAATTGCAGCCTCCCTTTTAATATACTTTGTAACTGCTTGGGATGTGTCTATATGAACTGTGTACTATATGCTTCTGTTATAGTCCTTACAATATTTTATTGCCTTATTTTCTCTAACAATTTTCCATGGATTCTTTGGGCTTAAGGTATATTAAAAGGGAGACTGCGAATCTGGGACTTCCCTGGTGATGCAGTGATTAAGAATTCGCCTGCCAATGCAGGGGACCCGGTTCGATCCCCGGTCCGGGAAGATCTCACGTGCCACGGAACAACTAAGCCATTGGGCCACAACTACTGAGTCTGCACGCCACAACTACTGAAGCAGGTGTGTCTTGAGCCCATGCGCCATTTATTTTTGGGAGAATAAAACCACTTCTGAGTGATTAAAATTTAGGCCAGCTAGTCAAAATGCTTTATCACCTGTTCTTCTAAAACACTGGTCAATGGAACAAGTTTTCCTAGGGATAACAGTGTAATTGTATTCTGGAGTTCATATGGGCAATATGGTTTATGACCTTGATGCTGGATCACGACATTTCAACGGTATAACTGCTATTAATTGTCTGTTTGTTCAACGATTAAAGTCTCACGTGATCTGAGTTCAGACTGGAGTCATCCTGGTTGGTTTCTGTCTATTGCAGATTTCTTCCAGTATGAAAGGACAAGAGCAATACGGCTTCCTTTACAAAATGTCTTCAAACTAAATGATGATATAATCTACATTCAATTAATTTATACATACCCTACTGTAGAACAGGGTTCGTTACGCTGGCAGAGCCCGGTAATTATGTAAAACTGAAACTTTTTCTGCACTGGTTCAAGTCCTCTTCCTAAGAATATGTTTATAATCAACATTCTTTCACAAATTACCCAATTTAATTCACCATAGCATTCCTCATATTAACCAAATGGAAAATCCTAGGCTATATACAAATCCAGAAAGGGCCAAAAATCATCAGCCCCCATGGATGATTACAACCCATTGCTGAGGCATTCCAATTACTTATTAAAGAACCACTATGTCCATCAACATCATCAATTTATATATTATTGCCCCAATGCTAGCCATAACCCTGCCTCTCACAACATGAATTCCTCTTCCCATATCTTATCCACTAATTAGTATAAATGTAGGCATATTATTTCTATTAGCCATATCACACCTAGCCATTTATTCCATCCTCATATCTGGATGAACTTCACATTCAAAATACTCACTCACTGGAGCTCCAGGAACAATAGCACAGAGGATCATCTCATATGAAGTAATGTAGCAGTTATTCTATTCTCAGTCTTACTGGTAAATGGATCATTTACACTTTCAACAGTAATTACTACACAAGAACACCTATGACTAATTTTCTCCTGACCCCTACCCAGAATTTGATTATCTCCGCAGTAGCAGAAATCCAGTGAAGCCCCACTTGATTTAACAGAAGTAGAATCAAAACCTGTACATGTCTTCAATGTAGAAAATGTAGCAGGCCCATTCACCGCGTCCTTCCTAGAGAATATGTCAATTTCCCTATAATAAACGTTTCCACAGCAATCTATTTTTAGGAGCATTCGACAATCCCTAGGTGCCAGAATTATAGATTCTTTCATCTTGTAAATATAGTTTTCTTTAAAAAATAATTTTTATAGTTTTACTACCTTTAAACAAAATGTACTCCATTGCTGTGGAATATTCCTTCATAGGAGCGTGCATGGTTCATTTCTGCATCCGTCTGTGATGGCCTTCAGGTTCCTTCAGGTTTGGCTCCTGTGGCTGCCAGTCCATGTCCGTGTGTCCTGGTGCAGGGCTGGTGGGTTTGTGTTCAACTGGGAGGAGCACTGTGGGTCTCTGTGCACGGACTTCGCTATCTGAGGCCCGATTGCTTCAGAAGTGGTTGCATCCCCCCGTTGCGTACCAGGCTTTCCATTGCTCCACATCCTGCTGATATTTGATACTATGTCTTTCATGTCTGCCATTCTGGTAGGTGTATGCACAGTATTTTTCTTATGGCTTTAATCCCTCTGTTGTTAGTGAAGTTGTGCATCTTGTGGTATTCATGGACTATTTCCTGTTGTTTTTGGAAAAGTTTTAAAAATTGTGGTCTGGTACACATAACATAAAATGTACTATCTTAACCATTTTTAAGTGCACATTTCAGGCTCAGGAAATAATTCACACTGTTGTGCAAACCTGACCACCATCATCCTCCAGAACTTTTTCATCTTGCAAAATTGAAACAGTCCCCATTAAACACTCACTCCCCATTGTCCCTCCCTCAGCCTCTGGCCCTCAACATCCTACTTTATGTCTCTATATTTCCGACTGCTCTAGGGGCCTTGTATGAGTGGATCAAGCACTGTTTGTTTTTTTGTGTCTAGCTTACATCACTGAGCATAATGCCCTCAAGGTTCATCCCTGCTGCATCCTGTGTCAGAATTGACTTCCTTTTTAGGCTGAATAGCATTCCCTTGTATTGATGGACCGTGTTTTTCTTCTCCATTCTTCCCTTAGTGGACACATGTAATATCTACATTCATTTCTGCTGTCATAATATTTGTGGAATAAAATCAGAAAGTCCTATGAATCAAAAGTCATTTGCCATTAACTTTTTTCTTAAACTTTTTTGTTGTGGAAAACATCAAGGCTAAGAAAAGGGAAAAATACATGTCAGCTTCACTTGTGTTCAGGAATTAATGCTTTACGGATTCACTTTATTCCCTGTGTGTGTGCTATGCGTGTGCATGTGCCTGTTTGCATAAATATGCTGTGCATGTGGATAGGTATGTGAACTTGCACACATTAGTGTGTGCATGGGCATATGGGTGCATGTGTGTTCACATGCTAGTGTGTGAATATATTTGTGCTGTGCACGTGCATATGTTTGTGTGTGTGCTGTGCCTGCCTGTGCGCACACCTGTGTGTTTGCTGGAACCACTTGCAAGTTGGCTGCAGACGGAATTGTGCCCCAGATATATCCGCACGCAGCTGCTCTAACAATCCTGCGTAGCCACGTAAAGGTCACAGATCTCAGGGATTTAAATGGAGGGAGCAGGATATCCTGACACAGAGTTTGTCTTCCAATGACTGTCACTGTCTCAGTAACATCCTTCACACCTTCTTTAAGCCGCATTCAGGGTCCAGTTTAGACTCCCATTACATTCAGTCACCTGTCCCAGGTCCCCTAAAGCAACAATGTCACCGTTGGAGAGCCCGGCCAAGGCTGGGGGTGCCCCTCCTGTTGGCCTGGCCTCCAGGCCCTGCCCTTGGCTCCTGTTTCCTCATATCTCAGCCAGGCCCCGACTTGGATCGGGCCGCCACCTCTTTCCTCACAGGGTCCCATCACCCAGTCAAGGGGGTTCATTCTCCCCCTAAACACAGCATCAGGAGTTGGGGGCTGACAGTCCACACTGGGTCTCCTTCATGTGAGACCCTGTGCTGTTGAAAGAGCAGGCACCCTGCCCTCGGGGGTGGGGGACTGGGGGGCGACATGCGGCCCACGATGGGCAGGCGGGTCTCCGGGTGGGGCGAGCCAGTGTGCAAGGAGTTCCGCGGTGGGTTCTCCTCTCCAACGGCTTCTGTGCCCCTACCTCTCCCCGTGCCTCCCCTCGAAGACAGCGCGGTGCCCGGGTTGGGAACCATGGGAGCCGTCAGCCACCGCCCCCTCTACACACACACACACACGCACACGCACACGCACACGCACACGCTGCAGGGAAGCAGGACCTGAGTGCAGGGCTCTCAGCGGCCCTGAGCGCCCCGCCCGGAATCGGCCAGCCGAATGGACAGACCGGATCTCCCGGCCCGGACCATGCAGGACTCTCCTGACCTGGCTTGCAGTGTGGCCACCTCCTTCTGGAAGCCTGGGAGTCTGGAATCAGGCCACTTCTTGTCTGTCCTGGCAGCAGACTGGGCTGCACTCTAAGAAGTTCGTGGCTCGCCCGTGGATCCTGACCATCAGGTGGCCAGAGAAATTGGGAACATTTCTGTTTTACCTGTTGAAATGTTTAATGACAAAGATTTTGTTCAGTTTCCTGACGTGGGTGTCCAAAGATGAGAGACCCATGTGTGTGATCTGTACCCCCTATGAGATCAGCCCTAAGCTAGTTTAAACATGATCAAGTTGTGTCTACATGGTAGATTTAGACCTCTGCATGTCCTGTCTACTGATTATGTTTAGAGCTGACCATGTGTTGTCTATAATAAGAAGATTTAGACCTGACCATGTTCTGTGTACGCTAGGACTATGGGGACCTGGGTAGAGACCCGGCCTGGCCTCAGTACTGGGAAGCTCCGTGCCTGCATCTGAATGTCAGTGCTTAGATGTCTAGGGTCTGGAGATGAGGTGGGCTTGTCTACATAACAGCCTCTCTTCTGAGTGTGGTGACCTGGTCCTCCCAAGGGTCAGTGCTATGGTCGGGGCCTTAGTCTTAATCCCTGCCAAGGTTCACCTTCCCTGGGGCTCATGGAGAATCCTCAGGAGGACTACCTGGCAATAATTCCAATTTACCAGCACGTGCATGGTGCATAGGGAAGCAGGTTTAGCTGCTGAATTGATTGCAGGGCACGCAGATCGGGCAAAAGGCCGATGGGTGACAGCTGAGGCTGCTGCTGAGCTCTCCCTCCAGTCTACCGTCCCTACTCAGCAGAGTCCAGAGCTGCCCCTCGGCTTTCTGCCCTGCTCTCCTGTATGTTTTCTCAGCATGTAAGTGAGACGAGAAAGGACTGAACATGCCAGCACCAGGGTCGTGTGTTCAACTCTAGTATGAAAGCTGTACAAACAGTTAAAATCACACAGAACCAAAGTGAGGACAGGAGGACTCCTCTGGGCCAAGTGTGGGGAAAGGAGACCCACCTGACACTTTTTCCCATCCCAGGAGGTCCCAGGGACCCAGCTTGTTTCCACATTGGGGGAGCCCCCTGCAGAGCCATGGTGTCCTGACCAAGGGGACGTGTGACCCCAGGTGCAGGGTCTGGGGAGGTGAGGTCACCCTGGGACTGTGGACATGTGACCCAGGTGGAGGGGTCTGGGGAGGTGGGTCACCCTGGTGAGTGTGGATGTGTGGCCCCAGGTATAGGGTGCGGGGACTGTGTGGGTCTCACCATACCTGCATGGGTCAGGATCACATGGATAGGGAGACCGCATATGCGCTCTTTGCCTGCAGTGTGTCCTGTCCCCTTTGAGATTTCCAACCTCTGCATTAAGGGTGTTGTCCTGATTAACCTGTGGTTCCTTTTCTTCTCTTCATCTTGTCACAAACATATGAGGTCAAGAATGTTCGAGTGGGTTGCTGCTCTGTGTTCCGGTGAGTGACAACACTTGGTGGTATCGTATTAATACTATAGCATATCATATGTCTAATCTATGGGGGTCACCACTGCCTGGGTCCCCCTGGACAGAGGTCAGGTGAGCACAGACTAGCCCCCCCTAAGAATGGTCTCCCACGTGCTCTGTGAGGGTACCGTGATGGCCCCTAAGGTAGGGGACTGTGTCTGGGCCTCCGACATTTGTGATGAAGGGGAGTCGAAATGGAATCTCAATTAACAAGACATTATTTTAAGAATTTATTTTAAGTGAAATAAAACACACGTCACATACCCTTTACCATCATCACCATTTTAAGTGCACGTTTCTGAGGCATCAGATAGATTCACTTTCTCGTGGAGCCATCACCACCATCACTAGAACTTTTCGTCCTGCAAAACCAAAATTCCACAACCATGAAAGTCTCATTCCCCATTCCCTCCCACTGCCCCTGGCACCGATAGCCACTTCAGTCCCTGAGTTGTCGACTCCAGGGCACCCACTGGAGTGGAATCCTGCAGTGTTTGCTGACGGGTCATTTTGGAAGAGCTGACTTTCAGTCTGAAGCGCTGCCTGTTCGCATCTGAAGAATCTGCATTTAAGGAGAGGGTGTATGAGGAAGGGGGTGTATGCGGGACAAAGGTGTCCGGGGTGCAGGTGAGCCAGGACCTGACCAGCTGCCTTTTGGGTCCTCTGGTCCCATCTCTTGGTCTGTGCCTCATCTGCATCATCACTGTCCCCGCTGGCACCGCTGGGGTGTTGTTGTCTGAATGAGAGTCCCCTGGTGCCCCTGTTCTCCTCCCCTCCTCCTGCTGGTTGCGGAGGGAACTGCTTGCTGTGTGGTCTCTACTCCTGAGGCATGAAGGACCCTGTAGCATGGACCTGCAGAGTGTGAGGTGTGGTCCCAAGAGCATGGGGCCCACATAGGACACGACATCGGGCCGTGACAAGTGCTAGGGCTGCCTCATCACTGACAGGGAATGTTGCCCAGATCCTGCTCCAGAGGGCGTGGTGGGTGGCCTGGGACCCTAGAGGCCCCATTCCTATACTGGAGCTTGGAGAGTGCATCCCCATGGGCTGCAGATTCACCCCATATCTAAGACATATCCCTCTGTCCTGTCTTTGAACTCAGGAAAACGAGCTCTCTTGTCCACAACATAGGCCTGGTCCTGTTGATATTAGGATTCTTTAAGTTAGGCGTCCTGGGATAGCAGTTTCTTTTAGGCCTGAGAAGGAACAACTCCGGAGTGTACAACAATTTCAGATGAAACTAATATTCAATGACTATCCCTAACTACTCGGTTGTTGACTTCTATTAGTCATTATTCTCCTGGTTTTAGCTCTGATGTGGGGATTACAGAGGAGTCAACATTTAAATCTTCGTAATCTGTGTATTTGTAGCTTCAGTATCGTTACTGACCCATAGTTTTTATGGTTTGGGAAGAGTTATTGATTTCATGTATCATGTAAAGGATACACAATGATGATAGGGCATTTAAGATTACAATAATAGCTAGTAAATTGTTCACAATTTCTCTACCTGTGCATCTATTGTATGCATATGAGTTTAGATGTCAATATTAGTGAAATGATATAGAGGACTAGAGAACTTATTTTAAAAATCACTATTAATGTGTGATGAAGAAAATGTAAAAGTTCTTCCATAATCGGTGATGTTGTATCTTGAGAGCCTAGATGAAATTGATATGCCTTAGTCATATACAGGATTTTAGCCTATCATTTAACTTTGACAAAGCTACATCACTTTTTACTTTTATCTCATTTATTGAGGAAGACATAATTGTTATGGTGTTGGCTTGAAACTGGTTGAAAAGGACTTGAGTCCTTCCTTATTTTACATTTACATAGGTAGGATCTTGAAACGTAGGATATGGTGGAGGACATCCGTGTAACCATTCTAGGTTAGGAGTAGCAATTCCCACTGCTAAGACTTCTTGTTTAGACACAAATGCTTTTCAAAGTATGAAGATTATTAGCATTACTGCTGCTACTGAGATGAATGAGCCTAAAGACAAAATATTTCATGTTGTGTGTGCCTCAGGGTACTCAGACTAACGTAGTGACATCCCTGAGAGGCCACGAAAGTGCTGCAGGAAGTCATATTTACTACTACAAATATACTTGTGAGGTGAATTTTTGCTCATGCTGAGTTAACTGTATAACCTAAGAATAGTGGGAATCAGTGTAGAAAGCCTCCTATAATAGTGAAGACTGCTCCCATGGACATTAGGTCATGGAAGTGTGCTACTACATAGTATGTATCCTGGAGGACAATGTCTGGGGATGAGTTGGCTAAGATGATTCCTGTCAAACCACCTACTGTAAAAAGAAAAACTAAAGCCTAAAACTCATAATATAGTAGGAGGTCATATAGTATTACCTCCGTGAACAGTTGCTAACCAGGGACTTCCCTGGTGACGCAGTGGTTAAGAATTCGTCTGCCAATGCAGGGGACACGGGTTCGAGCCCTTGTCTGGGAAGATTCCACATGCCGCGGAGCAAAAAGCCCGTGTGCCACAACTACTGAGCCTGCCCTCTAGAGCCCGCAAGCCACAACTACTGAAGCCCACGCGCCTAGAGGCCGTGCTCTGCAACAAGAGAAGCCACTGCAATGAAAGGGCCGCACACCGCAACGAAGAGTAGCTGCCGCTCACCGCAACCAGAGAAAGCCCATGCGCAGCAACCAAGACCCAACTCAGCCAAAAAAAAAAAAGAAAAGAAAAGAAAAAGAAAAATTAAATAAAGAGTTGCTAATCAGCTAGATACTTTTACTCCTGTAGGGATAGAAGTAATTACTGTAGCTGATGCAAAGTATGCTCCTGAGTCCACAGCTATCCCTATGGTAAACATATGATGGGCCCACAAGAGAACTCCTAAAAAACCAGTGGACATGACTCATACTATTCCCAGATAGCTGAAAGGCAATTTTTGTCCTAAATAGTAGGTAATGCTATGTGAGTTTATAACAAACCCTGTTAGGCCATGAATACAGACTTCAGGGTGAGCAAAGTATCAAAAGAGGTGTTGGTATAGGATTCGGTCTCCTCCTGCAGGGTCAAAGAAAGTAGTGTTTAGATTTCTATCTCTTAACAGCATGGCAATTCTGGCTGCTTGGACTGAGATTGGTAATTATAGTAATATGGCTATAGTTGGGGAAGATTAAACAAATAATGGTGTTTGGTATTGGGATATGACTGCTGGTTTTGTATTAAAGACAATAGTAATAAAAGTAATAATACCAAGAATTGAGGAGACACCTGCTAAATGTAAGGAGAAAACAGTTAGGTCGCCAGAGGCTCCTGCATGGGCCAGATTGCAGGCTAGAGCTGAATACACCGTCCCACTGGTACCAGAACCAGCTTCTACTATTGGTGATATGAGTAGGAGTAAGAATGATGGGGGAAGTAGTCAAAAGTTTATATGATTTATTGGGGGAAATGCTACTTCAGTTGTCCGAGTTATTAATGGCCCAAGTCAGTTTTCAAAGCCTGCAATCATAACGGGTACAGCTATAAAGAAAATTATTACAAGTGCAGGGACTGTTATGACAACCTTACAGATTTGGGCATCTCCAAGTAGCGGTCCAGGTCAGCATAGCTCAGCCTGGATTAATATAATTAAGGTGCTGCCTGCTACTCCAGCTCAAGCACCAAATAGTAAATATAAAATGCCGATATCTTTGTGATTTGTTGAAAATAATCAGCAGTGTATGAACAGAGGTAAAATGACTGAGTTAGAATTAGACTGTAAATCTAAAGACAGAGATTGAGCCCTCTTTCTGGCAAACCCTGTGGTGAATCAACAAATTGAATCGTAACTTCAGAGAAGCAGCTTCAATTCTGCCAGTGATTATCCTGCCTTTTTTTTTTTTTCTTTTTTTCTTTCTCAAATGAAGGAGAAGTAGACTGAAGTCAGTTGACTAGAGGATTTGCCTGTTAACTAAAGTTTCCTGGGGTTAAAACTCATCAATCTCGTAAAGATTTGGCTTCAATACAGTGTTTGCTTTACATTCAATTGATGTAGAATAAAGTCTTGCAATCCTTATTTTTAGGAATTAAGTAAATTTCACTTGTTTAGGGTTTTGAAAGCTCTTGGTCTGAACTAACCTAAATTCCTAGTCCAGCACCGATAGAATGGGTGTTGTGTGTAGTAACCGTGTGGGTATTATGATTGGTAATGATAGGAAGGTTATTTCTTTGTATGTTCAAATTGCTTTGTGTTTGTGTTGTTTAATGAAGGGAATATAGTTAGTGATGTGGAGTATGTTAGCTGCAAGTAGAAATATATGCTGAGGACTGCTATGATGGCTATTAGTGTTGGTAGAATGATGTTGTCGTTTTTGTTATCTCTTGGATAATTATTCATTTGGGTAGAAAGCCTGATAGTGATGGGCGATGTCCTAATGATACTATAATGGTGAGGAAAATGATTGTGATGGGAGGTGTTTTATCTCATGTGTGTGATAATGATACTCCTGTAGTACATGATCTGGGCATAAATAAGAAGAAGACAGTGTTGTTATGATATAAATTAGTATGGTTAGGATTGTTATAATCTGAATATACATTATAATAGCTGTTATTCATCCTATATGGGCAATTGATGAGGAGGGTGTAATATTTTCCAGGTGAGTATGGCGAAGTCTGCCTCAGCCTCCAGCTATGATTTATAATATCACTATGATTAATAGTATATTTAGGTTGATGGAAGGTGACCTGTGGTATAAAACTGATAGGGGTGCAATTTTGTCATGTTGATAGCATCAGGTCTGCTGTTCATGGGATGCCTCGTGTGACTTCAGGCACTCAGAAGTGAAATGGGGAAAGTCCTACTTTTGTGACAAGGGCGATTGTCATGAGGGTGGATGCTGCTGGATTAAAGATTCTTGTTATTCATTGTGCTCTTTGACCAGAGTATATTAGATTAATGATAATAGCCATTATAAGTAGTATTGATGTGGTGGACTGTTTTAGGAAATATTTGTTGGATGCTTCTGTAGCTTATGGGTTCATGTTTTTTATTAGAATGGGGATACCATTAACCAGTGTGAGCTTGTTATACAATTATATTTCCTGAGAAAATGGTCAGTAGAATGATGGTAAA
Organism: Balaenoptera physalus; assembly: GCF_965194825.1. NCBI lineage: Eukaryota > Metazoa > Chordata > Mammalia > Artiodactyla > Balaenopteridae > Balaenoptera > Balaenoptera physalus. Next base: position 400,099 of record NW_028126501.1, read on the forward strand.
AACAATGAGAGTTTATTAGCACAGGAAGGATATACAAAAATATTTTTGGGGTATGGGCCTGTAGCTTACTTAGAGAACTTTACTATATAGCATGTGGTGTAATGTGGTAGGTAGCATGGAGAATGTAAAATTATTAGGAAGAATTCAATTCCAGGAATCAGAGCATTGAAACCTCTAAGATTTACTCTATCAAAGTAACTCTTTTGTCAGACATATTTCTTAAATTTGTGGTGGGTTGCCTGGTATGATGACAAGTAGTGAAAACTCTCATATACATAAGATTAATGTTAGTCGTAAAAACACTTTTCATAAGAGATGTATGCGTTGATCATATCAAAATTGTAGGTAGGAGGCTCAAATTCATAGAAAGGAGATTGTTAGATGAGTTTTAATGATGACTTGGGCTGTATATAATTCTGGCACCTAGGGATTGTCGAATGCTCCTAAAAATAGATTGCTGTGGAAATTTTATTATAGGGACATTGACATATTCTCTAGGAGGGACGGGGTGAATGGGCATGCTACATTTTCTACATTGAAGACATATACAGGTTTTGATGCTACTTCCGTGAAATCAAGTGGGGCTTCGTTGGATTTCGGCTACTGCGGAGATAATCAAATTCTGGGTAGGGGTCAGGAGAAAATTAGTCATAGGTGTTCTTGTGTAATAATTACTGTTGAAAGTGTAAATGATCCATTTATCAGTAAGACTGAGAATAGAATAACTGCTACATTACTTCATATGAGATGATTGTGCTATTGCTCCTAGAGCTCCAGTGAGTGAGTATTTTGAATGTGAAGTTCATCCAGATCTGAGGATGGAGTAAATGGCTAGGTGTGATATGGCTAATAGAAATAATATGCCTACATTTATATTAATTAGTGGATAAGATATGGGAAGAGGAATTCATGTTGTGAGAGCCAGGGTTAAGGTTAGCATTGGGGCAATAATATATAAATTGATGATGTTGATGGACATAGTGGTTCTTTAATAAGTAATTTGAATGCCTCAGCAATGGGTTGTAATCATCCATGGGGGCTGATGATTTTTGACCCTTTCTGGATTTGTATATAGCCTAGGATTTTCCATTTAGTTAATATGAGGAATTCTATGGTGAATTAAATTGGGTAATTGGTGAAAGAATGTTGATTATAAATATATTCTTAGGAAGAGGACTTGAACCAGTGCAGAAAAAGGTTCAGTTTTACATAATTACCGGGGTCTGCCACCGTAACGAACCCTGTTCTACAGTAGGGTATGTATAAATTAATTGAATGTAGATTATATCATCATTTAGTTTGAAGATATTTTGTAAAGGAAGCCGTATTGCTCTTGTCCTTTCATACTGGAAGAAATCTGCAATAGACAGAAACCAACCAGGATGACTCCACCCTGAACTCAGATCACGTGAGACTTTAATCATTGAACAAACAGACAATTAATAGCAGTTATACCGTTGAAATGTCGTGATCCAGCATCAAGGTCATAAATCATATTGCCCATATGAACTCCAGAATACAATTACACTGTTATTCCTAGTAAAACTTGTTCCATTGACCAGTGTTTTAGAAGAACAGGTGATAAAGCATTTTGAGTAGCTGGCCTAAATTTTAATCACTCAGAAGTGGTTTTATTCTTCAACAAATAAATGGCGCAATGGCTCAAGACACACCGGCTTCAGTAATTGTGGCGTGCAGACTCAGTAGTTGTGGCCCAATGGCTTAGTTGTTCCGTGGCACGTGAGATCTTCCCGGACCGGGGATCGAACCGGGTCCCCTGCATTGGCAGGCGAATTCTTAATCACTGCATCACCAGGGAAGTCCCAGATTCGCAGTCTCCCTTTTAATATACCTTAAGCCCAAAGAATCCATGGAAAATTGTTAGAGAAAATAAGGCAATAAAATATTGTAAGGACTATAACAGAAGCATATAGTACACAGTTCATATAGACACATCCCAAGCAGTTACAAAGTATATTAAAAGGGAGGCTGCAATTTTAAAAGAATAAGAAAAATTATACCCACAAACTCCCAATCTTTCCTGAAACGTTGCAATCTGAAACCCTATTGTAGGAAGCAGAAGATTCCTGGAGACATTGTACAAATGAAGGACTGCAAACCCTGTGGTTGGATAAGGAATTCTGGAAGGAAGGTATCCTCACCCAAGGAGAGCAGGTTCCTATACTTCTCTAACATCACATCCCTGTACAATTCCCATTGATCTTGGTCCAGGCATTCTCACTCCTCTTGACAGAAATCTATGGCCACATACTGGAATGTCAGCAGTCCCTGAAATTCAACGTACACATGCCATGTGGCCACGGGAAGAGTTCATAATATGACCCAAGAAGAAAACAGCAAGTTAAGAGAAGGTTTTAATTTAGAAGAGTGTCTTCAATTATCCACTAATACATATATATATATATATATATATTTACAAAGTAACTTTTTCTACCTTATTTCTAACTACAAGAAAAGAGTATGGCATGTGAGCCACAAAACCAGTATAGAGACTATACTTGTCTGGAAAAGAAATGATAAAATGATGGTTTCAACACAGGCATATGCATTTTTGAGTGTTTTATTTATATCAAACTGGATAAAATGTGTGTATTTCTCATAGAGAAAAGACCTGTCGAGGTAGAAATGTACCTTTCAACTATTCATGGGTACACGAGTACACTGGGGAGATTGTAAAAGTGCAGATTGTGATTCAGTAGGTCCGGTGGGCCTGAGTTCTATTTTTTTAACAAGCTGATTTTTAACTAGTGATGCCACAGTCTCTGATTCATTAACCACAACTGTGAATATCAGACACATAATTAGAAAGGTAAAAATTCACATTTAATTTTGAACTTAAAGTGTTTTATGGATTTACACCTTTAATAGAATAGTGAGCACAGCAGCAACAATCATTTGTGAGTATTTACTATAGACTGTGTATCTTTCTAATTTTTTTGTGTAGGGTTCCAGGAAAAAGGCCTGGGCTGCGGCCACAATGGGCGTGGCCCCCAGGCCGGGCCGCCACTCCAGGACCCCCCACGGGGCCCTGCGCTCCTGGCGGCTCCCTCCCCCGCCGCCCCGCTCCCTCCCGGAAGGCCTCGGGGCAGAGCGGTCCCACCCACTGCGCGCTGAACAGAGCCCGCGTTTCCTCAGAGCTGGAACTCCCGGCTCAGGCGGGGTCTCTTCCCTCCGCCTTCACGGAACTGCCCCGGAGCCCGAGGGCAGGGCGACCTCACTGAGGCTGCCAGCTCTGGAGGTGCCCCGGCGGCCGAAGCCATGACAGTCGCGGGGACGGCGGGCCGGGTAAGTGGGCGCCGACCCTCCGCCTGGTCCGGTGCCCGGGCGGCAGCACAAGACCAGCTTCTGAGGGGCAGGGGTTCGCTGCCACCCGCCGCTGCTGTGCAGAAAGAGCGGCCTCCAGCGTCTGGTCCCCGGGAACTTCGGTCCCTCCTCTCGCCCCTGCCCTCGTCCTGGCTCGCGAGGCCTGGTGGGCGTGAGGAGGGGGTCGGCCTGAGCGTCCTGAGGGGAAACGGGGCAAGGGAGGCGCAGGGTCCGGCTGCAGCGTCAGCGCCCCTCTTCCCGACTTCAGTGAAAGCGGCTGAAAACTCCTCCCGAGGCGCGCAGGCCCCTTATTCAGCCGAGTCCCTCTGCGCTCCTTCCTCCTTGACCTAAAGTACTGGGGGGAGGGGACAGGGCGGGGGACTGGCGCAGGTAATGGGGAACATCCAAAGGTGATTGTTAACTAAGGAAAACCAGCTCTCCCAAGGTGAGGAATGCGGCGCTTTTCTTTGCCTGGGCTCACTGAAATCCTTCCTTTGATATGCACCTCAGCTCTCTGGGGCCTGCATTCTGTATTTGCATATCCTGAGTGCCTCAGGGCCCGCCGGCTCACATTGGAGGGCTGCAAGTGCTGAAGACTGTGACATCCATTGTTTACTGATAGGGCAAGAACTATTCCATTTCTCACAGGCTTGAGGGGCAGACAGTGGAAAAAAGTCAGAGAATCTCACTCGGCCTGTACTTTGGTTTACATATAGATCATATTTATACTTAACTGTGCTAATAGAGGTTCTCAAGTCCAATCAACTTGTACTACTGCCCTCTATGTATCAATTTCATCAATATCATAAGATAAATGCCTATAGAATTGACTTAATCCATTTAAATAGGATAATGATTTTGAAAGGAAACATAATAGAAATATAACAACGAAACCTTTACCACTAAAGGCTGGGTCTGGAACACCCTAAATAAATGTTCCATTGTTAAAATATTGAAAGATGTAGTCAATAGAAATATCAACAAAAATGACAAATAATAAGGGTAGCAGAATGTTGAAATGTTCTATCTTTATCATTAAAGTGGCAGAAAATCATTTATTAGTAGGCACTGGGGGCAGAAGATGCCTGATTTTATATCTGTGTCATATTTGTGCAGTTGTTTCAACAAGTAACTTAAAGACAAAATGGAAAAACAAGGAGGTTTGTGCCTGAGATCATGTTGATGTGAAACCAGGGATGGCCACCTTGTGCCAGGTGAGTTAAGTTTACCTGGCAGGTAGACCGCAGAGCTCCTGGGAAGCAAGGGTTGGAATTTTTCTGCTGGGTGCCCCTTAGGTTCTGTGACTTGACTGACTGTGAGTCATGTTTCGGGAAAGACCTGATCACAGGAAAAGGGTGGGAATAGAGTGATTTGGGGAGCAGCTAACAACATTCATCACAGCTCACGGCCTGAATGAATTTTAAAGAAACAGGAAAACAAATGCTTCTTATGGAATCAGAGAATGTGAGGGCTGGACAATCCCAGAAAATGAGGAACACCCATCCCATTTTCCAGATGACAAAACAGAGGTCCAGCAAGGTGAAATCCCTCACCCAAGTTGCACCCGTCTCTCCTCCCCACTACGTGGTTCATGAAAGCAGGACTCTTCCTGTCTTGATCACTGCTGAGCCCCAAAAAGGGCCAGGCATCTAGCAGCTGCTCCAAAAATTTGGGTTGACTGTAGGAACAATGCTATTTCTTTCTTTCTCACTCTTATTCAGGATTGTGCCAAGAACTCCCCAGGTTGCAATGTAATTCGATAAATGTAAATATTAATTGAGTTTTGTTGTGATGAGGACTTAGGCTTTGAAGGTAACAGCCTTGGTTCAGATCTTGGTTCTGCCACTCCATAGCTGTTTGGCTTTGGGAAAATTACTAAACCTCTCTGAGATTATTTCCTCCTTTGTAAAGTGGGGATAAATCTATCTGAGCCAGCAGAGCAGCTGCATGAGAGATGTGCACTAAATATTGGTCTTTCTCACTCTCCTACGCCATCTCTCTGTTCTTCCCAGAGAAGCTGTACAGAAGGATATAGTACTTTTGTTTAAAATAGTTAACTAATTAATTAATTAATTTGTTTTTGGCTGCGTTGGGTCTTCGTTGCTATGCGCAGGCTTTGCCTAGTTGCGGCAAGCGGGGGCTACTCTTTGTTGCGGTGCGCGGGCTTCTCATTGCGGTGGCTTCTCTTGCTAGCCTTAACCCCAATGCTAGCCTTAACCCTGGCTCTCACAACATGAATTCCTCTTCCCATATCTTATCCACTAATTAATATAAATGTAGGCATATTATTTCTATTAGCCATATCACACCTAGCCATTTACTCCATCCTCAGATCTGGATGAACTTCACATTCAAAATACTCACTCAAAAAAAAAAAAAAAAAAAAAAAAATACTCACTCACTGGAGCTCTAGGAGCAATAGCACAATCATCTCATATGAAGTAATGTAGCAGTTATTCTATTCTCAGTCTTACTGATAAATGGATCATTTACACTTTCAACAGTAATTATTACACAAGAACACCTATGACTAATTTTCTCCTGACCCCTACCCAGAATTTGATTATCTCCGCAGTAGCCGAAATCCAACGAAGCCCCACTTGATTTCACGGAAGTAGCATCAAAACCTGTATATGTCTTCAATGTAGAAAATGTAGCAGGCCCATTCACCCCGTCCCTCCTAGAGAATATGTCAATGTCCCTATAATAAAATTTCCACAGCAATCTATTTTTAGGAGCATTCGACAATCCCTAGGTGCCAGAATTATATACAGCCCAAGTCATCATTAAAACTCATCTAACAATCTCCTTTCTATGAATTTGAGCCTCCTACCTACAATTTTGATATGATCAACGCATACATCTCTTATGAAAAGTGTTTTTACGACTAACATTAATCTTATGTATATGAGAGTTTTCACTACTTGTCATCATACCAGGCAACCCACCACAAATTTAAGAAATATGTCTGACAAAAGAGTTACTTTGATAGAGTAAATCTTAGAGGTTTCAATGCTCTGATTCCTGGAATTGAATTCTTCCTAATAATTTTACATTCTCCATGCTACCTACCACATTACACCACATGCTATATAGTAAAGTTCTCTAAGTAAGCTACAGGCCCATACCCCAAAAATATTTTTGTATATCCTTCCTGTGCTAATAAACTCTCATTGTTTTTACCATCATTCTACTGACCATTTTCTCAGGAAATATAATTGTATAACAAGCTCACACTGGTTAATGGTATCCCCATTCTAATAAAAAACATGAACCCATAAGCTACAGAAGCATCCAACAAATATTTCCTAAAACAGTCCACCACATCAATACTACTTATAATGGCTATTATCATTAATCTAATATACTCTGGTCAAAGAGCACAATGAATAACAAGAATCTTTAATCCAGCAGCATCCACCCTCATGACAATCGCCCTTGTCACAAAAGTAGGACTTTCCCCATTTCACTTCTGAGTGCCTGAAGTCACACGAGGCATCCCATGAACAGCAGACCTGATGCTATCAACATGACAAAATTGCACCCCTATCAGTTTTATACCACAGGTCACCTTCCATCAACCTAAATATACTATTAATCATAGTGATATTATAAATCATAGCTGGAGGCTGAGGCAGACTTCGCCATACTCACCTGGAAAATATTACACCCTCCTCATCAATTGCCCATATAGGATGAATAACAGCTATTATAATGTATATTCAGATTATAACAATCCTAACCATACTAATTTATATCATAACAACACTGTCTTCTTCTTATTTATGCCCAGATCATGTACTACAAGAGTATCATTATCACACACATGAGATAAAACACCTCCCATCACAATCATTTTCCTCACCATTATAGTATCATTAGGACATCGCCCATCACTATCAGGCTTTCTACCCAAATGAATAATTATCCAAGAGATAACAAAAACGACAACATCATTCTACCAACACTAATAGCCATCATAGCAGTCCTCAGCATATATTTCTACTTGCAGCTAACATACTCCACATCACTAACTATATTCCCTTCATTAAACAACACAAACACAAAGCAATTTGAACATACAAAGAAATAACCTTCCTATCATTACCAATCATAATACCCACACGGTTACTACACACAACACCCATTCTATCGGTGCTGGACTAGGAATTTAGGTTAGTTCAGACCAAGAGCTTTCAAAACCCTAAACAAGTGAAATTTACTTAATTCCTAAAAATAAGGATTGCAAGACTTTATTCTACATCAATTGAATGTAAAGCAAACACTGTATTGAAGCCAAATCTTTACGAGATTGATGAGTTTTAACCCCAGGAAACTTTAGTTAACAGGCAAATCCTCTAGTCAACTGACTTCAGTCTACTTCTCCTTCATTTGAGAAAGAAAAAAAGAAAAAAAAAAAAAAAGGCAGGATAATCACTGGCAGAATTGAAGCTGCTTCTCTGAAGTTACAATTCAATTTGTTGATTCACCACAGGGTTTGCCAGAAAGAGGGCTCAATCTCTGTCTTTAGATTTACAGTCTAATTCTAACTCAGTCATTTTACCTCTGTTCATACACTGCTGATTATTTTCAACAAATCACAAAGATATCGGCATTTTATATTTACTATTTGGTGCTTGAGCTGGAGTAGCAGGCAGCACCTTAATTATATTAATCCAGGCTGAGCTATGCTGACCTGGACCGCTACTTGGAGATGCCCAAATCTGTAAGGTTGTCATAACAGTCCCTGCACTTGTAATAATTTTCTTTATAGCTGTACCCGTTATGATTGCAGGCTTTGAAAACTGACTTGGGCCATTAATAACTCGGACAACTGAAGTAGCATTTCCCCCAATAAATCATATAAACTTTTGACTACTTCCCCCATCATTCTTACTCCTACTCATATCACCAATAGTAGAAGCTGGTTCTGGTACCAGTGGGACGGTGTATTCAGCTCTAGCCTGCAATCTGGCCCATGCAGGAGCCTCTGGCGACCTAACTGTTTTCTCCTTACATTTAGCAGGTGTCTCCTCAATTCTTGGTATTATTACTTTTATTACTATTGTCTTTAATACAAAACCAGCAGTCATATCCCAATACCAAACACCATTATTTGTTTAATCTTCCCCAACTATAGCCATATTACTATAATTACCAATCTCAGTCCAAGCAGCCAGAATTGCCATGCTGTTAAGAGATAGAAATCTAAACACTACTTTCTTTGACCCTGCAGGAGGAGACCGAATCCTATACCAACACCTCTTTTGATACTTTGCTCACCCTGAAGTCTGTATTCATGGCCTAACAGGGTTTGTTATAAACTCACATAGCATTACCTACTATTTAGGACAAAAATTGCCTTTCAGCTATCTGGGAATAGTATGAGTCATGTCCACTGGTTTTTTAGGAGTTCTCTTGTGGGCCCATCATATGTTTACCATAGGGATAGCTGTGGACTCAGGAGCATACTTTGCATCAGCTACCGTAATTACTTCTATCCCTACAGGAGTAAAAGTATCTAGCTGATTAGCAACTCTTTATTTAATTTTTCTTTTTCTTTTCTTTTCTTTTTTTTTTTTGGCTGAGTTGGGTCTTGGTTGCTGCGCATGGGCTTTCTCTGGTTGCGGTGAGCGGCAGCTACTCTTCGTTGCGGTGTGCGGCCCTTTCATTGCAGTGGCTTCTCTTGTTGCAGAGCACGGCCTCTAGGCGCGTGGGCTTCAGTAGTTGTGGCTTGCGGGCTCTAGAGGGCAGGCTCAGTAGTTGTGGCACACGGGCTTTTTGCTCCGCGGCATGTGGAATCTTCCCAGACAAGGGCTCGAACCCGTGTCCCCTGCATTGGCAGACGAATTCTTAACCACTGCGTCACCAGGGAAGTCCCTGGTTAGCAACTGTTCACGGAGGTAATACTATATGACCTCCTACTATATTATGAGTTTTAGGCTTTAGTTTTTCTTTTTACAGTAGGTGGTTTGACAGGAATCATCTTAGCCAACTCATCCCCAGACATTGTCCTCCAGGATACATACTCTGTAGTAGCACACTTCCATGACCTAATGTCCATGGGAGCAGTCTTCACTATTATAGGAGGCTTTCTACACTGATTCCCACTATTCTTAGGTTATACAGTTAACTCAGCATGAGCAAAAATTCACCTCACAAGTATATTTGTAGTAGTAAATATGACTTCCTGCAGCACTTTCGTGGCCTCTCAGGGATGTCACTACGTTAGTCTGAGTACCCTGAGGCACACACAACATGAAATATTTTGTCTTTAGGCTCATTCATCTCAGTAGCAGCAGTAATGCTAATAATCTTCATACTTTGAAAAGCATTTGTGTCTAAACAAGAAGTCTTAGCAGTGGGAATTGCTACTCCTAACCTAGAATGGTTACACGGATGTCCTCCACCATATCCTACGTTTCAAGATCCTACCTATGTAAATGTAAAATAAGGAAGGACTCAAGTCCTTTTCAACCAGTTTCAAGCCAACACCATAACAATTATGTCTTCCTCAATAAATGAGATAAAAGTAAAAAGTGAGGTAGCTTTGTCAAAGTTAAATGATAGGCTAAAATCCTGTATATGACTAAGGCATATCAATTTCATCTAGGCTCTCAAGATACAACATCACCGATTATGGAAGAACTTTTACATTTTCTTCATCACACATTAATAGTGATTTTTAAAATAAGTTCTCTAGTCCTCTATATCATTTCACTAATATTGACATCTAAACTCATATGCATACAATAGATGCACAGGTAGAGAAATTGTGAACAATTTACTAGCTATTATTGTAATCTTAAATGCCCTATCATCATTGTGTATCCTTTACATGATACATGAAATCAATAACTCTTCCCAAACCATAAAAACTATGGGTCAGTAACGATACTGAAGCTACAAATACACAGATTACGAAGATTTAAATGTTGACTCCTCTGTAATCCCCACATCAGAGCTAAAACCAGGAGAATAATGACTAATAGAAGTCAACAACCGAGTAGTTAGGGATAGTCATTGAATATTAGTTTCATCTGAAATTGTTGTACACTCCGGAGTTGTTCCTTCTCAGGCCTAAAAGAAACTGCTATCCCAGGACGCCTAACTTAAAGAATCCTAATATCAACAGGACCAGGCCTATGTTGTGGACAAGAGAGCTCGTTTTCCTGAGTTCAAAGACAGGACAGAGGGATATGTCTTAGATATGGGGTGAATCTGCAGCCCATGGGGATGCACTCTCCAAGCTCCAGTATAGGAATGGGGCCTCTAGGGTCCCAGGCCACCCACCACGCCCCCTGGAGCAGGATCTGGGCAACATTCCCTGTCAGTGATGAGGCAGCCCTAGCACTTGTCACGGCCCGATGTCGTGTCCTATGTGGGCCCCATGCTCTTGGGACCACACCTCACACTCTGCAGGTCCATGCTACAGGGTCCTTCATGCCTCAGGAGTAGAGACCACACAGCAAGCAGTTCCCTCCGCAACCAGCAGGAGGAGGGGAGGAGAACAGGGGCACCAGGGGACTCTCATTCAGACAACAACACCCCAGCGGTGCCAGCGGGGACAGTGATGATGCAGATGAGGCACAGACCAAGAGATGGGACCAGAGGACCCAAAAGGCAGCTGGTCAGGTCCTGGCTCACCTGCACCCCGGACACCTTTGTCCCGCATACACCCCCTTCCTCATACACCCTCTCCTTAAATGCAGATTCTTCAGATGCGAACAGGCAGCGCTTCAGACTGAAAGTCAGCTCTTCCAAAATGACCCGTCAGCAAACACTGCAGGATTCCACTCCAGTGGGTGCCCTGGAGTCGACAACTCAGGGACTGAAGTGGCTATCGGTGCCAGGGGCAGTGGGAGGGAATGGGGAATGAGACTTTCATGGTTGTGGAATTTTGGTTTTGCAGGACGAAAAGTTCTAGTGATGGTGGTGATGGCTCCACGAGAAAGTGAATCTATCTGATGCCTCAGAAACGTGCACTTAAAATGGTGATGATGGTAAAGGGTATGTGACGTGTGTTTTATTTCACTTAAAATAAATTCTTAAAATAATGTCTTGTTAATTGAGATTCCATTTCGACTCCCCTTCATCACAAATGTCGGAGGCCCAGACACAGTCCCCTACCTTAGGGGCCATCACGGTACCCTCACAGAGCATGTGGGAGACCATTCTTAGGGGGGGCTAGTCTGTGCTCACCTGACCTCTGTCCAGGGGGACCCAGGCAGTGGTGACCCCCATAGATTAGACATATGATATGCTATAGTATTAATACGATACCACCAAGTGTTGTCACTCACCGGAACACAGAGCAGCAACCCACTCGAACATTCTTGACCTCATATGTTTGTGACAAGATGAAGAGAAGAAAAGGAACCACAGGTTAATCAGGACAACACCCTTAATGCAGAGGTTGGAAATCTCAAAGGGGACAGGACACACTGCAGGCAAAGAGCGCATATGCGGTCTCCCTATCCATGTGATCCTGACCCATGCAGGTATGGTGAGACCCACACAGTCCCCGCACCCTATACCTGGGGCCACACATCCACACTCACCAGGGTGACCCACCTCCCCAGACCCCTCCACCTGGGTCACATGTCCACAGTCCCAGGGTGACCTCACCTCCCCAGACCCTGCACCTGGGGTCACACGTCCCCTTGGTCAGGACACCATGGCTCTGCAGGGGGCTCCCCCAATGTGGAAACAAGCTGGGTCCCTGGGACCTCCTGGGATGGGAAAAAGTGTCAGGTGGGTCTCCTTTCCCCACACTTGGCCCAGAGGAGTCCTCCTGTCCTCACTTTGGTTCTGTGTGATTTTAACTGTTTGTACAGCTTTCATACTAGAGTTGAACACACGACCCTGGTGCTGGCATGTTCAGTCCTTTCTCGTCTCACTTACATGCTGAGAAAACATACAGGAGAGCAGGGCAGAAAGCCGAGGGGCAGCTCTGGACTCTGCTGAGTAGGGACGGTAGACTGGAGGGAGAGCTCAGCAGCAGCCTCAGCTGTCACCCATCGGCCTTTTGCCCGATCTGCGTGCCCTGCAATCAATTCAGCAGCTAAACCTGCTTCCCTATGCACCATGCACGTGCTGGTAAATTGGAATTATTGCCAGGTAGTCCTCCTGAGGATTCTCCATGAGCCCCAGGGAAGGTGAACCTTGGCAGGGATTAAGACTAAGGCCCCGACCATAGCACTGACCCTTGGGAGGACCAGGTCACCACACTCAGAAGAGAGGCTGTTATGTAGACAAGCCCACCTCATCTCCAGACCCTAGACATCTAAGCACTGACATTCAGATGCAGGCACGGAGCTTCCCAGTACTGAGGCCAGGCCGGGTCTCTACCCAGGTCCCCATAGTCCTAGCGTACACAGAACATGGTCAGGTCTAAATCTTCTTATTATAGACAACACATGGTCAGCTCTAAACATAATCAGTAGACAGGACATGCAGAGGTCTAAATCTACCATGTAGACACAACTTGATCATGTTTAAACTAGCTTAGGGCTGATCTCATAGGGGGTACAGATCACACACATGGGTCTCTCATCTTTGGACACCCACGTCAGGAAACTGAACAAAATCTTTGTCATTAAACATTTCAACAGGTAAAACAGAAATGTTCCCAATTTCTCTGGCCACCTGATGGTCAGGATCCACGGGCGAGCCACGAACTTCTTAGAGTGCAGCCCAGTCTGCTGCCAGGACAGACAAGAAGTGGCCTGATTCCAGACTCCCAGGCTTCCAGAAGGAGGTGGCCACACTGCAAGCCAGGTCAGGAGAGTCCTGCATGGTCCGGGCCGGGAGATCCGGTCTGTCCATTCGGCTGGCCGATTCCGGGCGGGGCGCTCAGGGCCGCTGAGAGCCCTGCACTCAGGTCCTGCTTCCCTGCAGCGTGTGCGTGTGCGTGTGCGTGTGCGTGTGTGTGTGTGTGTAGAGGGGGCGGTGGCTGACGGCTCCCATGGTTCCCAACCCGGGCACCGCGCTGTCTTCGAGGGGAGGCACGGGGAGAGGTAGGGGCACAGAAGCCGTTGGAGAGGAGAACCCACCGCGGAACTCCTTGCACACTGGCTCGCCCCACCCGGAGACCCGCCTGCCCATCGTGGGCCGCATGTCGCCCCCCAGTCCCCCACCCCCGAGGGCAGGGTGCCTGCTCTTTCAACAGCACAGGGTCTCACATGAAGGAGACCCAGTGTGGACTGTCAGCCCCCAACTCCTGATGCTGTGTTTAGGGGGAGAATGAACCCCCTTGACTGGGTGATGGGACCCTGTGAGGAAAGAGGTGGCGGCCCGATCCAAGTCGGGGCCTGGCTGAGATATGAGGAAACAGGAGCCAAGGGCAGGGCCTGGAGGCCAGGCCAACAGGAGGGGCACCCCCAGCCTTGGCCGGGCTCTCCAACGGTGACATTGTTGCTTTAGGGGACCTGGGACAGGTGACTGAATGTAATGGGAGTCTAAACTGGACCCTGAATGCGGCTTAAAGAAGGTGTGAAGGATGTTACTGAGACAGTGACAGTCATTGGAAGACAAACTCTGTGTCAGGATATCCTGCTCCCTCCATTTAAATCCCTGAGATCTGTGACCTTTACGTGGCTACGCAGGATTGTTAGAGCAGCTGCGTGCGGATATATCTGGGGCACAATTCAGTCTGCAGCCAACTTGCAAGTGGTTCCAGCAAACACACAGGTGTGCGCACAGGCAGGCACAGCACACACACAAACATATGCACGTGCACAGCACAAATATATTCACACACTAGCATGTGAACACACATGCACCCATATGCCCATGCACAGACTAATGTGTGCAAGTTCACATACCTATCCACATGCACAGCATATTTATGCAAACAGGCACATGCACACGCATAGCACACACACAGGGAATAAAGTGAATCCGTAAAGCATTAATTCCTGAACACAAGTGAAGCTGACATGTATTTTTCCCTTTTCTTAGCCTTGATGTTTTCCACAACAAAAAAGTTTAAGAAAAAAGTTAATGGCAAATGACTTTTGATTCATAGGACTTTCTGATTTTATTCCACAAATATTATGACAGCAGAAATGAATGTAGATATTACATGTGTCCACTAAGGGAAGAATGGAGAAGAAAAACACGGTCCATCAATACAAGGGAATGCTATTCAGCCTAAAAAGGAAGTCAATTCTGACACAGGATGCAGCAGGGATGAACCTTGAGGGCATTATGCTCAGTGATGTAAGCTAGACACAAAAAAACAAACAGTGCTTGATCCACTCATACAAGGCCCCTAGAGCAGTCGGAAATATAGAGACATAAAGTAGGATGTTGAGGGCCAGAGGCTGAGGGAGGGACAATGGGGAGTGAGTGTTTAATGGGGACTGTTTCAATTTTGCAAGATGAAAAAGTTCTGGAGGATGATGGTGGTCAGGTTTGCACAACAGTGTGAATTATTTCCTGACCCTGAAATGTGCACTTAAAAATGGTTAAGATAGTACATTTTATGTTATGTGTACCAGACCACAATTTTTAAAACTTTTCCAAAAACAACAGGAAATAGTCCATGAATACCACAAGATGCACAACTTCACTAACAACAGAGGGATTAAAGCCATAAGAAAAATACTGTGCATACACCTACCAGAATGGCAGACATGAAAGACATAGTATCAAATATCAGCAGGATGTGGAGCAATGGAAAGCCTGGTACGCAACGGGGGGATGCAACCACTTCTGAAGCAATCGGGCCTCAGATAGCGAAGTCCGTGCACAGAGACCCACAGTGCTCCTCCCAGTTGAACACAAACCCACCAGCCCTGCACCAGGACACACGGACATGGACTGGCAGCCACAGGAGCCAAACCTGAAGGAACCTGAAGGCCATCACAGACGGATGCAGAAATGAACCATGCACGCTCCTATGAAGGAATATTCCACAGCAATGGAGTACATTTTGTTTAAAGGTAGTAAAACTATAAAAATTATTTTTTAAAGAAAACTATATTTACAAGATGAAAGAATCTATAATTCTGTCACCTAGGGATTGTCGAATGCTCCTAAAAATAGATTGCTGTGGAAACGTTTATTATAGGGAAATTGACATATTCTCTAGGAAGGACGCGGTGAATGGGCCTGCTACATTTTCTACATTGAAGACATGTACAGGTTTTGATTCTACTTCTGTTAAATCAAGTGGGGCTTCACTGGATTTCTGCTACTGCGGAGATAATCAAATTCTGGGTAGGGGTCAGGAGAAAATTAGTCATAGGTGTTCTTGTGTAGTAATTACTGTTGAAAGTGTAAATGATCCATTTACCAGTAAGACTGAGAATAGAATAACTGCTACATTACTTCATATGAGATGATCCTCTGTGCTATTGTTCCTGGAGCTCCAGTGAGTGAGTATTTTGAATGTGAAGTTCATCCAGATATGAGGATGGAATAAATGGCTAGGTGTGATATGGCTAATAGAAATAATATGCCTACATTTATACTAATTAGTGGATAAGATATGGGAAGAGGAATTCATGTTGTGAGAGGCAGGGTTATGGCTAGCATTGGGGCAATAATATATAAATTGATGATGTTGATGGACATAGTGGTTCTTTAATAAGTAATTGGAATGCCTCAGCAATGGGTTGTAATCATCCATGGGGGCTGATGATTTTTGGCCCTTTCTGGATTTGTATATAGCCTAGGATTTTCCATTTGGTTAATATGAGGAATGCTATGGTGAATTAAATTGGGTAATTTGTGAAAGAATGTTGATTATAAACATATTCTTAGGAAGAGGACTTGAACCAGTGCAGAAAAAGTTTCAGTTTTACATAATTACCGGGCTCTGCCAGCGTAACGAACCCTGTTCTACAGTAGGGTATGTATAAATTAATTGAATGTAGATTATATCATCATTTAGTTTGAAGACATTTTGTAAAGGAAGCCGTATTGCTCTTGTCCTTTCATACTGGAAGAAATCTGCAATAGACAGAAACCAACCAGGATGACTCCAGTCTGAACTCAGATCACGTGAGACTTTAATCGTTGAACAAACAGACAATTAATAGCAGTTATACCGTTGAAATGTCGTGATCCAGCATCAAGGTCATAAACCATATTGCCCATATGAACTCCAGAATACAATTACACTGTTATCCCTAGGAAAACTTGTTCCATTGACCAGTGTTTTAGAAGAACAGGTGATAAAGCATTTTGACTAGCTGGCCTAAATTTTAATCACTCAGAAGTGGTTTTATTCTCCCAAAAATAAATGGCGCATGGGCTCAAGACACACCTGCTTCAGTAGTTGTGGCGTGCAGACTCAGTAGTTGTGGCCCAATGGCTTAGTTGTTCCGTGGCACGTGAGATCTTCCCGGACCGGGGATCGAACCGGGTCCCCTGCATTGGCAGGCGAATTCTTAATCACTGCATCACCAGGGAAGTCCCAGATTCGCAGTCTCCCTTTTAATATACCTTAAGCCCAAAGAATCCATGGAAAATTGTTAGAGAAAATAAGGCAATAAAATATTGTAAGGACTATAACAGAAGCATATAGTACACAGTTCATATAGACACATCCCAAGCAGTTACAAAGTATATTAAAAGGGAGGCTGCAATTTTAAAAGAATAAGAAAAATTATACCCACAAACTCCCAATCTTTCCTGAAACGTTGCAATCTGAAACCCTATTGTAGGAAGCAGAAGATTCCAGGAGATATTCTACAAATGAAGCACTCCAAACCCTGTGGTTGGATAAGGAATTCTGGAAGGAAGGTATCCTCACCCAAGGAGAGCAGGTTCCTATACTTCTCTAACATCACATCCCTGTAAAATTCCCATTGATCTTGGTCCAGGCATTCTCACTCCTCTTGACAGAAATCTATGGCCACATCCTGGAATGTCAGCAGTCCCTGAAATTAAACGTACACGTGCCATGTGGCCACGGGAAGTGTTCATAATATGACCCAAGAAGAAAACAGCAAGTTAAGAGAAGGTTTTAATTTAGAAGAGTCTCTTTAATTATCCACTAATACATATATATATATATATATATATATATATATATATATATATATATAATTTTTTTTTTACAAAGTAACTTTCTCTACCTTATTTCTAACTACAAGAAAAGAGTATGGCATGTGATCCACAAAACCAGTATAGAGACTATACTTGTCTGGAAAAGAAATGATAAAATGATGGTTTCAACACAGGCATATGCATTTTTGAGTGTTTTATTTATATCAAACTGGATAAAATGTGTGTATTTCTCATAGAGAAAAGACCTGTCGAGGTAGAAATGTACCTTTCAACTATTCATGGGTACACGAGTACACTGGGGAGATTGTAAAAGTGCAGATTGTGATTCAGTAGGTCCGGTGGGCATGAGTTCTATTTTTTTAACAAGCTGATTTTTAACTAGTGATGCCACAGTCTCTGATTCATTAACCACAACTGTGAATATCAGAGACATAATTAGAAAGGTAAAAATTCTCATTTAATTTTGAACTTAAAGTGTTTTATGGATTTTAAACCTTTAATAGAAAAGTGAGCACAGCAGCAACAATCATTTGTGAGTATTTACTATAGACTGTGTATCTTTCTAGTTTTTTTGTGTAGGATTCCAGGAAAAAGGCCTGGGCTGCGGCCACAATGGGCGTGGCCCCCAGGCCGGGCCGCCCCTCCAGGACCCCCGACGGGGCCCTGCGCTCCTGGCGGCTCCCTCCCCCGCCGCCCCGCTCCCTCCCGGAAGGCCTTGGGGCAGAGCGGTCCCACCCACTGCGCGCTGAACAGAGCCCGCGTTTCCTCAGAGCTGGAACTCCCGGCTCAGGCGGGGTCTCTTCCCTCCGCCTTCACGGAACTGCCCCGGAGCCCGAGGGCAGGGCGACCTCACTGAGGCTGCCGGCTCTGGAGGTGCCCCGGCGGCCGAAGCCATGACAGTCGCGGGGACGGCGGGCTGGGTAAGTGGGCGACGACCCTCCGCCTGGTCCGGTGCCCGGGCGGCAGCACAAGACCAGCTTCTGAGGGGCAGGGGTTCGCTGCCACCCGCCGCTGCTGTGCAGAAAGAGCGGCCTCCAGCGTCTGGTTCCCGGGAACTTTGGTCCGTCCTCTCGCCCCTGCCCTCGTCCTGGCTCGCGAGACCTGGTGGGCGTGAGGAGGGGGTCGGCCTGAGCGTCCTGAGGGGAAACGGGGCAAGGGAGGCGCAGGGTCCGGCTGCAGCGTCAGCGCCCCTCTTCCCGACTGCGGGGAAAGCGGCTGAAAACTCCTCCCGAGGCGCGCAGGCCCCTTATTCAGCCGAGTCCCTCTGCGCTCCTTCCTTCCTGAGTTAAAGTACCGGGGGGAGGGGACAGGGCAGGGAACTGGCGCAGGTAATGGGGAACATCCAAAGGTGATTGTTAACTAAGGAAAACCAGCTCTCCCAAGGTCAGGAATGCGGCGCTTTTCTTTGCCTGGGCTCACTGAATTCCTTCCTTTGATATGCACCTCAGCTCTCTGGGGCCTGCATTCTGTATTTGCATATCCTGAGTGCCTCAGGGCCCGCCGGCTCACATTGGAGGGCTGCAAGTGCTGAAGACTGTGACATCCTTTGTTTACTGATAGGGCAAGAACTATTCCATTTCTCACAGGCTTGAGGGGCAGACAGTGGAAAAAAGTCAGAGAATCTCACTCGGCCTGTACTTTGGTTTACATATAGATCATATTTATACTTAACTGTGCTAATAGAGGTTCTCAAGTCCAATCAACTTGTACTACTGCCCTCTATGTATCAATTTCATCAATATCATAAGATAAATGCCTATAGAATTGACTTAATCCATTTAAATAGGATAATGATTTTGAAAGGAAACATAATAGAAATATAACAACGAAACCTTTACCACTAAAGGCTGGGTCTGGAACACCCTAAATAAATGTTCCATTGTTAAAATATTGAAAGATGTAGTCAATAGAAATATCAAAAAAATGACAAATAATAAGGGTAGCAGAATGTTGAAATGTTCTATCTTTATCATTAAAGTGGCAGAAAATCATTTATTAGTAGGCACTGGGGGCAGAAGATGACTGATTTTATATCTGTGTCATATTTGTGCAGTTGTTTCAACAAGTAACTTAAAGACAAAATGGAAAAACAAGGAGGTTTGTGCCTGAGATCATGTTGATGTGAAACCAGGGATGGCCACCTTGTGCCAGGTGAGCTAAGTTTACCTGGCAGGTAGACCGCAGAGCTCCTGGGAAGCAAGGGTTGGAATTTTTCTGCTGGGTGCCCCTTAGGTTCTGTGACTTGACTGACTGTGAGTCATGTTTCGGGAAAGACCTGATCACAGGAAAAGGGTGGGAATAGAGTGATTTGGGGAGCAGCTAACAACATTCATCACAGCTCACGGCCTGAATGAATTTTAAAGAAATAGGAAAACAAATGCTTCTTATGGAATCAGAGAATGTGAGGGCTGGACAATCCCAGAAAATGAGGAACACCCATCCCATTTTCCAGATGACAAAACAGAGGTCCAGCAAGGTGAAATCCCTCACCCAAGTTGCACCCGTCTCTCCTCCCCACTACGTGGTTCATGAAAGCAGGACTCTTCCTGTCTTGATCACTGCTGAGCCCCAAAAAGGGCCAGGCATCTAGCAGCTGCTCCAAAAATTTGGGTTGACTGTAGGAACAATGCTATTTCTTTCTTTCTCACTCTTATTCAGGATTGTGCCAAGAACTCCCCAGGTTGCAATGTAATTCGATAAATGTAAATATTAATTGAGTTTTGTTGTGATGAGGACTTAGGCTTTGAAGGTAACAGCCTTGGTTCAGATCTTGGTTCTGCCACTCCATAGCTGTTTGGCTTTGGGAAAATTACTAAACCTCTCTGAGATTATTTCCTCCTTTGTAAAGTGGGGATAAATCTATCTGAGCCAGCAGAGCAGCTGCATGAGAGATGTGCACTAAATATTGGTCTTTCTCACTCTCCTACGCCATCTCTCTGTTCTTCCCAGAGAAGCTGTACAGAAGGATATAGTACTTTTGTTTAAAATAGTTAACTAATTAATTAATTAATTTGTTTTTGGCTGCGTTGGGTCTTCGTTGCTATGCGCAGGCTTTGCCTAGTTGCGGCAAGCGGGGGCTACTCTTTGTTGCGGTGCGCGGGCTTCTCATTGCGGTGGCTTCTCTTGCTAGCCTTAACCCCAATGCTAGCCTTAACCCTGGCTCTCACAACATGAATTCCTCTTCCCATATCTTATCCACTAATTAATATAAATGTAGGCATATTATTTCTATTAGCCATATCACACCTAGCCATTTACTCCATCCTCAGATCTGGATGAACTTCACATTCAAAATACTCACTCACTGGAGCTCTAGGAGCAATAGCACAATCATCTCATATGAAGTAATGTAGCAGTTATTCTATTCTCAGTCTTACTGATAAATGGATCATTTACACTTTCAACAGTAATTATTACACAAGAACACCTATGACTAATTTTCTCCTGACCCCTACCCAGAATTTGATTATCTCCGCAGTAGCCGAAATCCAACGAAGCCCCACTTGATTTCACGGAAGTAGCATCAAAACCTGTATATGTCTTCAATGTAGAAAATGTAGCAGGCCCATTCACCCCGTCCCTCCTAGAGAATATGTCAATGTCCCTATAATAAAATTTCCACAGCAATCTATTTTTAGGAGCATTCGACAATCCCTAGGTGCCAGAATTATATACAGCCCAAGTCATCATTAAAACTCATCTAACAATCTCCTTTCTATGAATTTGAGCCTCCTACCTACAATTTTGATATGATCAACGCATACATCTCTTATGAAAAGTGTTTTTACGACTAACATTAATCTTATGTATATGAGAGTTTTCACTACTTGTCATCATACCAGGCAACCCACCACAAATTTAAGAAATATGTCTGACAAAAGAGTTACTTTGATAGAGTAAATCTTAGAGGTTTCAATGCTCTGATTCCTGGAATTGAATTCTTCCTAATAATTTTACATTCTCCATGCTACCTACCACATTACACCACATGCTATATAGTAAAGTTCTCTAAGTAAGCTACAGGCCCATACCCCAAAAATATTTTTGTATATCCTTCCTGTGCTAATAAACTCTCATTGTTTTTACCATCATTCTACTGACCATTTTCTCAGGAAATATAATTGTATAACAAGCTCACACTGGTTAATGGTATCCCCATTCTAATAAAAAACATGAACCCATAAGCTACAGAAGCATCCAACAAATATTTCCTAAAACAGTCCACCACATCAATACTACTTATAATGGCTATTATCATTAATCTAATATACTCTGGTCAAAGAGCACAATGAATAACAAGAATCTTTAATCCAGCAGCATCCACCCTCATGACAATCGCCCTTGTCACAAAAGTAGGACTTTCCCCATTTCACTTCTGAGTGCCTGAAGTCACACGAGGCATCCCATGAACAGCAGACCTGATGCTATCAACATGACAAAATTGCACCCCTATCAGTTTTATACCACAGGTCACCTTCCATCAACCTAAATATACTATTAATCATAGTGATATTATAAATCATAGCTGGAGGCTGAGGCAGACTTCGCCATACTCACCTGGAAAATATTACACCCTCCTCATCAATTGCCCATATAGGATGAATAACAGCTATTATAATGTATATTCAGATTATAACAATCCTAACCATACTAATTTATATCATAACAACACTGTCTTCTTCTTATTTATGCCCAGATCATGTACTACAAGAGTATCATTATCACACACATGAGATAAAACACCTCCCATCACAATCATTTTCCTCACCATTATAGTATCATTAGGACATCGCCCATCACTATCAGGCTTTCTACCCAAATGAATAATTATCCAAGAGATAACAAAAACGACAACATCATTCTACCAACACTAATAGCCATCATAGCAGTCCTCAGCATATATTTCTACTTGCAGCTAACATACTCCACATCACTAACTATATTCCCTTCATTAAACAACACAAACACAAAGCAATTTGAACATACAAAGAAATAACCTTCCTATCATTACCAATCATAATACCCACACGGTTACTACACACAACACCCATTCTATCGGTGCTGGACTAGGAATTTAGGTTAGTTCAGACCAAGAGCTTTCAAAACCCTAAACAAGTGAAATTTACTTAATTCCTAAAAATAAGGATTGCAAGACTTTATTCTACATCAATTGAATGTAAAGCAAACACTGTATTGAAGCCAAATCTTTACGAGATTGATGAGTTTTAACCCCAGGAAACTTTAGTTAACAGGCAAATCCTCTAGTCAACTGACTTCAGTCTACTTCTCCTTCATTTGAGAAAGAAAAAAAGAAAAAAAAAAAAAAAGGCAGGATAATCACTGGCAGAATTGAAGCTGCTTCTCTGAAGTTACAATTCAATTTGTTGATTCACCACAGGGTTTGCCAGAAAGAGGGCTCAATCTCTGTCTTTAGATTTACAGTCTAATTCTAACTCAGTCATTTTACCTCTGTTCATACACTGCTGATTATTTTCAACAAATCACAAAGATATCGGCATTTTATATTTACTATTTGGTGCTTGAGCTGGAGTAGCAGGCAGCACCTTAATTATATTAATCCAGGCTGAGCTATGCTGACCTGGACCGCTACTTGGAGATGCCCAAATCTGTAAGGTTGTCATAACAGTCCCTGCACTTGTAATAATTTTCTTTATAGCTGTACCCGTTATGATTGCAGGCTTTGAAAACTGACTTGGGCCATTAATAACTCGGACAACTGAAGTAGCATTTCCCCCAATAAATCATATAAACTTTTGACTACTTCCCCCATCATTCTTACTCCTACTCATATCACCAATAGTAGAAGCTGGTTCTGGTACCAGTGGGACGGTGTATTCAGCTCTAGCCTGCAATCTGGCCCATGCAGGAGCCTCTGGCGACCTAACTGTTTTCTCCTTACATTTAGCAGGTGTCTCCTCAATTCTTGGTATTATTACTTTTATTACTATTGTCTTTAATACAAAACCAGCAGTCATATCCCAATACCAAACACCATTATTTGTTTAATCTTCCCCAACTATAGCCATATTACTATAATTACCAATCTCAGTCCAAGCAGCCAGAATTGCCATGCTGTTAAGAGATAGAAATCTAAACACTACTTTCTTTGACCCTGCAGGAGGAGACCGAATCCTATACCAACACCTCTTTTGATACTTTGCTCACCCTGAAGTCTGTATTCATGGCCTAACAGGGTTTGTTATAAACTCACATAGCATTACCTACTATTTAGGACAAAAATTGCCTTTCAGCTATCTGGGAATAGTATGAGTCATGTCCACTGGTTTTTTAGGAGTTCTCTTGTGGGCCCATCATATGTTTACCATAGGGATAGCTGTGGACTCAGGAGCATACTTTGCATCAGCTACCGTAATTACTTCTATCCCTACAGGAGTAAAAGTATCTAGCTGATTAGCAACTCTTTATTTAATTTTTCTTTTTCTTTTCTTTTCTTTTTTTTTTTTGGCTGAGTTGGGTCTTGGTTGCTGCGCATGGGCTTTCTCTGGTTGCGGTGAGCGGCAGCTACTCTTCGTTGCGGTGTGCGGCCCTTTCATTGCAGTGGCTTCTCTTGTTGCAGAGCACGGCCTCTAGGCGCGTGGGCTTCAGTAGTTGTGGCTTGCGGGCTCTAGAGGGCAGGCTCAGTAGTTGTGGCACACGGGCTTTTTGCTCCGCGGCATGTGGAATCTTCCCAGACAAGGGCTCGAACCCGTGTCCCCTGCATTGGCAGACGAATTCTTAACCACTGCGTCACCAGGGAAGTCCCTGGTTAGCAACTGTTCACGGAGGTAATACTATATGACCTCCTACTATATTATGAGTTTTAGGCTTTAGTTTTTCTTTTTACAGTAGGTGGTTTGACAGGAATCATCTTAGCCAACTCATCCCCAGACATTGTCCTCCAGGATACATACTCTGTAGTAGCACACTTCCATGACCTAATGTCCATGGGAGCAGTCTTCACTATTATAGGAGGCTTTCTACACTGATTCCCACTATTCTTAGGTTATACAGTTAACTCAGCATGAGCAAAAATTCACCTCACAAGTATATTTGTAGTAGTAAATATGACTTCCTGCAGCACTTTCGTGGCCTCTCAGGGATGTCACTACGTTAGTCTGAGTACCCTGAGGCACACACAACATGAAATATTTTGTCTTTAGGCTCATTCATCTCAGTAGCAGCAGTAATGCTAATAATCTTCATACTTTGAAAAGCATTTGTGTCTAAACAAGAAGTCTTAGCAGTGGGAATTGCTACTCCTAACCTAGAATGGTTACACGGATGTCCTCCACCATATCCTACGTTTCAAGATCCTACCTATGTAAATGTAAAATAAGGAAGGACTCAAGTCCTTTTCAACCAGTTTCAAGCCAACACCATAACAATTATGTCTTCCTCAATAAATGAGATAAAAGTAAAAAGTGATGTAGCTTTGTCAAAGTTAAATGATAGGCTAAAATCCTGTATATGACTAAGGCATATCAATTTCATCTAGGCTCTCAAGATACAACATCACCGATTATGGAAGAACTTTTACATTTTCTTCATCACACATTAATAGTGATTTTTAAAATAAGTTCTCTAGTCCTCTATATCATTTCACTAATATTGACATCTAAACTCATATGCATACAATAGATGCACAGGTAGAGAAATTGTGAACAATTTACTAGCTATTATTGTAATCTTAAATGCCCTATCATCATTGTGTATCCTTTACATGATACATGAAATCAATAACTCTTCCCAAACCATAAAAACTATGGGTCAGTAACGATACTGAAGCTACAAATACACAGATTACGAAGATTTAAATGTTGACTCCTCTGTAATCCCCACATCAGAGCTAAAACCAGGAGAATAATGACTAATAGAAGTCAACAACCGAGTAGTTAGGGATAGTCATTGAATATTAGTTTCATCTGAAATTGTTGTACACTCCGGAGTTGTTCCTTCTCAGGCCTAAAAGAAACTGCTATCCCAGGACGCCTAACTTAAAGAATCCTAATATCAACAGGACCAGGCCTATGTTGTGGACAAGAGAGCTCGTTTTCCTGAGTTCAAAGACAGGACAGAGGGATATGTCTTAGATATGGGGTGAATCTGCAGCCCATGGGGATGCACTCTCCAAGCTCCAGTATAGGAATGGGGCCTCTAGGGTCCCAGGCCACCCACCACGCCCTCTGGAGCAGGATCTGGGCAACATTCCCTGTCAGTGATGAGGCAGCCCTAGCACTTGTCACGGCCCGATGTCGTGTCCTATGTGGGCCCCATGCTCTTGGGACCACACCTCACACTCTGCAGGTCCATGCTACAGGGTCCTTCATGCCTCAGGAGTAGAGACCACACAGCAAGCAGTTCCCTCCGCAACCAGCAGGAGGAGGGGAGGAGAACAGGGGCACCAGGGGACTCTCATTCAGACAACAACACCCCAGCGGTGCCAGCGGGGACAGTGATGATGCAGATGAGGCACAGACCAAGAGATGGGACCAGAGGACCCAAAAGGCAGCTGGTCAGGTCCTGGCTCACCTGCACCCCGGACACCTTTGTCCCGCATACACCCCCTTCCTCATACACCCTCTCCTTAAATGCAGATTCTTCAGATGCGAACAGGCAGCGCTTCAGACTGAAAGTCAGCTCTTCCAAAATGACCCGTCAGCAAACACTGCAGGATTCCACTCCAGTGGGTGCCCTGGAGTCGACAACTCAGGGACTGAAGTGGCTATCGGTGCCAGGGGCAGTGGGAGGGAATGGGGAATGAGACTTTCATGGTTGTGGAATTTTGGTTTTGCAGGACGAAAAGTTCTAGTGATGGTGGTGATGGCTCCACGAGAAAGTGAATCTATCTGATGCCTCAGAAACGTGCACTTAAAATGGTGATGATGGTAAAGGGTATGTGACGTGTGTTTTATTTCACTTAAAATAAATTCTTAAAATAATGTCTTGTTAATTGAGATTCCATTTCGACTCCCCTTCATCACAAATGTCGGAGGCCCAGACACAGTCCCCTACCTTAGGGGCCATCACGGTACCCTCACAGAGCATGTGGGAGACCATTCTTAGGGGGGGCTAGTCTGTGCTCACCTGACCTCTGTCCAGGGGGACCCAGGCAGTGGTGACCCCCATAGATTAGACATATGATATGCTATAGTATTAATACGATACCACCAAGTGTTGTCACTCACCGGAACACAGAGCAGCAACCCACTCGAACATTCTTGACCTCATATGTTTGTGACAAGATGAAGAGAAGAAAAGGAACCACAGGTTAATCAGGACAACACCCTTAATGCAGAGGTTGGAAATCTCAAAGGGGACAGGACACACTGCAGGCAAAGAGCGCATATGCGGTCTCCCTATCCATGTGATCCTGACCCATGCAGGTATGGTGAGACCCACACAGTCCCCGCACCCTATACCTGGGGCCACACATCCACACTCACCAGGGTGACCCACCTCCCCAGACCCCTCCACCTGGGTCACATGTCCACAGTCCCAGGGTGACCTCACCTCCCCAGACCCTGCACCTGGGGTCACACGTCCCCTTGGTCAGGACACCATGGCTCTGCAGGGGGCTCCCCCAATGTGGAAACAAGCTGGGTCCCTGGGACCTCCTGGGATGGGAAAAAGTGTCAGGTGGGTCTCCTTTCCCCACACTTGGCCCAGAGGAGTCCTCCTGTCCTCACTTTGGTTCTGTGTGATTTTAACTGTTTGTACAGCTTTCATACTAGAGTTGAACACACGACCCTGGTGCTGGCATGTTCAGTCCTTTCTCGTCTCACTTACATGCTGAGAAAACATACAGGAGAGCAGGGCAGAAAGCCGAGGGGCAGCTCTGGACTCTGCTGAGTAGGGACGGTAGACTGGAGGGAGAGCTCAGCAGCAGCCTCAGCTGTCACCCATCGGCCTTTTGCCCGATCTGCGTGCCCTGCAATCAATTCAGCAGCTAAACCTGCTTCCCTATGCACCATGCACGTGCTGGTAAATTGGAATTATTGCCAGGTAGTCCTCCTGAGGATTCTCCATGAGCCCCAGGGAAGGTGAACCTTGGCAGGGATTAAGACTAAGGCCCCGACCATAGCACTGACCCTTGGGAGGACCAGGTCACCACACTCAGAAGAGAGGCTGTTATGTAGACAAGCCCACCTCATCTCCAGACCCTAGACATCTAAGCACTGACATTCAGATGCAGGCACGGAGCTTCCCAGTACTGAGGCCAGGCCGGGTCTCTACCCAGGTCCCCATAGTCCTAGCGTACACAGAACATGGTCAGGTCTAAATCTTCTTATTATAGACAACACATGGTCAGCTCTAAACATAATCAGTAGACAGGACATGCAGAGGTCTAAATCTACCATGTAGACACAACTTGATCATGTTTAAACTAGCTTAGGGCTGATCTCATAGGGGGTACAGATCACACACATGGGTCTCTCATCTTTGGACACCCACGTCAGGAAACTGAACAAAATCTTTGTCATTAAACATTTCAACAGGTAAAACAGAAATGTTCCCAATTTCTCTGGCCACCTGATGGTCAGGATCCACGGGCGAGCCACGAACTTCTTAGAGTGCAGCCCAGTCTGCTGCCAGGACAGACAAGAAGTGGCCTGATTCCAGACTCCCAGGCTTCCAGAAGGAGGTGGCCACACTGCAAGCCAGGTCAGGAGAGTCCTGCATGGTCCGGGCCGGGAGATCCGGTCTGTCCATTCGGCTGGCCGATTCCGGGCGGGGCGCTCAGGGCCGCTGAGAGCCCTGCACTCAGGTCCTGCTTCCCTGCAGCGTGTGCGTGTGCGTGTGCGTGTGCGTGTGTGTGTGTGTGTAGAGGGGGCGGTGGCTGACGGCTCCCATGGTTCCCAACCCGGGCACCGCGCTGTCTTCGAGGGGAGGCACGGGGAGAGGTAGGGGCACAGAAGCCGTTGGAGAGGAGAACCCACCGCGGAACTCCTTGCACACTGGCTCGCCCCACCCGGAGACCCGCCTGCCCATCGTGGGCCGCATGTCGCCCCCCAGTCCCCCACCCCCGAGGGCAGGGTGCCTGCTCTTTCAACAGCACAGGGTCTCACATGAAGGAGACCCAGTGTGGACTGTCAGCCCCCAACTCCTGATGCTGTGTTTAGGGGGAGAATGAACCCCCTTGACTGGGTGATGGGACCCTGTGAGGAAAGAGGTGGCGGCCCGATCCAAGTCGGGGCCTGGCTGAGATATGAGGAAACAGGAGCCAAGGGCAGGGCCTGGAGGCCAGGCCAACAGGAGGGGCACCCCCAGCCTTGGCCGGGCTCTCCAACGGTGACATTGTTGCTTTAGGGGACCTGGGACAGGTGACTGAATGTAATGGGAGTCTAAACTGGACCCTGAATGCGGCTTAAAGAAGGTGTGAAGGATGTTACTGAGACAGTGACAGTCATTGGAAGACAAACTCTGTGTCAGGATATCCTGCTCCCTCCATTTAAATCCCTGAGATCTGTGACCTTTACGTGGCTACGCAGGATTGTTAGAGCAGCTGCGTGCGGATATATCTGGGGCACAATTCAGTCTGCAGCCAACTTGCAAGTGGTTCCAGCAAACACACAGGTGTGCGCACAGGCAGGCACAGCACACACACAAACATATGCACGTGCACAGCACAAATATATTCACACACTAGCATGTGAACACACATGCACCCATATGCCCATGCACAGACTAATGTGTGCAAGTTCACATACCTATCCACATGCACAGCATATTTATGCAAACAGGCACATGCACACGCATAGCACACACACAGGGAATAAAGTGAATCCGTAAAGCATTAATTCCTGAACACAAGTGAAGCTGACATGTATTTTTCCCTTTTCTTAGCCTTGATGTTTTCCACAACAAAAAAGTTTAAGAAAAAAGTTAATGGCAAATGACTTTTGATTCATAGGACTTTCTGATTTTATTCCACAAATATTATGACAGCAGAAATGAATGTAGATATTACATGTGTCCACTAAGGGAAGAATGGAGAAGAAAAACACGGTCCATCAATACAAGGGAATGCTATTCAGCCTAAAAAGGAAGTCAATTCTGACACAGGATGCAGCAGGGATGAACCTTGAGGGCATTATGCTCAGTGATGTAAGCTAGACACAAAAAAACAAACAGTGCTTGATCCACTCATACAAGGCCCCTAGAGCAGTCGGAAATATAGAGACATAAAGTAGGATGTTGAGGGCCAGAGGCTGAGGGAGGGACAATGGGGAGTGAGTGTTTAATGGGGACTGTTTCAATTTTGCAAGATGAAAAAGTTCTGGAGGATGATGGTGGTCAGGTTTGCACAACAGTGTGAATTATTTCCTGACCCTGAAATGTGCACTTAAAAATGGTTAAGATAGTACATTTTATGTTATGTGTACCAGACCACAATTTTTAAAACTTTTCCAAAAACAACAGGAAATAGTCCATGAATACCACAAGATGCACAACTTCACTAACAACAGAGGGATTAAAGCCATAAGAAAAATACTGTGCATACACCTACCAGAATGGCAGACATGAAAGACATAGTATCAAATATCAGCAGGATGTGGAGCAATGGAAAGCCTGGTACGCAACGGGGGGATGCAACCACTTCTGAAGCAATCGGGCCTCAGATAGCGAAGTCCGTGCACAGAGACCCACAGTGCTCCTCCCAGTTGAACACAAACCCACCAGCCCTGCACCAGGACACACGGACATGGACTGGCAGCCACAGGAGCCAAACCTGAAGGAACCTGAAGGCCATCACAGACGGATGCAGAAATGAACCATGCACGCTCCTATGAAGGAATATTCCACAGCAATGGAGTACATTTTGTTTAAAGGTAGTAAAACTATAAAAATTATTTTTTAAAGAAAACTATATTTACAAGATGAAAGAATCTATAATTCTGTCACCTAGGGATTGTCGAATGCTCCTAAAAATAGATTGCTGTGGAAACGTTTATTATAGGGAAATTGACATATTCTCTAGGAAGGACGCGGTGAATGGGCCTGCTACATTTTCTACATTGAAGACATGTACAGGTTTTGATTCTACTTCTGTTAAATCAAGTGGGGCTTCACTGGATTTCTGCTACTGCGGAGATAATCAAATTCTGGGTAGGGGTCAGGAGAAAATTAGTCATAGGTGTTCTTGTGTAGTAATTACTGTTGAAAGTGTAAATGATCCATTTACCAGTAAGACTGAGAATAGAATAACTGCTACATTACTTCATATGAGATGATCCTCTGTGCTATTGTTCCTGGAGCTCCAGTGAGTGAGTATTTTGAATGTGAAGTTCATCCAGATATGAGGATGGAATAAATGGCTAGGTGTGATATGGCTAATAGAAATAATATGCCTACATTTATACTAATTAGTGGATAAGATATGGGAAGAGGAATTCATGTTGTGAGAGGCAGGGTTATGGCTAGCATTGGGGCAATAATATATAAATTGATGATGTTGATGGACATAGTGGTTCTTTAATAAGTAATTGGAATGCCTCAGCAATGGGTTGTAATCATCCATGGGGGCTGATGATTTTTGGCCCTTTCTGGATTTGTATATAGCCTAGGATTTTCCATTTGGTTAATATGAGGAATGCTATGGTGAATTAAATTGGGTAATTTGTGAAAGAATGTTGATTATAAACATATTCTTAGGAAGAGGACTTGAACCAGTGCAGAAAAAGTTTCAGTTTTACATAATTACCGGGCTCTGCCAGCGTAACGAACCCTGTTCTACAGTAGGGTATGTATAAATTAATTGAATGTAGATTATATCATCATTTAGTTTGAAGACATTTTGTAAAGGAAGCCGTATTGCTCTTGTCCTTTCATACTGGAAGAAATCTGCAATAGACAGAAACCAACCAGGATGACTCCAGTCTGAACTCAGATCACGTGAGACTTTAATCGTTGAACAAACAGACAATTAATAGCAGTTATACCGTTGAAATGTCGTGATCCAGCATCAAGGTCATAAACCATATTGCCCATATGAACTCCAGAATACAATTACACTGTTATCCCTAGGAAAACTTGTTCCATTGACCAGTGTTTTAGAAGAACAGGTGATAAAGCATTTTGACTAGCTGGCCTAAATTTTAATCACTCAGAAGTGGTTTTATTCTCCCAAAAATAAATGGCGCATGGGCTCAAGACACACCTGCTTCAGTAGTTGTGGCGTGCAGACTCAGTAGTTGTGGCCCAATGGCTTAGTTGTTCCGTGGCACGTGAGATCTTCCCGGACCGGGGATCGAACCGGGTCCCCTGCATTGGCAGGCGAATTCTTAATCACTGCATCACCAGGGAAGTCCCAGATTCGCAGTCTCCCTTTTAATATACCTTAAGCCCAAAGAATCCATGGAAAATTGTTAGAGAAAATAAGGCAATAAAATATTGTAAGGACTATAACAGAAGCATATAGTACACAGTTCATATAGACACATCCCAAGCAGTTACAAAGTATATTAAAAGGGAGGCTGCAATTTTAAAAGAATAAGAAAAATTATACCCACAAACTCCCAATCTTTCCTGAAACGTTGCAATCTGAAACCCTATTGTAGGAAGCAGAAGATTCCAGGAGATATTCTACAAATGAAGCACTCCAAACCCTGTGGTTGGATAAGGAATTCTGGAAGGAAGGTATCCTCACCCAAGGAGAGCAGGTTCCTATACTTCTCTAACATCACATCCCTGTAAAATTCCCATTGATCTTGGTCCAGGCATTCTCACTCCTCTTGACAGAAATCTATGGCCACATCCTGGAATGTCAGCAGTCCCTGAAATTAAACGTACACATGCCATGTGGCCACGGGAAGTGTTCATAATATGACCCAAGAAGAAAACAGCAAGTTAAGAGAAGGTTTTAATTTAGAAGAGTCTCTTTAATTATCCACTAATACATATATATATATATATATATATATATATATATATATATATATATATAATTTTTTTTTTACAAAGTAACTTTCTCTACCTTATTTCTAACTACAAGAAAAGAGTATGGCATGTGATCCACAAAACCAGTATAGAGACTATACTTGTCTGGAAAAGAAATGATAAAATGATGGTTTCAACACAGGCATATGCATTTTTGAGTGTTTTATTTATATCAAACTGGATAAAATGTGTGTATTTCTCATAGAGAAAAGACCTGTCGAGGTAGAAATGTACCTTTCAACTATTCATGGGTACACGAGTACACTGGGGAGATTGTAAAAGTGCAGATTGTGATTCAGTAGGTCCGGTGGGCATGAGTTCTATTTTTTTAACAAGCTGATTTTTAACTAGTGATGCCACAGTCTCTGATTCATTAACCACAACTGTGAATATCAGAGACATAATTAGAAAGGTAAAAATTCTCATTTAATTTTGAACTTAAAGTGTTTTATGGATTTTAAACCTTTAATAGAAAAGTGAGCACAGCAGCAACAATCATTTGTGAGTATTTACTATAGACTGTGTATCTTTCTAGTTTTTTTGTGTAGGATTCCAGGAAAAAGGCCTGGGCTGCGGCCACAATGGGCGTGGCCCCCAGGCCGGGCCGCCCCTCCAGGACCCCCGACGGGGCCCTGCGCTCCTGGCGGCTCCCTCCCCCGCCGCCCCGCTCCCTCCCGGAAGGCCTTGGGGCAGAGCGGTCCCACCCACTGCGCGCTGAACAGAGCCCGCGTTTCCTCAGAGCTGGAACTCCCGGCTCAGGCGGGGTCTCTTCCCTCCGCCTTCACGGAACTGCCCCGGAGCCCGAGGGCAGGGCGACCTCACTGAGGCTGCCGGCTCTGGAGGTGCCCCGGCGGCCGAAGCCATGACAGTCGCGGGGACGGCGGGCTGGGTAAGTGGGCGACGACCCTCCGCCTGGTCCGGTGCCCGGGCGGCAGCACAAGACCAGCTTCTGAGGGGCAGGGGTTCGCTGCCACCCGCCGCTGCTGTGCAGAAAGAGCGGCCTCCAGCGTCTGGTTCCCGGGAACTTTGGTCCGTCCTCTCGCCCCTGCCCTCGTCCTGGCTCGCGAGACCTGGTGGGCGTGAGGAGGGGGTCGGCCTGAGCGTCCTGAGGGGAAACGGGGCAAGGGAGGCGCAGGGTCCGGCTGCAGCGTCAGCGCCCCTCTTCCCGACTGCGGGGAAAGCGGCTGAAAACTCCTCCCGAGGCGCGCAGGCCCCTTATTCAGCCGAGTCCCTCTGCGCTCCTTCCTTCCTGAGTTAAAGTACCGGGGGGAGGGGACAGGGCAGGGAACTGGCGCAGGTAATGGGGAACATCCAAAGGTGATTGTTAACTAAGGAAAACCAGCTCTCCCAAGGTCAGGAATGCGGCGCTTTTCTTTGCCTGGGCTCACTGAATTCCTTCCTTTGATATGCACCTCAGCTCTCTGGGGCCTGCATTCTGTATTTGCATATCCTGAGTGCCTCAGGGCCCGCCGGCTCACATTGGAGGGCTGCAAGTGCTGAAGACTGTGACATCCTTTGTTTACTGATAGGGCAAGAACTATTCCATTTCTCACAGGCTTGAGGGGCAGACAGTGGAAAAAAGTCAGAGAATCTCACTCGGCCTGTACTTTGGTTTACATATAGATCATATTTATACTTAACTGTGCTAATAGAGGTTCTCAAGTCCAATCAACTTGTACTACTGCCCTCTATGTATCAATTTCATCAATATCATAAGATAAATGCCTATAGAATTGACTTAATCCATTTAAATAGGATAATGATTTTGAAAGGAAACATAATAGAAATATAACAACGAAACCTTTACCACTAAAGGCTGGGTCTGGAACACCCTAAATAAATGTTCCATTGTTAAAATATTGAAAGATGTAGTCAATAGAAATATCAAAAAAATGACAAATAATAAGGGTAGCAGAATGTTGAAATGTTCTATCTTTATCATTAAAGTGGCAGAAAATCATTTATTAGTAGGCACTGGGGGCAGAAGATGACTGATTTTATATCTGTGTCATATTTGTGCAGTTGTTTCAACAAGTAACTTAAAGACAAAATGGAAAAACAAGGAGGTTTGTGCCTGAGATCATGTTGATGTGAAACCAGGGATGGCCACCTTGTGCCAGGTGAGTTAAGTTTACCTGGCAGGTAGACCGCAGAGCTCCTGGGAAGCAAGGGTTGGAATTTTTCTGCTGGGTGCCCCTTAGGTTCTGTGACTTGACTGACTGTGAGTCATGTTTCGGGAAAGACCTGATCACAGGAAAAGGGTGGGAATAGAGTGATTTGGGGAGCAGCTAACAACATTCATCACAGCTCACGGCCTGAATGAATTTTAAAGAAACAGGAAAACAAATGCTTCTTATGGAATCAGAGAATGTGAGGGCTGGACAATCCCAGAAAATGAGGAACACCCATCCCATTTTCCAGATGACAAAACAGAGGTCCAGCAAGGTGAAATCCCTCACCCAAGTTGCACCCGTCTCTCCTCCCCACTACGTGGTTCATGAAAGCAGGACTCTTCCTGTCTTGATCACTGCTGAGCCCCAAAAAGGGCCAGGCATCTAGCAGCTGCTCCAAAAATTTGGGTTGACTGTAGGAACAATGCTATTTCTTTCTTTCTCACTCTTATTCAGGATTGTGCCAAGAACTCCCCAGGTTGCAATGTAATTCGATAAATGTAAATATTAATTGAGTTTTGTTGTGATGAGGACTTAGGCTTTGAAGGTAACAGACTTGGTTCAGATCTTGGTTCTGCCACTCCATAGCTGTTTGGCTTTGGGAAAATTACTAAACCTCTCTGAGATTATTTCCTCCTTTGTAAAGTGGGGATAAATCTATCTGAGCCAGCAGAGCAGCTGCATGAGAGATGTGCACTAAATATTGGTCTTTCTCACTCTCCTACGCCATCTCTCTGTTCTTCCCAGAGAAGCTGTACAGAAGGATATAGTACTTTTGTTTAAAATAGTTAACTAATTAATTAATTAATTTGTTTTTGGCTGCGTTGGGTCTTCGTTGCTATGCGCAGGCTTTGCCTAGTTGCGGCAAGCGGGGGCTACTCTTTGTTGCGGTGCGCGGGCTTCTCATTGCGGTGGCTTCTCTTGCTAGCCTTAACCCCAATGCTAGCCTTAACCCTGGCTCTCACAACATGAATTCCTCTTCCCATATCTTATCCACTAATTAATATAAATGTAGGCATATTATTTCTATTAGCCATATCACACCTAGCCATTTACTCCATCCTCAGATCTGGATGAACTTCACATTCAAAATACTCACTCACTGGAGCTCTAGGAGCAATAGCACAATCATCTCATATGAAGTAATGTAGCAGTTATTCTATTCTCAGTCTTACTGATAAATGGATCATTTACACTTTCAACAGTAATTATTACACAAGAACACCTATGACTAATTTTCTCCTGACCCCTACCCAGAATTTGATTATCTCCGCAGTAGCCGAAATCCAACGAAGCCCCACTTGATTTCACGGAAGTAGCATCAAAACCTGTATATGTCTTCAATGTAGAAAATGTAGCAGGCCCATTCACCCCGTCCCTCCTAGAGAATATGTCAATGTCCCTATAATAAAATTTCCACAGCAATCTATTTTTAGGAGCATTCGACAATCCCTAGGTGCCAGAATTATATACAGCCCAAGTCATCATTAAAACTCATCTAACAATCTCCTTTCTATGAATTTGAGCCTCCTACCTACAATTTTGATATGATCAACGCATACATCTCTTATGAAAAGTGTTTTTACGACTAACATTAATCTTATGTATATGAGAGTTTTCACTACTTGTCATCATACCAGGCAACCCACCACAAATTTAAGAAATATGTCTGACAAAAGAGTTACTTTGATAGAGTAAATCTTAGAGGTTTCAATGCTCTGATTCCTGGAATTGAATTCTTCCTAATAATTTTACATTCTCCATGCTACCTACCACATTACACCACATGCTATATAGTAAAGTTCTCTAAGTAAGCTACAGGCCCATACCCCAAAAATATTTTTGTATATCCTTCCTGTGCTAATAAACTCTCATTGTTTTTACCATCATTCTACTGACCATTTTCTCAGGAAATATAATTGTATAACAAGCTCACACTGGTTAATGGTATCCCCATTCTAATAAAAAACATGAACCCATAAGCTACAGAAGCATCCAACAAATATTTCCTAAAACAGTCCACCACATCAATACTACTTATAATGGCTATTATCATTAATCTAATATAC
Organism: Balaenoptera physalus; assembly: GCF_965194825.1. Classification (NCBI taxonomy): domain Eukaryota; kingdom Metazoa; phylum Chordata; class Mammalia; order Artiodactyla; family Balaenopteridae; genus Balaenoptera; species Balaenoptera physalus. Next base: position 436,643 of record NW_028126501.1, read on the forward strand.
TCTGGTCAAAGAGCACAATGAATAACAAGAATCTTTAATCCAGCAGCATCCACCCTCATGACAATCGCCCTTGTCACAAAAGTAGGACTTTCCCCATTTCACTTCTGAGTGCCTGAAGTCACACGAGGCATCCCATGAACAGCAGACCTGATGCTATCAACATGACAAAATTGCACCCCTATCAGTTTTATACCACAGGTCACCTTCCATCAACCTAAATATACTATTAATCATAGTGATATTATAAATCATAGCTGGAGGCTGAGGCAGACTTCGCCATACTCACCTGGAAAATATTACACCCTCCTCATCAATTGCCCATATAGGATGAATAACAGCTATTATAATGTATATTCAGATTATAACAATCCTAACCATACTAATTTATATCATAACAACACTGTCTTCTTCTTATTTATGCCCAGATCATGTACTACAGGAGTATCATTATCACACACATGAGATAAAACACCTCCCATCACAATCATTTTCCTCACCATTATAGTATCATTAGGACATCGCCCATCACTATCAGGCTTTCTACCCAAATGAATAATTATCCAAGAGATAACAAAAACGACAACATCATTCTACCAACACTAATAGCCATCATAGCAGTCCTCAGCATATATTTCTACTTGCAGCTAACATACTCCACATCACTAACTATATTCCCTTCATTAAACAACACAAACACAAAGCAATTTGAACATACAAAGAAATAACCTTCCTATCATTACCAATCATAATACCCACACGGTTACTACACACAACACCCATTCTATCGGTGCTGGACTAGGAATTTAGGTTAGTTCAGACCAAGAGCTTTCAAAACCCTAAACAAGTGAAATTTACTTAATTCCTAAAAATAAGGATTGCAAGACTTTATTCTACATCAATTGAATGTAAAGCAAACACTGTATTGAAGCCAAATCTTTACGAGATTGATGAGTTTTAACCCCAGGAAACTTTAGTTAACAGGCAAATCCTCTAGTCAACTGACTTCAGTCTACTTCTCCTTCATTTGAGAAAGAAAAAAAGAAAAAAAAAAAAAAGGCAGGATAATCACTGGCAGAACTGAAGCTGCTTCTCTGAAGTTACAATTCAATTTGTTGATTCACCACAGGGTTTGCCAGAAAGAGGGCTCAATCTCTGTCTTTAGATTTACAGTCTAATTCTAACTCAGTCATTTTACCTCTGTTCATACACTGCTGATTATTTTCAACAAATCACAAAGATATCGGCATTTTATATTTACTATTTGGTGCTTGAGCTGGAGTAGCAGGCAGCACCTTAATTATATTAATCCAGGCTGAGCTATGCTGACCTGGACCGCTACTTGGAGATGCCCAAATCTGTAAGGTTGTCATAACAGTCCCTGCACTTGTAATAATTTTCTTTATAGCTGTACCCGTTATGATTGCAGGCTTTGAAAACTGACTTGGGCCATTAATAACTCGGACAACTGAAGTAGCATTTCCCCCAATAAATCATATAAACTTTTGACTACTTCCCCCATCATTCTTACTCCTACTCATATCACCAATAGTAGAAGCTGGTTCTGGTACCAGTGGGACGGTGTATTCAGCTCTAGCCTGCAATCTGGCCCATGCAGGAGCCTCTGGCGACCTAACTGTTTTCTCCTTACATTTAGCAGGTGTCTCCTCAATTCTTGGTATTATTACTTTTATTACTATTGTCTTTAATACAAAACCAGCAGTCATATCCCAATACCAAACACCATTATTTGTTTAATCTTCCCCAACTATAGCCATATTACTATAATTACCAATCTCAGTCCAAGCAGCCAGAATTGCCATGCTGTTAAGAGATAGAAATCTAAACACTACTTTCTTTGACCCTGCAGGAGGAGACCGAATCCTATACCAACACCTCTTTTGATACTTTGCTCACCCTGAAGTCTGTATTCATGGCCTAACAGGGTTTGTTATAAACTCACATAGCATTACCTACTATTTAGGACAAAAATTGCCTTTCAGCTATCTGGGAATAGTATGAGTCATGTCCACTGGTTTTTTAGGAGTTCTCTTGTGGGCCCATCATATGTTTACCATAGGGATAGCTGTGGACTCAGGAGCATACTTTGCATCAGCTACCGTAATTACTTCTATCCCTACAGGAGTAAAAGTATCTAGCTGATTAGCAACTCTTTATTTAATTTTTCTTTTTCTTTTCTTTTCTTTTTTTTTTTTTGGCTGAGTTGGGTCTTGGTTGCTGCGCATGGGCTTTCTCTGGTTGCGGTGAGCGGCAGCTACTCTTCGTTGCGGTGTGCGGCCCTTTCATTGCAGTGGCTTCTCTTGTTGCAGAGCACGGCCTCTAGGCGCGTGGGCTTCAGTAGTTGTGGCTTGCGGGCTCTAGAGGGCAGGCTCAGTAGTTGTGGCACACGGGCTTTTTGCTCCGCGGCATGTGGAATCTTCCCAGACAAGGGCTCGAACCCGTGTCCCCTGCATTGGCAGACGAATTCTTAACCACTGCGTCACCAGGGAAGTCCCTGGTTAGCAACTGTTCACGGAGGTAATACTATATGACCTCCTACTATATTATGAGTTTTAGGCTTTAGTTTTTCTTTTTACAGTAGGTGGTTTGACAGGAATCATCTTAGCCAACTCATCCCCAGACATTGTCCTCCAGGATACATACTATGTAGTAGCACACTTCCATGACCTAATGTCCATGGGAGCAGTCTTCACTATTATAGGAGGCTTTCTACACTGATTCCCACTATTCTTAGGTTATACAGTTAACTCAGCATGAGCAAAAATTCACCTCACAAGTATATTTGTAGTAGTAAATATGACTTCCTGCAGCACTTTCGTGGCCTCTCAGGGATGTCACTACGTTAGTCTGAGTACCCTGAGGCACACACAACATGAAATATTTTGTCTTTAGGCTCATTCATCTCAGTAGCAGCAGTAATGCTAATAATCTTCATACTTTGAAAAGCATTTGTGTCTAAACAAGAAGTCTTAGCAGTGGGAATTGCTACTCCTAACCTAGAATGGTTACACGGATGTCCTCCACCATATCCTACGTTTCAAGATCCTACCTATGTAAATGTAAAATAAGGAAGGACTCAAGTCCTTTTCAACCAGTTTCAAGCCAACACCATAACAATTATGTCTTCCTCAATAAATGAGATAAAAGTAAAAAGTGATGTAGCTTTGTCAAAGTTAAATGATAGGCTAAAATCCTGTATATGACTAAGGCATATCAATTTCATCTAGGCTCTCAAGATACAACATCACCGATTATGGAAGAACTTTTACATTTTCTTCATCACACATTAATAGTGATTTTTAAAATAAGTTCTCTAGTCCTCTATATCATTTCACTAATATTGACATCTAAACTCATATGCATACAATAGATGCACAGGTAGAGAAATTGTGAACAATTTACTAGCTATTATTGTAATCTTAAATGCCCTATCATCATTGTGTATCCTTTACATGATACATGAAATCAATAACTCTTCCCAAACCATAAAAACTATGGGTCAGTAACGATACTGAAGCTACAAATACACAGATTACGAAGATTTAAATGTTGACTCCTCTGTAATCCCCACATCAGAGCTAAAACCAGGAGAATAATGACTAATAGAAGTCAACAACCGAGTAGTTAGGGATAGTCATTGAATATTAGTTTCATCTGAAATTGTTGTACACTCCGGAGTTGTTCCTTCTCAGGCCTAAAAGAAACTGCTATCCCAGGACGCCTAACTTAAAGAATCCTAATATCAACAGGACCAGGCCTATGTTGTGGACAAGAGAGCTCGTTTTCCTGAGTTCAAAGACAGGACAGAGGGATATGTCTTAGATATGGGGTGAATCTGCAGCCCATGGGGATGCACTCTCCAAGCTCCAGTATAGGAATGGGGCCTCTAGGGTCCCAGGCCACCCACCACGCCCTCTGGAGCAGGATCTGGGCAACATTCCCTGTCAGTGATGAGGCAGCCCTAGCACTTGTCACGGCCCGATGTCGTGTCCTATGTGGGCCCCATGCTCTTGGGACCACACCTCACACTCTGCAGGTCCATGCTACAGGGTCCTTCATGCCTCAGGAGTAGAGACCACACAGCAAGCAGTTCCCTCCGCAACCAGCAGGAGGAGGGGAGGAGAACAGGGGCACCAGGGGACTCTCATTCAGACAACAACACCCCAGCGGTGCCAGCGGGGACAGTGATGATGCAGATGAGGCACAGACCAAGAGATGGGACCAGAGGACCCAAAAGGCAGCTGGTCAGGTCCTGGCTCACCTGCACCCCGGACACCTTTGTCCCGCATACACCCCCTTCCTCATACACCCTCTCCTTAAATGCAGATTCTTCAGATGCGAACAGGCAGCGCTTCAGACTGAAAGTCAGCTCTTCCAAAATGACCCGTCAGCAAACACTGCAGGATTCCACTCCAGTGGGTGCCCTGGAGTCGACAACTCAGGGACTGAAGTGGCTATCGGTGCCAGGGGCAGTGGGAGGGAATGGGGAATGAGACTTTCATGGTTGTGGAATTTTGGTTTTGCAGGACGAAAAGTTCTAGTGATGGTGGTGATGGCTCCACGAGAAAGTGAATCTATCTGATGCCTCAGAAACGTGCACTTAAAATGGTGATGATGGTAAAGGGTATGTGACGTGTGTTTTATTTCACTTAAAATAAATTCTTAAAATAATGTCTTGTTAATTGAGATTCCATTTCGACTCCCCTTCATCACAAATGTCGGAGGCCCAGACACAGTCCCCTACCTTAGGGGCCATCACGGTACCCTCACAGAGCATGTGGGAGACCATTCTTAGGGGGGGCTAGTCTGTGCTCACCTGACCTCTGTCCAGGGGGACCCAGGCAGTGGTGACCCCCATAGATTAGACATATGATATGCTATAGTATTAATACGATACCACCAAGTGTTGTCACTCACCGGAACACAGAGCAGCAACCCACTCGAACATTCTTGACCTCATATGTTTGTGACAAGATGAAGAGAAGAAAAGGAACCACAGGTTAATCAGGACAACACCCTTAATGCAGAGGTTGGAAATCTCAAAGGGGACAGGACACACTGCAGGCAAAGAGCGCATATGCGGTCTCCCTATCCATGTGATCCTGACCCATGCAGGTATGGTGAGACCCACACAGTCCCCGCACCCTATACCTGGGGCCACACATCCACACTCACCAGGGTGACCCACCTCCCCAGACCCCTCCACCTGGGTCACATGTCCACAGTCCCAGGGTGACCTCACCTCCCCAGACCCTGCACCTGGGGTCACACGTCCCCTTGGTCAGGACACCATGGCTCTGCAGGGGGCTCCCCCAATGTGGAAACAAGCTGGGTCCCTGGGACCTCCTGGGATGGGAAAAAGTGTCAGGTGGGTCTCCTTTCCCCACACTTGGCCCAGAGGAGTCCTCCTGTCCTCACTTTGGTTCTGTGTGATTTTAACTGTTTGTACAGCTTTCATACTAGAGTTGAACACACGACCCTGGTGCTGGCATGTTCAGTCCTTTCTCGTCTCACTTACATGCTGAGAAAACATACAGGAGAGCAGGGCAGAAAGCCGAGGGGCAGCTCTGGACTCTGCTGAGTAGGGACGGTAGACTGGAGGGAGAGCTCAGCAGCAGCCTCAGCTGTCACCCATCGGCCTTTTGCCCGATCTGCGTGCCCTGCAATCAATTCAGCAGCTAAACCTGCTTCCCTATGCACCATGCACGTGCTGGTAAATTGGAATTATTGCCAGGTAGTCCTCCTGAGGATTCTCCATGAGCCCCAGGGAAGGTGAACCTTGGCAGGGATTAAGACTAAGGCCCCGACCATAGCACTGACCCTTGGGAGGACCAGGTCACCACACTCAGAAGAGAGGCTGTTATGTAGACAAGCCCACCTCATCTCCAGACCCTAGACATCTAAGCACTGACATTCAGATGCAGGCACGGAGCTTCCCAGTACTGAGGCCAGGCCGGGTCTCTACCCAGGTCCCCATAGTCCTAGCGTACACAGAACATGGTCAGGTCTAAATCTTCTTATTATAGACAACACATGGTCAGCTCTAAACATAATCAGTAGACAGGACATGCAGAGGTCTAAATCTACCATGTAGACACAACTTGATCATGTTTAAACTAGCTTAGGGCTGATCTCATAGGGGGTACAGATCACACACATGGGTCTCTCATCTTTGGACACCCACGTCAGGAAACTGAACAAAATCTTTGTCATTAAACATTTCAACAGGTAAAACAGAAATGTTCCCAATTTCTCTGGCCACCTGATGGTCAGGATCCACGGGCGAGCCACGAACTTCTTAGAGTGCAGCCCAGTCTGCTGCCAGGACAGACAAGAAGTGGCCTGATTCCAGACTCCCAGGCTTCCAGAAGGAGGTGGCCACACTGCAAGCCAGGTCAGGAGAGTCCTGCATGGTCCGGGCCGGGAGATCCGGTCTGTCCATTCGGCTGGCCGATTCCGGGCGGGGCGCTCAGGGCCGCTGAGAGCCCTGCACTCAGGTCCTGCTTCCCTGCAGCGTGTGCGTGTGCGTGTGCGTGTGCGTGTGTGTGTGTGTGTAGAGGGGGCGGTGGCTGACGGCTCCCATGGTTCCCAACCCGGGCACCGCGCTGTCTTCGAGGGGAGGCACGGGGAGAGGTAGGGGCACAGAAGCCGTTGGAGAGGAGAACCCACCGCGGAACTCCTTGCACACTGGCTCGCCCCACCCGGAGACCCGCCTGCCCATCGTGGGCCGCATGTCGCCCCCCAGTCCCCCACCCCCGAGGGCAGGGTGCCTGCTCTTTCAACAGCACAGGGTCTCACATGAAGGAGACCCAGTGTGGACTGTCAGCCCCCAACTCCTGATGCTGTGTTTAGGGGGAGAATGAACCCCCTTGACTGGGTGATGGGACCCTGTGAGGAAAGAGGTGGCGGCCCGATCCAAGTCGGGGCCTGGCTGAGATATGAGGAAACAGGAGCCAAGGGCAGGGCCTGGAGGCCAGGCCAACAGGAGGGGCACCCCCAGCCTTGGCCGGGCTCTCCAACGGTGACATTGTTGCTTTAGGGGACCTGGGACAGGTGACTGAATGTAATGGGAGTCTAAACTGGACCCTGAATGCGGCTTAAAGAAGGTGTGAAGGATGTTACTGAGACAGTGACAGTCATTGGAAGACAAACTCTGTGTCAGGATATCCTGCTCCCTCCATTTAAATCCCTGAGATCTGTGACCTTTACGTGGCTACGCAGGATTGTTAGAGCAGCTGCGTGCGGATATATCTGGGGCACAATTCAGTCTGCAGCCAACTTGCAAGTGGTTCCAGCAAACACACAGGTGTGCGCACAGGCAGGCACAGCACACACACAAACATATGCACGTGCACAGCACAAATATATTCACACACTAGCATGTGAACACACATGCACCCATATGCCCATGCACAGACTAATGTGTGCAAGTTCACATACCTATCCACATGCACAGCATATTTATGCAAACAGGCACATGCACACGCATAGCACACACACAGGGAATAAAGTGAATCCGTAAAGCATTAATTCCTGAACACAAGTGAAGCTGACATGTATTTTTCCCTTTTCTTAGCCTTGATGTTTTCCACAACAAAAAAGTTTAAGAAAAAAGTTAATGGCAAATGACTTTTGATTCATAGGACTTTCTGATTTTATTCCACAAATATTATGACAGCAGAAATGAATGTAGATATTACATGTGTCCACTAAGGGAAGAATGGAGAAGAAAAACACGGTCCATCAATACAAGGGAATGCTATTCAGCCTAAAAAGGAAGTCAATTCTGACACAGGATGCAGCAGGGATGAACCTTGAGGGCATTATGCTCAGTGATGTAAGCTAGACACAAAAAAACAAACAGTGCTTGATCCACTCATACAAGGCCCCTAGAGCAGTCGGAAATATAGAGACATAAAGTAGGATGTTGAGGGCCAGAGGCTGAGGGAGGGACAATGGGGAGTGAGTGTTTAATGGGGACTGTTTCAATTTTGCAAGATGAAAAAGTTCTGGAGGATGATGGTGGTCAGGTTTGCACAACAGTGTGAATTATTTCCTGACCCTGAAATGTGCACTTAAAAATGGTTAAGATAGTACATTTTATGTTATGTGTACCAGACCACAATTTTTAAAACTTTTCCAAAAACAACAGGAAATAGTCCATGAATACCACAAGATGCACAACTTCACTAACAACAGAGGGATTAAAGCCATAAGAAAAATACTGTGCATACACCTACCAGAATGGCAGACATGAAAGACATAGTATCAAATATCAGCAGGATGTGGAGCAATGGAAAGCCTGGTACGCAACGGGGGGATGCAACCACTTCTGAAGCAATCGGGCCTCAGATAGCGAAGTCCGTGCACAGAGACCCACAGTGCTCCTCCCAGTTGAACACAAACCCACCAGCCCTGCACCAGGACACACGGACATGGACTGGCAGCCACAGGAGCCAAACCTGAAGGAACCTGAAGGCCATCACAGACGGATGCAGAAATGAACCATGCACGCTCCTATGAAGGAATATTCCACAGCAATGGAGTACATTTTGTTTAAAGGTAGTAAAACTATAAAAATTATTTTTTAAAGAAAACTATATTTACAAGATGAAAGAATCTATAATTCTGTCACCTAGGGATTGTCGAATGCTCCTAAAAATAGATTGCTGTGGAAACGTTTATTATAGGGAAATTGACATATTCTCTAGGAAGGACGCGGTGAATGGGCCTGCTACATTTTCTACATTGAAGACATGTACAGGTTTTGATTCTACTTCTGTTAAATCAAGTGGGGCTTCACTGGATTTCTGCTACTGCGGAGATAATCAAATTCTGGGTAGGGGTCAGGAGAAAATTAGTCATAGGTGTTCTTGTGTAGTAATTACTGTTGAAAGTGTAAATGATCCATTTACCAGTAAGACTGAGAATAGAATAACTGCTACATTACTTCATATGAGATGATCCTCTGTGCTATTGTTCCTGGAGCTCCAGTGAGTGAGTATTTTGAATGTGAAGTTCATCCAGATATGAGGATGGAATAAATGGCTAGGTGTGATATGGCTAATAGAAATAATATGCCTACATTTATACTAATTAGTGGATAAGATATGGGAAGAGGAATTCATGTTGTGAGAGGCAGGGTTATGGCTAGCATTGGGGCAATAATATATAAATTGATGATGTTGATGGACATAGTGGTTCTTTAATAAGTAATTGGAATGCCTCAGCAATGGGTTGTAATCATCCATGGGGGCTGATGATTTTTGGCCCTTTCTGGATTTGTATATAGCCTAGGATTTTCCATTTGGTTAATATGAGGAATGCTATGGTGAATTAAATTGGGTAATTTGTGAAAGAATGTTGATTATAAACATATTCTTAGGAAGAGGACTTGAACCAGTGCAGAAAAAGTTTCAGTTTTACATAATTACCGGGCTCTGCCAGCGTAACGAACCCTGTTCTACAGTAGGGTATGTATAAATTAATTGAATGTAGATTATATCATCATTTAGTTTGAAGACATTTTGTAAAGGAAGCCGTATTGCTCTTGTCCTTTCATACTGGAAGAAATCTGCAATAGACAGAAACCAACCAGGATGACTCCAGTCTGAACTCAGATCACGTGAGACTTTAATCGTTGAACAAACAGACAATTAATAGCAGTTATACCGTTGAAATGTCGTGATCCAGCATCAAGGTCATAAACCATATTGCCCATATGAACTCCAGAATACAATTACACTGTTATCCCTAGGAAAACTTGTTCCATTGACCAGTGTTTTAGAAGAACAGGTGATAAAGCATTTTGACTAGCTGGCCTAAATTTTAATCACTCAGAAGTGGTTTTATTCTCCCAAAAATAAATGGCGCATGGGCTCAAGACACACCTGCTTCAGTAGTTGTGGCGTGCAGACTCAGTAGTTGTGGCCCAATGGCTTAGTTGTTCCGTGGCACGTGAGATCTTCCCGGACCGGGGATCGAACCGGGTCCCCTGCATTGGCAGGCGAATTCTTAATCACTGCATCACCAGGGAAGTCCCAGATTCGCAGTCTCCCTTTTAATATACCTTAAGCCCAAAGAATCCATGGAAAATTGTTAGAGAAAATAAGGCAATAAAATATTGTAAGGACTATAACAGAAGCATATAGTACACAGTTCATATAGACACATCCCAAGCAGTTACAAAGTATATTAAAAGGGAGGCTGCAATTTTAAAAGAATAAGAAAAATTATACCCACAAACTCCCAATCTTTCCTGAAACGTTGCAATCTGAAACCCTATTGTAGGAAGCAGAAGATTCCAGGAGATATTCTACAAATGAAGCACTCCAAACCCTGTGGTTGGATAAGGAATTCTGGAAGGAAGGTATCCTCACCCAAGGAGAGCAGGTTCCTATACTTCTCTAACATCACATCCCTGTAAAATTCCCATTGATCTTGGTCCAGGCATTCTCACTCCTCTTGACAGAAATCTATGGCCACATCCTGGAATGTCAGCAGTCCCTGAAATTAAACGTACACATGCCATGTGGCCACGGGAAGTGTTCATAATATGACCCAAGAAGAAAACAGCAAGTTAAGAGAAGGTTTTAATTTAGAAGAGTCTCTTTAATTATCCACTAATACATATATATATATATATATATATATATATATATATATATATATATATAATTTTTTTTTTACAAAGTAACTTTCTCTACCTTATTTCTAACTACAAGAAAAGAGTATGGCATGTGATCCACAAAACCAGTATAGAGACTATACTTGTCTGGAAAAGAAATGATAAAATGATGGTTTCAACACAGGCATATGCATTTTTGAGTGTTTTATTTATATCAAACTGGATAAAATGTGTGTATTTCTCATAGAGAAAAGACCTGTCGAGGTAGAAATGTACCTTTCAACTATTCATGGGTACACGAGTACACTGGGGAGATTGTAAAAGTGCAGATTGTGATTCAGTAGGTCCGGTGGGCATGAGTTCTATTTTTTTAACAAGCTGATTTTTAACTAGTGATGCCACAGTCTCTGATTCATTAACCACAACTGTGAATATCAGAGACATAATTAGAAAGGTAAAAATTCTCATTTAATTTTGAACTTAAAGTGTTTTATGGATTTTAAACCTTTAATAGAAAAGTGAGCACAGCAGCAACAATCATTTGTGAGTATTTACTATAGACTGTGTATCTTTCTAGTTTTTTTGTGTAGGATTCCAGGAAAAAGGCCTGGGCTGCGGCCACAATGGGCGTGGCCCCCAGGCCGGGCCGCCCCTCCAGGACCCCCGACGGGGCCCTGCGCTCCTGGCGGCTCCCTCCCCCGCCGCCCCGCTCCCTCCCGGAAGGCCTTGGGGCAGAGCGGTCCCACCCACTGCGCGCTGAACAGAGCCCGCGTTTCCTCAGAGCTGGAACTCCCGGCTCAGGCGGGGTCTCTTCCCTCCGCCTTCACGGAACTGCCCCGGAGCCCGAGGGCAGGGCGACCTCACTGAGGCTGCCGGCTCTGGAGGTGCCCCGGCGGCCGAAGCCATGACAGTCGCGGGGACGGCGGGCTGGGTAAGTGGGCGACGACCCTCCGCCTGGTCCGGTGCCCGGGCGGCAGCACAAGACCAGCTTCTGAGGGGCAGGGGTTCGCTGCCACCCGCCGCTGCTGTGCAGAAAGAGCGGCCTCCAGCGTCTGGTTCCCGGGAACTTTGGTCCGTCCTCTCGCCCCTGCCCTCGTCCTGGCTCGCGAGACCTGGTGGGCGTGAGGAGGGGGTCGGCCTGAGCGTCCTGAGGGGAAACGGGGCAAGGGAGGCGCAGGGTCCGGCTGCAGCGTCAGCGCCCCTCTTCCCGACTGCGGGGAAAGCGGCTGAAAACTCCTCCCGAGGCGCGCAGGCCCCTTATTCAGCCGAGTCCCTCTGCGCTCCTTCCTTCCTGAGTTAAAGTACCGGGGGGAGGGGACAGGGCAGGGAACTGGCGCAGGTAATGGGGAACATCCAAAGGTGATTGTTAACTAAGGAAAACCAGCTCTCCCAAGGTCAGGAATGCGGCGCTTTTCTTTGCCTGGGCTCACTGAATTCCTTCCTTTGATATGCACCTCAGCTCTCTGGGGCCTGCATTCTGTATTTGCATATCCTGAGTGCCTCAGGGCCCGCCGGCTCACATTGGAGGGCTGCAAGTGCTGAAGACTGTGACATCCTTTGTTTACTGATAGGGCAAGAACTATTCCATTTCTCACAGGCTTGAGGGGCAGACAGTGGAAAAAAGTCAGAGAATCTCACTCGGCCTGTACTTTGGTTTACATATAGATCATATTTATACTTAACTGTGCTAATAGAGGTTCTCAAGTCCAATCAACTTGTACTACTGCCCTCTATGTATCAATTTCATCAATATCATAAGATAAATGCCTATAGAATTGACTTAATCCATTTAAATAGGATAATGATTTTGAAAGGAAACATAATAGAAATATAACAACGAAACCTTTACCACTAAAGGCTGGGTCTGGAACACCCTAAATAAATGTTCCATTGTTAAAATATTGAAAGATGTAGTCAATAGAAATATCAAAAAAATGACAAATAATAAGGGTAGCAGAATGTTGAAATGTTCTATCTTTATCATTAAAGTGGCAGAAAATCATTTATTAGTAGGCACTGGGGGCAGAAGATGACTGATTTTATATCTGTGTCATATTTGTGCAGTTGTTTCAACAAGTAACTTAAAGACAAAATGGAAAAACAAGGAGGTTTGTGCCTGAGATCATGTTGATGTGAAACCAGGGATGGCCACCTTGTGCCAGGTGAGTTAAGTTTACCTGGCAGGTAGACCGCAGAGCTCCTGGGAAGCAAGGGTTGGAATTTTTCTGCTGGGTGCCCCTTAGGTTCTGTGACTTGACTGACTGTGAGTCATGTTTCGGGAAAGACCTGATCACAGGAAAAGGGTGGGAATAGAGTGATTTGGGGAGCAGCTAACAACATTCATCACAGCTCACGGCCTGAATGAATTTTAAAGAAACAGGAAAACAAATGCTTCTTATGGAATCAGAGAATGTGAGGGCTGGACAATCCCAGAAAATGAGGAACACCCATCCCATTTTCCAGATGACAAAACAGAGGTCCAGCAAGGTGAAATCCCTCACCCAAGTTGCACCCGTCTCTCCTCCCCACTACGTGGTTCATGAAAGCAGGACTCTTCCTGTCTTGATCACTGCTGAGCCCCAAAAAGGGCCAGGCATCTAGCAGCTGCTCCAAAAATTTGGGTTGACTGTAGGAACAATGCTATTTCTTTCTTTCTCACTCTTATTCAGGATTGTGCCAAGAACTCCCCAGGTTGCAATGTAATTCGATAAATGTAAATATTAATTGAGTTTTGTTGTGATGAGGACTTAGGCTTTGAAGGTAACAGCCTTGGTTCAGATCTTGGTTCTGCCACTCCATAGCTGTTTGGCTTTGGGAAAATTACTAAACCTCTCTGAGATTATTTCCTCCTTTGTAAAGTGGGGATAAATCTATCTGAGCCAGCAGAGCAGCTGCATGAGAGATGTGCACTAAATATTGGTCTTTCTCACTCTCCTACGCCATCTCTCTGTTCTTCCCAGAGAAGCTGTACAGAAGGATATAGTACTTTTGTTTAAAATAGTTAACTAATTAATTAATTAATTTGTTTTTGGCTGCGTTGGGTCTTCGTTGCTATGCGCAGGCTTTGCCTAGTTGCGGCAAGCGGGGGCTACTCTTTGTTGCGGTGCGCGGGCTTCTCATTGCGGTGGCTTCTCTTGCTAGCCTTAACCCCAATGCTAGCCTTAACCCTGGCTCTCACAACATGAATTCCTCTTCCCATATCTTATCCACTAATTAATATAAATGTAGGCATATTATTTCTATTAGCCATATCACACCTAGCCATTTACTCCATCCTCAGATCTGGATGAACTTCACATTCAAAATACTCACTCACTGGAGCTCTAGGAGCAATAGCACAATCATCTCATATGAAGTAATGTAGCAGTTATTCTATTCTCAGTCTTACTGATAAATGGATCATTTACACTTTCAACAGTAATTATTACACAAGAACACCTATGACTAATTTTCTCCTGACCCCTACCCAGAATTTGATTATCTCCGCAGTAGCCGAAATCCAACGAAGCCCCACTTGATTTCACGGAAGTAGCATCAAAACCTGTATATGTCTTCAATGTAGAAAATGTAGCAGGCCCATTCACCCCGTCCCTCCTAGAGAATATGTCAATGTCCCTATAATAAAATTTCCACAGCAATCTATTTTTAGGAGCATTCGACAATCCCTAGGTGCCAGAATTATATACAGCCCAAGTCATCATTAAAACTCATCTAACAATCTCCTTTCTATGAATTTGAGCCTCCTACCTACAATTTTGATATGATCAACGCATACATCTCTTATGAAAAGTGTTTTTACGACTAACATTAATCTTATGTATATGAGAGTTTTCACTACTTGTCATCATACCAGGCAACCCACCACAAATTTAAGAAATATGTCTGACAAAAGAGTTACTTTGATAGAGTAAATCTTAGAGGTTTCAATGCTCTGATTCCTGGAATTGAATTCTTCCTAATAATTTTACATTCTCCATGCTACCTACCACATTACACCACATGCTATATAGTAAAGTTCTCTAAGTAAGCTACAGGCCCATACCCCAAAAATATTTTTGTATATCCTTCCTGTGCTAATAAACTCTCATTGTTTTTACCATCATTCTACTGACCATTTTCTCAGGAAATATAATTGTATAACAAGCTCACACTGGTTAATGGTATCCCCATTCTAATAAAAAACATGAACCCATAAGCTACAGAAGCATCCAACAAATATTTCCTAAAACAGTCCACCACATCAATACTACTTATAATGGCTATTATCATTAATCTAATATACTCTGGTCAAAGAGCACAATGAATAACAAGAATCTTTAATCCAGCAGCATCCACCCTCATGACAATCGCCCTTGTCACAAAAGTAGGACTTTCCCCATTTCACTTCTGAGTGCCTGAAGTCACACGAGGCATCCCATGAACAGCAGACCTGATGCTATCAACATGACAAAATTGCACCCCTATCAGTTTTATACCACAGGTCACCTTCCATCAACCTAAATATACTATTAATCATAGTGATATTATAAATCATAGCTGGAGGCTGAGGCAGACTTCGCCATACTCACCTGGAAAATATTACACCCTCCTCATCAATTGCCCATATAGGATGAATAACAGCTATTATAATGTATATTCAGATTATAACAATCCTAACCATACTAATTTATATCATAACAACACTGTCTTCTTCTTATTTATGCCCAGATCATGTACTACAGGAGTATCATTATCACACACATGAGATAAAACACCTCCCATCACAATCATTTTCCTCACCATTATAGTATCATTAGGACATCGCCCATCACTATCAGGCTTTCTACCCAAATGAATAATTATCCAAGAGATAACAAAAACGACAACATCATTCTACCAACACTAATAGCCATCATAGCAGTCCTCAGCATATATTTCTACTTGCAGCTAACATACTCCACATCACTAACTATATTCCCTTCATTAAACAACACAAACACAAAGCAATTTGAACATACAAAGAAATAACCTTCCTATCATTACCAATCATAATACCCACACGGTTACTACACACAACACCCATTCTATCGGTGCTGGACTAGGAATTTAGGTTAGTTCAGACCAAGAGCTTTCAAAACCCTAAACAAGTGAAATTTACTTAATTCCTAAAAATAAGGATTGCAAGACTTTATTCTACATCAATTGAATGTAAAGCAAACACTGTATTGAAGCCAAATCTTTACGAGATTGATGAGTTTTAACCCCAGGAAACTTTAGTTAACAGGCAAATCCTCTAGTCAACTGACTTCAGTCTACTTCTCCTTCATTTGAGAAAGAAAAAAAGAAAAAAAAAAAAAGGCAGGATAATCACTGGCAGAACTGAAGCTGCTTCTCTGAAGTTACAATTCAATTTGTTGATTCACCACAGGGTTTGCCAGAAAGAGGGCTCAATCTCTGTCTTTAGATTTACAGTCTAATTCTAACTCAGTCATTTTACCTCTGTTCATACACTGCTGATTATTTTCAACAAATCACAAAGATATCGGCATTTTATATTTACTATTTGGTGCTTGAGCTGGAGTAGCAGGCAGCACCTTAATTATATTAATCCAGGCTGAGCTATGCTGACCTGGACCGCTACTTGGAGATGCCCAAATCTGTAAGGTTGTCATAACAGTCCCTGCACTTGTAATAATTTTCTTTATAGCTGTACCCGTTATGATTGCAGGCTTTGAAAACTGACTTGGGCCATTAATAACTCGGACAACTGAAGTAGCATTTCCCCCAATAAATCATATAAACTTTTGACTACTTCCCCCATCATTCTTACTCCTACTCATATCACCAATAGTAGAAGCTGGTTCTGGTACCAGTGGGACGGTGTATTCAGCTCTAGCCTGCAATCTGGCCCATGCAGGAGCCTCTGGCGACCTAACTGTTTTCTCCTTACATTTAGCAGGTGTCTCCTCAATTCTTGGTATTATTACTTTTATTACTATTGTCTTTAATACAAAACCAGCAGTCATATCCCAATACCAAACACCATTATTTGTTTAATCTTCCCCAACTATAGCCATATTACTATAATTACCAATCTCAGTCCAAGCAGCCAGAATTGCCATGCTGTTAAGAGATAGAAATCTAAACACTACTTTCTTTGACCCTGCAGGAGGAGACCGAATCCTATACCAACACCTCTTTTGATACTTTGCTCACCCTGAAGTCTGTATTCATGGCCTAACAGGGTTTGTTATAAACTCACATAGCATTACCTACTATTTAGGACAAAAATTGCCTTTCAGCTATCTGGGAATAGTATGAGTCATGTCCACTGGTTTTTTAGGAGTTCTCTTGTGGGCCCATCATATGTTTACCATAGGGATAGCTGTGGACTCAGGAGCATACTTTGCATCAGCTACCGTAATTACTTCTATCCCTACAGGAGTAAAAGTATCTAGCTGATTAGCAACTCTTTATTTAATTTTTCTTTTTCTTTTCTTTTCTTTTTTTTTTTTGGCTGAGTTGGGTCTTGGTTGCTGCGCATGGGCTTTCTCTGGTTGCAGTGAGCGGCAGCTACTCTTCGTTGCGGTGTGCGGCCCTTTCATTGCAGTGGCTTCTCTTGTTGCAGAGCACGGCCTCTAGGCGCGTGGGCTTCAGTAGTTGTGGCTTGCGGGCTCTAGAGGGCAGGCTCAGTAGTTGTGGCACACGGGCTTTTTGCTCCGCGGCATGTGGAATCTTCCCAGACAAGGGCTCGAACCCGTGTCCCCTGCATTGGCAGACGAATTCTTAACCACTGCGTCACCAGGGAAGTCCCTGGTTAGCAACTGTTCACGGAGGTAATACTATATGACCTCCTACTATATTATGAGTTTTAGGCTTTAGTTTTTCTTTTTACAGTAGGTGGTTTGACAGGAATCATCTTAGCCAACTCATCCCCAGACATTGTCCTCCAGGATACATACTATGTAGTAGCACACTTCCATGACCTAATGTCCATGGGAGCAGTCTTCACTATTATAGGAGGCTTTCTACACTGATTCCCACTATTCTTAGGTTATACAGTTAACTCAGCATGAGCAAAAATTCACCTCACAAGTATATTTGTAGTAGTAAATATGACTTCCTGCAGCACTTTCGTGGCCTCTCAGGGATGTCACTACGTTAGTCTGAGTACCCTGAGGCACACACAACATGAAATATTTTGTCTTTAGGCTCATTCATCTCAGTAGCAGCAGTAATGCTAATAATCTTCATACTTTGAAAAGCATTTGTGTCTAAACAAGAAGTCTTAGCAGTGGGAATTGCTACTCCTAACCTAGAATGGTTACACGGATGTCCTCCACCATATCCTACGTTTCAAGATCCTACCTATGTAAATGTAAAATAAGGAAGGACTCAAGTCCTTTTCAACCAGTTTCAAGCCAACACCATAACAATTATGTCTTCCTCAATAAATGAGATAAAAGTAAAAAGTGATGTAGCTTTGTCAAAGTTAAATGATAGGCTAAAATCCTGTATATGACTAAGGCATATCAATTTCATCTAGGCTCTCAAGATACAACATCACCGATTATGGAAGAACTTTTACATTTTCTTCATCACACATTAATAGTGATTTTTAAAATAAGTTCTCTAGTCCTCTATATCATTTCACTAATATTGACATCTAAACTCATATGCATACAATAGATGCACAGGTAGAGAAATTGTGAACAATTTACTAGCTATTATTGTAATCTTAAATGCCCTATCATCATTGTGTATCCTTTACATGATACATGAAATCAATAACTCTTCCCAAACCATAAAAACTATGGGTCAGTAACGATACTGAAGCTACAAATACACAGATTACGAAGATTTAAATGTTGACTCCTCTGTAATCCCCACATCAGAGCTAAAACCAGGAGAATAATGACTAATAGAAGTCAACAACCGAGTAGTTAGGGATAGTCATTGAATATTAGTTTCATCTGAAATTGTTGTACACTCCGGAGTTGTTCCTTCTCAGGCCTAAAAGAAACTGCTATCCCAGGACGCCTAACTTAAAGAATCCTAATATCAACAGGACCAGGCCTATGTTGTGGACAAGAGAGCTCGTTTTCCTGAGTTCAAAGACAGGACAGAGGGATATGTCTTAGATATGGGGTGAATCTGCAGCCCATGGGGATGCACTCTCCAAGCTCCAGTATAGGAATGGGGCCTCTAGGGTCCCAGGCCACCCACCACGCCCTCTGGAGCAGGATCTGGGCAACATTCCCTGTCAGTGATGAGGCAGCCCTAGCACTTGTCACGGCCCGATGTCGTGTCCTATGTGGGCCCCATGCTCTTGGGACCACACCTCACACTCTGCAGGTCCATGCTACAGGGTCCTTCATGCCTCAGGAGTAGAGACCACACAGCAAGCAGTTCCCTCCGCAACCAGCAGGAGGAAGGGAGGAGAACAGGGGCACCAGGGGACTCTCATTCAGACAACAACACCCCAGCGGTGCCAGCGGGGACAGTGATGATGCAGATGAGGCACAGACCAAGAGATGGGACCAGAGGACCCAAAAGGCAGCTGGTCAGGTCCTGGCTCACCTGCACCCCGGACACCTTTGTCCCGCATACACCCCCTTCCTCATACACCCTCTCCTTAAATGCAGATTCTTCAGATGCGAACAGGCAGCGCTTCAGACTGAAAGTCAGCTCTTCCAAAATGACCCGTCAGCAAACACTGCAGGATTCCACTCCAGTGGGTGCCCTGGAGTCGACAACTCAGGGACTGAAGTGGCTATCGGTGCCAGGGGCAGTGGGAGGGAATGGGGAATGAGACTTTCATGGTTGTGGAATTTTGGTTTTGCAGGACGAAAAGTTCTAGTGATGGTGGTGATGGCTCCACGAGAAAGTGAATCTATCTGATGCCTCAGAAACGTGCACTTAAAATGGTGATGATGGTAAAGGGTATGTGACGTGTGTTTTATTTCACTTAAAATAAATTCTTAAAATAATGTCTTGTTAATTGAGATTCCATTTCGACTCCCCTTCATCACAAATGTCGGAGGCCCAGACACAGTCCCCTACCTTAGGGGCCATCACGGTACCCTCACAGAGCACGTGGGAGACCATTCTTAGGGGGGGCTAGTCTGTGCTCACCTGACCTCTGTCCAGGGGGACCCAGGCAGTGGTGACCCCCATAGATTAGACATATGATATGCTATAGTATTAATACGATACCACCAAGTGTTGTCACTCACCGGAACACAGAGCAGCAACCCACTCGAACATTCTTGACCTCATATGTTTGTGACAAGATGAAGAGAAGAAAAGGAACCACAGGTTAATCAGGACAACACCCTTAATGCAGAGGTTGGAAATCTCAAAGGGGACAGGACACACTGCAGGCAAAGAGCGCATATGCGGTCTCCCTATCCATGTGATCCTGACCCATGCAGGTATGGTGAGACCCACACAGTCCCCGCACCCTATACCTGGGGCCACACATCCACACTCACCAGGGTGACCCACCTCCCCAGACCCCTCCACCTGGGTCACATGTCCACAGTCCCAGGGTGACCTCACCTCCCCAGACCCTGCACCTGGGGTCACACGTCCCCTTGGTCAGGACACCATGGCTCTGCAGGGGGCTCCCCCAATGTGGAAACAAGCTGGGTCCCTGGGACCTCCTGGGATGGGAAAAAGTGTCAGGTGGGTCTCCTTTCCCCACACTTGGCCCAGAGGAGTCCTCCTGTCCTCACTTTGGTTCTGTGTGATTTTAACTGTTTGTACAGCTTTCATACTAGAGTTGAACACACGACCCTGGTGCTGGCATGTTCAGTCCTTTCTCGTCTCACTTACATGCTGAGAAAACATACAGGAGAGCAGGGCAGAAAGCCGAGGGGCAGCTCTGGACTCTGCTGAGTAGGGACGGTAGACTGGAGGGAGAGCTCAGCAGCAGCCTCAGCTGTCACCCATCGGCCTTTTGCCCGATCTGCGTGCCCTGCAATCAATTCAGCAGCTAAACCTGCTTCCCTATGCACCATGCACGTGCTGGTAAATTGGAATTATTGCCAGGTAGTCCTCCTGAGGATTTTCCATGAGCCCCAGGGAAGGTGAACCTTGGCAGGGATTAAGACTAAGGCCCCGACCATAGCACTGACCCTTGGGAGGACCAGGTCACCACACTCAGAAGAGAGGCTGTTATGTAGACAAGCCCACCTCATCTCCAGACCCTAGACATCTAAGCACTGACATTCAGATGCAGGCACGGAGCTTCCCAGTACTGAGGCCAGGCCGGGTCTCTACCCAGGTCCCCATAGTCCTAGCGTACACAGAACATGGTCAGGTCTAAATCTTCTTATTATAGACAACACATGGTCAGCTCTAAACATAATCAGTAGACAGGACATGCAGAGGTCTAAATCTACCATGTAGACACAACTTGATCATGTTTAAACTAGCTTAGGGCTGATCTCATAGGGGGTACAGATCACACACATGGGTCTCTCATCTTTGGACACCCACGTCAGGAAACTGAACAAAATCTTTGTCATTAAACATTTCAACAGGTAAAACAGAAATGTTCCCAATTTCTCTGGCCACCTGATGGTCAGGATCCACGGGCGAGCCACGAACTTCTTAGAGTGCAGCCCAGTCTGCTGCCAGGACAGACAAGAAGTGGCCTGATTCCAGACTCCCAGGCTTCCAGAAGGAGGTGGCCACACTGCAAGCCAGGTCAGGAGAGTCCTGCATGGTCCGGGCCGGGAGATCCGGTCTGTCCATTCGGCTGGCCGATTCCGGGCGGGGCGCTCAGGGCCGCTGAGAGCCCTGCACTCAGGTCCTGCTTCCCTGCAGCGTGTGCGTGTGCGTGTGCGTGTGCGTGTGTGTGTGTGTGTAGAGGGGGCGGTGGCTGACGGCTCCCATGGTTCCCAACCCGGGCACCGCGCTGTCTTCGAGGGGAGGCACGGGGAGAGGTAGGGGCACAGAAGCCGTTGGAGAGGAGAACCCACCGCGGAACTCCTTGCACACTGGCTCGCCCCACCCGGAGACCCGCCTGCCCATCGTGGGCCGCATGTCGCCCCCCAGTCCCCCACCCCCGAGGGCAGGGTGCCTGCTCTTTCAACAGCACAGGGTCTCACATGAAGGAGACCCAGTGTGGACTGTCAGCCCCCAACTCCTGATGCTGTGTTTAGGGGGAGAATGAACCCCCTTGACTGGGTGATGGGACCCTGTGAGGAAAGAGGTGGCGGCCCGATCCAAGTCGGGGCCTGGCTGAGATATGAGGAAACAGGAGCCAAGGGCAGGGCCTGGAGGCCAGGCCAACAGGAGGGGCACCCCCAGCCTTGGCCGGGCTCTCCAACGGTGACATTGTTGCTTTAGGGGACCTGGGACAGGTGACTGAATGTAATGGGAGTCTAAACTGGACCCTGAATGCGGCTTAAAGAAGGTGTGAAGGATGTTACTGAGACAGTGACAGTCATTGGAAGACAAACTCTGTGTCAGGATATCCTGCTCCCTCCATTTAAATCCCTGAGATCTGTGACCTTTACGTGGCTACGCAGGATTGTTAGAGCAGCTGCGTGCGGATATATCTGGGGCACAATTCAGTCTGCAGCCAACTTGCAAGTGGTTCCAGCAAACACACAGGTGTGCGCACAGGCAGGCACAGCACACACACAAACATATGCACGTGCACAGCACAAATATATTCACACACTAGCATGTGAACACACATGCACCCATATGCCCATGCACACACTAATGTGTGCAAGTTCACATACCTATCCACATGCACAGCATATTTATGCAAACAGGCACATGCACACGCATAGCACACACACAGGGAATAAAGTGAATCCGTAAAGCATTAATTCCTGAACACAAGTGAAGCTGACATGTATTTTTCCCTTTTCTTAGCCTTGATGTTTTCCACAACAAAAAAGTTTAAGAAAAAAGTTAATGGCAAATGACTTTTGATTCATAGGACTTTCTGATTTTATTCCACAAATATTATGACAGCAGAAATGAATGTAGATATTACATGTGTCCACTAAGGGAAGAATGGAGAAGAAAAACACGGTCCATCAATACAAGGGAATGCTATTCAGCCTAAAAAGGAAGTCAATTCTGACACAGGATGCAGCAGGGATGAACCTTGAGGGCATTATGCTCAGTGATGTAAGCTAGACACAAAAAAACAAACAGTGCTTGATCCACTCATACAAGGCCCCTAGAGCAGTCGGAAATATAGAGACATAAAGTAGGATGTTGAGGGCCAGAGGCTGAGGGAGGGACAATGGGGAGTGAGTGTTTAATGGGGACTGTTTCAATTTTGCAAGATGAAAAAGTTCTGGAGGATGATGGTGGTCAGGTTTGCACAACAGTGTGAATTATTTCCTGACCCTGAAATGTGCACTTAAAAATGGTTAAGATAGTACATTTTATGTTATGTGTACCAGACCACAATTTTTAAAACTTTTCCAAAAACAACAGGAAATAGTCCATGAATACCACAAGATGCACAACTTCACTAACAACAGAGGGATTAAAGCCATAAGAAAAATACTGTGCATACACCTACCAGAATGGCAGACATGAAAGACATAGTATCAAATATCAGCAGGATGTGGAGCAATGGAAAGCCTGGTACGCAACGGGGGGATGCAACCACTTCTGAAGCAATCGGGCCTCAGATAGCGAAGTCCGTGCACAGAGACCCACAGTGCTCCTCCCAGTTGAACACAAACCCACCAGCCCTGCACCAGGACACACGGACATGGACTGGCAGCCACAGGAGCCAAACCTGAAGGAACCTGAAGGCCATCACAGACGGATGCAGAAATGAACCATGCACGCTCCTATGAAGGAATATTCCACAGCAATGGAGTACATTTTGTTTAAAGGTAGTAAAACTATAAAAATTATTTTTTAAAGAAAACTATATTTACAAGATGAAAGAATCTATAATTCTGTCACCTAGGGATTGTCGAATGCTCCTAAAAATAGATTGCTGTGGAAACGTTTATTATAGGGAAATTGACATATTCTCTAGGAAGGACGCGGTGAATGGGCCTGCTACATTTTCTACATTGAAGACATGTACAGGTTTTGATTCTACTTCTGTTAAATCAAGTGGGGCTTCACTGGATTTCTGCTACTGCGGAGATAATCAAATTCTGGGTAGGGGTCAGGAGAAAATTAGTCATAGGTGTTCTTGTGTAGTAATTACTGTTGAAAGTGTAAATGATCCATTTACCAGTAAGACTGAGAATAGAATAACTGCTACATTACTTCATATGAGATGATCCTCTGTGCTATTGTTCCTGGAGCTCCAGTGAGTGAGTATTTTGAATGTGAAGTTCATCCAGATATGAGGATGGAATAAATGGCTAGGTGTGATATGGCTAATAGAAATAATATGCCTACATTTATACTAATTAGTGGATAAGATATGGGAAGAGGAATTCATGTTGTGAGAGGCAGGGTTATGGCTAGCATTGGGGCAATAATATATAAATTGATGATGTTGATGGACATAGTGGTTCTTTAATAAGTAATTGGAATGCCTCAGCAATGGGTTGTAATCATCCATGGGGGCTGATGATTTTTGGCCCTTTCTGGATTTGTATATAGCCTAGGATTTTCCATTTGGTTAATATGAGGAATGCTATGGTGAATTAAATTGGGTAATTTGTGAAAGAATGTTGATTATAAACATATTCTTAGGAAGAGGACTTGAACCAGTGCAGAAAAAGTTTCAGTTTTACATAATTACCGGGCTCTGCCAGCGTAACGAACCCTGTTCTACAGTAGGGTATGTATAAATTAATTGAATGTAGATTATATCATCATTTAGTTTGAAGACATTTTGTAAAGGAAGCCGTATTGCTCTTGTCCTTTCATACTGGAAGAAATCTGCAATAGACAGAAACCAACCAGGATGACTCCAGTCTGAACTCAGATCACGTGAGACTTTAATCGTTGAACAAACAGACAATTAATAGCAGTTATACCGTTGAAATGTCGTGATCCAGCATCAAGGTCATAAACCATATTGCCCATATGAACTCCAGAATACAATTACACTGTTATCCCTAGGAAAACTTGTTCCATTGACCAGTGTTTTAGAAGAACAGGTGATAAAGCATTTTGACTAGCTGGCCTAAATTTTAATCACTCAGAAGTGGTTTTATTCTCCCAAAAATAAATGGCGCATGGGCTCAAGACACACCTGCTTCAGTAGTTGTGGCGTGCAGACTCAGTAGTTGTGGCCCAATGGCTTAGTTGTTCCGTGGCACGTGAGATCTTCCCGGACCGGGGATCGAACCGGGTCCCCTGCATTGGCAGGCGAATTCTTAATCACTGCATCACCAGGGAAGTCCCAGATTCGCAGTCTCCCTTTTAATATACCTTAAGCCCAAAGAATCCATGGAAAATTGTTAGAGAAAATAAGGCAATAAAATATTGTAAGGACTATAACAGAAGCATATAGTACACAGTTCATATAGACACATCCCAAGCAGTTACAAAGTATATTAAAAGGGAGGCTGCAATTTTAAAAGAATAAGAAAAATTATACCCACAAACTCCCAATCTTTCCTGAAACGTTGCAATCTGAAACCCTATTGTAGGAAGCAGAAGATTCCAGGAGATATTCTACAAATGAAGCACTCCAAACCCTGTGGTTGGATAAGGAATTCTGGAAGGAAGGTATCCTCACCCAAGGAGAGCAGGTTCCTATACTTCTCTAACATCACATCCCTGTAAAATTCCCATTGATCTTGGTCCAGGCATTCTCACTCCTCTTGACAGAAATCTATGGCCACATCCTGGAATGTCAGCAGTCCCTGAAATTAAACGTACACATGCCATGTGGCCACGGGAAGTGTTCATAATATGACCCAAGAAGAAAACAGCAAGTTAAGAGAAGGTTTTAATTTAGAAGAGTCTCTTTAATTATCCACTAATACATATATATATATATATATATATATATATATATATATATAATTTTTTTTTTACAAAGTAACTTTCTCTACCTTATTTCTAACTACAAGAAAAGAGTATGGCATGTGATCCACAAAACCAGTATAGAGACTATACTTGTCTGGAAAAGAAATGATAAAATGATGGTTTCAACACAGGCATATGCATTTTTGAGTGTTTTATTTATATCAAACTGGATAAAATGTGTGTATTTCTCATAGAGAAAAGACCTGTCGAGGTAGAAATGTACCTTTCAACTATTCATGGGTACACGAGTACACTGGGGAGATTGTAAAAGTGCAGATTGTGATTCAGTAGGTCCGGTGGGCATGAGTTCTATTTTTTTAACAAGCTGATTTTTAACTAGTGATGCCACAGTCTCTGATTCATTAACCACAACTGTGAATATCAGAGACATAATTAGAAAGGTAAAAATTCTCATTTAATTTTGAACTTAAAGTGTTTTATGGATTTTAAACCTTTAATAGAAAAGTGAGCACAGCAGCAACAATCATTTGTGAGTATTTACTATAGACTGTGTATCTTTCTAGTTTTTTTGTGTAGGATTCCAGGAAAAAGGCCTGGGCTGCGGCCACAATGGGCGTGGCCCCCAGGCCGGGCCGCCCCTCCAGGACCCCCGACGGGGCCCTGCGCTCCTGGCGGCTCCCTCCCCCGCCGCCCCGCTCCCTCCCGGAAGGCCTTGGGGCAGAGCGGTCCCACCCACTGCGCGCTGAACAGAGCCCGCGTTTCCTCAGAGCTGGAACTCCCGGCTCAGGCGGGGTCTCTTCCCTCCGCCTTCACGGAACTGCCCCGGAGCCCGAGGGCAGGGCGACCTCACTGAGGCTGCCGGCTCTGGAGGTGCCCCGGCGGCCGAAGCCATGACAGTCGCGGGGACGGCGGGCTGGGTAAGTGGGCGACGACCCTCCGCCTGGTCCGGTGCCCGGGCGGCAGCACAAGACCAGCTTCTGAGGGGCAGGGGTTCGCTGCCACCCGCCGCTGCTGTGCAGAAAGAGCGGCCTCCAGCGTCTGGTTCCCGGGAACTTTGGTCCGTCCTCTCGCCCCTGCCCTCGTCCTGGCTCGCGAGACCTGGTGGGCGTGAGGAGGGGGTCGGCCTGAGCGTCCTGAGGGGAAACGGGGCAAGGGAGGCGCAGGGTCCGGCTGCAGCGTCAGCGCCCCTCTTCCCGACTGCGGGGAAAGCGGCTGAAAACTCCTCCCGAGGCGCGCAGGCCCCTTATTCAGCCGAGTCCCTCTGCGCTCCTTCCTTCCTGAGTTAAAGTACCGGGGGGAGGGGACAGGGCAGGGAACTGGCGCAGGTAATGGGGAACATCCAAAGGTGATTGTTAACTAAGGAAAACCAGCTCTCCCAAGGTCAGGAATGCGGCGCTTTTCTTTGCCTGGGCTCACTGAATTCCTTCCTTTGATATGCACCTTAGCTCTCTGGGGCCTGCATTCTGTATTTGCATATCCTGAGTGCCTCAGGGCCCGCCGGCTCACATTGGAGGGCTGCAAGTGCTGAAGACTGTGACATCCTTTGTTTACTGATAGGGCAAGAACTATTCCATTTCTCACAGGCTTGAGGGGCAGACAGTGGAAAAAAGTCAGAGAATCTCACTCGGCCTGTACTTTGGTTTACATATAGATCATATTTATACTTAACTGTGCTAATAGAGGTTCTCAAGTCCAATCAACTTGTACTACTGCCCTCTATGTATCAATTTCATCAATATCATAAGATAAATGCCTATAGAATTGACTTAATCCATTTAAATAGGATAATGATTTTGAAAGGAAACATAATAGAAATATAACAACGAAACCTTTACCACTAAAGGCTGGGTCTGGAACACCCTAAATAAATGTTCCATTGTTAAAATATTGAAAGATGTAGTCAATAGAAATATCAAAAAAATGACAAATAATAAGGGTAGCAGAATGTTGAAATGTTCTATCTTTATCATTAAAGTGGCAGAAAATCATTTATTAGTAGGCACTGGGGGCAGAAGATGACTGATTTTATATCTGTGTCATATTTGTGCAGTTGTTTCAACAAGTAACTTAAAGACAAAATGGAAAAACAAGGAGGTTTGTGCCTGAGATCATGTTGATGTGAAACCAGGGATGGCCACCTTGTGCCAGGTGAGTTAAGTTTACCTGGCAGGTAGACCGCAGAGCTCCTGGGAAGCAAGGGTTGGAATTTTTCTGCTGGGTGCCCCTTAGGTTCTGTGACTTGACTGACTGTGAGTCATGTTTCGGGAAAGACCTGATCACAGGAAAAGGGTGGGAATAGAGTGATTTGGGGAGCAGCTAACAACATTCATCACAGCTCACGGCCTGAATGAATTTTAAAGAAATAGGAAAACAAATGCTTCTTATGGAATCAGAGAATGTGAGGGCTGGACAATCCCAGAAAATGAGGAACACCCATCCCATTTTCCAGATGACAAAACAGAGGTCCAGCAAGGTGAAATCCCTCACCCAAGTTGCACCCGTCTCTCCTCCCCACTACGTGGTTCATGAAAGCAGGACTCTTCCTGTCTTGATCACTGCTGAGCCCCAAAAAGGGCCAGGCATCTAGCAGCTGCTCCAAAAATTTGGGTTGACTGTAGGAACAATGCTATTTCTTTCTTTCTCACTCTTATTCAGGATTGTGCCAAGAACTCCCCAGGTTGCAATGTAATTCGATAAATGTAAATATTAATTGAGTTTTGTTGTGATGAGGACTTAGGCTTTGAAGGTAACAGCCTTGGTTCAGATCTTGGTTCTGCCACTCCATAGCTGTTTGGCTTTGGGAAAATTACTAAACCTCTCTGAGATTATTTCCTCCTTTGTAAAGTGGGGATAAATCTATCTGAGCCAGCAGAGCAGCTGCATGAGAGATGTGCACTAAATATTGGTCTTTCTCACTCTCCTACGCCATCTCTCTGTTCTTCCCAGAGAAGCTGTACAGAAGGATATAGTACTTTTGTTTAAAATAGTTAACTAATTAATTAATTAATTTGTTTTTGGCTGCGTTGGGTCTTCGTTGCTATGCGCAGGCTTTGCCTAGTTGCGGCAAGCGGGGGCTACTCTTTGTTGCGGTGCGCGGGCTTCTCATTGCGGTGGCTTCTCTTGCTAGCCTTAACCCCAATGCTAGCCTTAACCCTGGCTCTCACAACATGAATTCCTCTTCCCATATCTTATCCACTAATTAATATAAATGTAGGCATATTATTTCTATTAGCCATATCACACCTAGCCATTTACTCCATCCTCAGATCTGGATGAACTTCACATTCAAAATACTCACTCACTGGAGCTCTAGGAGCAATAGCACAATCATCTCATATGAAGTAATGTAGCAGTTATTCTATTCTCAGTCTTACTGATAAATGGATCATTTACACTTTCAACAGTAATTATTACACAAGAACACCTATGACTAATTTTCTCCTGACCCCTACCCAGAATTTGATTATCTCCGCAGTAGCCGAAATCCAACGAAGCCCCACTTGATTTCACGGAAGTAGCATCAAAACCTGTATATGTCTTCAATGTAGAAAATGTAGCAGGCCCATTCACCCCGTCCCTCCTAGAGAATATGTCAATGTCCCTATAATAAAATTTCCACAGCAATCTATTTTTAGGAGCATTCGACAATCCCTAGGTGCCAGAATTATATACAGCCCAAGTCATCATTAAAACTCATCTAACAATCTCCTTTCTATGAATTTGAGCCTCCTACCTACAATTTTGATATGATCAACGCATACATCTCTTATGAAAAGTGTTTTTACGACTAACATTAATCTTATGTATATGAGAGTTTTCACTACTTGTCATCATACCAGGCAACCCACCACAAATTTAAGAAATATGTCTGACAAAAGAGTTACTTTGATAGAGTAAATCTTAGAGGTTTCAATGCTCTGATTCCTGGAATTGAATTCTTCCTAATAATTTTACATTCTCCATGCTACCTACCACATTACACCACATGCTATATAGTAAAGTTCTCTAAGTAAGCTACAGGCCCATACCCCAAAAATATTTTTGTATATCCTTCCTGTGCTAATAAACTCTCATTGTTTTTACCATCATTCTACTGACCATTTTCTCAGGAAATATAATTGTATAACAAGCTCACACTGGTTAATGGTATCCCCATTCTAATAAAAAACATGAACCCATAAGCTACAGAAGCATCCAACAAATATTTCCTAAAACAGTCCACCACATCAATACTACTTATAATGGCTATTATCATTAATCTAATATACTCTGGTCAAAGAGCACAATGAATAACAAGAATCTTTAATCCAGCAGCATCCACCCTCATGACAATCGCCCTTGTCACAAAAGTAGGACTTTCCCCATTTCACTTCTGAGTGCCTGAAGTCACACGAGGCATCCCATGAACAGCAGACCTGATGCTATCAACATGACAAAATTGCACCCCTATCAGTTTTATACCACAGGTCACCTTCCATCAACCTAAATATACTATTAATCATAGTGATATTATAAATCATAGCTGGAGGCTGAGGCAGACTTCGCCATACTCACCTGGAAAATATTACACCCTCCTCATCAATTGCCCATATAGGATGAATAACAGCTATTATAATGTATATTCAGATTATAACAATCCTAACCATACTAATTTATATCATAACAACACTGTCTTCTTCTTATTTATGCCCAGATCATGTACTACAGGAGTATCATTATCACACACATGAGATAAAACACCTCCCATCACAATCATTTTCCTCACCATTATAGTATCATTAGGACATCGCCCATCACTATCAGGCTTTCTACCCAAATGAATAATTATCCAAGAGATAACAAAAACGACAACATCATTCTACCAACACTAATAGCCATCATAGCAGTCCTCAGCATATATTTCTACTTGCAGCTAACATACTCCACATCACTAACTATATTCCCTTCATTAAACAACACAAACACAAAGCAATTTGAACATACAAAGAAATAACCTTCCTATCATTACCAATCATAATACCCACACGGTTACTACACACAACACCCATTCTATCGGTGCTGGACTAGGAATTTAGGTTAGTTCAGACCAAGAGCTTTCAAAACCCTAAACAAGTGAAATTTACTTAATTCCTAAAAATAAGGATTGCAAGACTTTATTCTACATCAATTGAATGTAAAGCAAACACTGTATTGAAGCCAAATCTTTACGAGATTGATGAGTTTTAACCCCAGGAAACTTTAGTTAACAGGCAAATCCTCTAGTCAACTGACTTCAGTCTACTTCTCCTTCATTTGAGAAAGAAAAAAAGAAAAAAAAAAAAAAGGCAGGATAATCACTGGCAGAATTGAAGCTGCTTCTCTGAAGTTACAATTCAATTTGTTGATTCACCACAGGGTTTGCCAGAAAGAGGGCTCAATCTCTGTCTTTAGATTTACAGTCTAATTCTAACTCAGTCATTTTACCTCTGTTCATACACTGCTGATTATTTTCAACAAATCACAAAGATATCGGCATTTTATATTTACTATTTGGTGCTTGAGCTGGAGTAGCAGGCAGCACCTTAATTATATTAATCCAGGCTGAGCTATGCTGACCTGGACCGCTACTTGGAGATGCCCAAATCTGTAAGGTTGTCATAACAGTCCCTGCACTTGTAATAATTTTCTTTATAGCTGTACCCGTTATGATTGCAGGCTTTGAAAACTGACTTGGGCCATTAATAACTCGGACAACTGAAGTAGCATTTCCCCCAATAAATCATATAAACTTTTGACTACTTCCCCCATCATTCTTACTCCTACTCATATCACCAATAGTAGAAGCTGGTTCTGGTACCAGTGGGACGGTGTATTCAGCTCTAGCCTGCAATCTGGCCCATGCAGGAGCCTCTGGCGACCTAACTGTTTTCTCCTTACATTTAGCAGGTGTCTCCTCAATTCTTGGTATTATTACTTTTATTACTATTGTCTTTAATACAAAACCAGCAGTCATATCCCAATACCAAACACCATTATTTGTTTAATCTTCCCCAACTATAGCCATATTACTATAATTACCAATCTCAGTCCAAGCAGCCAGAATTGCCATGCTGTTAAGAGATAGAAATCTAAACACTACTTTCTTTGACCCTGCAGGAGGAGACCGAATCCTATACCAACACCTCTTTTGATACTTTGCTCACCCTGAAGTCTGTATTCATGGCCTAACAGGGTTTGTTATAAACTCACATAGCATTACCTACTATTTAGGACAAAAATTGCCTTTCAGCTATCTGGGAATAGTATGAGTCATGTCCACTGGTTTTTTAGGAGTTCTCTTGTGGGCCCATCATATGTTTACCATAGGGATAGCTGTGGACTCAGGAGCATACTTTGCATCAGCTACCGTAATTACTTCTATCCCTACAGGAGTAAAAGTATCTAGCTGATTAGCAACTCTTTATTTAATTTTTCTTTTTCTTTTCTTTTCTTTTTTTTTTTTGGCTGAGTTGGGTCTTGGTTGCTGCGCATGGGCTTTCTCTGGTTGCGGTGAGCGGCAGCTACTCTTCGTTGCGGTGTGCGGCCCTTTCATTGCAGTGGCTTCTCTTGTTGCAGAGCACGGCCTCTAGGCGCGTGGGCTTCAGTAGTTGTGGCTTGCGGGCTCTAGAGGGCAGGCTCAGTAGTTGTGGCACACGGGCTTTTTGCTCCGCGGCATGTGGAATCTTCCCAGACAAGGGCTCGAACCCGTGTCCCCTGCATTGGCAGACGAATTCTTAACCACTGCGTCACCAGGGAAGTCCCTGGTTAGCAACTGTTCACGGAGGTAATACTATATGACCTCCTACTATATTATGAGTTTTAGGCTTTAGTTTTTCTTTTTACAGTAGGTGGTTTGACAGGAATCATCTTAGCCAACTCATCCCCAGACATTGTCCTCCAGGATACATACTCTGTAGTAGCACACTTCCATGACCTAATGTCCATGGGAGCAGTCTTCACTATTATAGGAGGCTTTCTACACTGATTCCCACTATTCTTAGGTTATACAGTTAACTCAGCATGAGCAAAAATTCACCTCACAAGTATATTTGTAGTAGTAAATATGACTTCCTGCAGCACTTTCGTGGCCTCTCAGGGATGTCACTACGTTAGTCTGAGTACCCTGAGGCACACACAACATGAAATATTTTGTCTTTAGGCTCATTCATCTCAGTAGCAGCAGTAATGCTAATAATCTTCATACTTTGAAAAGCATTTGTGTCTAAACAAGAAGTCTTAGCAGTGGGAATTGCTACTCCTAACCTAGAATGGTTACACGGATGTCCTCCACCATATCCTACGTTTCAAGATCCTACCTATGTAAATGTAAAATAAGGAAGGACTCAAGTCCTTTTCAACCAGTTTCAAGCCAACACCATAACAATTATGTCTTCCTCAATAAATGAGATAAAAGTAAAAAGTGATGTAGCTTTGTCAAAGTTAAATGATAGGCTAAAATCCTGTATATGACTAAGGCATATCAATTTCATCTAGGCTCTCAAGATACAACATCACCGATTATGGAAGAACTTTTACATTTTCTTCCTCACACATTAATAGTGATTTTTAAAATAAGTTCTCTAGTCCTCTATATCATTTCACTAATATTGACATCTAAACTCATATGCATACAATAGATGCACAGGTAGAGAAATTGTGAACAATTTACTAGCTATTATTGTAATCTTAAATGCCCTATCATCATTGTGTATCCTTTACATGATACATGAAATCAATAACTCTTCCCAAACCATAAAAACTATGGGTCAGTAACGATACTGAAGCTACAAATACACAGATTACGAAGATTTAAATGTTGACTCCTCTGTAATCCCCACATCAGAGCTAAAACCAGGAGAATAATGACTAATAGAAGTCAACAACCGAGTAGTTAGGGATAGTCATTGAATATTAGTTTCATCTGAAATTGTTGTACACTCCGGAGTTGTTCCTTCTCAGGCCTAAAAGAAACTGCTATCCCAGGACGCCTAACTTAAAGAATCCTAATATCAACAGGACCAGGCCTATGTTGTGGACAAGAGAGCTCGTTTTCCTGAGTTCAAAGACAGGACAGAGGGATATGTCTTAGATATGGGGTGAATCTGCAGCCCATGGGGATGCACTCTCCAAGCTCCAGTATAGGAATGGGGCCTCTAGGGTCCCAGGCCACCCACCACGCCCTCTGGAGCAGGATCTGGGCAACATTCCCTGTCAGTGATGAGGCAGCCCTAGCACTTGTCACGGCCCGATGTCGTGTCCTATGTGGGCCCCATGCTCTTGGGACCACACCTCACACTCTGCAGGTCCATGCTACAGGGTCCTTCATGCCTCAGGAGTAGAGACCACACAGCAAGCAGTTCCCTCCGCAACCAGCAGGAGGAGGGGAGGAGAACAGGGGCACCAGGGGACTCTCATTCAGACAACAACACCCCAGCGGTGCCAGCGGGGACAGTGATGATGCAGATGAGGCACAGACCAAGAGATGGGACCAGAGGACCCAAAAGGCAGCTGGTCAGGTCCTGGCTCACCTGCACCCCGGACACCTTTGTCCCGCATACACCCCCTTCCTCATACACCCTCTCCTTAAATGCAGATTCTTCAGATGCGAACAGGCAGCGCTTCAGACTGAAAGTCAGCTCTTCCAAAATGACCCGTCAGCAAACACTGCAGGATTCCACTCCAGTGGGTGCCCTGGAGTCGACAACTCAGGGACTGAAGTGGCTATCGGTGCCAGGGGCAGTGGGAGGGAATGGGGAATGAGACTTTCATGGTTGTGGAATTTTGGTTTTGCAGGACGAAAAGTTCTAGTGATGGTGGTGATGGCTCCACGAGAAAGTGAATCTATCTGATGCCTCAGAAACGTGCACTTAAAATGGTGATGATGGTAAAGGGTATGTGACGTGTGTTTTATTTCACTTAAAATAAATTCTTAAAATAATGTCTTGTTAATTGAGATTCCATTTCGACTCCCCTTCATCACAAATGTCGGAGGCCCAGACACAGTCCCCTACCTTAGGGGCCATCACGGTACCCTCACAGAGCACGTGGGAGACCATTCTTAGGGGGGGCTAGTCTGTGCTCACCTGACCTCTGTCCAGGGGGACCCAGGCACTGGTGACCCCCATAGATTAGACATATGATATGCTATAGTATTAATACGATACCACCAAGTGTTGTCACTCACCGGAACACAGAGCAGCAACCCACTCGAACATTCTTGACCTCATATGTTTGTGACAAGATGAAGAGAAGAAAAGGAACCACAGGTTAATCAGGACAACACCCTTAATGCAGAGGTTGGAAATCTCAAAGGGGACAGGACACACTGCAGGCAAAGAGCGCATATGCGGTCTCCCCATCCATGTGATCCTGACCCATGCAGGTATGGTGAGACCCACACAGTCCCCGCACCCTATACCTGGGGCCACACATCCACACTCACCAGGGTGACCCACCTCCCCAGACCCCTCCACCTGGGTCACATGTCCACAGTCCCAGGGTGACCTCACCTCCCCAGACCCTGCACCTGGGGTCACACGTCCCCTTGGTCAGGACACCATGGCTCTGCAGGGGGCTCCCCCAATGTGGAAACAAGCTGGGTCCCTGGGACCTCCTGGGATGGGAAAAAGTGTCAGGTGGGTCTCCTTTCCCCACACTTGGCCCAGAGGAGTCCCCGTCTTCTCACTTTGGTTCTGTGTGATTTTAACTGTTTGTACAGCTTTCATACTAAAGTTGAACACACGACCCTGGTGCTGGCATGCTCAGTCCTTTCTCGTCTCACTTACATGTTGAGAAAACTCACAGGACAGCAGGGCTGAAAGCCGAGGGGCAGCTCTGGACTCTGCTGAGTAGGGACGGTAGACTGGAGGGAGAGCTCAGCAGCAGCCTCAGCTGTCACCCATCGGCCTTTTGCCCGATCTGCGTGCCCTGCAATCAATTCAGCAGCTAAACCTGCTTCCCTATGCACCATGCACGTGCTGGTAAATTGGAATTATTGCCAGGTAGTCCTCCTGAGGATTCTCCATGAGCCCCAGGGAAGGTGAACCTTGGCAGGGATTAAGACTAAGGCCCCGACCATAGCACTGACCCTTGGGAGGACCAGGTCACCACACTCAGAAGAGAGGCTGTTATGTAGACAAGCCCACCTCATCTCCAGACCCTAGACATCTAAGCACTGACATTCAGATGCAGGCACGGAGCTTCCCAGTACTGAGGCCAGGCCGGGTCTCTACCCAGGTCCCCATAGTCCTAGCGTACACAGAACATGGTCAGGTCTAAATCTTCTTATTATAGACAACACATGGTCAGCTCTAAACATAATCAGTAGACAGGACATGCAGAGGTCTAAATCTACCATGTAGACACAACTTGATCATGTTTAAACTAGCTTAGGGCTGATCTCATAGGGGGTACAGATCACACACATGGGTCTCTCATCTTTGGACACCCACGTCAGGAAACTGAACAAAATCTTTGTCATTAAACATTTCAACAGGTAAAACAGAAATGTTCCCAATTTCTCTGGCCACCTGATGGTCAGGATCCACGGGCGAGCCACGAACTTCTTAGAGTGCAGCCCAGTCTGCTGCCAGGACAGACAAGAAGTGGCCTGATTCCAGACTCCCAGGCTTCCAGAAGGAGGTGGCCACACTGCAAGCCAGGTCAGGAGAGTCCTGCATGGTCCGGGCCGGGAGATCCGGTCTGTCCATTCGGCTGGCCGATTCCGGGCGGGGCGCTCAGGGCCGCTGAGAGCCCTGCACTCAGGTCCTGCTTCCCTGCAGCGTGTGCGTGTGCGTGTGCGTGTGCGTGTGTGTGTGTGTGTAGAGGGGGCGGTGGCTGACGGCTCCCATGGTTCCCAACCCGGGCACCGCGCTGTCTTCGAGGGGAGGCACGGGGAGAGGTAGGGGCACAGAAGCCGTTGGAGAGGAGAACCCACCGTGGAACTCCTTGCACACTGGCTCGCCCCACCCGGAGACCCGCCTGCCCATCGTGGGCCGCATGTCGCCCCCCAGTCCCCCACCCCCGAGGGCAGGGTGCCTGCTCTTTCAACAGCACAGGGTCTCACATGAAGGAGACCCAGTGTGGACTGTCAGCCCCCAACTCCTGATGCTGTGTTTAGGGGGAGAATGAACCCCCTTGACTGGGTGATGGGACCCTGTGAGGAAAGAGGTGGCGGCCCGATCCAAGTCGGGGCCTGGCTGAGATATGAGGAAACAGGAGCCAAGGGCAGGGCCTGGAGGCCAGGCCAACAGGAGGGGCACCCCCAGCCTTGGCCGGGCTCTCCAACGGTGACATTGTTGCTTTAGGGGACCTGGGACAGGTGACTGAATGTAATGGGAGTCTAAACTGGACCCTGAATGCGGCTTAAAGAAGGTGTGAAGGATGTTACTGAGACAGTGACAGTCATTGGAAGACAAACTCTGTGTCAGGATATCCTGCTCCCTCCATTTAAATCCCTGAGATCTGTGACCTTTACGTGGCTACGCAGGATTGTTAGAGCAGCTGCGTGCGGATATATCTGGGGCACAATTCAGTCTGCAGCCAACTTGCAAGTGGTTCCAGCAAACACACAGGTGTGCGCACAGGCAGGCACAGCACACACACAAACATATGCACGTGCACAGCACAAATATATTCACACACTAGCATGTGAACACACATGCACCCATATGCCCATGCACACACTAATGTGTGCAAGTTCACATACCTATCCACATGCACAGCATATTTATGCAAACAGGCACATGCACACGCATAGCACACACACAGGGAATAAAGTGAATCCGTAAAGCATTAATTCCTGAACACAAGTGAAGCTGACATGTATTTTTCCCTTTTCTTAGCCTTGATGTTTTCCACAACAAAAAAGTTTAAGAAAAAAGTTAATGGCAAATGACTTTTGATTCATAGGACTTTCTGATTTTATTCCACAAATATTATGACAGCAGAAATGAATGTAGATATTACATGTGTCCACTAAGGGAAGAATGGAGAAGAAAAACACGGTCCATCAATACAAGGGAATGCTATTCAGCCTAAAAAGGAAGTCAATTCTGACACAGGATGCAGCAGGGATGAACCTTGAGGGCATTATGCTCAGTGATGTAAGCTAGACACAAAAAAACAAACAGTGCTTGATCCACTCATACAAGGCCCCTAGAGCAGTCGGAAATATAGAGACATAAAGTAGGATGTTGAGGGCCAGAGGCTGAGGGAGGGTCAATGGGGAGTGAGTGTTTAATGGGGACTGTTTCAATTTTGCAAGATGAAAAAGTTCTGGAGGATGATGGTGGTCAGGTTTGCACAACAGTGTGAATTATTTCCTGACCCTGAAATGTGCACTTAAAAATGGTTAAGATAGTACATTTTATGTTATGTGTACCAGACCACAATTTTTAAAACTTTTCCAAAAACAACAGGAAATAGTCCATGAATACCACAAGATGCACAACTTCACTAACAACAGAGGGATTAAAGCCATAAGAAAAATACTGTGCATACACCTACCAGAATGGCAGACATGAAAGACATAGTATCAAATATCAGCAGGATGTGGAGCAATGGAAAGCCTGGTACGCAACGGGGGGATGCAACCACTTCTGAAGCAATCGGGCCTCAGATAGCGAAGTCCGTGCACAGAGACCCACAGTGCTCCTCCCAGTTGAACACAAACCCACCAGCCCTGCACCAGGACACACGGACATGGACTGGCAGCCACAGGAGCCAAACCTGAAGGAACCTGAAGGCCATCACAGACGGATGCAGAAATGAACCATGCACGCTCCTATGAAGGAATATTCCACAGCAATGGAGTACATTTTGTTTAAAGGTAGTAAAACTATAAAAATTATTTTTTAAAGAAAACTATATTTACAAGATGAAAGAATCTATAATTCTGGCACCTAGGGATTGTCGAATGCTCCTAAAAATAGATTGCTGTGGAAACGTTTATTATAGGGAAATTGACATATTCTCTAGGAAGGACGCGGTGAATGGGCCTGCTACATTTTCTACATTGAAGACATGTACAGGTTTTGATTCTACTTCTGTTAAATCAAGTGGGGCTTCACTGGATTTCTGCTACTGCGGAGATAATCAAATTCTGGGTAGGGGTCAGGAGAAAATTAGTCATAGGTGTTCTTGTGTAGTAATTACTGTTGAAAGTGTAAATGATCCATTTACCAGTAAGACTGAGAATAGAATAACTGCTACATTACTTCATATGAGATGATCCTCTGTGCTATTGTTCCTGGAGCTCCAGTGAGTGAGTATTTTGAATGTGAAGTTCATCCAGATATGAGGATGGAATAAATGGCTAGGTGTGATATGGCTAATAGAAATAATATGCCTACATTTATACTAATTAGTGGATAAGATATGGGAAGAGGAATTCATGTTGTGAGAGGCAGGGTTATGGCTAGCATTGGGGCAATAATATATAAATTGATGATGTTGATGGACATAGTGGTTCTTTAATAAGTAATTGGAATGCCTCAGCAATGGGTTGTAATCATCCATGGGGGCTGATGATTTTTGGCCCTTTCTGGATTTGTATATAGCCTAGGATTTTCCATTTGGTTAATATGAGGAATGCTATGGTGAATTAAATTGGGTAATTTGTGAAAGAATGTTGATTATAAACATATTCTTAGGAAGAGGACTTGAACCAGTGCAGAAAAAGTTTCAGTTTTACATAATTACCGGGCTCTGCCAGCGTAACGAACCCTGTTCTACAGTAGGGTATGTATAAATTAATTGAATGTAGATTATATCATCATTTAGTTTGAAGACATTTTGTAAAGGAAGCCGTATTGCTCTTGTCCTTTCATACTGGAAGAAATCTGCAATAGACAGAAACCAACCAGGATGACTCCAGTCTGAACTCAGATCACGTGAGACTTTAATCGTTGAACAAACAGACAATTAATAGCAGTTATACCGTTGAAATGTCGTGATCCAGCATCAAGGTCATAAACCATATTGCCCATATGAACTCCAGAATACAATTACACTGTTATCCCTAGGAAAACTTGTTCCATTGACCAGTGTTTT
This sequence comes from Balaenoptera physalus, assembly GCF_965194825.1. Taxonomy (NCBI): domain Eukaryota; kingdom Metazoa; phylum Chordata; class Mammalia; order Artiodactyla; family Balaenopteridae; genus Balaenoptera; species Balaenoptera physalus. The sequence goes on from NW_028126501.1 coordinate 476,289, forward strand.
AGAAGAACAGGTGATAAAGCATTTTGACTAGCTGGCCTAAATTTTAATCACTCAGAAGTGGTTTTATTCTCCCAAAAATAAATGGCGCATGGGCTCAAGACACACCTGCTTCAGTAGTTGTGGCGTGCAGACTCAGTAGTTGTGGCCCAATGGCTTAGTTGTTCCGTGGCACGTGAGATCTTCCCGGACCGGGGATCGAACCGGGTCCCCTGCATTGGCAGGCGAATTCTTAATCACTGCATCACCAGGGAAGTCCCAGATTCGCAGTCTCCCTTTTAATATACCTTAAGCCCAAAGAATCCATGGAAAATTGTTAGAGAAAATAAGGCAATAAAATATTGTAAGGACTATAACAGAAGCATATAGTACACAGTTCATATAGACACATCCCAAGCAGTTACAAAGTATATTAAAAGGGAGGCTGCAATTTTAAAAGAATAAGAAAAATTATACCCACAAACTCCCAATCTTTCCTGAAACGTTGCAATCTGAAACCCTATTGTAGGAAGCAGAAGATTCCAGGAGATATTCTACAAATGAAGCACTCCAAACCCTGTGGTTGGATAAGGAATTCTGGAAGGAAGGTATCCTCACCCAAGGAGAGCAGGTTCCTATACTTCTCTAACATCACATCCCTGTAAAATTCCCATTGATCTTGGTCCAGGCATTCTCACTCCTCTTGACAGAAATCTATGGCCACATCCTGGAATGTCAGCAGTCCCTGAAATTAAACGTACACGTGCCATGTGGCCACGGGAAGTGTTCATAATATGACCCAAGAAGAAAACAGCAAGTTAAGAGAAGGTTTTAATTTAGAAGAGTCTCTTTAATTATCCACTAATACATATATATATATATATATATATATATATATATATATATATATATATAATTTTTTTTTTACAAAGTAACTTTCTCTACCTTATTTCTAACTACAAGAAAAGAGTATGGCATGTGATCCACAAAACCAGTATAGAGACTATACTTGTCTGGAAAAGAAATGATAAAATGATGGTTTCAACACAGGCATATGCATTTTTGAGTGTTTTATTTATATCAAACTGGATAAAATGTGTGTATTTCTCATAGAGAAAAGACCTGTCGAGGTAGAAATGTACCTTTCAACTATTCATGGGTACACGAGTACACTGGGGAGATTGTAAAAGTGCAGATTGTGATTCAGTAGGTCCGGTGGGCATGAGTTCTATTTTTTTAACAAGCTGATTTTTAACTAGTGATGCCACAGTCTCTGATTCATTAACCACAACTGTGAATATCAGAGACATAATTAGAAAGGTAAAAATTCTCATTTAATTTTGAACTTAAAGTGTTTTATGGATTTTAAACCTTTAATAGAAAAGTGAGCACAGCAGCAACAATCATTTGTGAGTATTTACTATAGACTGTGTATCTTTCTAGTTTTTTTGTGTAGGATTCCAGGAAAAAGGCCTGGGCTGCGGCCACAATGGGCGTGGCCCCCAGGCCGGGCCGCCCCTCCAGGACCCCCGACGGGGCCCTGCGCTCCTGGCGGCTCCCTCCCCCGCCGCCCCGCTCCCTCCCGGAAGGCCTTGGGGCAGAGCGGTCCCACCCACTGCGCGCTGAACAGAGCCCGCGTTTCCTCAGAGCTGGAACTCCCGGCTCAGGCGGGGTCTCTTCCCTCCGCCTTCACGGAACTGCCCCGGAGCCCGAGGGCAGGGCGACCTCACTGAGGCTGCCGGCTCTGGAGGTGCCCCGGCGGCCGAAGCCATGACAGTCGCGGGGACGGCGGGCTGGGTAAGTGGGCGACGACCCTCCGCCTGGTCCGGTGCCCGGGCGGCAGCACAAGACCAGCTTCTGAGGGGCAGGGGTTCGCTGCCACCCGCCGCTGCTGTGCAGAAAGAGCGGCCTCCAGCGTCTGGTTCCCGGGAACTTTGGTCCGTCCTCTCGCCCCTGCCCTCGTCCTGGCTCGCGAGACCTGGTGGGCGTGAGGAGGGGGTCGGCCTGAGCGTCCTGAGGGGAAACGGGGCAAGGGAGGCGCAGGGTCCGGCTGCAGCGTCAGCGCCCCTCTTCCCGACTGCGGGGAAAGCGGCTGAAAACTCCTCCCGAGGCGCGCAGGCCCCTTATTCAGCCGAGTCCCTCTGCGCTCCTTCCTTCCTGAGTTAAAGTACCGGGGGGAGGGGACAGGGCAGGGAACTGGCGCAGGTAATGGGGAACATCCAAAGGTGATTGTTAACTAAGGAAAACCAGCTCTCCCAAGGTCAGGAATGCGGCGCTTTTCTTTGCCTGGGCTCACTGAATTCCTTCCTTTGATATGCACCTCAGCTCTCTGGGGCCTGCATTCTGTATTTGCATATCCTGAGTGCCTCAGGGCCCGCCGGCTCACATTGGAGGGCTGCAAGTGCTGAAGACTGTGACATCCTTTGTTTACTGATAGGGCAAGAACTATTCCATTTCTCACAGGCTTGAGGGGCAGACAGTGGAAAAAAGTCAGAGAATCTCACTCGGCCTGTACTTTGGTTTACATATAGATCATATTTATACTTAACTGTTCTAATAGAGGTTCTCAAGTCCAATCAACTTGTACTACTGCCCTCTATGTATCAATTTCATCAATATCATAAGATAAATGCCTATAGAATTGACTTAATCCATTTAAATAGGATAATGATTTTGAAAGGAAACATAATAGAAATATAACAACGAAACCTTTACCACTAAAGGCTGGGTCTGGAACACCCTAAATAAATGTTCCATTGTTAAAATATTGAAAGATGTAGTCAATAGAAATATCAAAAAAATGACAAATAATAAGGGTAGCAGAATGTTGAAATGTTCTATCTTTATCATTAAAGTGGCAGAAAATCATTTATTAGTAGGCACTGGGGGCAGAAGATGACTGATTTTATATCTGTGTCATATTTGTGCAGTTGTTTCAACAAGTAACTTAAAGACAAAATGGAAAAACAAGGAGGTTTGTGCCTGAGATCATGTTGATGTGAAACCAGGGATGGCCACCTTGTGCCAGGTGAGTTAAGTTTACCTGGCAGGTAGACCGCAGAGCTCCTGGGAAGCAAGGGTTGGAATTTTTCTGCTGGGTGCCCCTTAGGTTCTGTGACTTGACTGACTGTGAGTCATGTTTCGGGAAAGACCTGATCACAGGAAAAGGGTGGGAATAGAGTGATTTGGGGAGCAGCTAACAACATTCATCACAGCTCACGGCCTGAATGAATTTTAAAGAAACAGGAAAACAAATGCTTCTTATGGAATCAGAGAATGTGAGGGCTGGACAATCCCAGAAAATGAGGAACACCCATCCCATTTTCCAGATGACAAAACAGAGGTCCAGCAAGGTGAAATCCCTCACCCAAGTTGCACCCGTCTCTCCTCCCCACTACGTGGTTCATGAAAGCAGGACTCTTCCTGTCTTGATCACTGCTGAGCCCCAAAAAGGGCCAGGCATCTAGCAGCTGCTCCAAAAATTTGGGTTGACTGTAGGAACAATGCTATTTCTTTCTTTCTCACTCTTATTCAGGATTGTGCCAAGAACTCCCCAGGTTGCAATGTAATTCGATAAATGTAAATATTAATTGAGTTTTGTTGTGATGAGGACTTAGGCTTTGAAGGTAACAGCCTTGGTTCAGATCTTGGTTCTGCCACTCCATAGCTGTTTGGCTTTGGGAAAATTACTAAACCTCTCTGAGATTATTTCCTCCTTTGTAAAGTGGGGATAAATCTATCTGAGCCAGCAGAGCAGCTGCATGAGAGATGTGCACTAAATATTGGTCTTTCTCACTCTCCTACGCCATCTCTCTGTTCTTCCCAGAGAAGCTGTACAGAAGGATATAGTACTTTTGTTTAAAATAGTTAACTAATTAATTAATTAATTTGTTTTTGGCTGCGTTGGGTCTTCGTTGCTATGCGCAGGCTTTGCCTAGTTGCGGCAAGCGGGGGCTACTCTTTGTTGCGGTGCGCGGGCTTCTCATTGCGGTGGCTTCTCTTGCTAGCCTTAACCCCAATGCTAGCCTTAACCCTGGCTCTCACAACATGAATTCCTCTTCCCATATCTTATCCACTAATTAATATAAATGTAGGCATATTATTTCTATTAGCCATATCACACCTAGCCATTTACTCCATCCTCAGATCTGGATGAACTTCACATTCAAAATACTCACTCACTGGAGCTCTAGGAGCAATAGCACAATCATCTCATATGAAGTAATGTAGCAGTTATTCTATTCTCAGTCTTACTGGTAAATGGATCATTTACACTTTCAACAGTAATTATTACACAAGAACACCTATGACTAATTTTCTCCTGACCCCTACCCAGAATTTGATTATCTCCGCAGTAGCCGAAATCCAACGAAGCCCCACTTGATTTCACGGAAGTAGCATCAAAACCTGTATATGTCTTCAATGTAGAAAATGTAGCAGGCCCATTCACCCCGTCCCTCCTAGAGAATATGTCAATGTCCCTATAATAAAATTTCCACAGCAATCTATTTTTAGGAGCATTCGACAATCCCTAGGTGCCAGAATTATATACAGCCCAAGTCATCATTAAAACTCATCTAACAATCTCCTTTCTATGAATTTGAGCCTCCTACCTACAATTTTGATATGATCAACGCATACATCTCTTATGAAAAGTGTTTTTACGACTAACATTAATCTTATGTATATGAGAGTTTTCACTACTTGTCATCATACCAGGCAACCCACCACAAATTTAAGAAATATGTCTGACAAAAGAGTTACTTTGATAGAGTAAATCTTAGAGGTTTCAATGCTCTGATTCCTGGAATTGAATTCTTCCTAATAATTTTACATTCTCCATGCTACCTACCACATTACACCACATGCTATATAGTAAAGTTCTCTAAGTAAGCTACAGGCCCATACCCCAAAAATATTTTTGTATATCCTTCCTGTGCTAATAAACTCTCATTGTTTTTACCATCATTCTACTGACCATTTTCTCAGGAAATATAATTGTATAACAAGCTCACACTGGTTAATGGTATCCCCATTCTAATAAAAAACATGAACCCATAAGCTACAGAAGCATCCAACAAATATTTCCTAAAACAGTCCACCACATCAATACTACTTATAATGGCTATTATCATTAATCTAATATACTCTGGTCAAAGAGCACAATGAATAACAAGAATCTTTAATCCAGCAGCATCCACCCTCATGACAATCGCCCTTGTCACAAAAGTAGGACTTTCCCCATTTCACTTCTGAGTGCCTGAAGTCACACGAGGCATCCCATGAACAGCAGACCTGATGCTATCAACATGACAAAATTGCACCCCTATCAGTTTTATACCACAGGTCACCTTCCATCAACCTAAATATACTATTAATCATAGTGATATTATAAATCATAGCTGGAGGCTGAGGCAGACTTCGCCATACTCACCTGGAAAATATTACACCCTCCTCATCAATTGCCCATATAGGATGAATAACAGCTATTATAATGTATATTCAGATTATAACAATCCTAACCATACTAATTTATATCATAACAACACTGTCTTCTTCTTATTTATGCCCAGATCATGTACTACAAGAGTATCATTATCACACACATGAGATAAAACACCTCCCATCACAATCATTTTCCTCACCATTATAGTATCATTAGGACATCGCCCATCACTATCAGGCTTTCTACCCAAATGAATAATTATCCAAGAGATAACAAAAACGACAACATCATTCTACCAACACTAATAGCCATCATAGCAGTCCTCAGCATATATTTCTACTTGCAGCTAACATACTCCACATCACTAACTATATTCCCTTCATTAAACAACACAAACACAAAGCAATTTGAACATACAAAGAAATAACCTTCCTATCATTACCAATCATAATACCCACACGGTTACTACACACAACACCCATTCTATCGGTGCTGGACTAGGAATTTAGGTTAGTTCAGACCAAGAGCTTTCAAAACCCTAAACAAGTGAAATTTACTTAATTCCTAAAAATAAGGATTGCAAGACTTTATTCTACATCAATTGAATGTAAAGCAAACACTGTATTGAAGCCAAATCTTTACGAGATTGATGAGTTTTAACCCCAGGAAACTTTAGTTAACAGGCAAATCCTCTAGTCAACTGACTTCAGTCTACTTCTCCTTCATTTGAGAAAGAAAAAAAGAAAAAAAAAAAAAGGCAGGATAATCACTGGCAGAATTGAAGCTGCTTCTCTGAAGTTACAATTCAATTTGTTGATTCACCACAGGGTTTGCCAGAAAGAGGGCTCAATCTCTGTCTTTAGATTTACAGTCTAATTCTAACTCAGTCATTTTACCTCTGTTCATACACTGCTGATTATTTTCAACAAATCACAAAGATATCGGCATTTTATATTTACTATTTGGTGCTTGAGCTGGAGTAGCAGGCAGCACCTTAATTATATTAATCCAGGCTGAGCTATGCTGACCTGGACCGCTACTTGGAGATGCCCAAATCTGTAAGGTTGTCATAACAGTCCCTGCACTTGTAATAATTTTCTTTATAGCTGTACCCGTTATGATTGCAGGCTTTGAAAACTGACTTGGGCCATTAATAACTCGGACAACTGAAGTAGCATTTCCCCCAATAAATCATATAAACTTTTGACTACTTCCCCCATCATTCTTACTCCTACTCATATCAGCAATAGTAGAAGCTGGTTCTGGTACCAGTGGGACGGTGTATTCAGCTCTAGCCTGCAATCTGGCCCATGCAGTAGCCTCTGGCGACCTAACTGTTTTCTCCTTACATTTAGCAGGTGTCTCCTCAATTCTTGGTATTATTACTTTTATTACTATTGTCTTTAATACAAAACCAGCAGTCATATCCCAATACCAAACACCATTATTTGTTTAATCTTCCCCAACTATAGCCATATTACTATAATTACCAATCTCAGTCCAAGCAGCCAGAATTGCCATGCTGTTAAGAGATAGAAATCTAAACACTACTTTCTTTGACCCTGCAGGAGGAGACCGAATCCTATACCAACACCTCTTTTGATACTTTGCTCACCCTGAAGTCTGTATTCATGGCCTAACAGGGTTTGTTATAAACTCACATAGCATTACCTACTATTTAGGACAAAAATTGCCTTTCAGCTATCTGGGAATAGTATGAGTCATGTCCACTGGTTTTTTAGGAGTTCTCTTGTGGGCCCATCATATGTTTACCATAGGGATAGCTGTGGACTCAGGAGCATACTTTGCATCAGCTACCGTAATTACTTCTATCCCTACAGGAGTAAAAGTATCTAGCTGATTAGCAACTCTTTATTTAATTTTTCTTTTTCTTTTCTTTTCTTTTTTTTTTTTGGCTGAGTTGGGTCTTGGTTGCTGCGCATGGGCTTTCTCTGGTTGCGGTGAGCGGCAGCTACTCTTCGTTGCGGTGTGCGGCCCTTTCATTGCAGTGGCTTCTCTTGTTGCAGAGCACGGCCTCTAGGCGCGTGGGCTTCAGTAGTTGTGGCTTGCGGGCTCTAGAGGGCAGGCTCAGTAGTTGTGGCACACGGGCTTTTTGCTCCGCGGCATGTGGAATCTTCCCAGACAAGGGCTCGAACCCGTGTCCCCTGCATTGGCAGACGAATTCTTAACCACTGCGTCACCAGGGAAGTCCCTGGTTAGCAACTGTTCACGGAGGTAATACTATATGACCTCCTACTATATTATGAGTTTTAGGCTTTAGTTTTTCTTTTTACAGTAGGTGGTTTGACAGGAATCATCTTAGCCAACTCATCCCCAGACATTGTCCTCCAGGATACATACTCTGTAGTAGCACACTTCCATGACCTAATGTCCATGGGAGCAGTCTTCACTATTATAGGAGGCTTTCTACACTGATTCCCACTATTCTTAGGTTATACAGTTAACTCAGCATGAGCAAAAATTCACCTCACAAGTATATTTGTAGTAGTAAATATGACTTCCTGCAGCACTTTCGTGGCCTCTCAGGGATGTCACTACGTTAGTCTGAGTACCCTGAGGCACACACAACATGAAATATTTTGTCTTTAGGCTCATTCATCTCAGTAGCAGCAGTAATGCTAATAATCTTCATACTTTGAAAAGCATTTGTGTCTAAACAAGAAGTCTTAGCAGTGGGAATTGCTACTCCTAACCTAGAATGGTTACACGGATGTCCTCCACCATATCCTACGTTTCAAGATCCTACCTATGTAAATGTAAAATAAGGAAGGACTCAAGTCCTTTTCAACCAGTTTCAAGCCAACACCATAACAATTATGTCTTCCTCAATAAATGAGATAAAAGTAAAAAGTGATGTAGCTTTGTCAAAGTTAAATGATAGGCTAAAATCCTGTATATGACTAAGGCATATCAATTTCATCTAGGCTCTCAAGATACAACATCACCGATTATGGAAGAACTTTTACATTTTCTTCCTCACACATTAATAGTGATTTTTAAAATAAGTTCTCTAGTCCTCTATATCATTTCACTAATATTGACATCTAAACTCATATGCATACAATAGATGCACAGGTAGAGAAATTGTGAACAATTTACTAGCTATTATTGTAATCTTAAATGCCCTATCATCATTGTGTATCCTTTACATGATACATGAAATCAATAACTCTTCCCAAACCATAAAAACTATGGGTCAGTAACGATACTGAAGCTACAAATACACAGATTACGAAGATTTAAATGTTGACTCCTCTGTAATCCCCACATCAGAGCTAAAACCAGGAGAATAATGACTAATAGAAGTCAACAACCGAGTAGTTAGGGATAGTCATTGAATATTAGTTTCATCTGAAATTGTTGTACACTCCGGAGTTGTTCCTTCTCAGGCCTAAAAGAAACTGCTATCCCAGGACGCCTAACTTAAAGAATCCTAATATCAACAGGACCAGGCCTATGTTGTGGACAAGAGAGCTCGTTTTCCTGAGTTCAAAGACAGGACAGAGGGATATGTCTTAGATATGGGGTGAATCTGCAGCCCATGGGGATGCACTCTCCAAGCTCCAGTATAGGAATGGGGCCTCTAGGGTCCCAGGCCACCCACCACGCCCTCTGGAGCAGGATCTGGGCAACATTCCCTGTCAGTGATGAGGCAGCCCTAGCACTTGTCACGGCCCGATGTCGTGTCCTATGTGGGCCCCATGCTCTTGGGACCACACCTCACACTCTGCAGGTCCATGCTACAGGGTCCTTCATGCCTCAGGAGTAGAGACCACACAGCAAGCAGTTCCCTCCGCAACCAGCAGGAGGAGGGGAGGAGAACAGGGGCACCAGGGGACTCTCATTCAGACAACAACACCCCAGCGGTGCCAGCGGGGACAGTGATGATGCAGATGAGGCACAGACCAAGAGATGGGACCAGAGGACCCAAAAGGCAGCTGGTCAGGTCCTGGCTCACCTGCACCCCGGACACCTTTGTCCCGCATACACCCCCTTCCTCATACACCCTCTCCTTAAATGCAGATTCTTCAGATGCGAACAGGCAGCGCTTCAGACTGAAAGTCAGCTCTTCCAAAATGACCCGTCAGCAAACACTGCAGGATTCCACTCCAGTGGGTGCCCTGGAGTCGACAACTCAGGGACTGAAGTGGCTATCGGTGCCAGGGGCAGTGGGAGGGAATGGGGAATGAGACTTTCATGGTTGTGGAATTTTGGTTTTGCAGGACGAAAAGTTCTAGTGATGGTGGTGATGTCTCCACGAGAAAGTGAATCTATCTGATGCCTCAGAAACGTGCACTTAAAATGGTGATGATGGTAAAGGGTATGTGACGTGTGTTTTATTTCACTTAAAATAAATTCTTAAAATAATGTCTTGTTAATTGAGATTCCATTTCGACTCCCCTTCATCACAAATGTCGGAGGCCCAGACACAGTCCCCTACCTTAGGGGCCATCACGGTACCCTCACAGAGCACGTGGGAGACCATTCTTAGGGGGGGCTAGTCTGTGCTCACCTGACCTCTGTCCAGGGGGACCCAGGCAGTGGTGACCCCCATAGATTAGACATATGATATGCTATAGTATTAATACGATACCACCAAGTGTTGTCACTCACCGGAACACAGAGCAGCAACCCACTCGAACATGCCTGACCTCATATGTTTGTGACAAGATGAAGAGAAGAAAAGGAACCACAGGTTAATCAGGACAACACCCTTAATGCAGAGTTTGGAAATCTCAAAGGGGACAGGACACACTGCAGGCAAAGAGCGCATATGCGGTCTCCCCATCCATGTGATCCTGACCCATGCAGGTATGGTGAGACCCACACAGTCCCCGCACCCTATACCTGGGGCCACACATCCACACTCACCAGGGTGACCCACCTCCCCAGACCCCTCCACCTGGGTCACATGTCCACAGTCCCAGGGTGACCTCACCTCCCCAGACCCTGCACCTGGGGTCACACGTCCCCTTGGTCAGGACACCATGGCTCTGCAGGGGGCTCCCCCAATGTGGAAACAAGCTGGGTCCCTGGGACCTCCTGGGATGGGAAAAAGTGTCAGGTGGGTCTCCTTTCCCCACACTTGGCCCAGAGGAGTCCCCGTCTTCTCACTTTGGTTCTGTGTGATTTTAACTGTTTGTACAGCTTTCATACTAAAGTTGAACACACGACCCTGGTGCTGGCATGCTCAGTCCTTTCTCGTCTCACTTACATGTTGAGAAAACTCACAGGACAGCAGGGCTGAAAGCCGAGGGGCAGCTCTGGACTCTGCTGAGTAGGGACGGTAGACTGGAGGGAGAGCTCAGCAGCAGCCTCAGCTGTCACCCATCGGCCTTTTGCCCGATCTGCGTGCCCTGCAATCAATTCAGCAGCTAAACCTGCTTCCCTATGCACCATGCACGTGCTGGTAAATTGGAATTATTGCCAGGTAGTCCTCCTGAGGATTCTCCATGAGCCCCAGGGAAGGTGAACCTTGGCAGGGATTAAGACTAAGGCCCCGACCATAGCACTGACCCTTGGGAGGACCAGGTCACCACACTCAGAAGAGAGGCTGTTATGTAGACAAGCCCACCTCATCTCCAGACCCTAGACATCTAAGCACTGACATTCAGATGCAGGCACGGAGCTTCCCAGTACTGAGGCCAGGCCGGGTCTCTACCCAGGTCCCCATAGTCCTAGCGTACACAGAACATGGTCAGGTCTAAATCTTCTTATTATAGACAACACATGGTCAGCTCTAAACATAATCAGTAGACAGGACATGCAGAGGTCTAAATCTACCATGTAGACACAACTTGATCATGTTTAAACTAGCTTAGGGCTGATCTCATAGGGGGTACAGATCACACACATGGGTCTCTCATCTTTGGACACCCACGTCAGGAAACTGAACAAAATCTTTGTCATTAAACATTTCAACAGGTAAAACAGAAATGTTCCCAATTTCTCTGGCCACCTGATGGTCAGGATCCACGGGCGAGCCACGAACTTCTTAGAGTGCAGCCCAGTCTGCTGCCAGGACAGACAAGAAGTGGCCTGATTCCAGACTCCCAGGCTTCCAGAAGGAGGTGGCCACACTGCAAGCCAGGTCAGGAGAGTCCTGCATGGTCCGGGCCGGGAGATCCGGTCTGTCCATTCGGCTGGCCGATTCCGGGCGGGGCGCTCAGGGCCGCTGAGAGCCCTGCACTCAGGTCCTGCTTCCCTGCAGCGTGTGCGTGTGCGTGTGCGTGTGCGTGTGTGTGTGTGTGTAGAGGGGGCGGTGGCTGACGGCTCCCATGGTTCCCAACCCGGGCACCGCGCTGTCTTCGAGGGGAGGCACGGGGAGAGGTAGGGGCACAGAAGCCGTTGGAGAGGAGAACCCACCGTGGAACTCCTTGCACACTGGCTCGCCCCACCCGGAGACCCGCCTGCCCATCGTGGGCCGCATGTCGCCCCCCAGTCCCCCACCCCCGAGGGCAGGGTGCCTGCTCTTTCAACAGCACAGGGTCTCACATGAAGGAGACCCAGTGTGGACTGTCAGCCCCCAACTCCTGATGCTGTGTTTAGGGGGAGAATGAACCCCCTTGACTGGGTGATGGGACCCTGTGAGGAAAGAGGTGGCGGCCCGATCCAAGTCGGGGCCTGGCTGAGATATGAGGAAACAGGAGCCAAGGGCAGGGCCTGGAGGCCAGGCCAACAGGAGGGGCACCCCCAGCCTTGGCCGGGCTCTCCAACGGTGACATTGTTGCTTTAGGGGACCTGGGACAGGTGACTGAATGTAATGGGAGTCTAAACTGGACCCTGAATGCGGCTTAAAGAAGGTGTGAAGGATGTTACTGAGACAGTGACAGTCATTGGAAGACAAACTCTGTGTCAGGATATCCTGCTCCCTCCATTTAAATCCCTGAGATCTGTGACCTTTACGTGGCTACGCAGGATTGTTAGAGCAGCTGCGTGCGGATATATCTGGGGCACAATTCAGTCTGCAGCCAACTTGCAAGTGGTTCCAGCAAACACACAGGTGTGCGCACAGGCAGGCACAGCACACACACAAACATATGCACGTGCACAGCACAAATATATTCACACACTAGCATGTGAACACACATGCACCCATATGCCCATGCACACACTAATGTGTGCAAGTTCACATACCTATCCACATGCACAGCATATTTATGCAAACAGGCACATGCACACGCATAGCACACACACAGGGAATAAAGTGAATCCGTAAAGCATTAATTCCTGAACACAAGTGAAGCTGACATGTATTTTTCCCTTTTCTTAGCCTTGATGTTTTCCACAACAAAAAAGTTTAAGAAAAAAGTTAATGGCAAATGACTTTTGATTCATAGGACTTTCTGATTTTATTCCACAAATATTATGACAGCAGAAATGAATGTAGATATTACATGTGTCCACTAAGGGAAGAATGGAGAAGAAAAACACGGTCCATCAATACAAGGGAATGCTATTCAGCCTAAAAAGGAAGTCAATTCTGACACAGGATGCAGCAGGGATGAACCTTGAGGGCATTATGCTCAGTGATGTAAGCTAGACACAAAAAAACAAACAGTGCTTGATCCACTCATACAAGGCCCCTAGAGCAGTCGGAAATATAGAGACATAAAGTAGGATGTTGAGGGCCAGAGGCTGAGGGAGGGACAATGGGGAGTGAGTGTTTAATGGGGACTGTTTCAATTTTGCAAGATGAAAAAGTTCTGGAGGATGATGGTGGTCAGGTTTGCACAACAGTGTGAATTATTTCCTGACCCTGAAATGTGCACTTAAAAATGGTTAAGATAGTACATTTTATGTTATGTGTACCAGACCACAATTTTTAAAACTTTTCCAAAAACAACAGGAAATAGTCCATGAATACCACAAGATGCACAACTTCACTAACAACAGAGGGATTAAAGCCATAAGAAAAATACTGTGCATACACCTACCAGAATGGCAGACATGAAAGACATAGTATCAAATATCAGCAGGATGTGGAGCAATGGAAAGCCTGGTACGCAACGGGGGGATGCAACCACTTCTGAAGCAATCGGGCCTCAGATAGCGAAGTCCGTGCACAGAGACCCACAGTGCTCCTCCCAGTTGAACACAAACCCACCAGCCCTGCACCAGGACACACGGACATGGACTGGCAGCCACAGGAGCCAAACCTGAAGGAACCTGAAGGCCATCACAGACGGATGCAGAAATGAACCATGCACGCTCCTATGAAGGAATATTCCACAGCAATGGAGTACATTTTGTTTAAAGGTAGTAAAACTATAAAAATTATTTTTCAAAGAAAACTATATTTACAAGATGAAAGAATCTATAATTCTGGCACCTAGGGATTGTCGAATGCTCCTAAAAATAGATTGCTGTGGAAACGTTTATTATAGGGAAATTGACATATTCTCTAGGAAGGACGCGGTGAATGGGCCTGCTACATTTTCTACATTGAAGACATGTACAGGTTTTGATTCTACTTCTGTTAAATCAAGTGGGGCTTCACTGGATTTCTGCTACTGCGGAGATAATCAAATTCTGGGTAGGGGTCAGGAGAAAATTAGTCATAGGTGTTCTTGTGTAGTAATTACTGTTGAAAGTGTAAATGATCCATTTACCAGTAAGACTGAGAATAGAATAACTGCTACATTACTTCATATGAGATGATCCTCTGTGCTATTGTTCCTGGAGCTCCAGTGAGTGAGTATTTTGAATGTGAAGTTCATCCAGATATGAGGATGGAATAAATGGCTAGGTGTGATATGGCTAATAGAAATAATATGCCTACATTTATACTAATTAGTGGATAAGATATGGGAAGAGGAATTCATGTTGTGAGAGGCAGGGTTATGGCTAGCATTGGGGCAATAATATATAAATTGATGATGTTGATGGACATAGTGGTTCTTTAATAAGTAATTGGAATGCCTCAGCAATGGGTTGTAATCATCCATGGGGGCTGATGATTTTTGGCCCTTTCTGGATTTGTATATAGCCTAGGATTTTCCATTTGGTTAATATGAGGAATGCTATGGTGAATTAAATTGGGTAATTTGTGAAAGAATGTTGATTATAAACATATTCTTAGGAAGAGGACTTGAACCAGTGCAGAAAAAGTTTCAGTTTTACATAATTACCGGGCTCTGCCAGCGTAACGAACCCTGTTCTACAGTAGGGTATGTATAAATTAATTGAATGTAGATTATATCATCATTTAGTTTGAAGACATTTTGTAAAGGAAGCCGTATTGCTCTTGTCCTTTCATACTGGAAGAAATCTGCAATAGACAGAAACCAACCAGGATGACTCCAGTCTGAACTCAGATCACGTGAGACTTTAATCGTTGAACAAACAGACAATTAATAGCAGTTATACCGTTGAAATGTCGTGATCCAGCATCAAGGTCATAAACCATATTGCCCATATGAACTCCAGAATACAATTACACTGTTATCCCTAGGAAAACTTGTTCCATTGACCAGTGTTTTAGAAGAACAGGTGATAAAGCATTTTGACTAGCTGGCCTAAATTTTAATCACTCAGAAGTGGTTTTATTCTCCCAAAAATAAATGGCGCATGGGCTCAAGACACACCTGCTTCAGTAGCTGTGGCGTGCAGACTCAGTAGTTGTGGCCCAATGGCTTAGTTGTTCCGTGGCACGTGAGATCTTCCCGGACCGGGGATCGAACCGGGTCCCCTGCATTGGCAGGCGAATTCTTAATCACTGCATCACCAGGGAAGTCCCAGATTCGCAGTCTCCCTTTTAATATACCTTAAGCCCAAAGAATCCATGGAACATTGTTAGAGAAAATAAGGCAATAAAATATTGTAAGGACTATAACAGAAGCATATAGTACACAGTTCATATAGACACATCCCAAGCAGTTACAAAGTATATTAAAAGGGAGGCTGCAATTTTAAAAGAATAAGAAAAATTATACCCACAAACTCCCAATCTTTCCTGAAACGTTGCAATCTGAAACCCTATTGTAGGAAGCAGAAGATTCCAGGAGATATTCTACAAATGAAGCACTCCAAACCCTGTGGTTGGATAAGGAATTCTGGAAGGAAGGTATCCTCACCCAAGGAGAGCAGGTTCCTATACTTCTCTAACATCACATCCCTGTAAAATTCCCATTGATCTTGGTCCAGGCATTCTCACTCCTCTTGACAGAAATCTATGGCCACATCCTGGAATGTCAGCAGTCCCTGAAATTAAACGTACACATGCCATGTGGCCACGGGAAGTGTTCATAATATGACCCAAGAAGAAAACAGCAAGTTAAGAGAAGGTTTTAATTTAGAAGAGTCTCTTTAATTATCCACTAATACGTATATATATATATATATATATATATATATATATATATATATATATATAATTTTTTTTTTACAAAGTAACTTTCTCTACCTTATTTCTAACTACAAGAAAAGAGTATGGCATGTGATCCACAAAACCAGTATAGAGACTATACTTGTCTGGAAAAGAAAAGATAAAATGATGGTTTCAACACAGGCATATGCATTTTTGAGTGTTTTATTTATATCAAACTGGATAAAATGTGTGTATTTCTCATAGAGAAAAGACCTGTCGAGGTAGAAATGTACCTTTCAACTATTCATGGGTACACGAGTACACTGGGGAGATTGTAAAAGTGCAGATTGTGATTCAGTAGGTCCGGTGGGCATGAGTTCTATTTTTTTAACAAGCTGATTTTTAACTAGTGATGCCACAGTCTCTGATTCATTAACCACAACTGTGAATATCAGAGACATAATTAGAAAGGTAAAAATTCTCATTTAATTTTGAACTTAAAGTGTTTTATGGATTTTAAACCTTTAATAGAAAAGTGAGCACAGCAGCAACAATCATTTGTGAGTATTTACTATAGACTGTGTATCTTTCTAGTTTTTTTGTGTAGGATTCCAGGAAAAAGGCCTGGGCTGCGGCCACAATGGGCGTGGCCCCCAGGCCGGGCCGCCCCTCCAGGACCCCCGACGGGGCCCTGCGCTCCTGGCGGCTCCCTCCCCCGCCGCCCCGCTCCCTCCCGGAAGGCCTTGGGGCAGAGCGGTCCCACCCACTGCGCGCTGAACAGAGCCCGCGTTTCCTCAGAGCTGGAACTCCCGGCTCAGGCGGGGTCTCTTCCCTCCGCCTTCACGGAACTGCCCCGGAGCCCGAGGGCAGGGCGACCTCACTGAGGCTGCCGGCTCTGGAGGTGCCCCGGCGGCCGAAGCCATGACAGTCGCGGGGACGGCGGGCTGGGTAAGTGGGCGACGACCCTCCGCCTGGTCCGGTGCCCGGGCGGCAGCACAAGACCAGCTTCTGAGGGGCAGGGGTTCGCTGCCACCCGCCGCTGCTGTGCAGAAAGAGCGGCCTCCAGCGTCTGGTTCCCGGGAACTTTGGTCCGTCCTCTCGCCCCTGCCCTCGTCCTGGCTCGCGAGACCTGGTGGGCGTGAGGAGGGGGTCGGCCTGAGCGTCCTGAGGGGAAACGGGGCAAGGGAGGCGCAGGGTCCGGCTGCAGCGTCAGCGCCCCTCTTCCCGACTGCGGGGAAAGCGGCTGAAAACTCCTCCCGAGGCGCGCAGGCCCCTTATTCAGCCGAGTCCCTCTGCGCTCCTTCCTTCCTGAGTTAAAGTACCGGGGGGAGGGGACAGGGCAGGGAACTGGCGCAGGTAATGGGGAACATCCAAAGGTGATTGTTAACTAAGGAAAACCAGCTCTCCCAAGGTCAGGAATGCGGCGCTTTTCTTTGCCTGGGCTCACTGAATTCCTTCCTTTGATATGCACCTCAGCTCTCTGGGGCCTGCATTCTGTATTTGCATATCCTGAGTGCCTCAGGGCCCGCCGGCTCACATTGGAGGGCTGCAAGTGCTGAAGACTGTGACATCCTTTGTTTACTGATAGGGCAAGAACTATTCCATTTCTCACAGGCTTGAGGGGCAGACAGTGGAAAAAAGTCAGAGAATCTCACTCGGCCTGTACTTTGGTTTACATATAGATCATATTTATACTTAACTGTGCTAATAGAGGTTCTCAAGTCCAATCAACTTGTACTACTGCCCTCTATGTATCAATTTCATCAATATCATAAGATAAATGCCTATAGAATTGACTTAATCCATTTAAATAGGATAATGATTTTGAAAGGAAACATAATAGAAATATAACAACGAAACCTTTACCACTAAAGGCTGGGTCTGGAACACCCTAAATAAATGTTCCATTGTTAAAATATTGAAAGATGTAGTCAATAGAAATATCAAAAAAATGACAAATAATAAGGGTAGCAGAATGTTGAAATGTTCTATCTTTATCATTAAAGTGGCAGAAAATCATTTATTAGTAGGCACTGGGGGCAGAAGATGACTGATTTTATATCTGTGTCATATTTGTGCAGTTGTTTCAACAAGTAACTTAAAGACAAAATGGAAAAACAAGGAGGTTTGTGCCTGAGATCATGTTGATGTGAAACCAGGGATGGCCACCTTGTGCCAGGTGAGTTAAGTTTACCTGGCAGGTAGACCGCAGAGCTCCTGGGAAGCAAGGGTTGGAATTTTTCTGCTGGGTGCCCCTTAGGTTCTGTGACTTGACTGACTGTGAGTCATGTTTCGGGAAAGACCTGATCACAGGAAAAGGGTGGGAATAGAGTGATTTGGGGAGCAGCTAACAACATTCATCACAGCTCACGGCCTGAATGAATTTTAAAGAAACAGGAAAACAAATGCTTCTTATGGAATCAGAGAATGTGAGGGCTGGACAATCCCAGAAAATGAGGAACACCCATCCCATTTTCCAGATGACAAAACAGAGGTCCAGCAAGGTGAAATCCCTCACCCAAGTTGCACCCGTCTCTCCTCCCCACTACGTGGTTCATGAAAGCAGGACTCTTCCTGTCTTGATCACTGCTGAGCCCCAAAAAGGGCCAGGCATCTAGCAGCTGCTCCAAAAATTTGGGTTGACTGTAGGAACAATGCTATTTCTTTCTTTCTCACTCTTATTCAGGATTGTGCCAAGAACTCCCCAGGTTGCAATGTAATTCGATAAATGTAAATATTAATTGAGTTTTGTTGTGATGAGGACTTAGGCTTTGAAGGTAACAGCCTTGGTTCAGATCTTGGTTCTGCCACTCCATAGCTGTTTGGCTTTGGGAAAATTACTAAACCTCTCTGAGATTATTTCCTCCTTTGTAAAGTGGGGATAAATCTATCTGAGCCAGCAGAGCAGCTGCATGAGAGATGTGCACTAAATATTGGTCTTTCTCACTCTCCTACGCCATCTCTCTGTTCTTCCCAGAGAAGCTGTACAGAAGGATATAGTACTTTTGTTTAAAATAGTTAACTAATTAATTAATTAATTTGTTTTTGGCTGCGTTGGGTCTTCGTTGCTATGCGCAGGCTTTGCCTAGTTGCGGCAAGCGGGGGCTACTCTTTGTTGCGGTGCGCGGGCTTCTCATTGCGGTGGCTTCTCTTGCTAGCCTTAACCCCAATGCTAGCCTTAACCCTGGCTCTCACAACATGAATTCCTCTTCCCATATCTTATCCACTAATTAATATAAATGTAGGCATATTATTTCTATTAGCCATATCACACCTAGCCATTTACTCCATCCTCAGATCTGGATGAACTTCACATTCAAAATACTCACTCACTGGAGCTCTAGGAGCAATAGCACAATCATCTCATATGAAGTAATGTAGCAGTTATTCTATTCTCAGTCTTACTGATAAATGGATCATTTACACTTTCAACAGTAATTATTACACAAGAACACCTATGACTAATTTTCTCCTGACCCCTACCCAGAATTTGATTATCTCCGCAGTAGCCGAAATCCAACGAAGCCCCACTTGATTTCACGGAAGTAGCATCAAAACCTGTATATGTCTTCAATGTAGAAAATGTAGCAGGCCCATTCACCCTGTCCCTCCTAGAGAATATGTCAATGTCCCTATAATAAAATTTCCACAGCAATCTATTTTTAGGAGCATTCGACAATCCCTAGGTGCCAGAATTATATACAGCCCAAGTCATCATTAAAACTCATCTAACAATCTCCTTTCTATGAATTTGAGCCTCCTACCTACAATTTTGATATGATCAACGCATACATCTCTTATGAAAAGTGTTTTTACGACTAACATTAATCTTATGTATATGAGAGTTTTCACTACTTGTCATCATACCAGGCAACCCACCACAAATTTAAGAAATATGTCTGACAAAAGAGTTACTTTGATAGAGTAAATCTTAGAGGTTTCAATGCTCTGATTCCTGGAATTGAATTCTTCCTAATAATTTTACATTCTCCATGCTACCTACCACATTACACCACATGCTATATAGTAAAGTTCTCTAAGTAAGCTACAGGCCCATACCCCAAAAATATTTTTGTATATCCTTCCTGTGCTAATAAACTCTCATTGTTTTTACCATCATTCTACTGACCATTTTCTCAGGAAATATAATTGTATAACAAGCTCACACTGGTTAATGGTATCCCCATTCTAATAAAAAACATGAACCCATAAGCTACAGAAGCATCCAACAAATATTTCCTAAAACAGTCCACCACATCAATACTACTTATAATGGCTATTATCATTAATCTAATATACTCTGGTCAAAGAGCACAATGAATAACAAGAATCTTTAATCCAGCAGCATCCACCCTCATGACAATCGCCCTTGTCACAAAAGTAGGACTTTCCCCATTTCACTTCTGAGTGCCTGAAGTCACACGAGGCATCCCATGAACAGCAGACCTGATGCTATCAACATGACAAAATTGCACCCCTATCAGTTTTATACCACAGGTCACCTTCCATCAACCTAAATATACTATTAATCATAGTGATATTATAAATCATAGCTGGAGGCTGAGGCAGACTTCGCCATACTCACCTGGAAAATATTACACCCTCCTCATCAATTGCCCATATAGGATGAATAACAGCTATTATAATGTATATTCAGATTATAACAATCCTAACCATACTAATTTATATCATAACAACACTGTCTTCTTCTTATTTATGCCCAGATCATGTACTACAAGAGTATCATTATCACACACATGAGATAAAACACCTCCCATCACAATCATTTTCCTCACCATTATAGTATCATTAGGACATCGCCCATCACTATCAGGCTTTCTACCCAAATGAATAATTATCCAAGAGATAACAAAAACGACAACATCATTCTACCAACACTAATAGCCATCATAGCAGTCCTCAGCATATATTTCTACTTGCAGCTAACATACTCCACATCACTAACTATATTCCCTTCATTAAACAACACAAACACAAAGCAATTTGAACATACAAAGAAATAACCTTCCTATCATTACCAATCATAATACCCACACGGTTACTACACACAACACCCATTCTATCGGTGCTGGACTAGGAATTTAGGTTAGTTCAGACCAAGAGCTTTCAAAACCCTAAACAAGTGAAATTTACT
Organism: Balaenoptera physalus; assembly: GCF_965194825.1. Taxonomy (NCBI): domain Eukaryota; kingdom Metazoa; phylum Chordata; class Mammalia; order Artiodactyla; family Balaenopteridae; genus Balaenoptera; species Balaenoptera physalus. The sequence continues at coordinate 497,196 of NW_028126501.1, forward strand.
TAATTCCTAAAAATAAGGATTGCAAGACTTTATTCTACATCAATTGAATGTAAAGCAAACACTGTATTGAAGCCAAATCTTTACGAGATTGATGAGTTTTAACCCCAGGAAACTTTAGTTAACAGGCAAATCCTCTAGTCAACTGACTTCAGTCTACTTCTCCTTCATTTGAGAAAGAAAAAAAGAAAAAAAAAAAAAGGCAGGATAATCACTGGCAGAATTGAAGCTGCTTCTCTGAAGTTACAATTCAATTTGTTGATTCACCACAGGGTTTGCCAGAAAGAGGGCTCAATCTCTGTCTTTAGATTTACAGTCTAATTCTAACTCAGTCATTTTACCTCTGTTCATACACTGCTGATTATTTTCAACAAATCACAAAGATATCGGCATTTTATATTTACTATTTGGTGCTTGAGCTGGAGTAGCAGGCAGCACCTTAATTATATTAATCCAGGCTGAGCTATGCTGACCTGGACCGCTACTTGGAGATGCCCAAATCTGTAAGGTTGTCATAACAGTCCCTGCACTTGTAATAATTTTCTTTATAGCTGTACCCGTTATGATTGCAGGCTTTGAAAACTGACTTGGGCCATTAATAACTCGGACAACTGAAGTAGCATTTCCCCCAATAAATCATATAAACTTTTGACTACTTCCCCCATCATTCTTACTCCTACTCATATCAGCAATAGTAGAAGCTGGTTCTGGTACCAGTGGGACGGTGTATTCAGCTCTAGCCTGCAATCTGGCCCATGCAGTAGCCTCTGGCGACCTAACTGTTTTCTCCTTACATTTAGCAGGTGTCTCCTCAATTCTTGGTATTATTACTTTTATTACTATTGTCTTTAATACAAAACCAGCAGTCATATCCCAATACCAAACACCATTATTTGTTTAATCTTCCCCAACTATAGCCATATTACTATAATTACCAATCTCAGTCCAAGCAGCCAGAATTGCCATGCTGTTAAGAGATAGAAATCTAAACACTACTTTCTTTGACCCTGCAGGAGGAGACCGAATCCTATACCAACACCTCTTTTGATACTTTGCTCACCCTGAAGTCTGTATTCATGGCCTAACAGGGTTTGTTATAAACTCACATAGCATTACCTACTATTTAGGACAAAAATTGCCTTTCAGCTATCTGGGAATAGTATGAGTCATGTCCACTGGTTTTTTAGGAGTTCTCTTGTGGGCCCATCATATGTTTACCATAGGGATAGCTGTGGACTCAGGAGCATACTTTGCATCAGCTACCGTAATTACTTCTATCCCTACAGGAGTAAAAGTATCTAGCTGATTAGCAACTCTTTATTTAATTTTTCTTTTTCTTTTCTTTTCTTTTTTTTTTTTGGCTGAGTTGGGTCTTGGTTGCTGCGCATGGGCTTTCTCTGGTTGCGGTGAGCGGCAGCTACTCTTCGTTGCGGTGTGCGGCCCTTTCATTGCAGTGGCTTCTCTTGTTGCAGAGCACGGCCTCTAGGCGCGTGGGCTTCAGTAGTTGTGGCTTGCGGGCTCTAGAGGGCAGGCTCAGTAGTTGTGGCACACGGGCTTTTTGCTCCGCGGCATGTGGAATCTTCCCAGACAAGGGCTCGAACCCGTGTCCCCTGCATTGGCAGACGAATTCTTAACCACTGCGTCACCAGGGAAGTCCCTGGTTAGCAACTGTTCACGGAGGTAATACTATATGACCTCCTACTATATTATGAGTTTTAGGCTTTAGTTTTTCTTTTTACAGTAGGTGGTTTGACAGGAATCATCTTAGCCAACTCATCCCCAGACATTGTCCTCCAGGATACATACTCTGTAGTAGCACACTTCCATGACCTAATGTCCATGGGAGCAGTCTTCACTATTATAGGAGGCTTTCTACACTGATTCCCACTATTCTTAGGTTATACAGTTAACTCAGCATGAGCAAAAATTCACCTCACAAGTATATTTGTAGTAGTAAATATGACTTCCTGCAGCACTTTCGTGGCCTCTCAGGGATGTCACTACGTTAGTCTGAGTACCCTGAGGCACACACAACATGAAATATTTTGTCTTTAGGCTCATTCATCTCAGTAGCAGCAGTAATGCTAATAATCTTCATACTTTGAAAAGCATTTGTGTCTAAACAAGAAGTCTTAGCAGTGGGAATTGCTACTCCTAACCTAGAATGGTTACACGGATGTCCTCCACCATATCCTACGTTTCAAGATCCTACCTATGTAAATGTAAAATAAGGAAGGACTCAAGTCCTTTTCAACCAGTTTCAAGCCAACACCATAACAATTATGTCTTCCTCAATAAATGAGATAAAAGTAAAAAGTGATGTAGCTTTGTCAAAGTTAAATGATAGGCTAAAATCCTGTATATGACTAAGGCATATCAATTTCATCTAGGCTCTCAAGATACAACATCACCGATTATGGAAGAACTTTTACATTTTCTTCCTCACACATTAATAGTGATTTTTAAAATAAGTTCTCTAGTCCTCTATATCATTTCACTAATATTGACATCTAAACTCATATGCATACAATAGATGCACAGGTAGAGAAATTGTGAACAATTTACTAGCTATTATTGTAATCTTAAATGCCCTATCATCATTGTGTATCCTTTACATGATACATGAAATCAATAACTCTTCCCAAACCATAAAAACTATGGGTCAGTAACGATACTGAAGCTACAAATACACAGATTACGAAGATTTAAATGTTGACTCCTCTGTAATCCCCACATCAGAGCTAAAACCAGGAGAATAATGACTAATAGAAGTCAACAACCGAGTAGTTAGGGATAGTCATTGAATATTAGTTTCATCTGAAATTGTTGTACACTCCGGAGTTGTTCCTTCTCAGGCCTAAAAGAAACTGCTATCCCAGGACGCCTAACTTAAAGAATCCTAATATCAACAGGACCAGGCCTATGTTGTGGACAAGAGAGCTCGTTTTCCTGAGTTCAAAGACAGGACAGAGGGATATGTCTTAGATATGGGGTGAATCTGCAGCCCATGGGGATGCACTCTCCAAGCTCCAGTATAGGAATGGGGCCTCTAGGGTCCCAGGCCACCCACCACGCCCTCTGGAGCAGGATCTGGGCAACATTCCCTGTCAGTGATGAGGCAGCCCTAGCACTTGTCACGGCCCGATGTCGTGTCCTATGTGGGCCCCATGCTCTTGGGACCACACCTCACACTCTGCAGGTCCATGCTACAGGGTCCTTCATGCCTCAGGAGTAGAGACCACACAGCAAGCAGTTCCCTCCGCAACCAGCAGGAGGAGGGGAGGAGAACAGGGGCACCAGGGGACTCTCATTCAGACAACAACACCCCAGCGGTGCCAGCGGGGACAGTGATGATGCAGATGAGGCACAGACCAAGAGATGGGACCAGAGGACCCAAAAGGCAGCTGGTCAGGTCCTGGCTCACCTGCACCCCGGACACCTTTGTCCCGCATACACCCCCTTCCTCATACACCCTCTCCTTAAATGCAGATTCTTCAGATGCGAACAGGCAGCGCTTCAGACTGAAAGTCAGCTCTTCCAAAATGACCCGTCAGCAAACACTGCAGGATTCCACTCCAGTGGGTGCCCTGGAGTCGACAACTCAGGGACTGAAGTGGCTATCGGTGCCAGGGGCAGTGGGAGGGAATGGGGAATGAGACTTTCATGGTTGTGGAATTTTGGTTTTGCAGGACGAAAAGTTCTAGTGATGGTGGTGATGTCTCCACGAGAAAGTGAATCTATCTGATGCCTCAGAAACGTGCACTTAAAATGGTGATGATGGTAAAGGGTATGTGACGTGTGTTTTATTTCACTTAAAATAAATTCTTAAAATAATGTCTTGTTAATTGAGATTCCATTTCGACTCCCCTTCATCACAAATGTCGGAGGCCCAGACACAGTCCCCTACCTTAGGGGCCATCACGGTACCCTCACAGAGCACGTGGGAGACCATTCTTAGGGGGGGCTAGTCTGTGCTCACCTGACCTCTGTCCAGGGGGACCCAGGCAGTGGTGACCCCCATAGATTAGACATATGATATGCTATAGTATTAATACGATACCACCAAGTGTTGTCACTCACCGGAACACAGAGCAGCAACCCACTCGAACATGCCTGACCTCATATGTTTGTGACAAGATGAAGAGAAGAAAAGGAACCACAGGTTAATCAGGACAACACCCTTAATGCAGAGTTTGGAAATCTCAAAGGGGACAGGACACACTGCAGGCAAAGAGCGCATATGCGGTCTCCCCATCCATGTGATCCTGACCCATGCAGGTATGGTGAGACCCACACAGTCCCCGCACCCTATACCTGGGGCCACACATCCACACTCACCAGGGTGACCCACCTCCCCAGACCCCTCCACCTGGGTCACATGTCCACAGTCCCAGGGTGACCTCACCTCCCCAGACCCTGCACCTGGGGTCACACGTCCCCTTGGTCAGGACACCATGGCTCTGCAGGGGGCTCCCCCAATGTGGAAACAAGCTGGGTCCCTGGGACCTCCTGGGATGGGAAAAAGTGTCAGGTGGGTCTCCTTTCCCCACACTTGGCCCAGAGGAGTCCCCGTCTTCTCACTTTGGTTCTGTGTGATTTTAACTGTTTGTACAGCTTTCATACTAAAGTTGAACACACGACCCTGGTGCTGGCATGCTCAGTCCTTTCTCGTCTCACTTACATGTTGAGAAAACTCACAGGACAGCAGGGCTGAAAGCCGAGGGGCAGCTCTGGACTCTGCTGAGTAGGGACGGTAGACTGGAGGGAGAGCTCAGCAGCAGCCTCAGCTGTCACCCATCGGCCTTTTGCCCGATCTGCGTGCCCTGCAATCAATTCAGCAGCTAAACCTGCTTCCCTATGCACCATGCACGTGCTGGTAAATTGGAATTATTGCCAGGTAGTCCTCCTGAGGATTCTCCATGAGCCCCAGGGAAGGTGAACCTTGGCAGGGATTAAGACTAAGGCCCCGACCATAGCACTGACCCTTGGGAGGACCAGGTCACCACACTCAGAAGAGAGGCTGTTATGTAGACAAGCCCACCTCATCTCCAGACCCTAGACATCTAAGCACTGACATTCAGATGCAGGCACGGAGCTTCCCAGTACTGAGGCCAGGCCGGGTCTCTACCCAGGTCCCCATAGTCCTAGCGTACACAGAACATGGTCAGGTCTAAATCTTCTTATTATAGACAACACATGGTCAGCTCTAAACATAATCAGTAGACAGGACATGCAGAGGTCTAAATCTACCATGTAGACACAACTTGATCATGTTTAAACTAGCTTAGGGCTGATCTCATAGGGGGTACAGATCACACACATGGGTCTCTCATCTTTGGACACCCACGTCAGGAAACTGAACAAAATCTTTGTCATTAAACATTTCAACAGGTAAAACAGAAATGTTCCCAATTTCTCTGGCCACCTGATGGTCAGGATCCACGGGCGAGCCACGAACTTCTTAGAGTGCAGCCCAGTCTGCTGCCAGGACAGACAAGAAGTGGCCTGATTCCAGACTCCCAGGCTTCCAGAAGGAGGTGGCCACACTGCAAGCCAGGTCAGGAGAGTCCTGCATGGTCCGGGCCGGGAGATCCGGTCTGTCCATTCGGCTGGCCGATTCCGGGCGGGGCGCTCAGGGCCGCTGAGAGCCCTGCACTCAGGTCCTGCTTCCCTGCAGCGTGTGCGTGTGCGTGTGCGTGTGCGTGTGTGTGTGTGTGTAGAGGGGGCGGTGGCTGACGGCTCCCATGGTTCCCAACCCGGGCACCGCGCTGTCTTCGAGGGGAGGCACGGGGAGAGGTAGGGGCACAGAAGCCGTTGGAGAGGAGAACCCACCGTGGAACTCCTTGCACACTGGCTCGCCCCACCCGGAGACCCGCCTGCCCATCGTGGGCCGCATGTCGCCCCCCAGTCCCCCACCCCCGAGGGCAGGGTGCCTGCTCTTTCAACAGCACAGGGTCTCACATGAAGGAGACCCAGTGTGGACTGTCAGCCCCCAACTCCTGATGCTGTGTTTAGGGGGAGAATGAACCCCCTTGACTGGGTGATGGGACCCTGTGAGGAAAGAGGTGGCGGCCCGATCCAAGTCGGGGCCTGGCTGAGATATGAGGAAACAGGAGCCAAGGGCAGGGCCTGGAGGCCAGGCCAACAGGAGGGGCACCCCCAGCCTTGGCCGGGCTCTCCAACGGTGACATTGTTGCTTTAGGGGACCTGGGACAGGTGACTGAATGTAATGGGAGTCTAAACTGGACCCTGAATGCGGCTTAAAGAAGGTGTGAAGGATGTTACTGAGACAGTGACAGTCATTGGAAGACAAACTCTGTGTCAGGATATCCTGCTCCCTCCATTTAAATCCCTGAGATCTGTGACCTTTACGTGGCTACGCAGGATTGTTAGAGCAGCTGCGTGCGGATATATCTGGGGCACAATTCAGTCTGCAGCCAACTTGCAAGTGGTTCCAGCAAACACACAGGTGTGCGCACAGGCAGGCACAGCACACACACAAACATATGCACGTGCACAGCACAAATATATTCACACACTAGCATGTGAACACACATGCACCCATATGCCCATGCACACACTAATGTGTGCAAGTTCACATACCTATCCACATGCACAGCATATTTATGCAAACAGGCACATGCACACGCATAGCACACACACAGGGAATAAAGTGAATCCGTAAAGCATTAATTCCTGAACACAAGTGAAGCTGACATGTATTTTTCCCTTTTCTTAGCCTTGATGTTTTCCACAACAAAAAAGTTTAAGAAAAAAGTTAATGGCAAATGACTTTTGATTCATAGGACTTTCTGATTTTATTCCACAAATATTATGACAGCAGAAATGAATGTAGATATTACATGTGTCCACTAAGGGAAGAATGGAGAAGAAAAACACGGTCCATCAATACAAGGGAATGCTATTCAGCCTAAAAAGGAAGTCAATTCTGACACAGGATGCAGCAGGGATGAACCTTGAGGGCATTATGCTCAGTGATGTAAGCTAGACACAAAAAAACAAACAGTGCTTGATCCACTCATACAAGGCCCCTAGAGCAGTCGGAAATATAGAGACATAAAGTAGGATGTTGAGGGCCAGAGGCTGAGGGAGGGACAATGGGGAGTGAGTGTTTAATGGGGACTGTTTCAATTTTGCAAGATGAAAAAGTTCTGGAGGATGATGGTGGTCAGGTTTGCACAACAGTGTGAATTATTTCCTGACCCTGAAATGTGCACTTAAAAATGGTTAAGATAGTACATTTTATGTTATGTGTACCAGACCACAATTTTTAAAACTTTTCCAAAAACAACAGGAAATAGTCCATGAATACCACAAGATGCACAACTTCACTAACAACAGAGGGATTAAAGCCATAAGAAAAATACTGTGCATACACCTACCAGAATGGCAGACATGAAAGACATAGTATCAAATATCAGCAGGATGTGGAGCAATGGAAAGCCTGGTACGCAACGGGGGGATGCAACCACTTCTGAAGCAATCGGGCCTCAGATAGCGAAGTCCGTGCACAGAGACCCACAGTGCTCCTCCCAGTTGAACACAAACCCACCAGCCCTGCACCAGGACACACGGACATGGACTGGCAGCCACAGGAGCCAAACCTGAAGGAACCTGAAGGCCATCACAGACGGATGCAGAAATGAACCATGCACGCTCCTATGAAGGAATATTCCACAGCAATGGAGTACATTTTGTTTAAAGGTAGTAAAACTATAAAAATTATTTTTCAAAGAAAACTATATTTACAAGATGAAAGAATCTATAATTCTGGCACCTAGGGATTGTCGAATGCTCCTAAAAATAGATTGCTGTGGAAACGTTTATTATAGGGAAATTGACATATTCTCTAGGAAGGACGCGGTGAATGGGCCTGCTACATTTTCTACATTGAAGACATGTACAGGTTTTGATTCTACTTCTGTTAAATCAAGTGGGGCTTCACTGGATTTCTGCTACTGCGGAGATAATCAAATTCTGGGTAGGGGTCAGGAGAAAATTAGTCATAGGTGTTCTTGTGTAGTAATTACTGTTGAAAGTGTAAATGATCCATTTACCAGTAAGACTGAGAATAGAATAACTGCTACATTACTTCATATGAGATGATCCTCTGTGCTATTGTTCCTGGAGCTCCAGTGAGTGAGTATTTTGAATGTGAAGTTCATCCAGATATGAGGATGGAATAAATGGCTAGGTGTGATATGGCTAATAGAAATAATATGCCTACATTTATACTAATTAGTGGATAAGATATGGGAAGAGGAATTCATGTTGTGAGAGGCAGGGTTATGGCTAGCATTGGGGCAATAATATATAAATTGATGATGTTGATGGACATAGTGGTTCTTTAATAAGTAATTGGAATGCCTCAGCAATGGGTTGTAATCATCCATGGGGGCTGATGATTTTTGGCCCTTTCTGGATTTGTATATAGCCTAGGATTTTCCATTTGGTTAATATGAGGAATGCTATGGTGAATTAAATTGGGTAATTTGTGAAAGAATGTTGATTATAAACATATTCTTAGGAAGAGGACTTGAACCAGTGCAGAAAAAGTTTCAGTTTTACATAATTACCGGGCTCTGCCAGCGTAACGAACCCTGTTCTACAGTAGGGTATGTATAAATTAATTGAATGTAGATTATATCATCATTTAGTTTGAAGACATTTTGTAAAGGAAGCCGTATTGCTCTTGTCCTTTCATACTGGAAGAAATCTGCAATAGACAGAAACCAACCAGGATGACTCCAGTCTGAACTCAGATCACGTGAGACTTTAATCGTTGAACAAACAGACAATTAATAGCAGTTATACCGTTGAAATGTCGTGATCCAGCATCAAGGTCATAAACCATATTGCCCATATGAACTCCAGAATACAATTACACTGTTATCCCTAGGAAAACTTGTTCCATTGACCAGTGTTTTAGAAGAACAGGTGATAAAGCATTTTGACTAGCTGGCCTAAATTTTAATCACTCAGAAGTGGTTTTATTCTCCCAAAAATAAATGGCGCATGGGCTCAAGACACACCTGCTTCAGTAGCTGTGGCGTGCAGACTCAGTAGTTGTGGCCCAATGGCTTAGTTGTTCCGTGGCACGTGAGATCTTCCCGGACCGGGGATCGAACCGGGTCCCCTGCATTGGCAGGCGAATTCTTAATCACTGCATCACCAGGGAAGTCCCAGATTCGCAGTCTCCCTTTTAATATACCTTAAGCCCAAAGAATCCATGGAACATTGTTAGAGAAAATAAGGCAATAAAATATTGTAAGGACTATAACAGAAGCATATAGTACACAGTTCATATAGACACATCCCAAGCAGTTACAAAGTATATTAAAAGGGAGGCTGCAATTTTAAAAGAATAAGAAAAATTATACCCACAAACTCCCAATCTTTCCTGAAACGTTGCAATCTGAAACCCTATTGTAGGAAGCAGAAGATTCCAGGAGATATTCTACAAATGAAGCACTCCAAACCCTGTGGTTGGATAAGGAATTCTGGAAGGAAGGTATCCTCACCCAAGGAGAGCAGGTTCCTATACTTCTCTAACATCACATCCCTGTAAAATTCCCATTGATCTTGGTCCAGGCATTCTCACTCCTCTTGACAGAAATCTATGGCCACATCCTGGAATGTCAGCAGTCCCTGAAATTAAACGTACACATGCCATGTGGCCACGGGAAGTGTTCATAATATGACCCAAGAAGAAAACAGCAAGTTAAGAGAAGGTTTTAATTTAGAAGAGTCTCTTTAATTATCCACTAATACGTATATATATATATATATATATATATATATATATATATATAATTTTTTTTTTACAAAGTAACTTTCTCTACCTTATTTCTAACTACAAGAAAAGAGTATGGCATGTGATCCACAAAACCAGTATAGAGACTATACTTGTCTGGAAAAGAAATGATAAAATGATGGTTTCAACACAGGCATATGCATTTTTGAGTGTTTTATTTATATCAAACTGGATAAAATGTGTGTATTTCTCATAGAGAAAAGACCTGTCGAGGTAGAAATGTACCTTTCAACTATTCATGGGTACACGAGTACACTGGGGAGATTGTAAAAGTGCAGATTGTGATTCAGTAGGTCCGGTGGGCATGAGTTCTATTTTTTTAACAAGCTGATTTTTAACTAGTGATGCCACAGTCTCTGATTCATTAACCACAACTGTGAATATCAGAGACATAATTAGAAAGGTAAAAATTCTCATTTAATTTTGAACTTAAAGTGTTTTATGGATTTTAAACCTTTAATAGAAAAGTGAGCACAGCAGCAACAATCATTTGTGAGTATTTACTATAGACTGTGTATCTTTCTAGTTTTTTTGTGTAGGATTCCAGGAAAAAGGCCTGGGCTGCGGCCACAATGGGCGTGGCCCCCAGGCCGGGCCGCCCCTCCAGGACCCCCGACGGGGCCCTGCGCTCCTGGCGGCTCCCTCCCCCGCCGCCCCGCTCCCTCCCGGAAGGCCTTGGGGCAGAGCGGTCCCACCCACTGCGCGCTGAACAGAGCCCGCGTTTCCTCAGAGCTGGAACTCCCGGCTCAGGCGGGGTCTCTTCCCTCCGCCTTCACGGAACTGCCCCGGAGCCCGAGGGCAGGGCGACCTCACTGAGGCTGCCGGCTCTGGAGGTGCCCCGGCGGCCGAAGCCATGACAGTCGCGGGGACGGCGGGCTGGGTAAGTGGGCGACGACCCTCCGCCTGGTCCGGTGCCCGGGCGGCAGCACAAGACCAGCTTCTGAGGGGCAGGGGTTCGCTGCCACCCGCCGCTGCTGTGCAGAAAGAGCGGCCTCCAGCGTCTGGTTCCCGGGAACTTTGGTCCGTCCTCTCGCCCCTGCCCTCGTCCTGGCTCGCGAGACCTGGTGGGCGTGAGGAGGGGGTCGGCCTGAGCGTCCTGAGGGGAAACGGGGCAAGGGAGGCGCAGGGTCCGGCTGCAGCGTCAGCGCCCCTCTTCCCGACTGCGGGGAAAGCGGCTGAAAACTCCTCCCGAGGCGCGCAGGCCCCTTATTCAGCCGAGTCCCTCTGCGCTCCTTCCTTCCTGAGTTAAAGTACCGGGGGGAGGGGACAGGGCAGGGAACTGGCGCAGGTAATGGGGAACATCCAAAGGTGATTGTTAACTAAGGAAAACCAGCTCTCCCAAGGTCAGGAATGCGGCGCTTTTCTTTGCCTGGGCTCACTGAATTCCTTCCTTTGATATGCACCTCAGCTCTCTGGGGCCTGCATTCTGTATTTGCATATCCTGAGTGCCTCAGGGCCCGCCGGCTCACATTGGAGGGCTGCAAGTGCTGAAGACTGTGACATCCTTTGTTTACTGATAGGGCAAGAACTATTCCATTTCTCACAGGCTTGAGGGGCAGACAGTGGAAAAAAGTCAGAGAATCTCACTCGGCCTGTACTTTGGTTTACATATAGATCATATTTATACTTAACTGTGCTAATAGAGGTTCTCAAGTCCAATCAACTTGTACTACTGCCCTCTATGTATCAATTTCATCAATATCATAAGATAAATGCCTATAGAATTGACTTAATCCATTTAAATAGGATAATGATTTTGAAAGGAAACATAATAGAAATATAACAACGAAACCTTTACCACTAAAGGCTGGGTCTGGAACACCCTAAATAAATGTTCCATTGTTAAAATATTGAAAGATGTAGTCAATAGAAATATCAAAAAAATGACAAATAATAAGGGTAGCAGAATGTTGAAATGTTCTATCTTTATCATTAAAGTGGCAGAAAATCATTTATTAGTAGGCACTGGGGGCAGAAGATGACTGATTTTATATCTGTGTCATATTTGTGCAGTTGTTTCAACAAGTAACTTAAAGACAAAATGGAAAAACAAGGAGGTTTGTGCCTGAGATCATGTTGATGTGAAACCAGGGATGGCCACCTTGTGCCAGGTGAGTTAAGTTTACCTGGCAGGTAGACCGCAGAGCTCCTGGGAAGCAAGGGTTGGAATTTTTCTGCTGGGTGCCCCTTAGGTTCTGTGACTTGACTGACTGTGAGTCATGTTTCGGGAAAGACCTGATCACAGGAAAAGGGTGGGAATAGAGTGATTTGGGGAGCAGCTAACAACATTCATCACAGCTCACGGCCTGAATGAATTTTAAAGAAACAGGAAAACAAATGCTTCTTATGGAATCAGAGAATGTGAGGGCTGGACAATCCCAGAAAATGAGGAACACCCATCCCATTTTCCAGATGACAAAACAGAGGTCCAGCAAGGTGAAATCCCTCACCCAAGTTGCACCCGTCTCTCCTCCCCACTACGTGGTTCATGAAAGCAGGACTCTTCCTGTCTTGATCACTGCTGAGCCCCAAAAAGGGCCAGGCATCTAGCAGCTGCTCCAAAAATTTGGGTTGACTGTAGGAACAATGCTATTTCTTTCTTTCTCACTCTTATTCAGGATTGTGCCAAGAACTCCCCAGGTTGCAATGTAATTCGATAAATGTAAATATTAATTGAGTTTTGTTGTGATGAGGACTTAGGCTTTGAAGGTAACAGCCTTGGTTCAGATCTTGGTTCTGCCACTCCATAGCTGTTTGGCTTTGGGAAAATTACTAAACCTCTCTGAGATTATTTCCTCCTTTGTAAAGTGGGGATAAATCTATCTGAGCCAGCAGAGCAGCTGCATGAGAGATGTGCACTAAATATTGGTCTTTCTCACTCTCCTACGCCATCTCTCTGTTCTTCCCAGAGAAGCTGTACAGAAGGATATAGTACTTTTGTTTAAAATAGTTAACTAATTAATTAATTAATTTGTTTTTGGCTGCGTTGGGTCTTCGTTGCTATGCGCAGGCTTTGCCTAGTTGCGGCAAGCGGGGGCTACTCTTTGTTGCGGTGCGCGGGCTTCTCATTGCGGTGGCTTCTCTTGCTAGCCTTAACCCCAATGCTAGCCTTAACCCTGGCTCTCACAACATGAATTCCTCTTCCCATATCTTATCCACTAATTAATATAAATGTAGGCATATTATTTCTATTAGCCATATCACACCTAGCCATTTACTCCATCCTCAGATCTGGATGAACTTCACATTCAAAATACTCACTCACTGGAGCTCTAGGAGCAATAGCACAATCATCTCATATGAAGTAATGTAGCAGTTATTCTATTCTCAGTCTTACTGATAAATGGATCATTTACACTTTCAACAGTAATTATTACACAAGAACACCTATGACTAATTTTCTCCTGACCCCTACCCAGAATTTGATTATCTCCGCAGTAGCCGAAATCCAACGAAGCCCCACTTGATTTCACGGAAGTAGCATCAAAACCTGTATATGTCTTCAATGTAGAAAATGTAGCAGGCCCATTCACCCTGTCCCTCCTAGAGAATATGTCAATGTCCCTATAATAAAATTTCCACAGCAATCTATTTTTAGGAGCATTCGACAATCCCTAGGTGCCAGAATTATATACAGCCCAAGTCATCATTAAAACTCATCTAACAATCTCCTTTCTATGAATTTGAGCCTCCTACCTACAATTTTGATATGATCAACGCATACATCTCTTATGAAAAGTGTTTTTACGACTAACATTAATCTTATGTATATGAGAGTTTTCACTACTTGTCATCATACCAGGCAACCCACCACAAATTTAAGAAATATGTCTGACAAAAGAGTTACTTTGATAGAGTAAATCTTAGAGGTTTCAATGCTCTGATTCCTGGAATTGAATTCTTCCTAATAATTTTACATTCTCCATGCTACCTACCACATTACACCACATGCTATATAGTAAAGTTCTCTAAGTAAGCTACAGGCCCATACCCCAAAAATATTTTTGTATATCCTTCCTGTGCTAATAAACTCTCATTGTTTTTACCATCATTCTACTGACCATTTTCTCAGGAAATATAATTGTATAACAAGCTCACACTGGTTAATGGTATCCCCATTCTAATAAAAAACATGAACCCATAAGCTACAGAAGCATCCAACAAATATTTCCTAAAACAGTCCACCACATCAATACTACTTATAATGGCTATTATCATTAATCTAATATACTCTGGTCAAAGAGCACAATGAATAACAAGAATCTTTAATCCAGCAGCATCCACCCTCATGACAATCGCCCTTGTCACAAAAGTAGGACTTTCCCCATTTCACTTCTGAGTGCCTGAAGTCACACGAGGCATCCCATGAACAGCAGACCTGATGCTATCAACATGACAAAATTGCACCCCTATCAGTTTTATACCACAGGTCACCTTCCATCAACCTAAATATACTATTAATCATAGTGATATTATAAATCATAGCTGGAGGCTGAGGCAGACTTCGCCATACTCACCTGGAAAATATTACACCCTCCTCATCAATTGCCCATATAGGATGAATAACAGCTATTATAATGTATATTCAGATTATAACAATCCTAACCATACTAATTTATATCATAACAACACTGTCTTCTTCTTATTTATGCCCAGATCATGTACTACAAGAGTATCATTATCACACACATGAGATAAAACACCTCCCATCACAATCATTTTCCTCACCATTATAGTATCATTAGGACATCGCCCATCACTATCAGGCTTTCTACCCAAATGAATAATTATCCAAGAGATAACAAAAACGACAACATCATTCTACCAACACTAATAGCCATCATAGCAGTCCTCAGCATATATTTCTACTTGCAGCTAACATACTCCACATCACTAACTATATTCCCTTCATTAAACAACACAAACACAAAGCAATTTGAACATACAAAGAAATAACCTTCCTATCATTACCAATCATAATACCCACACGGTTACTACACACAACACCCATTCTATCGGTGCTGGACTAGGAATTTAGGTTAGTTCAGACCAAGAGCTTTCAAAACCCTAAACAAGTGAAATTTACTTAATTCCTAAAAATAAGGATTGCAAGACTTTATTCTACATCAATTGAATGTAAAGCAAACACTGTATTGAAGCCAAATCTTTACGAGATTGATGAGTTTTAACCCCAGGAAACTTTAGTTAACAGGCAAATCCTCTAGTCAACTGACTTCAGTCTACTTCTCCTTCATTTGAGAAAGAAAAAAAGAAAAAAAAAAAAAGGCAGGATAATCACTGGCAGAATTGAAGCTGCTTCTCTGAAGTTACAATTCAATTTGTTGATTCACCACAGGGTTTGCCAGAAAGAGGGCTCAATCTCTGTCTTTAGATTTACAGTCTAATTCTAACTCAGTCATTTTACCTCTGTTCATACACTGCTGATTATTTTCAACAAATCACAAAGATATCGGCATTTTATATTTACTATTTGGTGCTTGAGCTGGAGTAGCAGGCAGCACCTTAATTATATTAATCCAGGCTGAGCTATGCTGACCTGGACCGCTACTTGGAGATGCCCAAATCTGTAAGGTTGTCATAACAGTCCCTGCACTTGTAATAATTTTCTTTATAGCTGTACCCGTTATGATTGCAGGCTTTGAAAACTGACTTGGGCCATTAATAACTCGGACAACTGAAGTAGCATTTCCCCCAATAAATCATATAAACTTTTGACTACTTCCCCCATCATTCTTACTCCTACTCATATCAGCAATAGTAGAAGCTGGTTCTGGTACCAGTGGGACGGTGTATTCAGCTCTAGCCTGCAATCTGGCCCATGCAGTAGCCTCTGGCGACCTAACTGTTTTCTCCTTACATTTAGCAGGTGTCTCCTCAATTCTTGGTATTATTACTTTTATTACTATTGTCTTTAATACAAAACCAGCAGTCATATCCCAATACCAAACACCATTATTTGTTTAATCTTCCCCAACTATAGCCATATTACTATAATTACCAATCTCAGTCCAAGCAGCCAGAATTGCCATGCTGTTAAGAGATAGAAATCTAAACACTACTTTCTTTGACCCTGCAGGAGGAGACCGAATCCTATACCAACACCTCTTTTGATACTTTGCTCACCCTGAAGTCTGTATTCATGGCCTAACAGGGTTTGTTATAAACTCACATAGCATTACCTACTATTTAGGACAAAAATTGCCTTTCAGCTATCTGGGAATAGTATGAGTCATGTCCACTGGTTTTTTAGGAGTTCTCTTGTGGGCCCATCATATGTTTACCATAGGGATAGCTGTGGACTCAGGAGCATACTTTGCATCAGCTACCGTAATTACTTCTATCCCTACAGGAGTAAAAGTATCTAGCTGATTAGCAACTCTTTATTTAATTTTTCTTTTTCTTTTCTTTTCTTTTTTTTTTTTGGCTGAGTTGGGTCTTGGTTGCTGCGCATGGGCTTTCTCTGGTTGCGGTGAGCGGCAGCTACTCTTCGTTGCGGTGTGCGGCCCTTTCATTGCAGTGGCTTCTCTTGTTGCAGAGCACGGCCTCTAGGCGCGTGGGCTTCAGTAGTTGTGGCTTGCGGGCTCTAGAGGGCAGGCTCAGTAGTTGTGGCACACGGGCTTTTTGCTCCGCGGCATGTGGAATCTTCCCAGACAAGGGCTCGAACCCGTGTCCCCTGCATTGGCAGACGAATTCTTAACCACTGCGTCACCAGGGAAGTCCCTGGTTAGCAACTGTTCACGGAGGTAATACTATATGACCTCCTACTATATTATGAGTTTTAGGCTTTAGTTTTTCTTTTTACAGTAGGTGGTTTGACAGGAATCATCTTAGCCAACTCATCCCCAGACATTGTCCTCCAGGATACATACTCTGTAGTAGCACACTTCCATGACCTAATGTCCATGGGAGCAGTCTTCACTATTATAGGAGGCTTTCTACACTGATTCCCACTATTCTTAGGTTATACAGTTAACTCAGCATGAGCAAAAATTCACCTCACAAGTATATTTGTAGTAGTAAATATGACTTCCTGCAGCACTTTCGTGGCCTCTCAGGGATGTCACTACGTTAGTCTGAGTACCCTGAGGCACACACAACATGAAATATTTTGTCTTTAGGCTCATTCATCTCAGTAGCAGCAGTAATGCTAATAATCTTCATACTTTGAAAAGCATTTGTGTCTAAACAAGAAGTCTTAGCAGTGGGAATTGCTACTCCTAACCTAGAATGGTTACACGGATGTCCTCCACCATATCCTACGTTTCAAGATCCTACCTATGTAAATGTAAAATAAGGAAGGACTCAAGTCCTTTTCAACCAGTTTCAAGCCAACACCATAACAATTATGTCTTCCTCAATAAATGAGATAAAAGTAAAAAGTGATGTAGCTTTGTCAAAGTTAAATGATAGGCTAAAATCCTGTATATGACTAAGGCATATCAATTTCATCTAGGCTCTCAAGATACAACATCACCGATTATGGAAGAACTTTTACATTTTCTTCCTCACACATTAATAGTGATTTTTAAAATAAGTTCTCTAGTCCTCTATATCATTTCACTAATATTGACATCTAAACTCATATGCATACAATAGATGCACAGGTAGAGAAATTGTGAACAATTTACTAGCTATTATTGTAATCTTAAATGCCCTATCATCATTGTGTATCCTTTACATGATACATGAAATCAATAACTCTTCCCAAACCATAAAAACTATGGGTCAGTAACGATACTGAAGCTACAAATACACAGATTACGAAGATTTAAATGTTGACTCCTCTGTAATCCCCACATCAGAGCTAAAACCAGGAGAATAATGACTAATAGAAGTCAACAACCGAGTAGTTAGGGATAGTCATTGAATATTAGTTTCATCTGAAATTGTTGTACACTCCGGAGTTGTTCCTTCTCAGGCCTAAAAGAAACTGCTATCCCAGGACGCCTAACTTAAAGAATCCTAATATCAACAGGACCAGGCCTATGTTGTGGACAAGAGAGCTCGTTTTCCTGAGTTCAAAGACAGGACAGAGGGATATGTCTTAGATATGGGGTGAATCTGCAGCCCATGGGGATGCACTCTCCAAGCTCCAGTATAGGAATGGGGCCTCTAGGGTCCCAGGCCACCCACCACGCCCTCTGGAGCAGGATCTGGGCAACATTCCCTGTCAGTGATGAGGCAGCCCTAGCACTTGTCACGGCCCGATGTCGTGTCCTATGTGGGCCCCATGCTCTTGGGACCACACCTCACACTCTGCAGGTCCATGCTACAGGGTCCTTCATGCCTCAGGAGTAGAGACCACACAGCAAGCAGTTCCCTCCGCAACCAGCAGGAGGAGGGGAGGAGAACAGGGGCACCAGGGGACTCTCATTCAGACAACAACACCCCAGCGGTGCCAGCGGGGACAGTGATGATGCAGATGAGGCACAGACCAAGAGATGGGACCAGAGGACCCAAAAGGCAGCTGGTCAGGTCCTGGCTCACCTGCACCCCGGACACCTTTGTCCCGCATACACCCCCTTCCTCATACACCCTCTCCTTAAATGCAGATTCTTCAGATGCGAACAGGCAGCGCTTCAGACTGAAAGTCAGCTCTTCCAAAATGACCCGTCAGCAAACACTGCAGGATTCCACTCCAGTGGGTGCCCTGGAGTCGACAACTCAGGGACTGAAGTGGCTATCGGTGCCAGGGGCAGTGGGAGGGAATGGGGAATGAGACTTTCATGGTTGTGGAATTTTGGTTTTGCAGGACGAAAAGTTCTAGTGATGGTGGTGATGTCTCCACGAGAAAGTGAATCTATCTGATGCCTCAGAAACGTGCACTTAAAATGGTGATGATGGTAAAGGGTATGTGACGTGTGTTTTATTTCACTTAAAATAAATTCTTAAAATAATGTCTTGTTAATTGAGATTCCATTTCGACTCCCCTTCATCACAAATGTCGGAGGCCCAGACACAGTCCCCTACCTTAGGGGCCATCACGGTACCCTCACAGAGCACGTGGGAGACCATTCTTAGGGGGGGCTAGTCTGTGCTCACCTGACCTCTGTCCAGGGGGACCCAGGCAGTGGTGACCCCCATAGATTAGACATATGATATGCTATAGTATTAATACGATACCACCAAGTGTTGTCACTCACCGGAACACAGAGCAGCAACCCACTCGAACATGCCTGACCTCATATGTTTGTGACAAGATGAAGAGAAGAAAAGGAACCACAGGTTAATCAGGACAACACCCTTAATGCAGAGTTTGGAAATCTCAAAGGGGACAGGACACACTGCAGGCAAAGAGCGCATATGCGGTCTCCCCATCCATGTGATCCTGACCCATGCAGGTATGGTGAGACCCACACAGTCCCCGCACCCTATACCTGGGGCCACACATCCACACTCACCAGGGTGACCCACCTCCCCAGACCCCTCCACCTGGGTCACATGTCCACAGTCCCAGGGTGACCTCACCTCCCCAGACCCTGCACCTGGGGTCACACGTCCCCTTGGTCAGGACACCATGGCTCTGCAGGGGGCTCCCCCAATGTGGAAACAAGCTGGGTCCCTGGGACCTCCTGGGATGGGAAAAAGTGTCAGGTGGGTCTCCTTTCCCCACACTTGGCCCAGAGGAGTCCTCGTCTTCTCACTTTGGTTCTGTGTGATTTTAACTGTTTGTACAGCTTTCATACTAAAGTTGAACACACGACCCTGGTGCTGGCATGCTCAGTCCTTTCTCGTCTCACTTACATGTTGAGAAAACTCACAGGACAGCAGGGCTGAAAGCCGAGGGGCAGCTCTGGACTCTGCTGAGTAGGGACGGTAGACTGGAGGGAGAGCTCAGCAGCAGCCTCAGCTGTCACCCATCGGCCTTTTGCCCGATCTGCGTGCCCTGCAATCAATTCAGCAGCTAAACCTGCTTCCCTATGCACCATGCACGTGCTGGTAAATTGGAATTATTGCCAGGTAGTCCTCCTGAGGATTCTCCATGAGCCCCAGGGAAGGTGAACCTTGGCAGGGATTAAGACTAAGGCCCCGACCATAGCACTGACCCTTGGGAGGACCAGGTCACCACACTCAGAAGAGAGGCTGTTATGTAGACAAGCCCACCTCATCTCCAGACCCTAGACATCTAAGCACTGACATTCAGATGCAGGCACGGAGCTTCCCAGTACTGAGGCCAGGCCGGGTCTCTACCCAGGTCCCCATAGTCCTAGCGTACACAGAACATGGTCAGGTCTAAATCTTCTTATTATAGACAACACATGGTCAGCTCTAAACATAATCAGTAGACAGGACATGCAGAGGTCTAAATCTACCATGTAGACACAACTTGATCATGTTTAAACTAGCTTAGGGCTGATCTCATAGGGGGTACAGATCACACACATGGGTCTCTCATCTTTGGACACCCACGTCAGGAAACTGAACAAAATCTTTGTCATTAAACATTTCAACAGGTAAAACAGAAATGTTCCCAATTTCTCTGGCCACCTGATGGTCAGGATCCACGGGCGAGCCACGAACTTCTTAGAGTGCAGCCCAGTCTGCTGCCAGGACAGACAAGAAGTGGCCTGATTCCAGACTCCCAGGCTTCCAGAAGGAGGTGGCCACACTGCAAGCCAGGTCAGGAGAGTCCTGCATGGTCCGGGCCGGGAGATCCGGTCTGTCCATTCGGCTGGCCGATTCCGGGCGGGGCGCTCAGGGCCGCTGAGAGCCCTGCACTCAGGTCCTGCTTCCCTGCAGCGTGTGCGTGTGCGTGTGCGTGTGCGTGTGTGTGTGTGTGTAGAGGGGGCGGTGGCTGACGGCTCCCATGGTTCCCAACCCGGGCACCGCGCTGTCTTCGAGGGGAGGCACGGGGAGAGGTAGGGGCACAGAAGCCGTTGGAGAGGAGAACCCACCGCGGAACTCCTTGCACACTGGCTCGCCCCACCCGGAGACCCGCCTGCCCATCGTGGGCCGCATGTCGCCCCCCAGTCCCCCACCCCCGAGGGCAGGGTGCCTGCTCTTTCAACAGCACAGGGTCTCACATGAAGGAGACCCAGTGTGGACTGTCAGCCCCCAACTCCTGATGCTGTGTTTAGGGGGAGAATGAACCCCCTTGACTGGGTGATGGGACCCTGTGAGGAAAGAGGTGGCGGCCCGATCCAAGTCGGGGCCTGGCTGAGATATGAGGAAACAGGAGCCAAGGGCAGGGCCTGGAGGCCAGGCCAACAGGAGGGGCACCCCCAGCCTTGGCCGGGCTCTCCAACGGTGACATTGTTGCTTTAGGGGACCTGGGACAGGTGACTGAATGTAATGGGAGTCTAAACTGGACCCTGAATGCGGCTTAAAGAAGGTGTGAAGGATGTTACTGAGACAGTGACAGTCATTGGAAGACAAACTCTGTGTCAGGATATCCTGCTCCCTCCATTTAAATCCCTGAGATCTGTGACCTTTACGTGGCTACGCAGGATTGTTAGAGCAGCTGCGTGCGGATATATCTGGGGCACAATTCAGTCTGCAGCCAACTTGCAAGTGGTTCCAGCAAACACACAGGTGTGCGCACAGGCAGGCACAGCACACACACAAACATATGCACGTGCACAGCACAAATATATTCACACACTAGCATGTGAACACACATGCACCCATATGCCCATGCACACACTAATGTGTGCAAGTTCACATACCTATCCACATGCACAGCATATTTATGCAAACAGGCACATGCACACGCATAGCACACACACAGGGAATAAAGTGAATCCGTAAAGCATTAATTCCTGAACACAAGTGAAGCTGACATGTATTTTTCCCTTTTCTTAGCCTTGATGTTTTCCACAACAAAAAAGTTTAAGAAAAAAGTTAATGGCAAATGACTTTTGATTCATAGGACTTTCTGATTTTATTCCACAAATATTATGACAGCAGAAATGAATGTAGATATTACATGTGTCCACTAAGGGAAGAATGGAGAAGAAAAACACGGTCCATCAATACAAGGGAATGCTATTCAGCCTAAAAAGGAAGTCAATTCTGACACAGGATGCAGCAGGGATGAACCTTGAGGGCATTATGCTCAGTGATGTAAGCTAGACACAAAAAAACAAACAGTGCTTGATCCACTCATACAAGGCCCCTAGAGCAGTCGGAAATATAGAGACATAAAGTAGGATGTTGAGGGCCAGAGGCTGAGGGAGGGACAATGGGGAGTGAGTGTTTAATGGGGACTGTTTCAATTTTGCAAGATGAAAAAGTTCTGGAGGATGATGGTGGTCAGGTTTGCACAACAGTGTGAATTATTTCCTGACCCTGAAATGTGCACTTAAAAATGGTTAAGATAGTACATTTTATGTTATGTGTACCAGACCACAATTTTTAAAACTTTTCCAAAAACAACAGGAAATAGTCCATGAATACCACAAGATGCACAACTTCACTAACAACAGAGGGATTAAAGCCATAAGAAAAATACTGTGCATACACCTACCAGAATGGCAGACATGAAAGACATAGTATCAAATATCAGCAGGATGTGGAGCAATGGAAAGCCTGGTACGCAACGGGGGGATGCAACCACTTCTGAAGCAATCGGGCCTCAGATAGCGAAGTCCGTGCACAGAGACCCACAGTGCTCCTCCCAGTTGAACACAAACCCACCAGCCCTGCACCAGGACACACGGACATGGACTGGCAGCCACAGGAGCCAAACCTGAAGGAACCTGAAGGCCATCACAGACGGATGCAGAAATGAACCATGCACGCTCCTATGAAGGAATATTCCACAGCAATGGAGTACATTTTGTTTAAAGGTAGTAAAACTATAAAAATTATTTTTTAAAGAAAACTATATTTACAAGATGAAAGAATCTATAATTCTGGCACCTAGGGAATGTCGAATGCTCCTAAAAATAGATTGCTGTGGAAACGTTTATTATAGGGAAATTGACATATTCTCTAGGAAGGACGCGGTGAATGGGCCTGCTACATTTTCTACATTGAAGACATGTACAGGTTTTGATTCTACTTCTGTTAAATCAAGTGGGGCTTCACTGGATTTCTGCTACTGCGGAGATAATCAAATTCTGGGTAGGGGTCAGGAGAAAATTAGTCATAGGTGTTCTTGTGTAGTAATTACTGTTGAAAGTGTAAATGATCCATTTACCAGTAAGACTGAGAATAGAATAACTGCTACATTACTTCATATGAGATGATCCTCTGTGCTATTGTTCCTGGAGCTCCAGTGAGTGAGTATTTTGAATGTGAAGTTCATCCAGATATGAGGATGGAATAAATGGCTAGGTGTGATATGGCTAATAGAAATAATATGCCTACATTTATACTAATTAGTGGATAAGATATGGGAAGAGGAATTCATGTTGTGAGAGGCAGGGTTATGGCTAGCATTGGGGCAATAATATATAAATTGATGATGTTGATGGACATAGTGGTTCTTTAATAAGTAATTGGAATGCCTCAGCAATGGGTTGTAATCATCCATGGGGGCTGATGATTTTTGGCCCTTTCTGGATTTGTATATAGCCTAGGATTTTCCATTTGGTTAATATGAGGAATGCTATGGTGAATTAAATTGGGTAATTTGTGAAAGAATGTTGATTATAAACATATTCTTAGGAAGAGGACTTGAACCAGTGCAGAAAAAGTTTCAGTTTTACATAATTACCGGGCTCTGCCAGCGTAACGAACCCTGTTCTACAGTAGGGTATGTATAAATTAATTGAATGTAGATTATATCATCATTTAGTTTGAAGACATTTTGTAAAGGAAGCCGTATTGCTCTTGTCCTTTCATACTGGAAGAAATCTGCAATAGACAGAAACCAACCAGGATGACTCCAGTCTGAACTCAGATCACGTGAGACTTTAATCGTTGAACAAACAGACAATTAATAGCAGTTATACCGTTGAAATGTCGTGATCCAGCATCAAGGTCATAAACCATATTGCCCATATGAACTCCAGAATACAATTACACTGTTATCCCTAGGAAAACTTGTTCCATTGACCAGTGTTTTAGAAGAACAGGTGATAAAGCATTTTGACTAGCTGGCCTAAATTTTAATCACTCAGAAGTGGTTTTATTCTCCCAAAAATAAATGGCGCATGGGCTCAAGACACACCTGCTTCAGTAGTTGTGGCGTGCAGACTCAGTAGTTGTGGCCCAATGGCTTAGTTGTTCCGTGGCACGTGAGATCTTCCCGGACCGGGGATCGAACCGGGTCCCCTGCATTGGCAGGCGAATTCTTAATCACTGCATCACCAGGGAAGTCCCAGATTCGCAGTCTCCCTTTTAATATACCTTAAGCCCAAAGAATCCATGGAAAATTGTTAGAGAAAATAAGGCAATAAAATATTGTAAGGACTATAACAGAAGCATATAGTACACAGTTCATATAGACACATCCCAAGCAGTTACAAAGTATATTAAAAGGGAGGCTGCAATTTTAAAAGAATAAGAAAAATTATACCCACAAACTCCCAATCTTTCCTGAAACGTTGCAATCTGAAACCCTATTGTAGGAAGCAGAAGATTCCAGGAGATATTCTACAAATGAAGCACTCCAAACCCTGTGGTTGGATAAGGAATTCTGGAAGGAAGGTATCCTCACCCAAGGAGAGCAGGTTCCTATACTTCTCTAACATCACATCCCTGTAAAATTCCCATTGATCTTGGTCCAGGCATTCTCACTCCTCTTGACAGAAATCTATGGCCACATCCTGGAATGTCAGCAGTCCCTGAAATTAAACGTACACATGCCATGTGGCCACGGGAAGTGTTCATAATATGACCCAAGAAGAAAACAGCAAGTTAAGAGAAGGTTTTAATTTAGAAGAGTCTCTTTAATTATCCACTAATACTATATATATATATATATATATATATATATATATATATATATATATATAATTTTTTTTTTACAAAGTAACTTTCTCTACCTTATTTCTAACTACAAGAAAAGAGTATGGCATGTGATCCACAAAACCAGTATAGAGACTATACTTGTCTGGAAAAGAAATGATAAAATGATGGTTTCAACACAGGCATATGCATTTTTGAGTGTTTTATTTATATCAAACTGGATAAAATGTGTGTATTTCTCATAGAGAAAAGACCTGTCGAGGTAGAAATGTACCTTTCAACTATTCATGGGTACACGAGTACACTGGGGAGATTGTAAAAGTGCAGATTGTGATTCAGTAGGTCCGGTGGGCATGAGTTCTATTTTTTTAACAAGCTGATTTTTAACTAGTGATGCCACAGTCTCTGATTCATTAACCACAACTGTGAATATCAGAGACATAATTAGAAAGGTAAAAATTCTCATTTAATTTTGAACTTAAAGTGTTTTATGGATTTTAAACCTTTAATAGAAAAGTGAGCACAGCAGCAACAATCATTTGTGAGTATTTACTATAGACTGTGTATCTTTCTAGTTTTTTTGTGTAGGATTCCAGGAAAAAGGCCTGGGCTGCGGCCACAATGGGCGTGGCCCCCAGGCCGGGCCGCCCCTCCAGGACCCCCGACGGGGCCCTGCGCTCCTGGCGGCTCCCTCCCCCGCCGCCCCGCTCCCTCCCGGAAGGCCTTGGGGCAGAGCGGTCCCACCCACTGCGCGCTGAACAGAGCCCGCGTTTCCTCAGAGCTGGAACTCCCGGCTCAGGCGGGGTCTCTTCCCTCCGCCTTCACGGAACTGCCCCGGAGCCCGAGGGCAGGGCGACCTCACTGAGGCTGCCGGCTCTGGAGGTGCCCCGGCGGCCGAAGCCATGACAGTCGCGGGGACGGCGGGCTGGGTAAGTGGGCGACGACCCTCCGCCTGGTCCGGTGCCCGGGCGGCAGCACAAGACCAGCTTCTGAGGGGCAGGGGTTCGCTGCCACCCGCCGCTGCTGTGCAGAAAGAGCGGCCTCCAGCGTCTGGTTCCCGGGAACTTTGGTCCGTCCTCTCGCCCCTGCCCTCGTCCTGGCTCGCGAGACCTGGTGGGCGTGAGGAGGGGGTCGGCCTGAGCGTCCTGAGGGGAAACGGGGCAAGGGAGGCGCAGGGTCCGGCTGCAGCGTCAGCGCCCCTCTTCCCGACTGCGGGGAAAGCGGCTGAAAACTCCTCCCGAGGCGCGCAGGCCCCTTATTCAGCCGAGTCCCTCTGCGCTCCTTCCTTCCTGAGTTAAAGTACCGGGGGGAGGGGACAGGGCAGGGAACTGGCGCAGGTAATGGGGAACATCCAAAGGTGATTGTTAACTAAGGAAAACCAGCTCTCCCAAGGTCAGGAATGCGGCGCTTTTCTTTGCCTGGGCTCACTGAATTCCTTCCTTTGATATGCACCTCAGCTCTCTGGGGCCTGCATTCTGTATTTGCATATCCTGAGTGCCTCAGGGCCCGCCGGCTCACATTGGAGGGCTGCAAGTGCTGAAGACTGTGACATCCTTTGTTTACTGATAGGGCAAGAACTATTCCATTTCTCACAGGCTTGAGGGGCAGACAGTGGAAAAAAGTCAGAGAATCTCACTCGGCCTGTACTTTGGTTTACATATAGATCATATTTATACTTAACTGTGCTAATAGAGGTTCTCAAGTCCAATCAACTTGTACTACTGCCCTCTATGTATCAATTTCATCAATATCATAAGATAAATGCCTATAGAATTGACTTAATCCATTTAAATAGGATAATGATTTTGAAAGGAAACATAATAGAAATATAACAACGAAACCTTTACCACTAAAGGCTGGGTCTGGAACACCCTAAATAAATGTTCCATTGTTAAAATATTGAAAGATGTAGTCAATAGAAATATCAAAAAAATGACAAATAATAAGGGTAGCAGAATGTTGAAATGTTCTATCTTTATCATTAAAGTGGCAGAAAATCATTTATTAGTAGGCACTGGGGGCAGAAGATGACTGATTTTATATCTGTGTCATATTTGTGCAGTTGTTTCAACAAGTAACTTAAAGACAAAATGGAAAAACAAGGAGGTTTGTGCCTGAGATCATGTTGATGTGAAACCAGGGATGGCCACCTTGTGCCAGGTGAGTTAAGTTTACCTGGCAGGTAGACCGCAGAGCTCCTGGGAAGCAAGGGTTGGAATTTTTCTGCTGGGTGCCCCTTAGGTTCTGTGACTTGACTGACTGTGAGTCATGTTTCGGGAAAGACCTGATCACAGGAAAAGGGTGGGAATAGAGTGATTTGGGGAGCAGCTAACAACATTCATCACAGCTCACGGCCTGAATGAATTTTAAAGAAACAGGAAAACAAATGCTTCTTATGGAATCAGAGAATGTGAGGGCTGGACAATCCCAGAAAATGAGGAACACCCATCCCATTTTCCAGATGACAAAACAGAGGTCCAGCAAGGTGAAATCCCTCACCCAAGTTGCACCCGTCTCTCCTCCCCACTACGTGGTTCATGAAAGCAGGACTCTTCCTGTCTTGATCACTGCTGAGCCCCAAAAAGGGCCAGGCATCTAGCAGCTGCTCCAAAAATTTGGGTTGACTGTAGGAACAATGCTATTTCTTTCTTTCTCACTCTTATTCAGGATTGTGCCAAGAACTCCCCAGGTTGCAATGTAATTCGATAAATGTAAATATTAATTGAGTTTTGTTGTGATGAGGACTTAGGCTTTGAAGGTAACAGACTTGGTTCAGATCTTGGTTCTGCCACTCCATAGCTGTTTGGCTTTGGGAAAATTACTAAACCTCTCTGAGATTATTTCCTCCTTTGTAAAGTGGGGATAAATCTATCTGAGCCAGCAGAGCAGCTGCATGAGAGATGTGCACTAAATATTGGTCTTTCTCACTCTCCTACGCCATCTCTCTGTTCTTCCCAGAGAAGCTGTACAGAAGGATATAGTACTTTTGTTTAAAATAGTTAACTAATTAATTAATTAATTTGTTTTTGGCTGCGTTGGGTCTTCGTTGCTATGCGCAGGCTTTGCCTAGTTGCGGCAAGCGGGGGCTACTCTTTGTTGCGGTGCGCGGGCTTCTCATTGCGGTGGCTTCTCTTGCTAGCCTTAACCCCAATGCTAGCCTTAACCCTGGCTCTCACAACATGAATTCCTCTTCCCATATCTTATCCACTAATTAATATAAATGTAGGCATATTATTTCTATTAGCCATATCACACCTAGCCATTTACTCCATCCTCAGATCTGGATGAACTTCACATTCAAAATACTCACTCACTGGAGCTCTAGGAGCAATAGCACAATCATCTCATATGAAGTAATGTAGCAGTTATTCTATTCTCAGTCTTACTGATAAATGGATCATTTACACTTTCAACAGTAATTATTACACAAGAACACCTATGACTAATTTTCTCCTGACCCCTACCCAGAATTTGATTATCTCCGCAGTAGCCGAAATCCAACGAAGCCCCACTTGATTTCACGGAAGTAGCATCAAAACCTGTATATGTCTTCAATGTAGAAAATGTAGCAGGCCCATTCACCCCGTCCCTCCTAGAGAATATGTCAATGTCCCTATAATAAAATTTCCACAGCAATCTATTTTTAGGAGCATTCGACAATCCCTAGGTGCCAGAATTATATACAGCCCAAGTCATCATTAAAACTCATCTAACAATCTCCTTTCTATGAATTTGAGCCTCCTACCTACAATTTTGATATGATCAACGCATACATCTCTTATGAAAAGTGTTTTTACGACTAACATTAATCTTATGTATATGAGAGTTTTCACTACTTGTCATCATACCAGGCAACCCACCACAAATTTAAGAAATATGTCTGACAAAAGAGTTACTTTGATAGAGTAAATCATAGAGGTTTCAATGCTCTGATTCCTAGAATTGAATTCTTCCTAATAATTTTACATTCTCCATGCTACCTACCACATTACACCACATGCTATATAGTAAAGTTCTCTAAGTAAGCTACAGGCCCATACCCCAAAAATATTTTTGTATATCCTTCCTGTGCTAATAAACTCTCATTGTTTTTACCATCATTCTACTGACCATTTTCTCAGGAAATATAATTGTATAACAAGCTCACACTGGTTAATGGTATCCCCATTCTAATAAAAAACATGAACCCATAAGCTACAGAAGCATCCAACAAATATTTCCTAAAACAGTCCACCACATCAATACTACTTATAATGGCTATTATCATTAATCTAATATACTCTGGTCAAAGAGCACAATGAATAACAAGAATCTTTAATCCAGCAGCATCCACCCTCATGACAATCGCCCTTGTCACAAAAGTAGGACTTTCCCCATTTCACTTCTGAGTGCCTGAAGTCACACGAGGCATCCCATGAACAGCAGACCTGATGCTATCAACATGACAAAATTGCACCCCTATCAGTTTTATACCACAGGTCACCTTCCATCAACCTAAATATACTATTAATCATAGTGATATTATAAATCATAGCTGGAGGCTGAGGCAGACTTCGCCATACTCACCTGGAAAATATTACACCCTCCTCATCAATTGCCCATATAGGATGAATAACAGCTATTATAATGTATATTCAGATTATAACAATCCTAACCATACTAATTTATATCATAACAACACTGTCTTCTTCTTATTTATGCCCAGATCATGTACTACAAGAGTATCATTATCACACACATGAGATAAAACACCTCCCATCACAATCATTTTCCTCACCATTATAGTATCATTAGGACATCGCCCATCACTATCAGGCTTTCTACCCAAATGAATAATTATCCAAGAGATAACAAAAACGACAACATCATTCTACCAACACTAATAGCCATCATAGCAGTCCTCAGCATATATTTCTACTTGCAGCTAACATACTCCACATCACTAACTATATTCCCTTCATTAAACAACACAAACACAAAGCAATTTGAACATACAAAGAAATAACCTTCCTATCATTACCAATCATAATACCCACACGGTTACTACACACAACACCCATTCTATCGGTGCTGGACTAGGAATTTAGGTTAGTTCAGACCAAGAGCTTTCAAAACCCTAAACAAGTGAAATTTACTTAATTCCTAAAAATAAGGATTGCAAGACTTTATTCTACATCAATTGAATGTAAAGCAAACACTGTATTGAAGCCAAATCTTTACGAGATTGATGAGTTTTAACCCCAGGAAACTTTAGTTAACAGGCAAATCCTCTAGTCAACTGACTTCAGTCTACTTCTCCTTCATTTGAGAAAGAAAAAAAGAAAAAAAAAAAAAAGGCAGGATAATCACTGGCAGAATTGAAGCTGCTTCTCTGAAGTTACAATTCAATTTGTTGATTCACCACAGGGTTTGCCAGAAAGAGGGCTCAATCTCTGTCTTTAGATTTACAGTCTAATTCTAACTCAGTCATTTTACCTCTGTTCATACACTGCTGATTATTTTCAACAAATCACAAAGATATCGGCATTTTATATTTACTATTTGGTGCTTGAGCTGGAGTAGCAGGCAGCACCTTAATTATATTAATCCAGGCTGAGCTATGCTGACCTGGACCGCTACTTGGAGATGCCCAAATCTGTAAGGTTGTCATAACAGTCCCTGCACTTGTAATAATTTTCTTTATAGCTGTACCCGTTATGATTGCAGGCTTTGAAAACTGACTTGGGCCATTAATAACTCGGACAACTGAAGTAGCATTTCCCCCAATAAATCATATAAACTTTTGACTACTTCCCCCATCATTCTTACTCCTACTCATATCACCAATAGTAGAAGCTGGTTCTGGTACCAGTGGGACGGTGTATTCAGCTCTAGCCTGCAATCTGGCCCATGCAGGAGCCTCTGGCGACCTAACTGTTTTCTCCTTACATTTAGCAGGTGTCTCCTCAATTCTTGGTATTATTACTTTTATTACTATTGTCTTTAATACAAAACCAGCAGTCATATCCCAATACCAAACACCATTATTTGTTTAATCTTCCCCAACTATAGCCATATTACTATAATTACCAATCTCAGTCCAAGCAGCCAGAATTGCCATGCTGTTAAGAGATAGAAATCTAAACACTACTTTCTTTGACCCTGCAGGAGGAGACCGAATCCTATACCAACACCTCTTTTGATACTTTGCTCACCCTGAAGTCTGTATTCATGGCCTAACAGGGTTTGTTATAAACTCACATAGCATTACCTACTATTTAGGACAAAAATTGCCTTTCAGCTATCTGGGAATAGTATGAGTCATGTCCACTGGTTTTTTAGGAGTTCTCTTGTGGGCCCATCATATGTTTACCATAGGGATAGCTGTGGACTCAGGAGCATACTTTGCATCAGCTACCGTAATTACTTCTATCCCTACAGGAGTAAAAGTATCTAGCTGATTAGCAACTCTTTATTTAATTTTTCTTTTTCTTTTCTTTTCTTTTTTTTTTTTGGCTGAGTTGGGTCTTGGTTGCTGCGCATGGGCTTTCTCTGGTTGCGGTGAGCGGCAGCTACTCTTCGTTGCGGTGTGCGGCCCTTTCATTGCAGTGGCTTCTCTTGTTGCAGAGCACGGCCTCTAGGCGCGTGGGCTTCAGTAGTTGTGGCTTGCGGGCTCTAGAGGGCAGGCTCAGTAGTTGTGGCACACGGGCTTTTTGCTCCGCGGCATGTGGAATCTTCCCAGACAAGGGCTCGAACCCGTGTCCCCTGCATTGGCAGACGAATTCTTAACCACTGCGTCACCAGGGAAGTCCCTGGTTAGCAACTGTTCACGGAGGTAATACTATATGACCTCCTACTATATTATGAGTTTTAGGCTTTAGTTTTTCTTTTTACAGTAGGTGGTTTGACAGGAATCATCTTAGCCAACTCATCCCCAGACATTGTCCTCCAGGATACATACTATGTAGTAGCACACTTCCATGACCTAATGTCCATGGGAGCAGTCTTCACTATTATAGGAGGCTTTCTACACTGATTCCCACTATTCTTAGGTTATACAGTTAACTCAGCATGAGCAAAAATTCACCTCACAAGTATATTTGTAGTAGTAAATATGACTTCCTGCAGCACTTTCGTGGCCTCTCAGGGATGTCACTACGTTAGTCTGAGTACCCTGAGGCACACACAACATGAAATATTTTGTCTTTAGGCTCATTCATCTCAGTAGCAGCAGTAATGCTAATAATCTTCATACTTTGAAAAGCATTTGTGTCTAAACAAGAAGTCTTAGCAGTGGGAATTGCTACTCCTAACCTAGAATGGTTACACGGATGTCCTCCACCATATCCTACGTTTCAAGATCCTACCTATGTAAATGTAAAATAAGGAAGGACTCAAGTCCTTTTCAACCAGTTTCAAGCCAACACCATAACAATTATGTCTTCCTCAATAAATGAGATAAAAGTAAAAAGTGATGTAGCTTTGTCAAAG
The DNA here is from genome assembly GCF_965194825.1 of Balaenoptera physalus. Classification (NCBI taxonomy): domain Eukaryota; kingdom Metazoa; phylum Chordata; class Mammalia; order Artiodactyla; family Balaenopteridae; genus Balaenoptera; species Balaenoptera physalus. The sequence continues at coordinate 529,375 of NW_028126501.1, forward strand.
TTAAATGATAGGCTAAAATCCTGTATATGACTAAGGCATATCAATTTCATCTAGGCTCTCAAGATACAACATCACCGATTATGGAAGAACTTTTACATTTTCTTCATCACACATTAATAGTGATTTTTAAAATAAGTTCTCTAGTCCTCTATATCATTTCACTAATATTGACATCTAAACTCATATGCATACAATAGATGCACAGGTAGAGAAATTGTGAACAATTTACTAGCTATTATTGTAATCTTAAATGCCCTATCATCATTGTGTATCCTTTACATGATACATGAAATCAATAACTCTTCCCAAACCATAAAAACTATGGGTCAGTAACGATACTGAAGCTACAAATACACAGATTACGAAGATTTAAATGTTGACTCCTCTGTAATCCCCACATCAGAGCTAAAACCAGGAGAATAATGACTAATAGAAGTCAACAACCGAGTAGTTAGGGATAGTCATTGAATATTAGTTTCATCTGAAATTGTTGTACACTCCGGAGTTGTTCCTTCTCAGGCCTAAAAGAAACTGCTATCCCAGGACGCCTAACTTAAAGAATCCTAATATCAACAGGACCAGGCCTATGTTGTGGACAAGAGAGCTCGTTTTCCTGAGTTCAAAGACAGGACAGAGGGATATGTCTTAGATATGGGGTGAATCTGCAGCCCATGGGGATGCACTCTCCAAGCTCCAGTATAGGAATGGGGCCTCTAGGGTCCCAGGCCACCCACCACGCCCTCTGGAGCAGGATCTGGGCAACATTCCCTGTCAGTGATGAGGCAGCCCTAGCACTTGTCACGGCCCGATGTCGTGTCCTATGTGGGCCCCATGCTCTTGGGACCACACCTCACACTCTGCAGGTCCATGCTACAGGGTCCTTCATGCCTCTGGAGTAGAGACCACACAGCAAGCAGTTCCCTCCGCAACCAGCAGGAGGAGGGGAGGAGAACAGGGGCACCAGGGGACTCTCATTCAGACAACAACACCCCAGCGGTGCCAGCGGGGACAGTGACGATGCAGATGAGGCACAGACCAAGAGATGGGACCAGAGGACCCAAAAGGCAGCTGGTCAGGTCCTGGCTCACCTGCACCCCGGACACCTTTGTCCCGCATACACCCCCTTCCTCATACACCCTCTCCTTAAATGCAGATTCTTCAGATGCGAACAGGCAGCGCTTCAGACTGAAAGTCAGCTCTTCCAAAATGACCCGTCAGCAAACACTGCAGGATTCCACTCCAGTGGGTGCCCTGGAGTCGACAACTCAGGGACTGAAGTGGCTATCGGTGCCAGGGGCAGTGGGAGGGAATGGGGAATGAGACTTTCATGGTTGTGGAATTTTGGTTTTGCAGGACGAAAAGTTCTAGTGATGGTGGTGATGGCTCCACGAGAAAGTGAATCTATCTGATGCCTCAGAAACGTGCACTTAAAATGGTGATGATGGTAAAGGGTATGTGACGTGTGTTTTATTTCACTTAAAATAAATTCTTAAAATAATGTCTTGTTAATTGAGATTCCATTTCGACTCCCCTTCATCACAAATGTCGGAGGCCCAGACACAGTCCCCTACCTTAGGGGCCATCACGGTACCCTCACAGAGCACGTGGGAGACCATTCTTAGGGGGGGCTAGTCTGTGCTCACCTGACCTCTGTCCAGGGGGACCCAGGCAGTGGTGACCCCCATAGATTAGACATATGATATGCTATAGTATTAATACGATACCACCAAGTGTTGTCACTCACCGGAACACAGAGCAGCAACCCACTCGAACATTCTTGACCTCATATGTTTGTGACAAGATGAAGAGAAGAAAAGGAACCACAGGTTAATCAGGACAACACCCTTAATGCAGAGTTTGGAAATCTCAAAGGGGACAGGACACACTGCAGGCAAAGAGCGCATATGCGGTCTCCCCATCCATGTGATCCTGACCCATGCAGGTATGGTGAGACCCACACAGTCCCCGCACCCTATACCTGGGGCCACACATCCACACTCACCAGGGTGACCCACCTCCCCAGACCCCTCCACCTGGGTCACATGTCCACAGTCCCAGGGTGACCTCACCTCCCCAGACCCTGCACCTGGGGTCACACGTCCCCTTGGTCAGGACACCATGGCTCTGCAGGGGGCTCCCCCAATGTGGAAACAAGCTGGGTCCCTGGGACCTCCTGGGATGGGAAAAAGTGTCAGGTGGGTCTCCTTTCCCCACACTTGGCCCAGAGGAGTCCTCGTCTTCTCACTTTGGTTCTGTGTGATTTTAACTGTTTGTACAGCTTTCATACTAAAGTTGAACACACGACCCTGGTGCTGGCATGCTCAGTCCTTTCTCGTCTCACTTACATGTTGAGAAAACTCACAGGACAGCAGGGCTGAAAGCCGAGGGGCAGCTCTGGACTCTGCTGAGTAGGGACGGTAGACTGGAGGGAGAGCTCAGCAGCAGCCTCAGCTGTCACCCATCGGCCTTTTGCCCGATCTGCGTGCCCTGCAATCAATTCAGCAGCTAAACCTGCTTCCCTATGCACCATGCACGTGCTGGTAAATTGGAATTATTGCCAGGTAGTCCTCCTGAGGATTCTCCATGAGCCCCAGGGAAGGTGAACCTTGGCAGGGATTAAGACTAAGGCCCCGACCATAGCACTGACCCTTGGGAGGACCAGGTCACCACACTCAGAAGAGAGGCTGTTATGTAGACAAGCCCACCTCATCTCCAGACCCTAGACATCTAAGCACTGACATTCAGATGCAGGCACGGAGCTTCCCAGTACTGAGGCCAGGCCGGGTCTCTACCCAGGTCCCCATAGTCCTAGCGTACACAGAACATGGTCAGGTCTAAATCTTCTTATTATAGACAACACATGGTCAGCTCTAAACATAATCAGTAGACAGGACATGCAGAGGTCTAAATCTACCATGTAGACACAACTTGATCATGTTTAAACTAGCTTAGGGCTGATCTCATAGGGGGTACAGATCACACACATGGGTCTCTCATCTTTGGACACCCACGTCAGGAAACTGAACAAAATCTTTGTCATTAAACATTTCAACAGGTAAAACAGAAATGTTCCCAATTTCTCTGGCCACCTGATGGTCAGGATCCACGGGCGAGCCACGAACTTCTTAGAGTGCAGCCCAGTCTGCTGCCAGGACAGACAAGAAGTGGCCTGATTCCAGACTCCCAGGCTTCCAGAAGGAGGTGGCCACACTGCAAGCCAGGTCAGGAGAGTCCTGCATGGTCCGGGCCGGGAGATCCGGTCTGTCCATTCGGCTGGCCGATTCCGGGCGGGGCGCTCAGGGCCGCTGAGAGCCCTGCACTCAGGTCCTGCTTCCCTGCAGCGTGTGCGTGTGCGTGTGCGTGTGCGTGTGTGTGTGTGTGTAGAGGGGGCGGTGGCTGACGGCTCCCATGGTTCCCAACCCGGGCACCGCGCTGTCTTCGAGGGGAGGCACGGGGAGAGGTAGGGGCACAGAAGCCGTTGGAGAGGAGAACCCACCGCGGAACTCCTTGCACACTGGCTCGCCCCACCCGGAGACCCGCCTGCCCATCGTGGGCCGCATGTCGCCCCCCAGTCCCCCACCCCCGAGGGCAGGGTGCCTGCTCTTTCAACAGCACAGGGTCTCACATGAAGGAGACCCAGTGTGGACTGTCAGCCCCCAACTCCTGATGCTGTGTTTAGGGGGAGAATGAACCCCCTTGACTGGGTGATGGGACCCTGTGAGGAAAGAGGTGGCGGCCCGATCCAAGTCGGGGCCTGGCTGAGATATGAGGAAACAGGAGCCAAGGGCAGGGCCTGGAGGCCAGGCCAACAGGAGGGGCACCCCCAGCCTTGGCCGGGCTCTCCAACGGTGACATTGTTGCTTTAGGGGACCTGGGACAGGTGACTGAATGTAATGGGAGTCTAAACTGGACCCTGAATGCGGCTTAAAGAAGGTGTGAAGGATGTTACTGAGACAGTGACAGTCATTGGAAGACAAACTCTGTGTCAGGATATCCTGCTCCCTCCATTTAAATCCCTGAGATCTGTGACCTTTACGTGGCTACGCAGGATTGTTAGAGCAGCTGCGTGCGGATATATCTGGGGCACAATTCAGTCTGCAGCCAACTTGCAAGTGGTTCCAGCAAACACACAGGTGTGCGCACAGGCAGGCACAGCACACACACAAACATATGCACGTGCACAGCACAAATATATTCACACACTAGCATGTGAACACACATGCACCCATATGCCCATGCACAGACTAATGTGTGCAAGTTCACATACCTATCCACATGCACAGCATATTTATGCAAACAGGCACATGCACACGCATAGCACACACACAGGGAATAAAGTGAATCCGTAAAGCATTAATTCCTGAACACAAGTGAAGCTGACATGTATTTTTCCCTTTTCTTAGCCTTGATGTTTTCCACAACAAAAAAGTTTAAGAAAAAAGTTAATGGCAAATGACTTTTGATTCATAGGACTTTCTGATTTTATTCCACAAATATTATGACAGCAGAAATGAATGTAGATATTACATGTGTCCACTAAGGGAAGAATGGAGAAGAAAAACACGGTCCATCAATACAAGGGAATGCTATTCAGCCTAAAAAGGAAGTCAATTCTGACACAGGATGCAGCAGGGATGAACCTTGAGGGCATTATGCTCAGTGATGTAAGCTAGACACAAAAAAACAAACAGTGCTTGATCCACTCATACAAGGCCCCTAGAGCAGTCGGAAATATAGAGACATAAAGTAGGATGTTGAGGGCCAGAGGCTGAGGGAGGGACAATGGGGAGTGAGTGTTTAATGGGGACTGTTTCAATTTTGCAAGATGAAAAAGTTCTGGAGGATGATGGTGGTCAGGTTTGCACAACAGTGTGAATTATTTCCTGACCCTGAAATGTGCACTTAAAAATGGTTAAGATAGTACATTTTATGTTATGTGTACCAGACCACAATTTTTAAAACTTTTCCAAAAACAACAGGAAATAGTCCATGAATACCACAAGATGCACAACTTCACTAACAACAGAGGGATTAAAGCCATAAGAAAAATACTGTGCATACACCTACCAGAATGGCAGACATGAAAGACATAGTATCAAATATCAGCAGGATGTGGAGCAATGGAAAGCCTGGTACGCAACGGGGGGATGCAACCACTTCTGAAGCAATCGGGCCTCAGATAGCGAAGTCCGTGCACAGAGACCCACAGTGCTCCTCCCAGTTGAACACAAACCCACCAGCCCTGCACCAGGACACACGGACATGGACTGGCAGCCACAGGAGCCAAACCTGAAGGAACCTGAAGGCCATCACAGACGGATGCAGAAATGAACCATGCACGCTCCTATGAAGGAATATTCCACAGCAATGGAGTACATTTTGTTTAAAGGTAGTAAAACTATAAAAATTATTTTTTAAAGAAAACTATATTTACAAGATGAAAGAATCTATAATTCTGGCACCTAGGGAATGTCGAATGCTCCTAAAAATAGATTGCTGTGGAAACGTTTATTATAGGGAAATTGACATATTCTCTAGGAAGGACGCGGTGAATGGGCCTGCTACATTTTCTACATTGAAGACATGTACAGGTTTTGATTCTACTTCTGTTAAATCAAGTGGGGCTTCACTGGATTTCTGCTACTGCGGAGATAATCAAATTCTGGGTAGGGGTCAGGAGAAAATTAGTCATAGGTGTTCTTGTGTAGTAATTACTGTTGAAAGTGTAAATGATCCATTTACCAGTAAGACTGAGAATAGAATAACTGCTACATTACTTCATATGAGATGATCCTCTGTGCTATTGTTCCTGGAGCTCCAGTGAGTGAGTATTTTGAATGTGAAGTTCATCCAGATATGAGGATGGAATAAATGGCTAGGTGTGATATGGCTAATAGAAATAATATGCCTACATTTATACTAATTAGTGGATAAGATATGGGAAGAGGAATTCATGTTGTGAGAGGCAGGGTTATGGCTAGCATTGGGGCAATAATATATAAATTGATGATGTTGATGGACATAGTGGTTCTTTAATAAGTAATTGGAATGCCTCAGCAATGGGTTGTAATCATCCATGGGGGCTGATGATTTTTGGCCCTTTCTGGATTTGTATATAGCCTAGGATTTTCCATTTGGTTAATATGAGGAATGCTATGGTGAATTAAATTGGGTAATTTGTGAAAGAATGTTGATTATAAACATATTCTTAGGAAGAGGACTTGAACCAGTGCAGAAAAAGTTTCAGTTTTACATAATTACCGGGCTCTGCCAGCGTAACGAACCCTGTTCTACAGTAGGGTATGTATAAATTAATTGAATGTAGATTATATCATCATTTAGTTTGAAGACATTTTGTAAAGGAAGCCGTATTGCTCTTGTCCTTTCATACTGGAAGAAATCTGCAATAGACAGAAACCAACCAGGATGACTCCAGTCTGAACTCAGATCACGTGAGACTTTAATCGTTGAACAAACAGACAATTAATAGCAGTTATACCGTTGAAATGTCGTGATCCAGCATCAAGGTCATAAACCATATTGCCCATATGAACTCCAGAATACAATTACACTGTTATCCCTAGGAAAACTTGTTCCATTGACCAGTGTTTTAGAAGAACAGGTGATAAAGCATTTTGACTAGCTGGCCTAAATTTTAATCACTCAGAAGTGGTTTTATTCTCCCAAAAATAAATGGCGCATGGGCTCAAGACACACCTGCTTCAGTAGTTGTGGCGTGCAGACTCAGTAGTTGTGGCCCAATGGCTTAGTTGTTCCGTGGCACGTGAGATCTTCCCGGACCGGGGATCGAACCGGGTCCCCTGCATTGGCAGGCGAATTCTTAATCACTGCATCACCAGGGAAGTCCCAGATTCGCAGTCTCCCTTTTAATATACCTTAAGCCCAAAGAATCCATGGAAAATTGTTAGAGAAAATAAGGCAATAAAATATTGTAAGGACTATAACAGAAGCATATAGTACACAGTTCATATAGACACATCCCAAGCAGTTACAAAGTATATTAAAAGGGAGGCTGCAATTTTAAAAGAATAAGAAAAATTATACCCACAAACTCCCAATCTTTCCTGAAACGTTGCAATCTGAAACCCTATTGTAGGAAGCAGAAGATTCCAGGAGATATTCTACAAATGAAGCACTCCAAACCCTGTGGTTGGATAAGGAATTCTGGAAGGAAGGTATCCTCACCCAAGGAGAGCAGGTTCCTATACTTCTCTAACATCACATCCCTGTAAAATTCCCATTGATCTTGGTCCAGGCATTCTCACTCCTCTTGACAGAAATCTATGGCCACATCCTGGAATGTCAGCAGTCCCTGAAATTAAACGTACACATGCCATGTGGCCACGGGAAGTGTTCATAATATGACCCAAGAAGAAAACAGCAAGTTAAGAGAAGGTTTTAATTTAGAAGAGTCTCTTTAATTATCCACTAATACATATATATATATATATATATATATATATATATATATATATATATATAATTTTTTTTTTACAAAGTAACTTTCTCTACCTTATTTCTAACTACAAGAAAAGAGTATGGCATGTGATCCACAAAACCAGTATAGAGACTATACTTGTCTGGAAAAGAAAAGATAAAATGATGGTTTCAACACAGGCATATGCATTTTTGAGTGTTTTATTTATATCAAACTGGATAAAATGTGTGTATTTCTCATAGAGAAAAGACCTGTCGAGGTAGAAATGTACCTTTCAACTATTCATGGGTACACGAGTACACTGGGGAGATTGTAAAAGTGCAGATTGTGATTCAGTAGGTCCGGTGGGCATGAGTTCTATTTTTTTAACAAGCTGATTTTTAACTAGTGATGCCACAGTCTCTGATTCATTAACCACAACTGTGAATATCAGAGACATAATTAGAAAGGTAAAAATTCTCATTTAATTTTGAACTTAAAGTGTTTTATGGATTTTAAACCTTTAATAGAAAAGTGAGCACAGCAGCAACAATCATTTGTGAGTATTTACTATAGACTGTGTATCTTTCTAGTTTTTTTGTGTAGGATTCCAGGAAAAAGGCCTGGGCTGCGGCCACAATGGGCGTGGCCCCCAGGCCGGGCCGCCCCTCCAGGACCCCCGACGGGGCCCTGCGCTCCTGGCGGCTCCCTCCCCCGCCGCCCCGCTCCCTCCCGGAAGGCCTTGGGGCAGAGCGGTCCCACCCACTGCGCGCTGAACAGAGCCCGCGTTTCCTCAGAGCTGGAACTCCCGGCTCAGGCGGGGTCTCTTCCCTCCGCCTTCACGGAACTGCCCCGGAGCCCGAGGGCAGGGCGACCTCACTGAGGCTGCCGGCTCTGGAGGTGCCCCGGCGGCCGAAGCCATGACAGTCGCGGGGACGGCGGGCTGGGTAAGTGGGCGACGACCCTCCGCCTGGTCCGGTGCCCGGGCGGCAGCACAAGACCAGCTTCTGAGGGGCAGGGGTTCGCTGCCACCCGCCGCTGCTGTGCAGAAAGAGCGGCCTCCAGCGTCTGGTTCCCGGGAACTTTGGTCCGTCCTCTCGCCCCTGCCCTCGTCCTGGCTCGCGAGACCTGGTGGGCGTGAGGAGGGGGTCGGCCTGAGCGTCCTGAGGGGAAACGGGGCAAGGGAGGCGCAGGGTCCGGCTGCAGCGTCAGCGCCCCTCTTCCCGACTGCGGGGAAAGCGGCTGAAAACTCCTCCCGAGGCGCGCAGGCCCCTTATTCAGCCGAGTCCCTCTGCGCTCCTTCCTTCCTGAGTTAAAGTACCGGGGGGAGGGGACAGGGCAGGGAACTGGCGCAGGTAATGGGGAACATCCAAAGGTGATTGTTAACTAAGGAAAACCAGCTCTCCCAAGGTCAGGAATGCGGCGCTTTTCTTTGCCTGGGCTCACTGAATTCCTTCCTTTGATATGCACCTCAGCTCTCTGGGGCCTGCATTCTGTATTTGCATATCCTGAGTGCCTCAGGGCCCGCCGGCTCACATTGGAGGGCTGCAAGTGCTGAAGACTGTGACATCCTTTGTTTACTGATAGGGCAAGAACTATTCCATTTCTCACAGGCTTGAGGGGCAGACAGTGGAAAAAAGTCAGAGAATCTCACTCGGCCTGTACTTTGGTTTACATATAGATCATATTTATACTTAACTGTGCTAATAGAGGTTCTCAAGTCCAATCAACTTGTACTACTGCCCTCTATGTATCAATTTCATCAATATCATAAGATAAATGCCTATAGAATTGACTTAATCCATTTAAATAGGATAATGATTTTGAAAGGAAACATAATAGAAATATAACAACGAAACCTTTACCACTAAAGGCTGGGTCTGGAACACCCTAAATAAATGTTCCATTGTTAAAATATTGAAAGATGTAGTCAATAGAAATATCAAAAAAATGACAAATAATAAGGGTAGCAGAATGTTGAAATGTTCTATCTTTATCATTAAAGTGGCAGAAAATCATTTATTAGTAGGCACTGGGGGCAGAAGATGACTGATTTTATATCTGTGTCATATTTGTGCAGTTGTTTCAACAAGTAACTTAAAGACAAAATGGAAAAACAAGGAGGTTTGTGCCTGAGATCATGTTGATGTGAAACCAGGGATGGCCACCTTGTGCCAGGTGAGTTAAGTTTACCTGGCAGGTAGACCGCAGAGCTCCTGGGAAGCAAGGGTTGGAATTTTTCTGCTGGGTGCCCCTTAGGTTCTGTGACTTGACTGACTGTGAGTCATGTTTCGGGAAAGACCTGATCACAGGAAAAGGGTGGGAATAGAGTGATTTGGGGAGCAGCTAACAACATTCATCACAGCTCACGGCCTGAATGAATTTTAAAGAAACAGGAAAACAAATGCTTCTTATGGAATCAGAGAATGTGAGGGCTGGACAATCCCAGAAAATGAGGAACACCCATCCCATTTTCCAGATGACAAAACAGAGGTCCAGCAAGGTGAAATCCCTCACCCAAGTTGCACCCGTCTCTCCTCCCCACTACGTGGTTCATGAAAGCAGGACTCTTCCTGTCTTGATCACTGCTGAGCCCCAAAAAGGGCCAGGCATCTAGCAGCTGCTCCAAAAATTTGGGTTGACTGTAGGAACAATGCTATTTCTTTCTTTCTCACTCTTATTCAGGATTGTGCCAAGAACTCCCCAGGTTGCAATGTAATTCGATAAATGTAAATATTAATTGAGTTTTGTTGTGATGAGGACTTAGGCTTTGAAGGTAACAGACTTGGTTCAGATCTTGGTTCTGCCACTCCATAGCTGTTTGGCTTTGGGAAAATTACTAAACCTCTCTGAGATTATTTCCTCCTTTGTAAAGTGGGGATAAATCTATCTGAGCCAGCAGAGCAGCTGCATGAGAGATGTGCACTAAATATTGGTCTTTCTCACTCTCCTACGCCATCTCTCTGTTCTTCCCAGAGAAGCTGTACAGAAGGATATAGTACTTTTGTTTAAAATAGTTAACTAATTAATTAATTAATTTGTTTTTGGCTGCGTTGGGTCTTCGTTGCTATGCGCAGGCTTTGCCTAGTTGCGGCAAGCGGGGGCTACTCTTTGTTGCGGTGCGCGGGCTTCTCATTGCGGTGGCTTCTCTTGCTAGCCTTAACCCCAATGCTAGCCTTAACCCTGGCTCTCACAACATGAATTCCTCTTCCCATATCTTATCCACTAATTAATATAAATGTAGGCATATTATTTCTATTAGCCATATCACACCTAGCCATTTACTCCATCCTCAGATCTGGATGAACTTCACATTCAAAATACTCACTCACTGGAGCTCTAGGAGCAATAGCACAATCATCTCATATGAAGTAATGTAGCAGTTATTCTATTCTCAGTCTTACTGATAAATGGATCATTTACACTTTCAACAGTAATTATTACACAAGAACACCTATGACTAATTTTCTCCTGACCCCTACCCAGAATTTGATTATCTCCGCAGTAGCCGAAATCCAACGAAGCCCCACTTGATTTCACGGAAGTAGCATCAAAACCTGTATATGTCTTCAATGTAGAAAATGTAGCAGGCCCATTCACCCCGTCCCTCCTAGAGAATATGTCAATGTCCCTATAATAAAATTTCCACAGCAATCTATTTTTAGGAGCATTCGACAATCCCTAGGTGCCAGAATTATATACAGCCCAAGTCATCATTAAAACTCATCTAACAATCTCCTTTCTATGAATTTGAGCCTCCTACCTACAATTTTGATATGATCAACGCATACATCTCTTATGAAAAGTGTTTTTACGACTAACATTAATCTTATGTATATGAGAGTTTTCACTACTTGTCATCATACCAGGCAACCCACCACAAATTTAAGAAATATGTCTGACAAAAGAGTTACTTTGATAGAGTAAATCATAGAGGTTTCAATGCTCTGATTCCTAGAATTGAATTCTTCCTAATAATTTTACATTCTCCATGCTACCTACCACATTACACCACATGCTATATAGTAAAGTTCTCTAAGTAAGCTACAGGCCCATACCCCAAAAATATTTTTGTATATCCTTCCTGTGCTAATAAACTCTCATTGTTTTTACCATCATTCTACTGACCATTTTCTCAGGAAATATAATTGTATAACAAGCTCACACTGGTTAATGGTATCCCCATTCTAATAAAAAACATGAACCCATAAGCTACAGAAGCATCCAACAAATATTTCCTAAAACAGTCCACCACATCAATACTACTTATAATGGCTATTATCATTAATCTAATATACTCTGGTCAAAGAGCACAATGAATAACAAGAATCTTTAATCCAGCAGCATCCACCCTCATGACAATCGCCCTTGTCACAAAAGTAGGACTTTCCCCATTTCACTTCTGAGTGCCTGAAGTCACACGAGGCATCCCATGAACAGCAGACCTGATGCTATCAACATGACAAAATTGCACCCCTATCAGTTTTATACCACAGGTCACCTTCCATCAACCTAAATATACTATTAATCATAGTGATATTATAAATCATAGCTGGAGGCTGAGGCAGACTTCGCCATACTCACCTGGAAAATATTACACCCTCCTCATCAATTGCCCATATAGGATGAATAACAGCTATTATAATGTATATTCAGATTATAACAATCCTAACCATACTAATTTATATCATAACAACACTGTCTTCTTCTTATTTATGCCCAGATCATGTACTACAAGAGTATCATTATCACACACATGAGATAAAACACCTCCCATCACAATCATTTTCCTCACCATTATAGTATCATTAGGACATCGCCCATCACTATCAGGCTTTCTACCCAAATGAATAATTATCCAAGAGATAACAAAAACGACAACATCATTCTACCAACACTAATAGCCATCATAGCAGTCCTCAGCATATATTTCTACTTGCAGCTAACATACTCCACATCACTAACTATATTCCCTTCATTAAACAACACAAACACAAAGCAATTTGAACATACAAAGAAATAACCTTCCTATCATTACCAATCATAATACCCACACGGTTACTACACACAACACCCATTCTATCGGTGCTGGACTAGGAATTTAGGTTAGTTCAGACCAAGAGCTTTCAAAACCCTAAACAAGTGAAATTTACTTAATTCCTAAAAATAAGGATTGCAAGACTTTATTCTACATCAATTGAATGTAAAGCAAACACTGTATTGAAGCCAAATCTTTACGAGATTGATGAGTTTTAACCCCAGGAAACTTTAGTTAACAGGCAAATCCTCTAGTCAACTGACTTCAGTCTACTTCTCCTTCATTTGAGAAAGAAAAAAAGAAAAAAAAAAAAAAGGCAGGATAATCACTGGCAGAATTGAAGCTGCTTCTCTGAAGTTACAATTCAATTTGTTGATTCACCACAGGGTTTGCCAGAAAGAGGGCTCAATCTCTGTCTTTAGATTTACAGTCTAATTCTAACTCAGTCATTTTACCTCTGTTCATACACTGCTGATTATTTTCAACAAATCACAAAGATATCGGCATTTTATATTTACTATTTGGTGCTTGAGCTGGAGTAGCAGGCAGCACCTTAATTATATTAATCCAGGCTGAGCTATGCTGACCTGGACCGCTACTTGGAGATGCCCAAATCTGTAAGGTTGTCATAACAGTCCCTGCACTTGTAATAATTTTCTTTATAGCTGTACCCGTTATGATTGCAGGCTTTGAAAACTGACTTGGGCCATTAATAACTCGGACAACTGAAGTAGCATTTCCCCCAATAAATCATATAAACTTTTGACTACTTCCCCCATCATTCTTACTCCTACTCATATCACCAATAGTAGAAGCTGGTTCTGGTACCAGTGGGACGGTGTATTCAGCTCTAGCCTGCAATCTGGCCCATGCAGGAGCCTCTGGCGACCTAACTGTTTTCTCCTTACATTTAGCAGGTGTCTCCTCAATTCTTGGTATTATTACTTTTATTACTATTGTCTTTAATACAAAACCAGCAGTCATATCCCAATACCAAACACCATTATTTGTTTAATCTTCCCCAACTATAGCCATATTACTATAATTACCAATCTCAGTCCAAGCAGCCAGAATTGCCATGCTGTTAAGAGATAGAAATCTAAACACTACTTTCTTTGACCCTGCAGGAGGAGACCGAATCCTATACCAACACCTCTTTTGATACTTTGCTCACCCTGAAGTCTGTATTCATGGCCTAACAGGGTTTGTTATAAACTCACATAGCATTACCTACTATTTAGGACAAAAATTGCCTTTCAGCTATCTGGGAATAGTATGAGTCATGTCCACTGGTTTTTTAGGAGTTCTCTTGTGGGCCCATCATATGTTTACCATAGGGATAGCTGTGGACTCAGGAGCATACTTTGCATCAGCTACCGTAATTACTTCTATCCCTACAGGAGTAAAAGTATCTAGCTGATTAGCAACTCTTTATTTAATTTTTCTTTTTCTTTTCTTTTCTTTTTTTTTTTTTGGCTGAGTTGGGTCTTGGTTGCTGCGCATGGGCTTTCTCTGGTTGCGGTGAGCGGCAGCTACTCTTCGTTGCGGTGTGCGGCCCTTTCATTGCAGTGGCTTCTCTTGTTGCAGAGCACGGCCTCTAGGCACGTGGGCTTCAGTAGTTGTGGCTTGCGGGCTCTAGAGGGCAGGCTCAGTAGTTGTGGCACACGGGCTTTTTGCTCCGCGGCATGTGGAATCTTCCCAGACAAGGGCTCGAACCCGTGTCCCCTGCATTGGCAGACGAATTCTTAACCACTGCGTCACCAGGGAAGTCCCTGGTTAGCAACTGTTCACGGAGGTAATACTATATGACCTCCTACTATATTATGAGTTTTAGGCTTTAGTTTTTCTTTTTACAGTAGGTGGTTTGACAGGAATCATCTTAGCCAACTCATCCCCAGACATTGTCCTCCAGGATACATACTATGTAGTAGCACACTTCCATGACCTAATGTCCATGGGAGCAGTCTTCACTATTATAGGAGGCTTTCTACACTGATTCCCACTATTCTTAGGTTATACAGTTAACTCAGCATGAGCAAAAATTCACCTCACAAGTATATTTGTAGTAGTAAATATGACTTCCTGCAGCACTTTCGTGGCCTCTCAGGGATGTCACTACGTTAGTCTGAGTACCCTGAGGCACACACAACATGAAATATTTTGTCTTTAGGCTCATTCATCTCAGTAGCAGCAGTAATGCTAATAATCTTCATACTTTGAAAAGCATTTGTGTCTAAACAAGAAGTCTTAGCAGTGGGAATTGCTACTCCTAACCTAGAATGGTTACACGGATGTCCTCCACCATATCCTACGTTTCAAGATCCTACCTATGTAAATGTAAAATAAGGAAGGACTCAAGTCCTTTTCAACCAGTTTCAAGCCAACACCATAACAATTATGTCTTCCTCAATAAATGAGATAAAAGTAAAAAGTGATGTAGCTTTGTCAAAGTTAAATGATAGGCTAAAATCCTGTATATGACTAAGGCATATCAATTTCATCTAGGCTCTCAAGATACAACATCACCGATTATGGAAGAACTTTTACATTTTCTTCCTCACACATTAATAGTGATTTTTAAAATAAGTTCTCTAGTCCTCTATATCATTTCACTAATATTGACATCTAAACTCATATGCATACAATAGATGCACAGGTAGAGAAATTGTGAACAATTTACTAGCTATTATTGTAATCTTAAATGCCCTATCATCATTGTGTATCCTTTACATGATACATGAAATCAATAACTCTTCCCAAACCATAAAAACTATGGGTCAGTAACGATACTGAAGCTACAAATACACAGATTACGAAGATTTAAATGTTGACTCCTCTGTAATCCCCACATCAGAGCTAAAACCAGGAGAATAATGACTAATAGAAGTCAACAACCGAGTAGTTAGGGATAGTCATTGAATATTAGTTTCATCTGAAATTGTTGTACACTCCGGAGTTGTTCCTTCTCAGGCCTAAAAGAAACTGCTATCCCAGGACGCCTAACTTAAAGAATCCTAATATCAACAGGACCAGGCCTATGTTGTGGACAAGAGAGCTCGTTTTCCTGAGTTCAAAGACAGGACAGAGGGATATGTCTTAGATATGGGGTGAATCTGCAGCCCATGGGGATGCACTCTCCAAGCTCCAGTATAGGAATGGGGCCTCTAGGGTCCCAGGCCACCCACCACGCCCTCTGGAGCAGGATCTGGGCAACATTCCCTGTCAGTGATGAGGCAGCCCTAGCACTTGTCACGGCCCGATGTCGTGTCCTATGTGGGCCCCATGCTCTTGGGACCACACCTCACACTCTGCAGGTCCATGCTACAGGGTCCTTCATGCCTCTGGAGTAGAGACCACACAGCAAGCAGTTCCCTCCGCAACCAGCAGGAGGAGGGGAGGAGAACAGGGGCACCAGGGGACTCTCATTCAGACAACAACACCCCAGCGGTGCCAGCGGGGACAGTGACGATGCAGATGAGGCACAGACCAAGAGATGGGACCAGAGGACCCAAAAGGCAGCTGGTCAGGTCCTGGCTCACCTGCACCCCGGACACCTTTGTCCCGCATACACCCCCTTCCTCATACACCCTCTCCTTAAATGCAGATTCTTCAGATGCGAACAGGCAGCGCTTCAGACTGAAAGTCAGCTCTTCCAAAATGACCCGTCAGCAAACACTGCAGGATTCCACTCCAGTGGGTGCCCTGGAGTCGACAACTCAGGGACTGAAGTGGCTATCGGTGCCAGGGGCAGTGGGAGGGAATGGGGAATGAGACTTTCATGGTTGTGGAATTTTGGTTTTGCAGGACGAAAAGTTCTAGTGATGGTGGTGATGGCTCCACGAGAAAGTGAATCTATCTGATGCCTCAGAAACGTGCACTTAAAATGGTGATGATGGTAAAGGGTATGTGACGTGTGTTTTATTTCACTTAAAATAAATTCTTAAAATAATGTCTTGTTAATTGAGATTCCATTTCGACTCCCCTTCATCACAAATGTCGGAGGCCCAGACACAGTCCCCTACCTTAGGGGCCATCACGGTACCCTCACAGAGCACGTGGGAGACCATTCTTAGGGGGGGCTAGTCTGTGCTCACCTGACCTCTGTCCAGGGGGACCCAGGCAGTGGTGACCCCCATAGATTAGACATATGATATGCTATAGTATTAATACGATACCACCAAGTGTTGTCACTCACCGGAACACAGAGCAGCAACCCACTCGAACATTCTTGACCTCATATGTTTGTGACAAGATGAAGAGAAGAAAAGGAACCACAGGTTAATCAGGACAACACCCTTAATGCAGAGTTTGGAAATCTCAAAGGGGACAGGACACACTGCAGGCAAAGAGCGCATATGCGGTCTCCCCATCCATGTGATCCTGACCCATGCAGGTATGGTGAGACCCACACAGTCCCCGCACCCTATACCTGGGGCCACACATCCACACTCACCAGGGTGACCCACCTCCCCAGACCCCTCCACCTGGGTCACATGTCCACAGTCCCAGGGTGACCTCACCTCCCCAGACCCTGCACCTGGGGTCACACGTCCCCTTGGTCAGGACACCATGGCTCTGCAGGGGGCTCCCCCAATGTGGAAACAAGCTGGGTCCCTGGGACCTCCTGGGATGGGAAAAAGTGTCAGGTGGGTCTCCTTTCCCCACACTTGGCCCAGAGGAGTCCTCGTCTTCTCACTTTGGTTCTGTGTGATTTTAACTGTTTGTACAGCTTTCATACTAAAGTTGAACACACGACCCTGGTGCTGGCATGCTCAGTCCTTTCTCGTCTCACTTACATGTTGAGAAAACTCACAGGACAGCAGGGCTGAAAGCCGAGGGGCAGCTCTGGACTCTGCTGAGTAGGGACGGTAGACTGGAGGGAGAGCTCAGCAGCAGCCTCAGCTGTCACCCATCGGCCTTTTGCCCGATCTGCGTGCCCTGCAATCAATTCAGCAGCTAAACCTGCTTCCCTATGCACCATGCACGTGCTGGTAAATTGGAATTATTGCCAGGTAGTCCTCCTGAGGATTCTCCATGAGCCCCAGGGAAGGTGAACCTTGGCAGGGATTAAGACTAAGGCCCCGACCATAGCACTGACCCTTGGGAGGACCAGGTCACCACACTCAGAAGAGAGGCTGTTATGTAGACAAGCCCACCTCATCTCCAGACCCTAGACATCTAAGCACTGACATTCAGATGCAGGCACGGAGCTTCCCAGTACTGAGGCCAGGCCGGGTCTCTACCCAGGTCCCCATAGTCCTAGCGTACACAGAACATGGTCAGGTCTAAATCTTCTTATTATAGACAACACATGGTCAGCTCTAAACATAATCAGTAGACAGGACATGCAGAGGTCTAAATCTACCATGTAGACACAACTTGATCATGTTTAAACTAGCTTAGGGCTGATCTCATAGGGGGTACAGATCACACACATGGGTCTCTCATCTTTGGACACCCACGTCAGGAAACTGAACAAAATCTTTGTCATTAAACATTTCAACAGGTAAAACAGAAATGTTCCCAATTTCTCTGGCCACCTGATGGTCAGGATCCACGGGCGAGCCACGAACTTCTTAGAGTGCAGCCCAGTCTGCTGCCAGGACAGACAAGAAGTGGCCTGATTCCAGACTCCCAGGCTTCCAGAAGGAGGTGGCCACACTGCAAGCCAGGTCAGGAGAGTCCTGCATGGTCCGGGCCGGGAGATCCGGTCTGTCCATTCGGCTGGCCGATTCCGGGCGGGGCGCTCAGGGCCGCTGAGAGCCCTGCACTCAGGTCCTGCTTCCCTGCAGCGTGTGCGTGTGCGTGTGCGTGTGCGTGTGTGTGTGTGTGTAGAGGGGGCGGTGGCTGACGGCTCCCATGGTTCCCAACCCGGGCACCGCGCTGTCTTCGAGGGGAGGCACGGGGAGAGGTAGGGGCACAGAAGCCGTTGGAGAGGAGAACCCACCGCGGAACTCCTTGCACACTGGCTCGCCCCACCCGGAGACCCGCCTGCCCATCGTGGGCCGCATGTCGCCCCCCAGTCCCCCACCCCCGAGGGCAGGGTGCCTGCTCTTTCAACAGCACAGGGTCTCACATGAAGGAGACCCAGTGTGGACTGTCAGCCCCCAACTCCTGATGCTGTGTTTAGGGGGAGAATGAACCCCCTTGACTGGGTGATGGGACCCTGTGAGGAAAGAGGTGGCGGCCCGATCCAAGTCGGGGCCTGGCTGAGATATGAGGAAACAGGAGCCAAGGGCAGGGCCTGGAGGCCAGGCCAACAGGAGGGGCACCCCCAGCCTTGGCCGGGCTCTCCAACGGTGACATTGTTGCTTTAGGGGACCTGGGACAGGTGACTGAATGTAATGGGAGTCTAAACTGGACCCTGAATGCGGCTTAAAGAAGGTGTGAAGGATGTTACTGAGACAGTGACAGTCATTGGAAGACAAACTCTGTGTCAGGATATCCTGCTCCCTCCATTTAAATCCCTGAGATCTGTGACCTTTACGTGGCTACGCAGGATTGTTAGAGCAGCTGCGTGCGGATATATCTGGGGCACAATTCAGTCTGCAGCCAACTTGCAAGTGGTTCCAGCAAACACACAGGTGTGCGCACAGGCAGGCACAGCACACACACAAACATATGCACGTGCACAGCACAAATATATTCACACACTAGCATGTGAACACACATGCACCCATATGCCCATGCACACACTAATGTGTGCAAGTTCACATACCTATCCACATGCACAGCATATTTATGCAAACAGGCACATGCACACGCATAGCACACACACAGGGAATAAAGTGAATCCGTAAAGCATTAATTCCTGAACACAAGTGAAGCTGACATGTATTTTTCCCTTTTCTTAGCCTTGATGTTTTCCACAACAAAAAAGTTTAAGAAAAAAGTTAATGGCAAATGACTTTTGATTCATAGGACTTTCTGATTTTATTCCACAAATATTATGACAGCAGAAATGAATGTAGATATTACATGTGTCCACTAAGGGAAGAATGGAGAAGAAAAACACGGTCCATCAATACAAGGGAATGCTATTCAGCCTAAAAAGGAAGTCAATTCTGACACAGGATGCAGCAGGGATGAACCTTGAGGGCATTATGCTCAGTGATGTAAGCTAGACACAAAAAAAACAAACAGTGCTTGATCCACTCATACAAGGCCCCTAGAGCAGTCGGAAATATAGAGACATAAAGTAGGATGTTGAGGGCCAGAGGCTGAGGGAGGGACAATGGGGAGTGAGTGTTTAATGGGGACTGTTTCAATTTTGCAAGATGAAAAAGTTCTGGAGGATGATGGTGGTCAGGTTTGCACAACAGTGTGAATTATTTCCTGACCCTGAAATGTGCACTTAAAAATGGTTAAGATAGTACATTTTATGTTATGTGTACCAGACCACAATTTTTAAAACTTTTCCAAAAACAACAGGAAATAGTCCATGAATACCACAAGATGCACAACTTCACTAACAACAGAGGGATTAAAGCCATAAGAAAAATACTGTGCATACACCTACCAGAATGGCAGACATGAAAGACATAGTATCAAATATCAGCAGGATGTGGAGCAATGGAAAGCCTGGTACGCAACGGGGGGATGCAACCACTTCTGAAGCAATCGGGCCTCAGATAGCGAAGTCCGTGCACAGAGACCCACAGTGCTCCTCCCAGTTGAACACAAACCCACCAGCCCTGCACCAGGACACACGGACATGGACTGGCAGCCACAGGAGCCAAACCTGAAGGAACCTGAAGGCCATCACAGACGGATGCAGAAATGAACCATGCACGCTCCTATGAAGGAATATTCCACAGCAATGGAGTACATTTTGTTTAAAGGTAGTAAAACTATAAAAATTATTTTTTAAAGAAAACTATATTTACAAGATGAAAGAATCTATAATTCTGTCACCTAGGGATTGTCGAATGCTCCTAAAAATAGATTGCTGTGGAAACGTTTATTATAGGGAAATTGACATATTCTCTAGGAAGGACGCGGTGAATGGGCCTGCTACATTTTCTACATTGAAGACATGTACAGGTTTTGATTCTACTTCTGTTAAATCAAGTGGGGCTTCACTGGATTTCTGCTACTGCGGAGATAATCAAATTCTGGGTAGGGGTCAGGAGAAAATTAGTCATAGGTGTTCTTGTGTAGTAATTACTGTTGAAAGTGTAAATGATCCATTTACCAGTAAGACTGAGAATAGAATAACTGCTACATTACTTCATATGAGATGATCCTCTGTGCTATTGTTCCTGGAGCTCCAGTGAGTGAGTATTTTGAATGTGAAGTTCATCCAGATATGAGGATGGAATAAATGGCTAGGTGTGATATGGCTAATAGAAATAATATGCCTACATTTATACTAATTAGTGGATAAGATATGGGAAGAGGAATTCATGTTGTGAGAGGCAGGGTTATGGCTAGCATTGGGGCAATAATATATAAATTGATGATGTTGATGGACATAGTGGTTCTTTAATAAGTAATTGGAATGCCTCAGCAATGGGTTGTAATCATCCATGGGGGCTGATGATTTTTGGCCCTTTCTGGATTTGTATATAGCCTAGGATTTTCCATTTGGTTAATATGAGGAATGCTATGGTGAATTAAATTGGGTAATTTGTGAAAGAATGTTGATTATAAACATATTCTTAGGAAGAGGACTTGAACCAGTGCAGAAAAAGTTTCAGTTTTACATAATTACCGGGCTCTGCCAGCGTAACGAACCCTGTTCTACAGTAGGGTATGTATAAATTAATTGAATGTAGATTATATCATCATTTAGTTTGAAGACATTTTGTAAAGGAAGCCGTATTGCTCTTGTCCTTTCATACTGGAAGAAATCTGCAATAGACAGAAACCAACCAGGATGACTCCAGTCTGAACTCAGATCACGTGAGACTTTAATCGTTGAACAAACAGACAATTAATAGCAGTTATACCGTTGAAATGTCGTGATCCAGCATCAAGGTCATAAACCATATTGCCCATATGAACTCCAGAATACAATTACACTGTTATCCCTAGGAAAACTTGTTCCATTGACCAGTGTTTTAGAAGAACAGGTGATAAAGCATTTTGACTAGCTGGCCTAAATTTTAATCACTCAGAAGTGGTTTTATTCTCCCAAAAATAAATGGCGCATGGGCTCAAGACACACCTGCTTCAGTAGTTGTGGCGTGCAGACTCAGTAGTTGTGGCCCAATGGCTTAGTTGTTCCGTGGCACGTGAGATCTTCCCGGACCGGGGATCGAACCGGGTCCCCTGCATTGGCAGGCGAATTCTTAATCACTGCATCACCAGGGAAGTCCCAGATTCGCAGTCTCCCTTTTAATATACCTTAAGCCCAAAGAATCCATGGAAAATTGTTAGAGAAAATAAGGCAATAAAATATTGTAAGGACTATAACAGAAGCATATAGTACACAGTTCATATAGACACATCCCAAGCAGTTACAAAGTATATTAAAAGGGAGGCTGCAATTTTAAAAGAATAAGAAAAATTATACCCACAAACTCCCAATCTTTCCTGAAACGTTGCAATCTGAAACCCTATTGTAGGAAGCAGAAGATTCCAGGAGATATTCTACAAATGAAGCACTCCAAACCCTGTGGTTGGATAAGGA
This sequence comes from Balaenoptera physalus, assembly GCF_965194825.1. Taxonomy (NCBI): domain Eukaryota; kingdom Metazoa; phylum Chordata; class Mammalia; order Artiodactyla; family Balaenopteridae; genus Balaenoptera; species Balaenoptera physalus. The sequence goes on from NW_028126501.1 coordinate 551,485, forward strand.
ATTCTGGAAGGAAGGTATCCTCACCCAAGGAGAGCAGGTTCCTATACTTCTCTAACATCACATCCCTGTAAAATTCCCATTGATCTTGGTCCAGGCATTCTCACTCCTCTTGACAGAAATCTATGGCCACATCCTGGAATGTCAGCAGTCCCTGAAATTAAACGTACACATGCCATGTGGCCACGGGAAGTGTTCATAATATGACCCAAGAAGAAAACAGCAAGTTAAGAGAAGGTTTTAATTTAGAAGAGTCTCTTTAATTATCCACTAATACATATATATATATATATATATATATATATATATATATATATAATTTTTTTTTTACAAAGTAACTTTCTCTACCTTATTTCTAACTACAAGAAAAGAGTATGGCATGTGATCCACAAAACCAGTATAGAGACTATACTTGTCTGGAAAAGAAATGATAAAATGATGGTTTCAACACAGGCATATGCATTTTTGAGTGTTTTATTTATATCAAACTGGATAAAATGTGTGTATTTCTCATAGAGAAAAGACCTGTCGAGGTAGAAATGTACCTTTCAACTATTCATGGGTACACGAGTACACTGGGGAGATTGTAAAAGTGCAGATTGTGATTCAGTAGGTCCGGTGGGCATGAGTTCTATTTTTTTAACAAGCTGATTTTTAACTAGTGATGCCACAGTCTCTGATTCATTAACCACAACTGTGAATATCAGAGACATAATTAGAAAGGTAAAAATTCTCATTTAATTTTGAACTTAAAGTGTTTTATGGATTTTAAACCTTTAATAGAAAAGTGAGCACAGCAGCAACAATCATTTGTGAGTATTTACTATAGACTGTGTATCTTTCTAGTTTTTTTGTGTAGGATTCCAGGAAAAAGGCCTGGGCTGCGGCCACAATGGGCGTGGCCCCCAGGCCGGGCCGCCCCTCCAGGACCCCCGACGGGGCCCTGCGCTCCTGGCGGCTCCCTCCCCCGCCGCCCCGCTCCCTCCCGGAAGGCCTTGGGGCAGAGCGGTCCCACCCACTGCGCGCTGAACAGAGCCCGCGTTTCCTCAGAGCTGGAACTCCCGGCTCAGGCGGGGTCTCTTCCCTCCGCCTTCACGGAACTGCCCCGGAGCCCGAGGGCAGGGCGACCTCACTGAGGCTGCCGGCTCTGGAGGTGCCCCGGCGGCCGAAGCCATGACAGTCGCGGGGACGGCGGGCTGGGTAAGTGGGCGACGACCCTCCGCCTGGTCCGGTGCCCGGGCGGCAGCACAAGACCAGCTTCTGAGGGGCAGGGGTTCGCTGCCACCCGCCGCTGCTGTGCAGAAAGAGCGGCCTCCAGCGTCTGGTTCCCGGGAACTTTGGTCCGTCCTCTCGCCCCTGCCCTCGTCCTGGCTCGCGAGACCTGGTGGGCGTGAGGAGGGGGTCGGCCTGAGCGTCCTGAGGGGAAACGGGGCAAGGGAGGCGCAGGGTCCGGCTGCAGCGTCAGCGCCCCTCTTCCCGACTGCGGGGAAAGCGGCTGAAAACTCCTCCCGAGGCGCGCAGGCCCCTTATTCAGCCGAGTCCCTCTGCGCTCCTTCCTTCCTGAGTTAAAGTACCGGGGGGAGGGGACAGGGCAGGGAACTGGCGCAGGTAATGGGGAACATCCAAAGGTGATTGTTAACTAAGGAAAACCAGCTCTCCCAAGGTCAGGAATGCGGCGCTTTTCTTTGCCTGGGCTCACTGAATTCCTTCCTTTGATATGCACCTCAGCTCTCTGGGGCCTGCATTCTGTATTTGCATATCCTGAGTGCCTCAGGGCCCGCCGGCTCACATTGGAGGGCTGCAAGTGCTGAAGACTGTGACATCCTTTGTTTACTGATAGGGCAAGAACTATTCCATTTCTCACAGGCTTGAGGGGCAGACAGTGGAAAAAAGTCAGAGAATCTCACTCGGCCTGTACTTTGGTTTACATATAGATCATATTTATACTTAACTGTGCTAATAGAGGTTCTCAAGTCCAATCAACTTGTACTACTGCCCTCTATGTATCAATTTCATCAATATCATAAGATAAATGCCTATAGAATTGACTTAATCCATTTAAATAGGATAATGATTTTGAAAGGAAACATAATAGAAATATAACAACGAAACCTTTACCACTAAAGGCTGGGTCTGGAACACCCTAAATAAATGTTCCATTGTTAAAATATTGAAAGATGTAGTCAATAGAAATATCAAAAAAATGACAAATAATAAGGGTAGCAGAATGTTGAAATGTTCTATCTTTATCATTAAAGTGGCAGAAAATCATTTATTAGTAGGCACTGGGGGCAGAAGATGACTGATTTTATATCTGTGTCATATTTGTGCAGTTGTTTCAACAAGTAACTTAAAGACAAAATGGAAAAACAAGGAGGTTTGTGCCTGAGATCATGTTGATGTGAAACCAGGGATGGCCACCTTGTGCCAGGTGAGTTAAGTTTACCTGGCAGGTAGACCGCAGAGCTCCTGGGAAGCAAGGGTTGGAATTTTTCTGCTGGGTGCCCCTTAGGTTCTGTGACTTGACTGACTGTGAGTCATGTTTCGGGAAAGACCTGATCACAGGAAAAGGGTGGGAATAGAGTGATTTGGGGAGCAGCTAACAACATTCATCACAGCTCACGGCCTGAATGAATTTTAAAGAAACAGGAAAACAAATGCTTCTTATGGAATCAGAGAATGTGAGGGCTGGACAATCCCAGAAAATGAGGAACACCCATCCCATTTTCCAGATGACAAAACAGAGGTCCAGCAAGGTGAAATCCCTCACCCAAGTTGCACCCGTCTCTCCTCCCCACTACGTGGTTCATGAAAGCAGGACTCTTCCTGTCTTGATCACTGCTGAGCCCCAAAAAGGGCCAGGCATCTAGCAGCTGCTCCAAAAATTTGGGTTGACTGTAGGAACAATGCTATTTCTTTCTTTCTCACTCTTATTCAGGATTGTGCCAAGAACTCCCCAGGTTGCAATGTAATTCGATAAATGTAAATATTAATTGAGTTTTGTTGTGATGAGGACTTAGGCTTTGAAGGTAACAGACTTGGTTCAGATCTTGGTTCTGCCACTCCATAGCTGTTTGGCTTTGGGAAAATTACTAAACCTCTCTGAGATTATTTCCTCCTTTGTAAAGTGGGGATAAATCTATCTGAGCCAGCAGAGCAGCTGCATGAGAGATGTGCACTAAATATTGGTCTTTCTCACTCTCCTACGCCATCTCTCTGTTCTTCCCAGAGAAGCTGTACAGAAGGATATAGTACTTTTGTTTAAAATAGTTAACTAATTAATTAATTAATTTGTTTTTGGCTGCGTTGGGTCTTCGTTGCTATGCGCAGGCTTTGCCTAGTTGCGGCAAGCGGGGGCTACTCTTTGTTGCGGTGCGCGGGCTTCTCATTGCGGTGGCTTCTCTTGCTAGCCTTAACCCCAATGCTAGCCTTAACCCTGGCTCTCACAACATGAATTCCTCTTCCCATATCTTATCCACTAATTAATATAAATGTAGGCATATTATTTCTATTAGCCATATCACACCTAGCCATTTACTCCATCCTCAGATCTGGATGAACTTCACATTCAAAATACTCACTCACTGGAGCTCTAGGAGCAATAGCACAATCATCTCATATGAAGTAATGTAGCAGTTATTCTATTCTCAGTCTTACTGATAAATGGATCATTTACACTTTCAACAGTAATTATTACACAAGAACACCTATGACTAATTTTCTCCTGACCCCTACCCAGAATTTGATTATCTCCGCAGTAGCCGAAATCCAACGAAGCCCCACTTGATTTCACGGAAGTAGCATCAAAACCTGTATATGTCTTCAATGTAGAAAATGTAGCAGGCCCATTCACCCCGTCCCTCCTAGAGAATATGTCAATGTCCCTATAATAAAATTTCCACAGCAATCTATTTTTAGGAGCATTCGACAATCCCTAGGTGCCAGAATTATATACAGCCCAAGTCATCATTAAAACTCATCTAACAATCTCCTTTCTATGAATTTGAGCCTCCTACCTACAATTTTGATATGATCAACGCATACATCTCTTATGAAAAGTGTTTTTACGACTAACATTAATCTTATGTATATGAGAGTTTTCACTACTTGTCATCATACCAGGCAACCCACCACAAATTTAAGAAATATGTCTGACAAAAGAGTTACTTTGATAGAGTAAATCATAGAGGTTTCAATGCTCTGATTCCTAGAATTGAATTCTTCCTAATAATTTTACATTCTCCATGCTACCTACCACATTACACCACATGCTATATAGTAAAGTTCTCTAAGTAAGCTACAGGCCCATACCCCAAAAATATTTTTGTATATCCTTCCTGTGCTAATAAACTCTCATTGTTTTTACCATCATTCTACTGACCATTTTCTCAGGAAATATAATTGTATAACAAGCTCACACTGGTTAATGGTATCCCCATTCTAATAAAAAACATGAACCCATAAGCTACAGAAGCATCCAACAAATATTTCCTAAAACAGTCCACCACATCAATACTACTTATAATGGCTATTATCATTAATCTAATATACTCTGGTCAAAGAGCACAATGAATAACAAGAATCTTTAATCCAGCAGCATCCACCCTCATGACAATCGCCCTTGTCACAAAAGTAGGACTTTCCCCATTTCACTTCTGAGTGCCTGAAGTCACACGAGGCATCCCATGAACAGCAGACCTGATGCTATCAACATGACAAAATTGCACCCCTATCAGTTTTATACCACAGGTCACCTTCCATCAACCTAAATATACTATTAATCATAGTGATATTATAAATCATAGCTGGAGGCTGAGGCAGACTTCGCCATACTCACCTGGAAAATATTACACCCTCCTCATCAATTGCCCATATAGGATGAATAACAGCTATTATAATGTATATTCAGATTATAACAATCCTAACCATACTAATTTATATCATAACAACACTGTCTTCTTCTTATTTATGCCCAGATCATGTACTACAAGAGTATCATTATCACACACATGAGATAAAACACCTCCCATCACAATCATTTTCCTCACCATTATAGTATCATTAGGACATCGCCCATCACTATCAGGCTTTCTACCCAAATGAATAATTATCCAAGAGATAACAAAAACGACAACATCATTCTACCAACACTAATAGCCATCATAGCAGTCCTCAGCATATATTTCTACTTGCAGCTAACATACTCCACATCACTAACTATATTCCCTTCATTAAACAACACAAACACAAAGCAATTTGAACATACAAAGAAATAACCTTCCTATCATTACCAATCATAATACCCACACGGTTACTACACACAACACCCATTCTATCGGTGCTGGACTAGGAATTTAGGTTAGTTCAGACCAAGAGCTTTCAAAACCCTAAACAAGTGAAATTTACTTAATTCCTAAAAATAAGGATTGCAAGACTTTATTCTACATCAATTGAATGTAAAGCAAACACTGTATTGAAGCCAAATCTTTACGAGATTGATGAGTTTTAACCCCAGGAAACTTTAGTTAACAGGCAAATCCTCTAGTCAACTGACTTCAGTCTACTTCTCCTTCATTTGAGAAAGAAAAAAAGAAAAAAAAAAAAAAGGCAGGATAATCACTGGCAGAATTGAAGCTGCTTCTCTGAAGTTACAATTCAATTTGTTGATTCACCACAGGGTTTGCCAGAAAGAGGGCTCAATCTCTGTCTTTAGATTTACAGTCTAATTCTAACTCAGTCATTTTACCTCTGTTCATACACTGCTGATTATTTTCAACAAATCACAAAGATATCGGCATTTTATATTTACTATTTGGTGCTTGAGCTGGAGTAGCAGGCAGCACCTTAATTATATTAATCCAGGCTGAGCTATGCTGACCTGGACCGCTACTTGGAGATGCCCAAATCTGTAAGGTTGTCATAACAGTCCCTGCACTTGTAATAATTTTCTTTATAGCTGTACCCGTTATGATTGCAGGCTTTGAAAACTGACTTGGGCCATTAATAACTCGGACAACTGAAGTAGCATTTCCCCCAATAAATCATATAAACTTTTGACTACTTCCCCCATCATTCTTACTCCTACTCATATCACCAATAGTAGAAGCTGGTTCTGGTACCAGTGGGACGGTGTATTCAGCTCTAGCCTGCAATCTGGCCCATGCAGGAGCCTCTGGCGACCTAACTGTTTTCTCCTTACATTTAGCAGGTGTCTCCTCAATTCTTGGTATTATTACTTTTATTACTATTGTCTTTAATACAAAACCAGCAGTCATATCCCAATACCAAACACCATTATTTGTTTAATCTTCCCCAACTATAGCCATATTACTATAATTACCAATCTCAGTCCAAGCAGCCAGAATTGCCATGCTGTTAAGAGATAGAAATCTAAACACTACTTTCTTTGACCCTGCAGGAGGAGACCGAATCCTATACCAACACCTCTTTTGATACTTTGCTCACCCTGAAGTCTGTATTCATGGCCTAACAGGGTTTGTTATAAACTCACATAGCATTACCTACTATTTAGGACAAAAATTGCCTTTCAGCTATCTGGGAATAGTATGAGTCATGTCCACTGGTTTTTTAGGAGTTCTCTTGTGGGCCCATCATATGTTTACCATAGGGATAGCTGTGGACTCAGGAGCATACTTTGCATCAGCTACCGTAATTACTTCTATCCCTACAGGAGTAAAAGTATCTAGCTGATTAGCAACTCTTTATTTAATTTTTCTTTTTCTTTTCTTTTCTTTTTTTTTTTTTGGCTGAGTTGGGTCTTGGTTGCTGCGCATGGGCTTTCTCTGGTTGCGGTGAGCGGCAGCTACTCTTCGTTGCGGTGTGCGGCCCTTTCATTGCAGTGGCTTCTCTTGTTGCAGAGCACGGCCTCTAGGCGCGTGGGCTTCAGTAGTTGTGGCTTGCGGGCTCTAGAGGGCAGGCTCAGTAGTTGTGGCACACGGGCTTTTTGCTCCGCGGCATGTGGAATCTTCCCAGACAAGGGCTCGAACCCGTGTCCCCTGCATTGGCAGACGAATTCTTAACCACTGCGTCACCAGGGAAGTCCCTGGTTAGCAACTGTTCACGGAGGTAATACTATATGACCTCCTACTATATTATGAGTTTTAGGCTTTAGTTTTTCTTTTTACAGTAGGTGGTTTGACAGGAATCATCTTAGCCAACTCATCCCCAGACATTGTCCTCCAGGATACATACTATGTAGTAGCACACTTCCATGACCTAATGTCCATGGGAGCAGTCTTCACTATTATAGGAGGCTTTCTACACTGATTCCCACTATTCTTAGGTTATACAGTTAACTCAGCATGAGCAAAAATTCACCTCACAAGTATATTTGTAGTAGTAAATATGACTTCCTGCAGCACTTTCGTGGCCTCTCAGGGATGTCACTACGTTAGTCTGAGTACCCTGAGGCACACACAACATGAAATATTTTGTCTTTAGGCTCATTCATCTCAGTAGCAGCAGTAATGCTAATAATCTTCATACTTTGAAAAGCATTTGTGTCTAAACAAGAAGTCTTAGCAGTGGGAATTGCTACTCCTAACCTAGAATGGTTACACGGATGTCCTCCACCATATCCTACGTTTCAAGATCCTACCTATGTAAATGTAAAATAAGGAAGGACTCAAGTCCTTTTCAACCAGTTTCAAGCCAACACCATAACAATTATGTCTTCCTCAATAAATGAGATAAAAGTAAAAAGTGATGTAGCTTTGTCAAAGTTAAATGATAGGCTAAAATCCTGTATATGACTAAGGCATATCAATTTCATCTAGGCTCTCAAGATACAACATCACCGATTATGGAAGAACTTTTACATTTTCTTCCTCACACATTAATAGTGATTTTTAAAATAAGTTCTCTAGTCCTCTATATCATTTCACTAATATTGACATCTAAACTCATATGCATACAATAGATGCACAGGTAGAGAAATTGTGAACAATTTACTAGCTATTATTGTAATCTTAAATGCCCTATCATCATTGTGTATCCTTTACATGATACATGAAATCAATAACTCTTCCCAAACCATAAAAACTATGGGTCAGTAACGATACTGAAGCTACAAATACACAGATTACGAAGATTTAAATGTTGACTCCTCTGTAATCCCCACATCAGAGCTAAAACCAGGAGAATAATGACTAATAGAAGTCAACAACCGAGTAGTTAGGGATAGTCATTGAATATTAGTTTCATCTGAAATTGTTGTACACTCCGGAGTTGTTCCTTCTCAGGCCTAAAAGAAACTGCTATCCCAGGACGCCTAACTTAAAGAATCCTAATATCAACAGGACCAGGCCTATGTTGTGGACAAGAGAGCTCGTTTTCCTGAGTTCAAAGACAGGACAGAGGGATATGTCTTAGATATGGGGTGAATCTGCAGCCCATGGGGATGCACTCTCCAAGCTCCAGTATAGGAATGGGGCCTCTAGGGTCCCAGGCCACCCACCACGCCCTCTGGAGCAGGATCTGGGCAACATTCCCTGTCAGTGATGAGGCAGCCCTAGCACTTGTCACGGCCCGATGTCGTGTCCTATGTGGGCCCCATGCTCTTGGGACCACACCTCACACTCTGCAGGTCCATGCTACAGGGTCCTTCATGCCTCAGGAGTAGAGACCACACAGCAAGCAGTTCCCTCCGCAACCAGCAGGAGGAGGGGAGGAGAACAGGGGCACCAGGGGACTCTCATTCAGACAACAACACCCCAGCGGTGCCAGCGGGGACAGTGACGATGCAGATGAGGCACAGACCAAGAGATGGGACCAGAGGACCCAAAAGGCAGCTGGTCAGGTCCTGGCTCACCTGCACCCCGGACACCTTTGTCCCGCATACACCCCCTTCCTCATACACCCTCTCCTTAAATGCAGATTCTTCAGATGCGAACAGGCAGCGCTTCAGACTGAAAGTCAGCTCTTCCAAAATGACCCGTCAGCAAACACTGCAGGATTCCACTCCAGTGGGTGCCCTGGAGTCGACAACTCAGGGACTGAAGTGTCTATCGGTGCCAGGGGCAGTGGGAGGGAATGGGGAATGAGACTTTCATGGTTGTGGAATTTTGGTTTTGCAGGACGAAAAGTTCTAGTGATGGTGGTGATGGCTCCACGAGAAAGTGAATCTATCTGATGCCTCAGAAACGTGCACTTAAAATGGTGATGATGGTAAAGGGTATGTGACGTGTGTTTTATTTCACTTAAAATAAATTCTTAAAATAATGTCTTGTTAATTGAGATTCCATTTCGACTCCCCTTCATCACAAATGTCGGAGGCCCAGACACAGTCCCCTACCTTAGGGGCCATCACGGTACCCTCACAGAGCACGTGGGAGACCATTCTTAGGGGGGGCTAGTCTGTGCTCACCTGACCTCTGTCCAGGGGGACCCAGGCAGTGGTGACCCCCATAGATTAGACATATGATATGCTATAGTATTAATACGATACCACCAAGTGTTGTCACTCACCGGAACACAGAGCAGCAACCCACTCGAACATTCTTGACCTCATATGTTTGTGACAAGATGAAGAGAAGAAAAGGAACCACAGGTTAATCAGGACAACACCCTTAATGCAGAGTTTGGAAATCTCAAAGGGGACAGGACACACTGCAGGCAAAGAGCGCATATGCGGTCTCCCCATCCATGTGATCCTGACCCATGCAGGTATGGTGAGACCCACACAGTCCCCGCACCCTATACCTGGGGCCACACATCCACACTCACCAGGGTGACCCACCTCCCCAGACCCCTCCACCTGGGTCACATGTCCACAGTCCCAGGGTGACCTCACCTCCCCAGACCCTGCACCTGGGGTCACACGTCCCCTTGGTCAGGACACCATGGCTCTGCAGGGGGCTCCCCCAATGTGGAAACAAGCTGGGTCCCTGGGACCTCCTGGGATGGGAAAAAGTGTCAGGTGGGTCTCCTTTCCCCACACTTGGCCCAGAGGAGTCCTCGTCTTCTCACTTTGGTTCTGTGTGATTTTAACTGTTTGTACAGCTTTCATACTAAAGTTGAACACACGAACCTGGTGCTGGCATGCTCAGTCCTTTCTCGTCTCACTTACATGTTGAGAAAACTCACAGGACAGCAGGGCTGAAAGCCGAGGGGCAGCTCTGGACTCTGCTGAGTAGGGACGGTAGACTGGAGGGAGAGCTCAGCAGCAGCCTCAGCTGTCACCCATCGGCCTTTTGCCCGATCTGCGTGCCCTGCAATCAATTCAGCAGCTAAACCTGCTTCCCTATGCACCATGCACGTGCTGGTAAATTGGAATTATTGCCAGGTAGTCCTCCTGAGGATTCTCCATGAGCCCCAGGGAAGGTGAACCTTGGCAGGGATTAAGACTAAGGCCCCGACCATAGCACTGACCCTTGGGAGGACCAGGTCACCACACTCAGAAGAGAGGCTGTTATGTAGACAAGCCCACCTCATCTCCAGACCCTAGACATCTAAGCACTGACATTCAGATGCAGGCACGGAGCTTCCCAGTACTGAGGCCAGGCCGGGTCTCTACCCAGGTCCCCATAGTCCTAGCGTACACAGAACATGGTCAGGTCTAAATCTTCTTATTATAGACAACACATGGTCAGCTCTAAACATAATCAGTAGACAGGACATGCAGAGGTCTAAATCTACCATGTAGACACAACTTGATCATGTTTAAACTAGCTTAGGGCTGATCTCATAGGGGGTACAGATCACACACATGGGTCTCTCATCTTTGGACACCCACGTCAGGAAACTGAACAAAATCTTTGTCATTAAACATTTCAACAGGTAAAACAGAAATGTTCCCAATTTCTCTGGCCACCTGATGGTCAGGATCCACGGGCGAGCCACGAACTTCTTAGAGTGCAGCCCAGTCTGCTGCCAGGACAGACAAGAAGTGGCCTGATTCCAGACTCCCAGGCTTCCAGAAGGAGGTGGCCACACTGCAAGCCAGGTCAGGAGAGTCCTGCATGGTCCGGGCCGGGAGATCCGGTCTGTCCATTCGGCTGGCCGATTCCGGGCGGGGCGCTCAGGGCCGCTGAGAGCCCTGCACTCAGGTCCTGCTTCCCTGCAGCGTGTGCGTGTGCGTGTGCGTGTGCGTGTGTGTGTGTGTGTAGAGGGGGCGGTGGCTGACGGCTCCCATGGTTCCCAACCCGGGCACCGCGCTGTCTTCGAGGGGAGGCACGGGGAGAGGTAGGGGCACAGAAGCCGTTGGAGAGGAGAACCCACCGCGGAACTCCTTGCACACTGGCTCGCCCCACCCGGAGACCCGCCTGCCCATCGTGGGCCGCATGTCGCCCCCCAGTCCCCCACCCCCGAGGGCAGGGTGCCTGCTCTTTCAACAGCACAGGGTCTCACATGAAGGAGACCCAGTGTGGACTGTCAGCCCCCAACTCCTGATGCTGTGTTTAGGGGGAGAATGAACCCCCTTGACTGGGTGATGGGACCCTGTGAGGAAAGAGGTGGCGGCCCGATCCAAGTCGGGGCCTGGCTGAGATATGAGGAAACAGGAGCCAAGGGCAGGGCCTGGAGGCCAGGCCAACAGGAGGGGCACCCCCAGCCTTGGCCGGGCTCTCCAACGGTGACATTGTTGCTTTAGGGGACCTGGGACAGGTGACTGAATGTAATGGGAGTCTAAACTGGACCCTGAATGCGGCTTAAAGAAGGTGTGAAGGATGTTACTGAGACAGTGACAGTCATTGGAAGACAAACTCTGTGTCAGGATATCCTGCTCCCTCCATTTAAATCCCTGAGATCTGTGACCTTTACGTGGCTACGCAGGATTGTTAGAGCAGCTGCGTGCGGATATATCTGGGGCACAATTCAGTCTGCAGCCAACTTGCAAGTGGTTCCAGCAAACACACAGGTGTGCGCACAGGCAGGCACAGCACACACACAAACATATGCACGTGCACAGCACAAATATATTCACACACTAGCATGTGAACACACATGCACCCATATGCCCATGCACACACTAATGTGTGCAAGTTCACATACCTATCCACATGCACAGCATATTTATGCAAACAGGCACATGCACACGCATAGCACACACACAGGGAATAAAGTGAATCCGTAAAGCATTAATTCCTGAACACAAGTGAAGCTGACATGTATTTTTCCCTTTTCTTAGCCTTGATGTTTTCCACAACAAAAAAGTTTAAGAAAAAAGTTAATGGCAAATGACTTTTGATTCATAGGACTTTCTGATTTTATTCCACAAATATTATGACAGCAGAAATGAATGTAGATATTACATGTGTCCACTAAGGGAAGAATGGAGAAGAAAAACACGGTCCATCAATACAAGGGAATGCTATTCAGCCTAAAAAGGAAGTCAATTCTGACACAGGATGCAGCAGGGATGAACCTTGAGGGCATTATGCTCAGTGATGTAAGCTAGACACAAAAAAAACAAACAGTGCTTGATCCACTCATACAAGGCCCCTAGAGCAGTCGGAAATATAGAGACATAAAGTAGGATGTTGAGGGCCAGAGGCTGAGGGAGGGACAATGGGGAGTGAGTGTTTAATGGGGACTGTTTCAATTTTGCAAGATGAAAAAGTTCTGGAGGATGATGGTGGTCAGGTTTGCACAACAGTGTGAATTATTTCCTGACCCTGAAATGTGCACTTAAAAATGGTTAAGATAGTACATTTTATGTTATGTGTACCAGACCACAATTTTTAAAACTTTTCCAAAAACAACAGGAAATAGTCCATGAATACCACAAGATGCACAACTTCACTAACAACAGAGGGATTAAAGCCATAAGAAAAATACTGTGCATACACCTACCAGAATGGCAGACATGAAAGACATAGTATCAAATATCAGCAGGATGTGGAGCAATGGAAAGCCTGGTACGCAACGGGGGGATGCAACCACTTCTGAAGCAATCGGGCCTCAGATAGCGAAGTCCGTGCACAGAGACCCACAGTGCTCCTCCCAGTTGAACACAAACCCACCAGCCCTGCACCAGGACACACGGACATGGACTGGCAGCCACAGGAGCCAAACCTGAAGGAACCTGAAGGCCATCACAGACGGATGCAGAAATGAACCATGCACGCTCCTATGAAGGAATATTCCACAGCAATGGAGTACATTTTGTTTAAAGGTAGTAAAACTATAAAAATTATTTTTCAAAGAAAACTATATTTACAAGATGAAAGAATCTATAATTCTGGCACCTAGGGATTGTCGAATGCTCCTAAAAATAGATTGCTGTGGAAACGTTTATTATAGGGAAATTGACATATTCTCTAGGAAGGACGCGGTGAATGGGCCTGCTACATTTTCTACATTGAAGACATGTACAGGTTTTGATTCTACTTCTGTTAAATCAAGTGGGGCTTCACTGGATTTCTGCTACTGCGGAGATAATCAAATTCTGGGTAGGGGTCAGGAGAAAATTAGTCATAGGTGTTCTTGTGTAGTAATTACTGTTGAAAGTGTAAATGATCCATTTACCAGTAAGACTGAGAATAGAATAACTGCTACATTACTTCATATGAGATGATCCTCTGTGCTATTGTTCCTGGAGCTCCAGTGAGTGAGTATTTTGAATGTGAAGTTCATCCAGATATGAGGATGGAATAAATGGCTAGGTGTGATATGGCTAATAGAAATAATATGCCTACATTTATACTAATTAGTGGATAAGATATGGGAAGAGGAATTCATGTTGTGAGAGGCAGGGTTATGGCTAGCATTGGGGCAATAATATATAAATTGATGATGTTGATGGACATAGTGGTTCTTTAATAAGTAATTGGAATGCCTCAGCAATGGGTTGTAATCATCCATGGGGGCTGATGATTTTTGGCCCTTTCTGGATTTGTATATAGCCTAGGATTTTCCATTTGGTTAATATGAGGAATGCTATGGTGAATTAAATTGGGTAATTTGTGAAAGAATGTTGATTATAAACATATTCTTAGGAAGAGGACTTGAACCAGTGCAGAAAAAGTTTCAGTTTTACATAATTACCGGGCTCTGCCAGCGTAACGAACCCTGTTCTACAGTAGGGTATGTATAAATTAATTGAATGTAGATTATATCATCATTTAGTTTGAAGACATTTTGTAAAGGAAGCCGTATTGCTCTTGTCCTTTCATACTGGAAGAAATCTGCAATAGACAGAAACCAACCAGGATGACTCCAGTCTGAACTCAGATCACGTGAGACTTTAATCGTTGAACAAACAGACAATTAATAGCAGTTATACCGTTGAAATGTCGTGATCCAGCATCAAGGTCATAAACCATATTGCCCATATGAACTCCAGAATACAATTACACTGTTATCCCTAGGAAAACTTGTTCCATTGACCAGTGTTTTAGAAGAACAGGTGATAAAGCATTTTGACTAGCTGGCCTAAATTTTAATCACTCAGAAGTGGTTTTATTCTCCCAAAAATAAATGGCGCATGGGCTCAAGACACACCTGCTTCAGTAGTTGTGGCGTGCAGACTCAGTAGTTGTGGCCCAATGGCTTAGTTGTTCCGTGGCACGTGAGATCTTCCCGGACCGGGGATCGAACCGGGTCCCCTGCATTGGCAGGCGAATTCTTAATCACTGCATCACCAGGGAAGTCCCAGATTCGCAGTCTCCCTTTTAATATACCTTAAGCCCAAAGAATCCATGGAAAATTGTTAGAGAAAATAAGGCAATAAAATATTGTAAGGACTATAACAGAAGCATATAGTACACAGTTCATATAGACACATCCCAAGCAGTTACAAAGTATATTAAAAGGGAGGCTGCAATTTTAAAAGAATAAGAAAAATTATACCCACAAACTCCCAATCTTTCCTGAAACGTTGCAATCTGAAACCCTATTGTAGGAAGCAGAAGATTCCAGGAGATATTCTACAAATGAAGCACTCCAAACCCTGTGGTTGGATAAGGAATTCTGGAAGGAAGGTATCCTCACCCAAGGAGAGCAGGTTCCTATACTTCTCTAACATCACATCCCTGTAAAATTCCCATTGATCTTGGTCCAGGCATTCTCACTCCTCTTGACAGAAATCTATGGCCACATCCTGGAATGTCAGCAGTCCCTGAAATTAAACGTACACATGCCATGTGGCCACGGGAAGTGTTCATAATATGACCCAAGAAGAAAACAGCAAGTTAAGAGAAGGTTTTAATTTAGAAGAGTCTCTTTAATTATCCACTAATACATATATATATATATATATATATATATATATATATATATATATATATAATTTTTTTTTTACAAAGTAACTTTCTCTACCTTATTTCTAACTACAAGAAAAGAGTATGGCATGTGATCCACAAAACCAGTATAGAGACTATACTTGTCTGGAAAAGAAATGATAAAATGATGGTTTCAACACAGGCATATGCATTTTTGAGTGTTTTATTTATATCAAACTGGATAAAATGTGTGTATTTCTCATAGAGAAAAGACCTGTCGAGGTAGAAATGTACCTTTCAACTATTCATGGGTACACGAGTACACTGGGGAGATTGTAAAAGTGCAGATTGTGATTCAGTAGGTCCGGTGGGCATGAGTTCTATTTTTTTAACAAGCTGATTTTTAACTAGTGATGCCACAGTCTCTGATTCATTAACCACAACTGTGAATATCAGAGACATAATTAGAAAGGTAAAAATTCTCATTTAATTTTGAACTTAAAGTGTTTTATGGATTTTAAACCTTTAATAGAAAAGTGAGCACAGCAGCAACAATCATTTGTGAGTATTTACTATAGACTGTGTATCTTTCTAGTTTTTTTGTGTAGGATTCCAGGAAAAAGGCCTGGGCTGCGGCCACAATGGGCGTGGCCCCCAGGCCGGGCCGCCCCTCCAGGACCCCCGACGGGGCCCTGCGCTCCTGGCGGCTCCCTCCCCCGCCGCCCCGCTCCCTCCCGGAAGGCCTTGGGGCAGAGCGGTCCCACCCACTGCGCGCTGAACAGAGCCCGCGTTTCCTCAGAGCTGGAACTCCCGGCTCAGGCGGGGTCTCTTCCCTCCGCCTTCACGGAACTGCCCCGGAGCCCGAGGGCAGGGCGACCTCACTGAGGCTGCCGGCTCTGGAGGTGCCCCGGCGGCCGAAGCCATGACAGTCGCGGGGACGGCGGGCTGGGTAAGTGGGCGACGACCCTCCGCCTGGTCCGGTGCCCGGGCGGCAGCACAAGACCAGCTTCTGAGGGGCAGGGGTTCGCTGCCACCCGCCGCTGCTGTGCAGAAAGAGCGGCCTCCAGCGTCTGGTTCCCGGGAACTTTGGTCCGTCCTCTCGCCCCTGCCCTCGTCCTGGCTCGCGAGACCTGGTGGGCGTGAGGAGGGGGTCGGCCTGAGCGTCCTGAGGGGAAACGGGGCAAGGGAGGCGCAGGGTCCGGCTGCAGCGTCAGCGCCCCTCTTCCCGACTGCGGGGAAAGCGGCTGAAAACTCCTCCCGAGGCGCGCAGGCCCCTTATTCAGCCGAGTCCCTCTGCGCTCCTTCCTTCCTGAGTTAAAGTACCGGGGGGAGGGGACAGGGCAGGGAACTGGCGCAGGTAATGGGGAACATCCAAAGGTGATTGTTAACTAAGGAAAACCAGCTCTCCCAAGGTCAGGAATGCGGCGCTTTTCTTTGCCTGGGCTCACTGAATTCCTTCCTTTGATATGCACCTCAGCTCTCTGGGGCCTGCATTCTGTATTTGCATATCCTGAGTGCCTCAGGGCCCGCCGGCTCACATTGGAGGGCTGCAAGTGCTGAAGACTGTGACATCCTTTGTTTACTGATAGGGCAAGAACTATTCCATTTCTCACAGGCTTGAGGGGCAGACAGTGGAAAAAAGTCAGAGAATCTCACTCGGCCTGTACTTTGGTTTACATATAGATCATATTTATACTTAACTGTGCTAATAGAGGTTCTCAAGTCCAATCAACTTGTACTACTGCCCTCTATGTATCAATTTCATCAATATCATAAGATAAATGCCTATAGAATTGACTTAATCCATTTAAATAGGATAATGATTTTGAAAGGAAACATAATAGAAATATAACAACGAAACCTTTACCACTAAAGGCTGGGTCTGGAACACCCTAAATAAATGTTCCATTGTTAAAATATTGAAAGATGTAGTCAATAGAAATATCAAAAAAATGACAAATAATAAGGGTAGCAGAATGTTGAAATGTTCTATCTTTATCATTAAAGTGGCAGAAAATCATTTATTAGTAGGCACTGGGGGCAGAAGATGACTGATTTTATATCTGTGTCATATTTGTGCAGTTGTTTCAACAAGTAACTTAAAGACAAAATGGAAAAACAAGGAGGTTTGTGCCTGAGATCATGTTGATGTGAAACCAGGGATGGCCACCTTGTGCCAGGTGAGTTAAGTTTACCTGGCAGGTAGACCGCAGAGCTCCTGGGAAGCAAGGGTTGGAATTTTTCTGCTGGGTGCCCCTTAGGTTCTGTGACTTGACTGACTGTGAGTCATGTTTCGGGAAAGACCTGATCACAGGAAAAGGGTGGGAATAGAGTGATTTGGGGAGCAGCTAACAACATTCATCACAGCTCACGGCCTGAATGAATTTTAAAGAAACAGGAAAACAAATGCTTCTTATGGAATCAGAGAATGTGAGGGCTGGACAATCCCAGAAAATGAGGAACACCCATCCCATTTTCCAGATGACAAAACAGAGGTCCAGCAAGGTGAAATCCCTCACCCAAGTTGCACCCGTCTCTCCTCCCCACTACGTGGTTCATGAAAGCAGGACTCTTCCTGTCTTGATCACTGCTGAGCCCCAAAAAGGGCCAGGCATCTAGCAGCTGCTCCAAAAATTTGGGTTGACTGTAGGAACAATGCTATTTCTTTCTTTCTCACTCTTATTCAGGATTGTGCCAAGAACTCCCCAGGTTGCAATGTAATTCGATAAATGTAAATATTAATTGAGTTTTGTTGTGATGAGGACTTAGGCTTTGAAGGTAACAGACTTGGTTCAGATCTTGGTTCTGCCACTCCATAGCTGTTTGGCTTTGGGAAAATTACTAAACCTCTCTGAGATTATTTCCTCCTTTGTAAAGTGGGGATAAATCTATCTGAGCCAGCAGAGCAGCTGCATGAGAGATGTGCACTAAATATTGGTCTTTCTCACTCTCCTACGCCATCTCTCTGTTCTTCCCAGAGAAGCTGTACAGAAGGATATAGTACTTTTGTTTAAAATAGTTAACTAATTAATTAATTAATTTGTTTTTGGCTGCGTTGGGTCTTCGTTGCTATGCGCAGGCTTTGCCTAGTTGCGGCAAGCGGGGGCTACTCTTTGTTGCGGTGCGCGGGCTTCTCATTGCGGTGGCTTCTCTTGCTAGCCTTAACCCCAATGCTAGCCTTAACCCTGGCTCTCACAACATGAATTCCTCTTCCCATATCTTATCCACTAATTAATATAAATGTAGGCATATTATTTCTATTAGCCATATCACACCTAGCCATTTACTCCATCCTCAGATCTGGATGAACTTCACATTCAAAATACTCACTCACTGGAGCTCTAGGAGCAATAGCACAATCATCTCATATGAAGTAATGTAGCAGTTATTCTATTCTCAGTCTTACTGATAAATGGATCATTTACACTTTCAACAGTAATTATTACACAAGAACACCTATGACTAATTTTCTCCTGACCCCTACCCAGAATTTGATTATCTCCGCAGTAGCCGAAATCCAACGAAGCCCCACTTGATTTCACGGAAGTAGCATCAAAACCTGTATATGTCTTCAATGTAGAAAATGTAGCAGGCCCATTCACCCCGTCCCTCCTAGAGAATATGTCAATGTCCCTATAATAAAATTTCCACAGCAATCTATTTTTAGGAGCATTCGACAATCCCTAGGTGCCAGAATTATATACAGCCCAAGTCATCATTAAAACTCATCTAACAATCTCCTTTCTATGAATTTGAGCCTCCTACCTACAATTTTGATATGATCAACGCATACATCTCTTATGAAAAGTGTTTTTACGACTAACATTAATCTTATGTATATGAGAGTTTTCACTACTTGTCATCATACCAGGCAACCCACCACAAATTTAAGAAATATGTCTGACAAAAGAGTTACTTTGATAGAGTAAATCATAGAGGTTTCAATGCTCTGATTCCTAGAATTGAATTCTTCCTAATAATTTTACATTCTCCATGCTACCTACCACATTACACCACATGCTATATAGTAAAGTTCTCTAAGTAAGCTACAGGCCCATACCCCAAAAATATTTTTGTATATCCTTCCTGTGCTAATAAACTCTCATTGTTTTTACCATCATTCTACTGACCATTTTCTCAGGAAATATAATTGTATAACAAGCTCACACTGGTTAATGGTATCCCCATTCTAATAAAAAACATGAACCCATAAGCTACAGAAGCATCCAACAAATATTTCCTAAAACAGTCCACCACATCAATACTACTTATAATGGCTATTATCATTAATCTAATATACTCTGGTCAAAGAGCACAATGAATAACAAGAATCTTTAATCCAGCAGCATCCACCCTCATGACAATCGCCCTTGTCACAAAAGTAGGACTTTCCCCATTTCACTTCTGAGTGCCTGAAGTCACACGAGGCATCCCATGAACAGCAGACCTGATGCTATCAACATGACAAAATTGCACCCCTATCAGTTTTATACCACAGGTCACCTTCCATCAACCTAAATATACTATTAATCATAGTGATATTATAAATCATAGCTGGAGGCTGAGGCAGACTTCGCCATACTCACCTGGAAAATATTACACCCTCCTCATCAATTGCCCATATAGGATGAATAACAGCTATTATAATGTATATTCAGATTATAACAATCCTAACCATACTAATTTATATCATAACAACACTGTCTTCTTCTTATTTATGCCCAGATCATGTACTACAAGAGTATCATTATCACACACATGAGATAAAACACCTCCCATCACAATCATTTTCCTCACCATTATAGTATCATTAGGACATCGCCCATCACTATCAGGCTTTCTACCCAAATGAATAATTATCCAAGAGATAACAAAAACGACAACATCATTCTACCAACACTAATAGCCATCATAGCAGTCCTCAGCATATATTTCTACTTGCAGCTAACATACTCCACATCACTAACTATATTCCCTTCATTAAACAACACAAACACAAAGCAATTTGAACATACAAAGAAATAACCTTCCTATCATTACCAATCATAATACCCACACGGTTACTACACACAACACCCATTCTATCGGTGCTGGACTAGGAATTTAGGTTAGTTCAGACCAAGAGCTTTCAAAACCCTAAACAAGTGAAATTTACTTAATTCCTAAAAATAAGGATTGCAAGACTTTATTCTACATCAATTGAATGTAAAGCAAACACTGTATTGAAGCCAAATCTTTACGAGATTGATGAGTTTTAACCCCAGGAAACTTTAGTTAACAGGCAAATCCTCTAGTCAACTGACTTCAGTCTACTTCTCCTTCATTTGAGAAAGAAAAAAAGAAAAAAAAAAAAAAGGCAGGATAATCACTGGCAGAATTGAAGCTGCTTCTCTGAAGTTACAATTCAATTTGTTGATTCACCACAGGGTTTGCCAGAAAGAGGGCTCAATCTCTGTCTTTAGATTTACAGTCTAATTCTAACTCAGTCATTTTACCTCTGTTCATACACTGCTGATTATTTTCAACAAATCACAAAGATATCGGCATTTTATATTTACTATTTGGTGCTTGAGCTGGAGTAGCAGGCAGCACCTTAATTATATTAATCCAGGCTGAGCTATGCTGACCTGGACCGCTACTTGGAGATGCCCAAATCTGTAAGGTTGTCATAACAGTCCCTGCACTTGTAATAATTTTCTTTATAGCTGTACCCGTTATGATTGCAGGCTTTGAAAACTGACTTGGGCCATTAATAACTCGGACAACTGAAGTAGCATTTCCCCCAATAAATCATATAAACTTTTGACTACTTCCCCCATCATTCTTACTCCTACTCATATCACCAATAGTAGAAGCTGGTTCTGGTACCAGTGGGACGGTGTATTCAGCTCTAGCCTGCAATCTGGCCCATGCAGGAGCCTCTGGCGACCTAACTGTTTTCTCCTTACATTTAGCAGGTGTCTCCTCAATTCTTGGTATTATTACTTTTATTACTATTGTCTTTAATACAAAACCAGCAGTCATATCCCAATACCAAACACCATTATTTGTTTAATCTTCCCCAACTATAGCCATATTACTATAATTACCAATCTCAGTCCAAGCAGCCAGAATTGCCATGCTGTTAAGAGATAGAAATCTAAACACTACTTTCTTTGACCCTGCAGGAGGAGACCGAATCCTATACCAACACCTCTTTTGATACTTTGCTCACCCTGAAGTCTGTATTCATGGCCTAACAGGGTTTGTTATAAACTCACATAGCATTACCTACTATTTAGGACAAAAATTGCCTTTCAGCTATCTGGGAATAGTATGAGTCATGTCCACTGGTTTTTTAGGAGTTCTCTTGTGGGCCCATCATATGTTTACCATAGGGATAGCTGTGGACTCAGGAGCATACTTTGCATCAGCTACCGTAATTACTTCTATCCCTACAGGAGTAAAAGTATCTAGCTGATTAGCAACTCTTTATTTAATTTTTCTTTTTCTTTTCTTTTCTTTTTTTTTTTTTGGCTGAGTTGGGTCTTGGTTGCTGCGCATGGGCTTTCTCTGGTTGCGGTGAGCGGCAGCTACTCTTCGTTGCGGTGTGCGGCCCTTTCATTGCAGTGGCTTCTCTTGTTGCAGAGCACGGCCTCTAGGCGCGTGGGCTTCAGTAGTTGTGGCTTGCGGGCTCTAGAGGGCAGGCTCAGTAGTTGTGGCACACGGGCTTTTTGCTCCGCGGCATGTGGAATCTTCCCAGACAAGGGCTCGAACCCGTGTCCCCTGCATTGGCAGACGAATTCTTAACCACTGCGTCACCAGGGAAGTCCCTGGTTAGCAACTGTTCACGGAGGTAATACTATATGACCTCCTACTATATTATGAGTTTTAGGCTTTAGTTTTTCTTTTTACAGTAGGTGGTTTGACAGGAATCATCTTAGCCAACTCATCCCCAGACATTGTCCTCCAGGATACATACTATGTAGTAGCACACTTCCATGACCTAATGTCCATGGGAGCAGTCTTCACTATTATAGGAGGCTTTCTACACTGATTCCCACTATTCTTAGGTTATACAGTTAACTCAGCATGAGCAAAAATTCACCTCACAAGTATATTTGTAGTAGTAAATATGACTTCCTGCAGCACTTTCGTGGCCTCTCAGGGATGTCACTACGTTAGTCTGAGTACCCTGAGGCACACACAACATGAAATATTTTGTCTTTAGGCTCATTCATCTCAGTAGCAGCAGTAATGCTAATAATCTTCATACTTTGAAAAGCATTTGTGTCTAAACAAGAAGTCTTAGCAGTGGGAATTGCTACTCCTAACCTAGAATGGTTACACGGATGTCCTCCACCATATCCTACGTTTCAAGATCCTACCTATGTAAATGTAAAATAAGGAAGGACTCAAGTCCTTTTCAACCAGTTTCAAGCCAACACCATAACAATTATGTCTTCCTCAATAAATGAGATAAAAGTAAAAAGTGATGTAGCTTTGTCAAAGTTAAATGATAGGCTAAAATCCTGTATATGACTAAGGCATATCAATTTCATCTAGGCTCTCAAGATACAACATCACCGATTATGGAAGAACTTTTACATTTTCTTCCTCACACATTAATAGTGATTTTTAAAATAAGTTCTCTAGTCCTCTATATCATTTCACTAATATTGACATCTAAACTCATATGCATACAATAGATGCACAGGTAGAGAAATTGTGAACAATTTACTAGCTATTATTGTAATCTTAAATGCCCTATCATCATTGTGTATCCTTTACATGATACATGAAATCAATAACTCTTCCCAAACCATAAAAACTATGGGTCAGTAACGATACTGAAGCTACAAATACACAGATTACGAAGATTTAAATGTTGACTCCTCTGTAATCCCCACATCAGAGCTAAAACCAGGAGAATAATGACTAATAGAAGTCAACAACCGAGTAGTTAGGGATAGTCATTGAATATTAGTTTCATCTGAAATTGTTGTACACTCCGGAGTTGTTCCTTCTCAGGCCTAAAAGAAACTGCTATCCCAGGACGCCTAACTTAAAGAATCCTAATATCAACAGGACCAGGCCTATGTTGTGGACAAGAGAGCTCGTTTTCCTGAGTTCAAAGACAGGACAGAGGGATATGTCTTAGATATGGGGTGAATCTGCAGCCCATGGGGATGCACTCTCCAAGCTCCAGTATAGGAATGGGGCCTCTAGGGTCCCAGGCCACCCACCACGCCCTCTGGAGCAGGATCTGGGCAACATTCCCTGTCAGTGATGAGGCAGCCCTAGCACTTGTCACGGCCCGATGTCGTGTCCTATGTGGGCCCCATGCTCTTGGGACCACACCTCACACTCTGCAGGTCCATGCTACAGGGTCCTTCATGCCTCTGGAGTAGAGACCACACAGCAAGCAGTTCCCTCCGCAACCAGCAGGAGGAGGGGAGGAGAACAGGGGCACCAGGGGACTCTCATTCAGACAACAACACCCCAGCGGTGCCAGCGGGGACAGTGACGATGCAGATGAGGCACAGACCAAGAGATGGGACCAGAGGACCCAAAAGGCAGCTGGTCAGGTCCTGGCTCACCTGCACCCCGGACACCTTTGTCCCGCATACACCCCCTTCCTCATACACCCTCTCCTTAAATGCAGATTCTTCAGATGCAAACAGGCAGCGCTTCAGACTGAAAGTCAGCTCTTTCAAAATGACCCGTCAGCAAACACTGCAGGATTCCACTCCAGTGGGTGCCCTGGAGTCGACAACTCAGGGACTGAAGTGTCTATCGGTGACAGGGGCAGTGGGAGGGAATGGGGAATGAGACTTTCATGGTTGTGGAATTTTGGTTTTGCAGGACGAAAAGTTCTAGTGATGGTGGTGATGGCTCCACGAGAAAGTGAATCTATCTGATGCCTCAGAAACGTGCACTTAAAATGGTGATGATGGTAAAGGGTATGTGACGTGTGTTTTATTTCACTTAAAATAAATTCTTAAAATAATGTCTTGTTAATTGAGATTCCATTTCGACTCCCCTTCATCACAAATGTCGGAGGCCCAGACACAGTCCCCTACCTTAGGGGCCATCACGGTACCCTCACAGAGCACGTGGGAGACCATTCTTAGGGGGGGCTAGTCTGTGCTCACCTGACCTCTGTCCAGGGGGACCCAGGCAGTGGTGACCCCCATAGATTAGACATATGATATGCTATAGTATTAATACGATACCACCAAGTGTTGTCACTCACCGGAACACAGAGCAGCAACCCACTCGAACATTCTTGACCTCATATGTTTGTGACAAGATGAAGAGAAGAAAAGGAACCACAGGTTAATCAGGACAACACCCTTAATGCAGAGGTTGGAAATCTCAAAGGGGACAGGACACACTGCAGGCAAAGAGCGCATATGCGGTCTCCCCATCCATGTGATCCTGACCCATGCAGGTATGGTGAGACCCACACAGTCCCCGCACCCTATACCTGGGGCCACACATCCACACTCACCAGGGTGACCCACCTCCCCAGACCCCTCCACCTGGGTCACATGTCCACAGTCCCAGGGTGACCTCACCTCCCCAGACCCTGCACCTGGGGTCACACGTCCCCTTGGTCAGGACACCATGGCTCTGCAGGGGGCTCCCCCAATGTGGAAACAAGCTGGGTCCCTGGGACCTCCTGGGATGGGAAAAAGTGTCAGGTGGGTCTCCTTTCCCCACACTTGGCCCAGAGGAGTCCTCGTCTTCTCACTTTGGTTCTGTGTGATTTTAACTGTTTGTACAGCTTTCATACTAAAGTTGAACACACGACCCTGGTGCTGGCATGCTCAGTCCTTTCTCGTCTCACTTACATGTTGAGAAAACTCACAGGACAGCAGGGCTGAAAGCCGAGGGGCAGCTCTGGACTCTGCTGAGTAGGGACGGTAGACTGGAGGGAGAGCTCAGCAGCAGCCTCAGCTGTCACCCATCGGCCTTTTGCCCGATCTGCGTGCCCTGCAATCAATTCAGCAGCTAAACCTGCTTCCCTATGCACCATGCACGTGCTGGTAAATTGGAATTATTGCCAGGTAGTCCTCCTGAGGATTCTCCATGAGCCCCAGGGAAGGTGAACCTTGGCAGGGATTAAGACTAAG
Organism: Balaenoptera physalus; assembly: GCF_965194825.1. Lineage (NCBI taxonomy): Eukaryota > Metazoa > Chordata > Mammalia > Artiodactyla > Balaenopteridae > Balaenoptera > Balaenoptera physalus. The sequence continues at coordinate 576,779 of NW_028126501.1, forward strand.
GCCCCGACCATAGCACTGACCCTTGGGAGGACCAGGTCACCACACTCAGAAGAGAGGCTGTTATGTAGACAAGCCCACCTCATCTCCAGACCCTAGACATCTAAGCACTGACATTCAGATGCAGGCACGGAGCTTCCCAGTACTGAGGCCAGGCCGGGTCTCTACCCAGGTCCCCATAGTCCTAGCGTACACAGAACATGGTCAGGTCTAAATCTTCTTATTATAGACAACACATGGTCAGCTCTAAACATAATCAGTAGACAGGACATGCAGAGGTCTAAATCTACCATGTAGACACAACTTGATCATGTTTAAACTAGCTTAGGGCTGATCTCATAGGGGGTACAGATCACACACATGGGTCTCTCATCTTTGGACACCCACGTCAGGAAACTGAACAAAATCTTTGTCATTAAACATTTCAACAGGTAAAACAGAAATGTTCCCAATTTCTCTGGCCACCTGATGGTCAGGATCCACGGGCGAGCCACGAACTTCTTAGAGTGCAGCCCAGTCTGCTGCCAGGACAGACAAGAAGTGGCCTGATTCCAGACTCCCAGGCTTCCAGAAGGAGGTGGCCACACTGCAAGCCAGGTCAGGAGAGTCCTGCATGGTCCGGGCCGGGAGATCCGGTCTGTCCATTCGGCTGGCCGATTCCGGGCGGGGCGCTCAGGGCCGCTGAGAGCCCTGCACTCAGGTCCTGCTTCCCTGCAGCGTGTGCGTGTGCGTGTGCGTGTGCGTGTGTGTGTGTGTGTAGAGGGGGCGGTGGCTGACGGCTCCCATGGTTCCCAACCCGGGCACCGCGCTGTCTTCGAGGGGAGGCACGGGGAGAGGTAGGGGCACAGAAGCCGTTGGAGAGGAGAACCCACCGCGGAACTCCTTGCACACTGGCTCGCCCCACCCGGAGACCCGCCTGCCCATCGTGGGCGGCATGTCGCCCCCCAGTCCCCCACCCCCGAGGGCAGGGTGCCTGCTCTTTCAACAGCACAGGGTCTCACATGAAGGAGACCCAGTGTGGACTGTCAGCCCCCAACTCCTGATGCTGTGTTTAGGGGGAGAATGAACCCCCTTGACTGGGTGATGGGACCCTGTGAGGAAAGAGGTGGCGGCCCGATCCAAGTCGGGGCCTGGCTGAGATATGAGGAAACAGGAGCCAAGGGCAGGGCCTGGAGGCCAGGCCAACAGGAGGGGCACCCCCAGCCTTGGCCGGGCTCTCCAACGGTGACATTGTTGCTTTAGGGGACCTGGGACAGGTGACTGAATGTAATGGGAGTCTAAACTGGACCCTGAATGCGGCTTAAAGAAGGTGTGAAGGATGTTACTGAGACAGTGACAGTCATTGGAAGACAAACTCTGTGTCAGGATATCCTGCTCCCTCCATTTAAATCCCTGAGATCTGTGACCTTTACGTGGCTACGCAGGATTGTTAGAGCAGCTGCGTGCGGATATATCTGGGGCACAATTCAGTCTGCAGCCAACTTGCAAGTGGTTCCAGCAAACACACAGGTGTGCGCACAGGCAGGCACAGCACACACACAAACATATGCACGTGCACAGCACAAATATATTCACACACTAGCATGTGAACACACATGCACCCATATGCCCATGCACACACTAATGTGTGCAAGTTCACATACCTATCCACATGCACAGCATATTTATGCAAACAGGCACATGCACACGCATAGCACACACACAGGGAATAAAGTGAATCCGTAAAGCATTAATTCCTGAACACAAGTGAAGCTGACATGTATTTTTCCCTTTTCTTAGCCTTGATGTTTTCCACAACAAAAAAGTTTAAGAAAAAAGTTAATGGCAAATGACTTTTGATTCATAGGACTTTCTGATTTTATTCCACAAATATTATGACAGCAGAAATGAATGTAGATATTACATGTGTCCACTAAGGGAAGAATGGAGAAGAAAAACACGGTCCATCAATACAAGGGAATGCTATTCAGCCTAAAAAGGAAGTCAATTCTGACACAGGATGCAGCAGGGATGAACCTTGAGGGCATTATGCTCAGTGATGTAAGCTAGACACAAAAAAACAAACAGTGCTTGATCCACTCATACAAGGCCCCTAGAGCAGTCGGAAATATAGAGACATAAAGTAGGATGTTGAGGGCCAGAGGCTGAGGGAGGGACAATGGGGAGTGAGTGTTTAATGGGGACTGTTTCAATTTTGCAAGATGAAAAAGTTCTGGAGGATGATGGTGGTCAGGTTTGCACAACAGTGTGAATTATTTCCTGACCCTGAAATGTGCACTTAAAAATGGTTAAGATAGTACATTTTATGTTATGTGTACCAGACCACAATTTTTAAAACTTTTCCAAAAACAACAGGAAATAGTCCATGAATACCACAAGATGCACAACTTCACTAACAACAGAGGGATTAAAGCCATAAGAAAAATACTGTGCATACACCTACCAGAATGGCAGACATGAAAGACATAGTATCAAATATCAGCAGGATGTGGAGCAATGGAAAGCCTGGTACGCAACGGGGGGATGCAACCACTTCTGAAGCAATCGGGCCTCAGATAGCGAAGTCCGTGCACAGAGACCCACAGTGCTCCTCCCAGTTGAACACAAACCCACCAGCCCTGCACCAGGACACACGGACATGGACTGGCAGCCACAGGAGCCAAACCTGAAGGAACCTGAAGGCCATCACAGACGGATGCAGAAATGAACCATGCACGCTCCTATGAAGGAATATTCCACAGCAATGGAGTACATTTTGTTTAAAGGTAGTAAAACTATAAAAATTATTTTTTAAAGAAAACTATATTTACAAGATGAAAGAATCTATAATTCTGGCACCTAGGGAATGTCGAATGCTCCTAAAAATAGATTGCTGTGGAAACGTTTATTATAGGGAAATTGACATATTCTCTAGGAAGGACGCGGTGAATGGGCCTGCTACATTTTCTACATTGAAGACATGTACAGGTTTTGATTCTACTTCTGTTAAATCAAGTGGGGCTTCACTGGATTTCTGCTACTGCGGAGATAATCAAATTCTGGGTAGGGGTCAGGAGAAAATTAGTCATAGGTGTTCTTGTGTAGTAATTACTGTTGAAAGTGTAAATGATCCATTTACCAGTAAGACTGAGAATAGAATAACTGCTACATTACTTCATATGAGATGATCCTCTGTGCTATTGTTCCTGGAGCTCCAGTGAGTGAGTATTTTGAATGTGAAGTTCATCCAGATATGAGGATGGAATAAATGGCTAGGTGTGATATGGCTAATAGAAATAATATGCCTACATTTATACTAATTAGTGGATAAGATATGGGAAGAGGAATTCATGTTGTGAGAGGCAGGGTTATGGCTAGCATTGGGGCAATAATATATAAATTGATGATGTTGATGGACATAGTGGTTCTTTAATAAGTAATTGGAATGCCTCAGCAATGGGTTGTAATCATCCATGGGGGCTGATGATTTTTGGCCCTTTCTGGATTTGTATATAGCCTAGGATTTTCCATTTGGTTAATATGAGGAATGCTATGGTGAATTAAATTGGGTAATTTGTGAAAGAATGTTGATTATAAACATATTCTTAGGAAGAGGACTTGAACCAGTGCAGAAAAAGTTTCAGTTTTACATAATTACCGGGCTCTGCCAGCGTAACGAACCCTGTTCTACAGTAGGGTATGTATAAATTAATTGAATGTAGATTATATCATCATTTAGTTTGAAGACATTTTGTAAAGGAAGCCGTATTGCTCTTGTCCTTTCATACTGGAAGAAATCTGCAATAGACAGAAACCAACCAGGATGACTCCAGTCTGAACTCAGATCACGTGAGACTTTAATCGTTGAACAAACAGACAATTAATAGCAGTTATACCGTTGAAATGTCGTGATCCAGCATCAAGGTCATAAACCATATTGCCCATATGAACTCCAGAATACAATTACACTGTTATCCCTAGGAAAACTTGTTCCATTGACCAGTGTTTTAGAAGAACAGGTGATAAAGCATTTTGACTAGCTGGCCTAAATTTTAATCACTCAGAAGTGGTTTTATTCTCCCAAAAATAAATGGCGCATGGGCTCAAGACACACCTGCTTCAGTAGTTGTGGCGTGCAGACTCAGTAGTTGTGGCCCAATGGCTTAGTTGTTCCGTGGCACGTGAGATCTTCCCGGACCGGGGATCGAACCGGGTCCCCTGCATTGGCAGGCGAATTCTTAATCACTGCATCACCAGGGAAGTCCCAGATTCGCAGTCTCCCTTTTAATATACCTTAAGCCCAAAGAATCCATGGAAAATTGTTAGAGAAAATAAGGCAATAAAATATTGTAAGGACTATAACAGAAGCATATAGTACACAGTTCATATAGACACATCCCAAGCAGTTACAAAGTATATTAAAAGGGAGGCTGCAATTTTAAAAGAATAAGAAAAATTATACCCACAAACTCCCAATCTTTCCTGAAACGTTGCAATCTGAAACCCTATTGTAGGAAGCAGAAGATTCCAGGAGATATTCTACAAATGAAGCACTCCAAACCCTGTGGTTGGATAAGGAATTCTGGAAGGAAGGTATCCTCACCCAAGGAGAGCAGGTTCCTATACTTCTCTAACATCACATCCCTGTAAAATTCCCATTGATCTTGGTCCAGGCATTCTCACTCCTCTTGACAGAAATCTATGGCCACATCCTGGAATGTCAGCAGTCCCTGAAATTAAACGTACACATGCCATGTGGCCACGGGAAGTGTTCATAATATGACCCAAGAAGAAAACAGCAAGTTAAGAGAAGGTTTTAATTTAGAAGAGTCTCTTTAATTATCCACTAATACATATATATATATATATATATATATATATATATATATATATATATAATTTTTTTTTTACAAAGTAACTTTCTCTACCTTATTTCTAACTACAAGAAAAGAGTATGGCATGTGATCCACAAAACCAGTATAGAGACTATACTTGTCTGGAAAAGAAATGATAAAATGATGGTTTCAACACAGGCATATGCATTTTTGAGTGTTTTATTTATATCAAACTGGATAAAATGTGTGTATTTCTCATAGAGAAAAGACCTGTCGAGGTAGAAATGTACCTTTCAACTATTCATGGGTACACGAGTACACTGGGGAGATTGTAAAAGTGCAGATTGTGATTCAGTAGGTCCGGTGGGCATGAGTTCTATTTTTTTAACAAGCTGATTTTTAACTAGTGATGCCACAGTCTCTGATTCATTAACCACAACTGTGAATATCAGAGACATAATTAGAAAGGTAAAAATTCTCATTTAATTTTGAACTTAAAGTGTTTTATGGATTTTAAACCTTTAATAGAAAAGTGAGCACAGCAGCAACAATCATTTGTGAGTATTTACTATAGACTGTGTATCTTTCTAGTTTTTTTGTGTAGGATTCCAGGAAAAAGGCCTGGGCTGCGGCCACAATGGGCGTGGCCCCCAGGCCGGGCCGCCCCTCCAGGACCCCCGACGGGGCCCTGCGCTCCTGGCGGCTCCCTCCCCCGCCGCCCCGCTCCCTCCCGGAAGGCCTTGGGGCAGAGCGGTCCCACCCACTGCGCGCTGAACAGAGCCCGCGTTTCCTCAGAGCTGGAACTCCCGGCTCAGGCGGGGTCTCTTCCCTCCGCCTTCACGGAACTGCCCCGGAGCCCGAGGGCAGGGCGACCTCACTGAGGCTGCCGGCTCTGGAGGTGCCCCGGCGGCCGAAGCCATGACAGTCGCGGGGACGGCGGGCTGGGTAAGTGGGCGACGACCCTCCGCCTGGTCCGGTGCCCGGGCGGCAGCACAAGACCAGCTTCTGAGGGGCAGGGGTTCGCTGCCACCCGCCGCTGCTGTGCAGAAAGAGCGGCCTCCAGCGTCTGGTTCCCGGGAACTTTGGTCCGTCCTCTCGCCCCTGCCCTCGTCCTGGCTCGCGAGACCTGGTGGGCGTGAGGAGGGGGTCGGCCTGAGCGTCCTGAGGGGAAACGGGGCAAGGGACGCGCAGGGTCCGGCTGCAGCGTCAGCGCCCCTCTTCCCGACTGCGGGGAAAGCGGCTGAAAACTCCTCCCGAGGCGCGCAGGCCCCTTATTCAGCCGAGTCCCTCTGCGCTCCTTCCTTCCTGAGTTAAAGTACCGGGGGGAGGGGACAGGGCAGGGAACTGGCGCAGGTAATGGGGAACATCCAAAGGTGATTGTTAACTAAGGAAAACCAGCTCTCCCAAGGTCAGGAATGCGGCGCTTTTCTTTGCCTGGGCTCACTGAATTCCTTCCTTTGATATGCACCTCAGCTCTCTGGGGCCTGCATTCTGTATTTGCATATCCTGAGTGCCTCAGGGCCCGCCGGCTCACATTGGAGGGCTGCAAGTGCTGAAGACTGTGACATCCTTTGTTTACTGATAGGGCAAGAACTATTCCATTTCTCACAGGCTTGAGGGGCAGACAGTGGAAAAAAGTCAGAGAATCTCACTCGGCCTGTACTTTGGTTTACATATAGATCATATTTATACTTAACTGTGCTAATAGAGGTTCTCAAGTCCAATCAACTTGTACTACTGCCCTCTATGTATCAATTTCATCAATATCATAAGATAAATGCCTATAGAATTGACTTAATCCATTTAAATAGGATAATGATTTTGAAAGGAAACATAATAGAAATATAACAACGAAACCTTTACCACTAAAGGCTGGGTCTGGAACACCCTAAATAAATGTTCCATTGTTAAAATATTGAAAGATGTAGTCCATAGAAATATCAAAAAAATGACAAATAATAAGGGTAGCAGAATGTTGAAATGTTCTATCTTTATCATTAAAGTGGCAGAAAATCATTTATTAGTAGGCACTGGGGGCAGAAGATGACTGATTTTATATCTGTGTCATATTTGTGCAGTTGTTTCAACAAGTAACTTAAAGACAAAATGGAAAAACAAGGAGGTTTGTGCCTGAGATCATGTTGATGTGAAACCAGGGATGGCCACCTTGTGCCAGGTGAGTTAAGTTTACCTGGCAGGTAGACCGCAGAGCTCCTGGGAAGCAAGGGTTGGAATTTTTCTGCTGGGTGCCCCTTAGGTTCTGTGACTTGACTGACTGTGAGTCATGTTTCGGGAAAGACCTGATCACAGGAAAAGGGTGGGAATAGAGTGATTTGGGGAGCAGCTAACAACATTCATCACAGCTCACGGCCTGAATGAATTTTAAAGAAACAGGAAAACAAATGCTTCTTATGGAATCAGAGAATGTGAGGGCTGGACAATCCCAGAAAATGAGGAACACCCATCCCATTTTCCAGATGACAAAACAGAGGTCCAGCAAGGTGAAATCCCTCACCCAAGTTGCACCCGTCTCTCCTCCCCACTACGTGGTTCATGAAAGCAGGACTCTTCCTGTCTTGATCACTGCTGAGCCCCAAAAAGGGCCAGGCATCTAGCAGCTGCTCCAAAAATTTGGGTTGACTGTAGGAACAATGCTATTTCTTTCTTTCTCACTCTTATTCAGGATTGTGCCAAGAACTCCCCAGGTTGCAATGTAATTCGATAAATGTAAATATTAATTGAGTTTTGTTGTGATGAGGACTTAGGCTTTGAAGGTAACAGACTTGGTTCAGATCTTGGTTCTGCCACTCCATAGCTGTTTGGCTTTGGGAAAATTACTAAACCTCTCTGAGATTATTTCCTCCTTTGTAAAGTGGGGATAAATCTATCTGAGCCAGCAGAGCAGCTGCATGAGAGATGTGCACTAAATATTGGTCTTTCTCACTCTCCTACGCCATCTCTCTGTTCTTCCCAGAGAAGCTGTACAGAAGGATATAGTACTTTTGTTTAAAATAGTTAACTAATTAATTAATTAATTTGTTTTTGGCTGCGTTGGGTCTTCGTTGCTATGCGCAGGCTTTGCCTAGTTGCGGCAAGCGGGGGCTACTCTTTGTTGCGGTGCGCGGGCTTCTCATTGCGGTGGCTTCTCTTGCTAGCCTTAACCCCAATGCTAGCCTTAACCCTGGCTCTCACAACATGAATTCCTCTTCCCATATCTTATCCACTAATTAATATAAATGTAGGCATATTATTTCTATTAGCCATATCACACCTAGCCATTTACTCCATCCTCAGATCTGGATGAACTTCACATTCAAAATACTCACTCACTGGAGCTCTAGGAGCAATAGCACAATCATCTCATATGAAGTAATGTAGCAGTTATTCTATTCTCAGTCTTACTGATAAATGGATCATTTACACTTTCAACAGTAATTATTACACAAGAACACCTATGACTAATTTTCTCCTGACCCCTACCCAGAATTTGATTATCTCCGCAGTAGCCGAAATCCAACGAAGCCCCACTTGATTTCACGGAAGTAGCATCAAAACCTGTATATGTCTTCAATGTAGAAAATGTAGCAGGCCCATTCACCCCGTCCCTCCTAGAGAATATGTCAATGTCCCTATAATAAAATTTCCACAGCAATCTATTTTTAGGAGCATTCGACAATCCCTAGGTGCCAGAATTATATACAGCCCAAGTCATCATTAAAACTCATCTAACAATCTCCTTTCTATGAATTTGAGCCTCCTACCTACAATTTTGATATGATCAACGCATACATCTCTTATGAAAAGTGTTTTTACGACTAACATTAATCTTATGTATATGAGAGTTTTCACTACTTGTCATCATACCAGGCAACCCACCACAAATTTAAGAAATATGTCTGACAAAAGAGTTACTTTGATAGAGTAAATCATAGAGGTTTCAATGCTCTGATTCCTAGAATTGAATTCTTCCTAATAATTTTACATTCTCCATGCTACCTACCACATTACACCACATGCTATATAGTAAAGTTCTCTAAGTAAGCTACAGGCCCATACCCCAAAAATATTTTTGTATATCCTTCCTGTGCTAATAAACTCTCATTGTTTTTACCATCATTCTACTGACCATTTTCTCAGGAAATATAATTGTATAACAAGCTCACACTGGTTAATGGTATCCCCATTCTAATAAAAAACATGAACCCATAAGCTACAGAAGCATCCAACAAATATTTCCTAAAACAGTCCACCACATCAATACTACTTATAATGGCTATTATCATTAATCTAATATACTCTGGTCAAAGAGCACAATGAATAACAAGAATCTTTAATCCAGCAGCATCCACCCTCATGACAATCGCCCTTGTCACAAAAGTAGGACTTTCCCCATTTCACTTCTGAGTGCCTGAAGTCACACGAGGCATCCCATGAACAGCAGACCTGATGCTATCAACATGACAAAATTGCACCCCTATCAGTTTTATACCACAGGTCACCTTCCATCAACCTAAATATACTATTAATCATAGTGATATTATAAATCATAGCTGGAGGCTGAGGCAGACTTCGCCATACTCACCTGGAAAATATTACACCCTCCTCATCAATTGCCCATATAGGATGAATAACAGCTATTATAATGTATATTCAGATTATAACAATCCTAACCATACTAATTTATATCATAACAACACTGTCTTCTTCTTATTTATGCCCAGATCATGTACTACAAGAGTATCATTATCACACACATGAGATAAAACACCTCCCATCACAATCATTTTCCTCACCATTATAGTATCATTAGGACATCGCCCATCACTATCAGGCTTTCTACCCAAATGAATAATTATCCAAGAGATAACAAAAACGACAACATCATTCTACCAACACTAATAGCCATCATAGCAGTCCTCAGCATATATTTCTACTTGCAGCTAACATACTCCACATCACTAACTATATTCCCTTCATTAAACAACACAAACACAAAGCAATTTGAACATACAAAGAAATAACCTTCCTATCATTACCAATCATAATACCCACACGGTTACTACACACAACACCCATTCTATCGGTGCTGGACTAGGAATTTAGGTTAGTTCAGACCAAGAGCTTTCAAAACCCTAAACAAGTGAAATTTACTTAATTCCTAAAAATAAGGATTGCAAGACTTTATTCTACATCAATTGAATGTAAAGCAAACACTGTATTGAAGCCAAATCTTTACGAGATTGATGAGTTTTAACCCCAGGAAACTTTAGTTAACAGGCAAATCCTCTAGTCAACTGACTTCAGTCTACTTCTCCTTCATTTGAGAAAGAAAAAAAGAAAAAAAAAAAAAAGGCAGGATAATCACTGGCAGAATTGAAGCTGCTTCTCTGAAGTTACAATTCAATTTGTTGATTCACCACAGGGTTTGCCAGAAAGAGGGCTCAATCTCTGTCTTTAGATTTACAGTCTAATTCTAACTCAGTCATTTTACCTCTGTTCATACACTGCTGATTATTTTCAACAAATCACAAAGATATCGGCATTTTATATTTACTATTTGGTGCTTGAGCTGGAGTAGCAGGCAGCACCTTAATTATATTAATCCAGGCTGAGCTATGCTGACCTGGACCGCTACTTGGAGATGCCCAAATCTGTAAGGTTGTCATAACAGTCCCTGCACTTGTAATAATTTTCTTTATAGCTGTACCCGTTATGATTGCAGGCTTTGAAAACTGACTTGGGCCATTAATAACTCGGACAACTGAAGTAGCATTTCCCCCAATAAATCATATAAACTTTTGACTACTTCCCCCATCATTCTTACTCCTACTCATATCACCAATAGTAGAAGCTGGTTCTGGTACCAGTGGGACGGTGTATTCAGCTCTAGCCTGCAATCTGGCCCATGCAGGAGCCTCTGGCGACCTAACTGTTTTCTCCTTACATTTAGCAGGTGTCTCCTCAATTCTTGGTATTATTACTTTTATTACTATTGTCTTTAATACAAAACCAGCAGTCATATCCCAATACCAAACACCATTATTTGTTTAATCTTCCCCAACTATAGCCATATTACTATAATTACCAATCTCAGTCCAAGCAGCCAGAATTGCCATGCTGTTAAGAGATAGAAATCTAAACACTACTTTCTTTGACCCTGCAGGAGGAGACCGAATCCTATACCAACACCTCTTTTGATACTTTGCTCACCCTGAAGTCTGTATTCATGGCCTAACAGGGTTTGTTATAAACTCACATAGCATTACCTACTATTTAGGACAAAAATTGCCTTTCAGCTATCTGGGAATAGTATGAGTCATGTCCACTGGTTTTTTAGGAGTTCTCTTGTGGGCCCATCATATGTTTACCATAGGGATAGCTGTGGACTCAGGAGCATACTTTGCATCAGCTACCGTAATTACTTCTATCCCTACAGGAGTAAAAGTATCTAGCTGATTAGCAACTCTTTATTTAATTTTTCTTTTTCTTTTCTTTTCTTTTTTTTTTTTGGCTGAGTTGGGTCTTGGTTGCTGCGCATGGGCTTTCTCTGGTTGCGGTGAGCGGCAGCTACTCTTCGTTGCGGTGTGCGGCCCTTTCATTGCAGTGGCTTCTCTTGTTGCAGAGCACGGCCTCTAGGCGCGTGGGCTTCAGTAGTTGTGGCTTGCGGGCTCTAGAGGGCAGGCTCAGTAGTTGTGGCACACGGGCTTTTTGCTCCGCGGCATGTGGAATCTTCCCAGACAAGGGCTCGAACCCGTGTCCCCTGCATTGGCAGACGAATTCTTAACCACTGCGTCACCAGGGAAGTCCCTGGTTAGCAACTGTTCACGGAGGTAATACTATATGACCTCCTACTATATTATGAGTTTTAGGCTTTAGTTTTTCTTTTTACAGTAGGTGGTTTGACAGGAATCATCTTAGCCAACTCATCCCCAGACATTGTCCTCCAGGATACATACTATGTAGTAGCACACTTCCATGACCTAATGTCCATGGGAGCAGTCTTCACTATTATAGGAGGCTTTCTACACTGATTCCCACTATTCTTAGGTTATACAGTTAACTCAGCATGAGCAAAAATTCACCTCACAAGTATATTTGTAGTAGTAAATATGACTTCCTGCAGCACTTTCGTGGCCTCTCAGGGATGTCACTACGTTAGTCTGAGTACCCTGAGGCACACACAACATGAAATATTTTGTCTTTAGGCTCATTCATCTCAGTAGCAGCAGTAATGCTAATAATCTTCATACTTTGAAAAGCATTTGTGTCTAAACAAGAAGTCTTAGCAGTGGGAATTGCTACTCCTAACCTAGAATGGTTACACGGATGTCCTCCACCATATCCTACGTTTCAAGATCCTACCTATGTAAATGTAAAATAAGGAAGGACTCAAGTCCTTTTCAACCAGTTTCAAGCCAACACCATAACAATTATGTCTTCCTCAATAAATGAGATAAAAGTAAAAAGTGATGTAGCTTTGTCAAAGTTAAATGATAGGCTAAAATCCTGTATATGACTAAGGCATATCAATTTCATCTAGGCTCTCAAGATACAACATCACCGATTATGGAAGAACTTTTACATTTTCTTCCTCACACATTAATAGTGATTTTTAAAATAAGTTCTCTAGTCCTCTATATCATTTCACTAATATTGACATCTAAACTCATATGCATACAATAGATGCACAGGTAGAGAAATTGTGAACAATTTACTAGCTATTATTGTAATCTTAAATGCCCTATCATCATTGTGTATCCTTTACATGATACATGAAATCAATAACTCTTCCCAAACCATAAAAACTATGGGTCAGTAACGATACTGAAGCTACAAATACACAGATTACGAAGATTTAAATGTTGACTCCTCTGTAATCCCCACATCAGAGCTAAAACCAGGAGAATAATGACTAATAGAAGTCAACAACCGAGTAGTTAGGGATAGTCATTGAATATTAGTTTCATCTGAAATTGTTGTACACTCCGGAGTTGTTCCTTCTCAGGCCTAAAAGAAACTGCTATCCCAGGACGCCTAACTTAAAGAATCCTAATATCAACAGGACCAGGCCTATGTTGTGGACAAGAGAGCTCGTTTTCCTGAGTTCAAAGACAGGACAGAGGGATATGTCTTAGATATGGGGTGAATCTGCAGCCCATGGGGATGCACTCTCCAAGCTCCAGTATAGGAATGGGGCCTCTAGGGTCCCAGGCCACCCACCACGCCCTCTGGAGCAGGATCTGGGCAACATTCCCTGTCAGTGATGAGGCAGCCCTAGCACTTGTCACGGCCCGATGTCGTGTCCTATGTGGGCCCCATGCTCTTGGGACCACACCTCACACTCTGCAGGTCCATGCTACAGGGTCCTTCATGCCTCTGGAGTAGAGACCACACAGCAAGCAGTTCCCTCCGCAACCAGCAGGAGGAGGGGAGGAGAACAGGGGCACCAGGGGACTCTCATTCAGACAACAACACCCCAGCGGTGCCAGCGGGGACAGTGACGATGCAGATGAGGCACAGACCAAGAGATGGGACCAGAGGACCCAAAAGGCAGCTGGTCAGGTCCTGGCTCACCTGCACCCCGGACACCTTTGTCCCGCATACACCCCCTTCCTCATACACCCTCTCCTTAAATGCAGATTCTTCAGATGCGAACAGGCAGCGCTTCAGACTGAAAGTCAGCTCTTCCAAAATGACCCGTCAGCAAACACTGCAGGATTCCACTCCAGTGGGTGCCCTGGAGTCGACAACTCAGGGACTGAAGTGTCTATCGGTGACAGGGGCAGTGGGAGGGAATGGGGAATGAGACTTTCATGGTTGTGGAATTTTGGTTTTGCAGGACGAAAAGTTCTAGTGATGGTGGTGATGGCTCCACGAGAAAGTGAATCTATCTGATGCCTCAGAAACGTGCACTTAAAATGGTGATGATGGTAAAGGGTATGTGACGTGTGTTTTATTTCACTTAAAATAAATTCTTAAAATAATGTCTTGTTAATTGAGATTCCATTTCGACTCCCCTTCATCACAAATGTCGGAGGCCCAGACACAGTCCCCTACCTTAGGGGCCATCACGGTACCCTCACAGAGCACGTGGGAGACCATTCTTAGGGGGGGCTAGTCTGTGCTCACCTGACCTCTGTCCAGGGGGACCCAGGCAGTGGTGACCCCCATAGATTAGACATATGATATGCTATAGTATTAATACGATACCACCAAGTGTTGTCACTCACCGGAACACAGAGCAGCAACCCACTCGAACATTCTTGACCTCATATGTTTGTGACAAGATGAAGAGAAGAAAAGGAACCACAGGTTAATCAGGACAACACCCTTAATGCAGAGGTTGGAAATCTCAAAGGGGACAGGACACACTGCAGGCAAAGAGCGCATATGCGGTCTCCCCATCCATGTGATCCTGACCCATGCAGGTATGGTGAGACCCACACAGTCCCCGCACCCTATACCTGGGGCCACACATCCACACTCACCAGGGTGACCCACCTCCCCAGACCCCTCCACCTGGGTCACATGTCCACAGTCCCAGGGTGACCTCACCTCCCCAGACCCTGCACCTGGGGTCACACGTCCCCTTGGTCAGGACACCATGGCTCTGCAGGGGGCTCCCCCAATGTGGAAACAAGCTGGGTCCCTGGGACCTCCTGGGATGGGAAAAAGTGTCAGGTGGGTCTCCTTTCCCCACACTTGGCCCAGAGGAGTCCTCGTCTTCTCACTTTGGTTCTGTGTGATTTTAACTGTTTGTACAGCTTTCATACTAAAGTTGAACACACGACCCTGGTGCTGGCATGCTCAGTCCTTTCTCGTCTCACTTACATGTTGAGAAAACTCACAGGACAGCAGGGCTGAAAGCCGAGGGGCAGCTCTGGACTCTGCTGAGTAGGGACGGTAGACTGGAGGGAGAGCTCAGCAGCAGCCTCAGCTGTCACCCATCGGCCTTTTGCCCGATCTGCGTGCCCTGCAATCAATTCAGCAGCTAAACCTGCTTCCCTATGCACCATGCACGTGCTGGTAAATTGGAATTATTGCCAGGTAGTCCTCCTGAGGATTCTCCATGAGCCCCAGGGAAGGTGAACCTTGGCAGGGATTAAGACTAAGGCCCCGACCATAGCACTGACCCTTGGGAGGACCAGGTCACCACACTCAGAAGAGAGGCTGTTATGTAGACAAGCCCACCTCATCTCCAGACCCTAGACATCTAAGCACTGACATTCAGATGCAGGCACGGAGCTTCCCAGTACTGAGGCCAGGCCGGGTCTCTACCCAGGTCCCCATAGTCCTAGCGTACACAGAACATGGTCAGGTCTAAATCTTCTTATTATAGACAACACATGGTCAGCTCTAAACATAATCAGTAGACAGGACATGCAGAGGTCTAAATCTACCATGTAGACACAACTTGATCATGTTTAAACTAGCTTAGGGCTGATCTCATAGGGGGTACAGATCACACACATGGGTCTCTCATCTTTGGACACCCACGTCAGGAAACTGAACAAAATCTTTGTCATTAAACATTTCAACAGGTAAAACAGAAATGTTCCCAATTTCTCTGGCCACCTGATGGTCAGGATCCACGGGCGAGCCACGAACTTCTTAGAGTGCAGCCCAGTCTGCTGCCAGGACAGACAAGAAGTGGCCTGATTCCAGACTCCCAGGCTTCCAGAAGGAGGTGGCCACACTGCAAGCCAGGTCAGGAGAGTCCTGCATGGTCCGGGCCGGGAGATCCGGTCTGTCCATTCGGCTGGCCGATTCCGGGCGGGGCGCTCAGGGCCGCTGAGAGCCCTGCACTCAGGTCCTGCTTCCCTGCAGCGTGTGCGTGTGCGTGTGCGTGTGCGTGTGTGTGTGTGTGTAGAGGGGGCGGTGGCTGACGGCTCCCATGGTTCCCAACCCGGGCACCGCGCTGTCTTCGAGGGGAGGCACGGGGAGAGGTAGGGGCACAGAAGCCGTTGGAGAGGAGAACCCACCGCGGAACTCCTTGCACACTGGCTCGCCCCACCCGGAGACCCGCCTGCCCATCGTGGGCCGCATGTCGCCCCCCAGTCCCCCACCCCCGAGGGCAGGGTGCCTGCTCTTTCAACAGCACAGGGTCTCACATGAAGGAGACCCAGTGTGGACTGTCAGCCCCCAACTCCTGATGCTGTGTTTAGGGGGAGAATGAACCCCCTTGACTGGGTGATGGGACCCTGTGAGGAAAGAGGTGGCGGCCCGATCCAAGTCGGGGCCTGGCTGAGATATGAGGAAACAGGAGCCAAGGGCAGGGCCTGGAGGCCAGGCCAACAGGAGGGGCACCCCCAGCCTTGGCCGGGCTCTCCAACGGTGACATTGTTGCTTTAGGGGACCTGGGACAGGTGACTGAATGTAATGGGAGTCTAAACTGGACCCTGAATGCGGCTTAAAGAAGGTGTGAAGGATGTTACTGAGACAGTGACAGTCATTGGAAGACAAACTCTGTGTCAGGATATCCTGCTCCCTCCATTTAAATCCCTGAGATCTGTGACCTTTACGTGGCTACGCAGGATTGTTAGAGCAGCTGCGTGCGGATATATCTGGGGCACAATTCAGTCTGCAGCCAACTTGCAAGTGGTTCCAGCAAACACACAGGTGTGCGCACAGGCAGGCACAGCACACACACAAACATATGCACGTGCACAGCACAAATATATTCACACACTAGCATGTGAACACACATGCACCCATATGCCCATGCACACACTAATGTGTGCAAGTTCACATACCTATCCACATGCACAGCATATTTATGCAAACAGGCACATGCACACGCATAGCACACACACAGGGAATAAAGTGAATCCGTAAAGCATTAATTCCTGAACACAAGTGAAGCTGACATGTATTTTTCCCTTTTCTTAGCCTTGATGTTTTCCACAACAAAAAAGTTTAAGAAAAAAGTTAATGGCAAATGACTTTTGATTCATAGGACTTTCTGATTTTATTCCACAAATATTATGACAGCAGAAATGAATGTAGATATTACATGTGTCCACTAAGGGAAGAATGGAGAAGAAAAACACGGTCCATCAATACAAGGGAATGCTATTCAGCCTAAAAAGGAAGTCAATTCTGACACAGGATGCAGCAGGGATGAACCTTGAGGGCATTATGCTCAGTGATGTAAGCTAGACACAAAAAAACAAACAGTGCTTGATCCACTCATACAAGGCCCCTAGAGCAGTCGGAAATATAGAGACATAAAGTAGGATGTTGAGGGCCAGAGGCTGAGGGAGGGACAATGGGGAGTGAGTGTTTAATGGGGACTGTTTCAATTTTGCAAGATGAAAAAGTTCTGGAGGATGATGGTGGTCAGGTTTGCACAACAGTGTGAATTATTTCCTGACCCTGAAATGTGCACTTAAAAATGGTTAAGATAGTACATTTTATGTTATGTGTACCAGACCACAATTTTTAAAACTTTTCCAAAAACAACAGGAAATAGTCCATGAATACCACAAGATGCACAACTTCACTAACAACAGAGGGATTAAAGCCATAAGAAAAATACTGTGCATACACCTACCAGAATGGCAGACATGAAAGACATAGTATCAAATATCAGCAGGATGTGGAGCAATGGAAAGCCTGGTACGCAACGGGGGGATGCAACCACTTCTGAAGCAATCGGGCCTCAGATAGCGAAGTCCGTGCACAGAGACCCACAGTGCTCCTCCCAGTTGAACACAAACCCACCAGCCCTGCACCAGGACACACGGACATGGACTGGCAGCCACAGGAGCCAAACCTGAAGGAACCTGAAGGCCATCACAGACGGATGCAGAAATGAACCATGCACGCTCCTATGAAGGAATATTCCACAGCAATGGAGTACATTTTGTTTAAAGGTAGTAAAACTATAAAAATTATTTTTTAAAGAAAACTATATTTACAAGATGAAAGAATCTATAATTCTGGCACCTAGGGAATGTCGAATGCTCCTAAAAATAGATTGCTGTGGAAACGTTTATTATAGGGAAATTGACATATTCTCTAGGAAGGACGCGGTGAATGGGCCTGCTACATTTTCTACATTGAAGACATGTACAGGTTTTGATTCTACTTCTGTTAAATCAAGTGGGGCTTCACTGGATTTCTGCTACTGCGGAGATAATCAAATTCTGGGTAGGGGTCAGGAGAAAATTAGTCATAGGTGTTCTTGTGTAGTAATTACTGTTGAAAGTGTAAATGATCCATTTACCAGTAAGACTGAGAATAGAATAACTGCTACATTACTTCATATGAGATGATCCTCTGTGCTATTGTTCCTGGAGCTCCAGTGAGTGAGTATTTTGAATGTGAAGTTCATCCAGATATGAGGATGGAATAAATGGCTAGGTGTGATATGGCTAATAGAAATAATATGCCTACATTTATACTAATTAGTGGATAAGATATGGGAAGAGGAATTCATGTTGTGAGAGGCAGGGTTATGGCTAGCATTGGGGCAATAATATATAAATTGATGATGTTGATGGACATAGTGGTTCTTTAATAAGTAATTGGAATGCCTCAGCAATGGGTTGTAATCATCCATGGGGGCTGATGATTTTTGGCCCTTTCTGGATTTGTATATAGCCTAGGATTTTCCATTTGGTTAATATGAGGAATGCTATGGTGAATTAAATTGGGTAATTTGTGAAAGAATGTTGATTATAAACATATTCTTAGGAAGAGGACTTGAACCAGTGCAGAAAAAGTTTCAGTTTTACATAATTACCGGGCTCTGCCAGCGTAACGAACCCTGTTCTACAGTAGGGTATGTATAAATTAATTGAATGTAGATTATATCATCATTTAGTTTGAAGACATTTTGTAAAGGAAGCCGTATTGCTCTTGTCCTTTCATACTGGAAGAAATCTGCAATAGACAGAAACCAACCAGGATGACTCCAGTCTGAACTCAGATCACGTGAGACTTTAATCGTTGAACAAACAGACAATTAATAGCAGTTATACCGTTGAAATGTCGTGATCCAGCATCAAGGTCATAAACCATATTGCCCATATGAACTCCAGAATACAATTACACTGTTATCCCTAGGAAAACTTGTTCCATTGACCAGTGTTTTAGAAGAACAGGTGATAAAGCATTTTGACTAGCTGGCCTAAATTTTAATCACTCAGAAGTGGTTTTATTCTCCCAAAAATAAATGGCGCATGGGCTCAAGACACACCTGCTTCAGTAGTTGTGGCGTGCAGACTCAGTAGTTGTGGCCCAATGGCTTAGTTGTTCCGTGGCACGTGAGATCTTCCCGGACCGGGGATCGAACCGGGTCCCCTGCATTGGCAGGCGAATTCTTAATCACTGCATCACCAGGGAAGTCCCAGATTCGCAGTCTCCCTTTTAATATACCTTAAGCCCAAAGAATCCATGGAAAATTGTTAGAGAAAATAAGGCAATAAAATATTGTAAGGACTATAACAGAAGCATATAGTACACAGTTCATATAGACACATCCCAAGCAGTTACAAAGTATATTAAAAGGGAGGCTGCAATTTTAAAAGAATAAGAAAAATTATACCCACAAACTCCCAATCTTTCCTGAAACGTTGCAATCTGAAACCCTATTGTAGGAAGCAGAAGATTCCAGGAGATATTCTACAAATGAAGCACTCCAAACCCTGTGGTTGGATAAGGAATTCTGGAAGGAAGGTATCCTCACCCAAGGAGAGCAGGTTCCTATACTTCTCTAACATCACATCCCTGTAAAATTCCCATTGATCTTGGTCCAGGCATTCTCACTCCTCTTGACAGAAATCTATGGCCACATCCTGGAATGTCAGCAGTCCCTGAAATTAAACGTACACATGCCATGTGGCCACGGGAAGTGTTCATAATATGACCCAAGAAGAAAACAGCAAGTTAAGAGAAGGTTTTAATTTAGAAGAGTCTCTTTAATTATCCACTAATACATATATATATATATATATATATATATATATATATATATATATATATATATTTTTTTTTTACAAAGTAACTTTCTCTACCTTATTTCTAACTACAAGAAAAGAGTATGGCATGTGATCCACAAAACCAGTATAGAGACTATACTTGTCTGGAAAAGAAATGATAAAATGATGGTTTCAACACAGGCATATGCATTTTTGAGTGTTTTATTTATATCAAACTGGATAAAATGTGTGTATTTCTCATAGAGAAAAGACCTGTCGAGGTAGAAATGTACCTTTCAACTATTCATGGGTACACGAGTACACTGGGGAGATTGTAAAAGTGCAGATTGTGATTCAGTAGGTCCGGTGGGCATGAGTTCTATTTTTTTAACAAGCTGATTTTTAACTAGTGATGCCACAGTCTCTGATTCATTAACCACAACTGTGAATATCAGAGACATAATTAGAAAGGTAAAAATTCTCATTTAATTTTGAACTTAAAGTGTTTTATGGATTTTAAACCTTTAATAGAAAAGTGAGCACAGCAGCAACAATCATTTGTGAGTATTTACTATAGACTGTGTATCTTTCTAGTTTTTTTGTGTAGGATTCCAGGAAAAAGGCCTGGGCTGCGGCCACAATGGGCGTGGCCCCCAGGCCGGGCCGCCCCTCCAGGACCCCCGACGGGGCCCTGCGCTCCTGGCGGCTCCCTCCCCCGCCGCCCCGCTCCCTCCCGGAAGGCCTTGGGGCAGAGCGGTCCCACCCACTGCGCGCTGAACAGAGCCCGCGTTTCCTCAGAGCTGGAACTCCCGGCTCAGGCGGGGTCTCTTCCCTCCGCCTTCACGGAACTGCCCCGGAGCCCGAGGGCAGGGCGACCTCACTGAGGCTGCCGGCTCTGGAGGTGCCCCGGCGGCCGAAGCCATGACAGTCGCGGGGACGGCGGGCTGGGTAAGTGGGCGACGACCCTCCGCCTGGTCCGGTGCCCGGGCGGCAGCACAAGACCAGCTTCTGAGGGGCAGGGGTTCGCTGCCACCCGCCGCTGCTGTGCAGAAAGAGCGGCCTCCAGCGTCTGGTTCCCGGGAACTTTGGTCCGTCCTCTCGCCCCTGCCCTCGTCCTGGCTCGCGAGACCTGGTGGGCGTGAGGAGGGGGTCGGCCTGAGCGTCCTGAGGGGAAACGGGGCAAGGGAGGCGCAGGGTCCGGCTGCAGCGTCAGCGCCCCTCTTCCCGACTGCGGGGAAAGCGGCTGAAAACTCCTCCCGAGGCGCGCAGGCCCCTTATTCAGCCGAGTCCCTCTGCGCTCCTTCCTTCCTGAGTTAAAGTACCGGGGGGAGGGGACAGGGCAGGGAACTGGCGCAGGTAATGGGGAACATCCAAAGGTGATTGTTAACTAAGGAAAACCAGCTCTCCCAAGGTCAGGAATGCGGCGCTTTTCTTTGCCTGGGCTCACTGAATTCCTTCCTTTGATATGCACCTCAGCTCTCTGGGGCCTGCATTCTGTATTTGCATATCCTGAGTGCCTCAGGGCCCGCCGGCTCACATTGGAGGGCTGCAAGTGCTGAAGACTGTGACATCCTTTGTTTACTGATAGGGCAAGAACTATTCCATTTCTCACAGGCTTGAGGGGCAGACAGTGGAAAAAAGTCAGAGAATCTCACTCGGCCTGTACTTTGGTTTACATATAGATCATATTTATACTTAACTGTGCTAATAGAGGTTCTCAAGTCCAATCAACTTGTACTACTGCCCTCTATGTATCAATTTCATCAATATCATAAGATAAATGCCTATAGAATTGACTTAATCCATTTAAATAGGATAATGATTTTGAAAGGAAACATAATAGAAATATAACAACGAAACCTTTACCACTAAAGGCTGGGTCTGGAACACCCTAAATAAATGTTCCATTGTTAAAATATTGAAAGATGTAGTCAATAGAAATATCAAAAAAATGACAAATAATAAGGGTAGCAGAATGTTGAAATGTTCTATCTTTATCATTAAAGTGGCAGAAAATCATTTATTAGTAGGCACTGGGGGCAGAAGATGACTGATTTTATATCTGTGTCATATTTGTGCAGTTGTTTCAACAAGTAACTTAAAGACAAAATGGAAAAACAAGGAGGTTTGTGCCTGAGATCATGTTGATGTGAAACCAGGGATGGCCACCTTGTGCCAGGTGAGTTAAGTTTACCTGGCAGGTAGACCGCAGAGCTCCTGGGAAGCAAGGGTTGGAATTTTTCTGCTGGGTGCCCCTTAGGTTCTGTGACTTGACTGACTGTGAGTCATGTTTCGGGAAAGACCTGATCACAGGAAAAGGGTGGGAATAGAGTGATTTGGGGAGCAGCTAACAACATTCATCACAGCTCACGGCCTGAATGAATTTTAAAGAAACAGGAAAACAAATGCTTCTTATGGAATCAGAGAATGTGAGGGCTGGACAATCCCAGAAAATGAGGAACACCCATCCCATTTTCCAGATGACAAAACAGAGGTCCAGCAAGGTGAAATCCCTCACCCAAGTTGCACCCGTCTCTCCTCCCCACTACGTGGTTCATGAAAGCAGGACTCTTCCTGTCTTGATCACTGCTGAGCCCCAAAAAGGGCCAGGCATCTAGCAGCTGCTCCAAAAATTTGGGTTGACTGTAGGAACAATGCTATTTCTTTCTTTCTCACTCTTATTCAGGATTGTGCCAAGAACTCCCCAGGTTGCAATGTAATTCGATAAATGTAAATATTAATTGAGTTTTGTTGTGATGAGGACTTAGGCTTTGAAGGTAACAGACTTGGTTCAGATCTTGGTTCTGCCACTCCATAGCTGTTTGGCTTTGGGAAAATTACTAAACCTCTCTGAGATTATTTCCTCCTTTGTAAAGTGGGGATAAATCTATCTGAGCCAGCAGAGCAGCTGCATGAGAGATGTGCACTAAATATTGGTCTTTCTCACTCTCCTACGCCATCTCTCTGTTCTTCCCAGAGAAGCTGTACAGAAGGATATAGTACTTTTGTTTAAAATAGTTAACTAATTAATTAATTAATTTGTTTTTGGCTGCGTTGGGTCTTCGTTGCTATGCGCAGGCTTTGCCTAGTTGCGGCAAGCGGGGGCTACTCTTTGTTGCGGTGCGCGGGCTTCTCATTGCGGTGGCTTCTCTTGCTAGCCTTAACCCCAATGCTAGCCTTAACCCTGGCTCTCACAACATGAATTCCTCTTCCCATATCTTATCCACTAATTAATATAAATGTAGGCATATTATTTCTATTAGCCATATCACACCTAGCCATTTACTCCATCCTCAGATCTGGATGAACTTCACATTCAAAATACTCACTCACTGGAGCTCTAGGAGCAATAGCACAATCATCTCATATGAAGTAATGTAGCAGTTATTCTATTCTCAGTCTTACTGATAAATGGATCATTTACACTTTCAACAGTAATTATTACACAAGAACACCTATGACTAATTTTCTCCTGACCCCTACCCAG